>NC_060119.1:98325555-98950555 GCF_021461395.2 Schistocerca americana
CCAAAACGAAGATAATGGAATGTAGTCGAATTAAATCAGTTGATGCTGCCGAATTAGATTAGGAAATGAGACGCTTAAAGTAGTAAATGAGTTTTGGTATCTGGGGAGCAAAATAACTGAAGATGGTCGAAGTAGAGAGGATATAAAATGTAGACTGTCAACGGCAAGGAAAGCGTTTCTGAAGAAGAGAAATTTCTTAACATCGAGTATAGATTTAAGTGTCAGGAAGTCGTTTCTGAAAGTATTTGTGTGGAGTGTAGCCATGTACGGAAGTGAAACATTGACGATAAATAGTTTAGACAAGAAGAGAATAGAAGCTATCGAAATGTGGTGCTACAGAAGAATGCTGAAGATTAGATGGGTAGATCACATAACTAATGTGGAGGTATTGAATAGAATTGGGGAGAAGAGGAGATTGTGGCACATCTTGACTAGAAGAAGGGATCGGTTGGTAGGACATGTTCCGAGGCATCAAGGGATCACCAGTTTAGTATTGGAGGGCAGCGTAGAGGGTAAAAATCGTAGAGGGAGACCAAGAGATGAATACACGAAGCAGATTCAGAGGGATGTAGGTTGCAGTAGGTACTGGGAGATGAAGAAGCTTGCACAGGATAGAATAGCATGGAGAGCTGCATCAAACCAGTCTCAGGACTGGTCCACAACAACAACAACAACAACCGCAGAAAACGTGCCTCTAATAGGAGAATGAAAGTTGTGTACAGCGATGCTTGTATCAGCCAATAAAACGCGACGGGGGTTGATAATGCTCGTAATGAAGGTGGTTTTAACCTCAGTGTGTGTGGGAGAGGTCGGAGTGGGCGACCACGTACGACAGCCGACGTAACTCATTGGAATCGAACTGACGAACTCATCAGAGAAATCTTCGGATAGAACAGACTCAGCTCTTAGATAAGTGTGGCATATCACGAGGGCGTGTACAAATCATCATAGCCGAACTGCGGTATAGGAAAGTCCGCGCATAGTTGATGCTTTCAATTCTCACTGCCGACATGAAACGGATGATACTGGACCTTTGTCAATTTCCTTTACGTTTTAAGCGTGAGGTTGATGGGTTTCTTAACGACATTGTAACCACTGATGATAGCTGAGTTCACCATTTTTATCCCTAAAACAAGAAAGCATCAATGGAGTCGGGCCACAAGGTATCACCTGAACGATAAAAGTTCAGGTCCATGCCATCAGCAGGCTATGTCCTGCTCACAGTTTTTTGGGGTGTTTAAGGTGTCATTTATTTGGAAGGCACCACCATGAACTCTGGAATCTACTGCAAGGCTCTTAGAAAACTGAAAACACGAATTCGTCCATACATGGAGCAACCTCTCCTTCACCATGACAGTACCAGTCACACACGAGCGTTGCGACATCTGCAAAAATCAGACGCGTTTGGTTCACTGTCATCAATCATCTTACATACAGTCCTGACTTGTCCCCATCCGAGTTGCATCTGTTTCCAAAACACCTTCGATGACTTCACTTTGATAGTGACGAAGCGGTGCAGAAATGAGGTTGTGGCCCCATCAACAAAGGCAGTGACGGTATCAGCACACTGGTCTCTCGTTGGGAGAAATGTGTCGCCAGGGAGACTATGTTCAGAAATAAGTTTGTAGACAGCAACAATAAAAGTGTAGAATGTTAATAAAGTTTGTTTTATTAAAAAACTTTAACAGTTTTCAAATGAAAAATTCGAATGCATTACATTTTAGCAAATCCTCGCACGTACAGCAAAGCAATTTGTCTCTTTTCTACGCAGTTTGGATGCAGATGTTGCTTTGGGTATTCGTTTGCTCTCGGTTATGATGTTACAAAACGGATGTACCAATCAGCCATACCAGCAGTGCTACAATTTTTCGTTTTTGAATGAACCTATTCTAAATGGCTGGCTCTGATCACTATGGGACTTAACATCTATGGTCATCAGTCCCCTAGAACTTAGAACTACTTAAACCTAACCAACCTAAGGACAGCACACAACATCCAGTCATCACGAGGCAGAGAAAATCCCTGACCCCGCCGGGAATCGAACCCGGGAACCCGGGCGCGGGAAGCGAGAACGCTACCGCACGACCACGAGCTGTGGACGAACCTTTTTCTAAAGAACGAGCAATTTTTACTTGTAAAGTCTGCAGTGCTTTGAAATGTTGCTTTATGGGAAACGTGATCAGTACTGTTTTAATAACAATGCTGACAGAAACGAGCAACAAACACATTGCGTAAGAATTGGAACATCGTTGCTGAGACTATAATGTACCCGTTACTATATATCTCATGGTCAGTTAGATGCAATGTGCAGGACCTGCTCCATCTGGTCTGTATCACAGCTTCTCACTGTCGTCGTCGGACATCGGTTGTACTACAGAATGGTACAATCATTAGTCTGGAAGCCTGTTGCGAAGTGCGATAGGGTGTAGTACAGTACTCCATTTGCTTTAAAAGATTAAAAATTGGAGAAGCCACCACACCTTGTGACATGATATAAGGAGAAAGCTTAAGAATCTAACAGTTCATTCACAATTAAAATCAAAATAGAAAGCAGCTGATCTGCGGCCCCTGTCTACAAAACTTGCCTTCATTTACTCGTAGCCCCCGAAAACGTAAAAGTTAACATGAAAAATATTGTTGTTCAACCTCAGTTTTCACGCTTTAGCACTGTCTATTTGTAATATTCAAATGAGCAGAGTTTCAAAAAATCAGAATCAATAGAAAAATACTGCTGATTTTTTGTAGTGGTCAACCACTGATCACTTTTCGAGGAAAGCAGCGAAGAGTTCAAATGGTTCAAATGGCTCTGAGCACTATGGGACTTAACATCTGTGGTCATCAGTCCCCTAGAACTTAGAACTACTTAAACCTAACTAACCTAAGGACATCACACAACACCCAGCCATCACGAGGCAGAGAAAATCCCTGACCCCGCCGGGAATCGAACCCGGGCACCCGGGCGTGGGAAGCGAGAACGCTACCGCACGACCACGAGATGCGGGCGCAGCGAAGAGTGATGAACTTAGTTTCCTTATCTTAGCCTAATTCATTCTGTGTACCTTCAAACTCATTAAGCCAAAAATTTTCCACGTTTCTTTATTTATCGCAGGAAATAAAAGAATTTAAAAACCTAAAATCGATTATTTCAGAAACAGATTTTAACAGAGCGTTTAAACTGGCTTCGAAAAATAAAAATGTTATAGCGGAAAACCGATTGTTTCAGCGATAGCCGCCATCCCTATGAACTGCGCGAACATTACAGATCACCTGGATCCCTTCATGTTTGATGTTTTTCCTGGTGGCCATGACGACTTCCAACAGATGACTGTCTGTGTGATAAGGCGGCTCGTGCTACAGTGGTTTGAAGAGCGCGACAGTGAACTTTTGTAGACGTCTTGGCCACCAGCTCACTTCCTCTGAACCGTCTGGGATGTTATCGAACGTCCGCTCTGAGCCCACAAACCGGTGACCGCAATTTACCAGAATTGTGATTTGACAACCGGTGTTATACGTCCGGAAACGTATCAAGGACTTGTCGAACTGCATGCCACGCAGAATCGCCGTGGTATTAAGTTTCAAAGGTTGACCAACAAGCTACGAATCAGGTTGAACGCAATGTTTTCGTTCAGTCAGAAGTGATTACGGGGAAAAGATTCAGCTTATCGTCTTCAGAAACTCAACTAAACCGTCCGTTTAGTATACGTGCGTGTATTTTAAGTCATATGTGAATTACTACAACAAATTATCTACACTTTCCACTAATGATCCCAACTGATGCAGACAAAATTTTTACACACAAGCCCACATTTGTTTAACTGTGAGAGAAGTGATTCGTGCTGCTACCAAACGTGTTAAGAAAATTCCCTGTTGCTGAGCATGAATGCTGTATATTCATATAGAAGTAGGAATTTTGAGGATTTGAATATTTAAATAACGGAATCCGGTATTCACATAATTGTGAAACACCGTTAAGATTGGGAAGTCAGTGTGTGGCACGATGGGGTAACGAGGTGTCCGTTAACTCAGCTAAACTTCTTTCATCTGTCTAACGTTTCCTTTTTTTCTGCTTTTATTTCTTGCAGACTTCACAGCTCCGTAGATATGAAATTCATCTAAAGCGCGCCAAAGTATCACACACTGAAAGACAGCATGATGTGCCGAAAACACGCGATTGGCTTTCAAATCAGGCAGTGGTGAGTTTCACTTCACCGCTTAAGCCAACAACGTATGTAACAATGTTTTATAATCTACTAATGTTTTCTATCAACAAACAAATATCTGTGGTACTTTTTGTTGCGTTTTCTATACATCGTTGCTGCGGGTATTCCACGGAGCAGGAATTTCGCGCTGCGCAAAGAGGACATAGCGTTTTCTGTCGACAGCAAAGCAAAAATTAAATACGTTGCGCGTCTGTGTTTACCTGGAAAATGAAACCACAAGCGCATTAACTATTTTGGCTGCGGTTGCCCGACCTCCAAAATAATCTACCCAGTGGCGGCCCGTTAGTATACATTCTGGGTGTTCACAAATTTTTAGATTCAAATAAATTTGAGTGTGAGATTAGTAGCATTTGCTGTTTAACAGTTATGATTATCAAAAAGTTTATAAAACTACAGCCTCTGCCAACAATTACAACAGTATTAATAATAACAGTAAGATGCAAAACGTATCTGACTAAAGCAAATAATTGTTTTTGTGGAATTTTATTGTTTTGTACATAATGAAGTACAGTCTAGGGCAATAACGAACTAATGTGTAAGCTTTCACAGCTCTCCATTTTGCATTTTTGTTTGAGTATTCGTGCTTTTCCATTTTTTTGGACAAATCTACAAGATGTACTAACAGATGAACTAGTTCACGAATTTGCTTCCGGTCGGAAAATCACATATTCTTACGCTGCACCCACACAAAAACTTATGCTAAGTCTACACTTCCTTATCAATCGTTCGCTGTTGTCACGCTTATTTGATTTCGTCACACTCTCAATCAAAAGATCTGTTGTCGAAGGCCCTAGTTCCTTTGCGACTAACTTTTCCTGGTAACTCACATTTCTGTACTCAGATTAAGATTTTTACCCTGCAGCGCAGTTTGCGCTGATATGAAACTATCTGGCAGATTAAAGCTGTGTGCCAGACCGAGACTCGAACTGGGGACCTCTACCTTTCGCAGCTGTTCTACCGGCTAAGCTACCCAAGCACGACTGACGAACCGTCCTCACAGCTTTACTTTTCACTTAACACTTTAAATAGATTCAACATAGTTCATGTTTACACTGCACACGAAAGCCGATTCCCGCACAGTAAACAACCAACTCCAAACACAAAGTGCCTTTTGTGGAAATGATTAAACTCAAGTTGTAATGTTTACCAACATAAGCCACTTGAGTAGCATACAAATGAGGCGGTGCAATTCACAAGGGCCTAAAGCACACCGCCGTCGATTCAATATTTACAGTCAGTATTAGAAACAATACTGATAACAGTTTTTCGTGAGTTTTCGTGTATACAGTGTGGACCTACAGCGCATATAAACCTGACTCGCCATAAAGATCAACAGATTTCAGAAGCATAAATAAATGCTACTACCTCACAATGGACGGTGATGTGCTTTAGGGCTTTATGATTCTCGGCGCCTAATCTGGATGACTGTATGATAAAATTCATAACTTAATATACTATAACTCATTCATAAACCCACAAAATAGATTTACTGTCAATATAACTTTATCATATAACGACGTCCTATCTAATTTTACTACAGTATACGGTGAGTTAATTAGCATACCTGAGGAGTGTGCTCTCGTTTAGCAGGATTTATGCAGAGTGAACTGGTTCAAATGGCTCTGAGCACTATGGGACTTATCTTCTGAGGTCATCAGTCCCCTAGAACTTAGAACTAATTAAACCTAACTAACCTAAGGACATCACACACATCCATGCCAGAGGCAGGATTCGAACCTGCGACCGTAGCGGTCGCGCGGTTCCAGACTGAAGCGCCCAGAACCGCTCGGCCACCCCGGCCGGCAGAGCGAACGGGATTAAAAGTCGACAACAGCGTGCAACCACCTGGTGGCAATGACGTAAACTGTAGTTGAGTAGCAAGGGCTGGCTGCGCACATCGTGAACCGCTCGCGTTGTTTACCAGATCCGTATGAATTTGGTCCTTACGGCAATTACGCCACGCGAGTTTGGCATGCGCAGAAGCTCCTTAAAACGTGCACAACTGTTTGTGTCCTGGCGACCCTGATGCCAAGTTTCACGAGTTCAGAGCAGCAGTAGTGTCGTAGATTTAAGTGCCATGTCTTTCAGACTGCAACGTCTATGTTACATTTAACAGTATTCAAAGAAAAATAACCAATGTAACCGCAAGGTGTCGAAAGTCAGGGTGTTCACGTTCATTTGTGCTCTTACACAGCAGCCACCACTGAATATGTCAACTATTCAGTCCACACGTGCTACATCGGGAGAGTGTTGACACACTTATTTTAACCACTGTGTTAACATAATGTACAGTATGGATCGCATGGGCGAAAAGAAAAGGAAACTCTTGGGTTTACTGTTAACATAATATGGACGATAAAGAAGAGGATTATTTGCTCCAGACTTACGCCAAGTGCAGAAAACAGACAGCAGTATTTTTCTACACCGAAAGAATAGCACACTGATAAACAACCTTTTAGTCAACGAGGAAGGAAGGTTGAAGGCATTGTATGGATTTTGAATTAATAGGAAGAGGACAGGAAATCAGAAACTTACAACTGGGTCAAGATCAAAAATAGCACTTGCAGGACAGCAACCTGTTACTCAGAGGTAAGCAGAGCATCGTTAAAGATAGTACGATAAGCAGTTTGCTTATGCTTATAATTAGTAACCCTTTATTATTTGCAAGGTGTTCTGTACCCTTTATTATTTGTAAGGTATTCTGTGAAATAATTAACGTTTTACAAGACTGTAACACACAACCCAGCTACATAGAAAAAGTCCACACATTCCACTGAGCATCAAATAAGAAATAAACTATGGAACCAGAAACAAAACATTGTCTTGTTCTGTATTATTTGTTTATCACTTTATTTGTCAATGTTGCTCTCAAACAACTTCAAAATTTCACATTGTTTTCTGTAACACATTTCAGGTCTCCTCCTTGGATGGATAATGGTGTTAACAAGCACCATTTAGGCTCTCATATACAGCGATATTCTGTCGTCTGTAGTGGAAAGTTTCTGAATAGTGTGCATCGTTAGCAAACACCTTGCAAGGTTATGCGACATCGGTTTCCGGTGTAGCAGTTTGATTCAATTTAGTGGCGCTCTTTTTTATTTTACAACGAAAACTGCATATAAACGGAAAGAGAAAGTCCTCAAGGTGAGTTACTACGCAAATGTGCTAACGAATTCTTACCTGGGACATCGCAAATGGACTTATCTTTTCAGGGAAGACGAAGCCTGGCTTCGAGTATTGGATGGGCAACAAGACAAGGAAAAATAGTAAACAAGTGCTCCTATGCCAGTGAATGGTATACAATGTTACAGTTTTGGTCACTAGCCAGAGTATGGGCTAAAACCGAATACGTATACTTTGGCCTCAGGAGTAGTCGACCGCAAAATGCAGGAAATGTGGAACTGTTCTGTGCTTGGTAACAAAAAGGAATTGTTTTAAGAGAGACAATGTAATTTGCTGGAGTAATGTCACTAAGAGATGTAGGCGTGTCGATGGCGGACCTGGGTAACGAAACAGACAAGTGCTTCAAGGACAGATGACTTTCATTATTATCCACAGTCACTGAACTAGATCCTCATTAACGCTGTTGCTTCAACGCCTTCGTCACTCTGTGACGATTTGGGAAACTCCAGTCTTGGTATGCGTGGTGACACCAAGCCAAAATTTTTCACTGTCGTAACCATGGCTGCGAAGAACAAGTCTATTTTAACCCTCTTGTTGTGTTGGCTTCTACAGCTCTTTCATACAGGTTTTTCTTGGTATGCGAGGTGACACCAAGCCGAAATTTTTCACTGTCGTAGCCATGGCTGCGAAGAACAAGTCTATTTTAACCCTCTTGTTGTGTTGGCTTCTACAGCTCTTTCATACAGGTTTTTCTTGGTATGCGAGGTGACACCAAGCCGAAATTTTTCACTGTCGTAGCCATGGCTGCGAAGAACAAGTCTATTTTAACCCTCTTGTTGTGTTGGCTTCTACAGCTCTTTCATACAGGTTTTTCTTGGTATGCGTGGTGACACCAAGCCGAAATTTTTCATTGTCGTAGCCATGGCTGCGAAGAACAAGTCTATTTTAACCCTCTTGTTGTGTTGGCTTCTACAGCTCTTTCACACAGGTTTTTCTTGGTATGCGAGGTGACACCAATGCGAAATTTTTCACTGTCGTAGCCATGGCTGCGAAGAACAACTCTATTTTAACCCTCTTGTTGTGTTGGCTTCTACAGCTCTTTCATACAGGTTTTTCTTGGTATGCGTAGTGACACCAAGCCGAAATTTTTCATTGTCGTAGCCATGGCTGCGAAGAACAAGTCTATTTTAACCCTCTTGTTGTGTTGGCTTCTACAGCTCTTTCATACAGGTTTTTCTTGGTATGCGAGGTGACACCAAGCCGAAATTTTTCACTGTCGTAGCCATGGCTGCGAAGAACAAGTCTATTTTAACCCTCTTGTTGTGTTGGCTTCTACAGCTCTTTCATACAGGTTTTTCTTGGTATGCGTGGTGACACCAAGCCGAAATTTTTCATTGTCGTAGCCATGGCTGCGAAGAACAAGTCTATTTTAACCCTCTTGTTGTGTTGGCTTCTACAGCTCTTTCACACAGGTTTTTCTTGGTATGCGAGGTGACACCAATGCGAAATTTTTCACTGTCGTAGCCATGGCTGCGAAGAACAACTCTATTTTAACCCTCTTGTTGTGTTGGCTTCTACAGCTCTTTCATACAGGTTTTTCTTGGTATGCGTAGTGACACCAAGCCGAAATTTTTCACTGTCGTAGCCATGGCTGCGAAGAACAAGTCTATTTTAACCCTCTTGTTGTGTTGGCTTCTACAGCTCTTTCATACAGGTTTTTCTTGGTATGCGAGGTGACACCAAGCCGAAATTTTTCACTGTCGTAGCCATGGCTGCGAAGAACAAGTCTATTTTAACCCTCTTGTTGTGTTGGCTTCTACAGCTCTTTCATACAGGTTTTTCTTGGTATGCGAGGTGACACCAAGCCGAAATTTTTCACTGTCGTAGCCATGGCTGCGAAGAACAAGTCTATTTTAACCCTCTTGTTGTGTTGGCTTCTACAGCTCTTTCATACAGGTTTTTCTTGGTATGCGAGGTGACACCAAGCCGAAATTTTTCACTGTCGTAGCCATGGCTGCGAAGAACAAGTCTATTTTAACCCTCTTGTTGTGTTGGCTTCTACAGCTCTTTCATACAGGTTTTTCTTGGTATGCGAGGTGACACCAAGCCGAAATTTTTCACTGTCGTAGCCATGGCTGCGAAGAACAAGTCTATTTTAACCCTCTTGTTGTGTTGGCTTCTACAGCTCTTTCATACAGGTTTTTAAGTGAACTCTCTCTTGTTTCTTGTCATTTTAATATCAGACAAAGGCATAACTGCCCCTCTGCTTTTTACTCGGATGACGTTGGCATGTGACTGCAAGAGGCGTTTCCGATATTTGCTACGATTTGGAGGAAAGTGATTCACACTCATGGACGGTTACCGTTGCCGTTGCGGCAGAATACAGTATTGGACACCGCCAACACGTTAGGGCTATTTGTCCATACATTCGGTCTGCGGCCTAACATTTGAAAACGTTTTCGGTACACAGTCCACACAATCCAGAAATCGCAGCCTGTCTCTGTAGCTGGTCTTCTTTCCTTTTGCAACAGTCCCTGTGAGATATAAGCTCACCGGACACACAACCGTTACAAGCACCTTTTAACACCGCGTAATTCCGCCCCTGGACTTGGTATCCGCTTGGATCCGGTTGGGCAGTCAGTCCGCAATGTTGTGAAGGTACGTCGCATCCAGGTTAAGCCAGTAGCCTTCAAATAATATTTCCACAAAAAACGATTGTGTATTTTGCCCGTAATAAGTTGTGTTTCCACATTAGTGTGTGTGGCGCCATTTGATGTGTAACTGTAAGTGCATGTGCCTACAATTAATACAGTTTAATGAACTGCGCATGTATACACAATTGAAGCACTCCACTTGGCGTGGAGAACGGAACCCAATATACATAATAGAAACAACACAGTGTGACATAGTTCCACATTACTGCCCCTTGCTAGTTTATCTTCTCCATTTCAACTTGACGACAGTAGCGTTTCCTGCATCATCAACGGTGGTGTTATATACTCTATCCAGATCTGGGTTTCTTTTTCTGCCATCATCTCTCCAACTCCAGTTTTGAGGAAAGTACCCTGTCTATTCATCGTGTTTTTTACTTTTCTAAATCGTAAGTTGCATGAAGTCTTAATTCCATAGTAGATCAATCCACTTGACCTTCACATTCCCGCAGTGTCGAATTTTAAAGGTTATTATTTTATGTTTCCCGGTTGTCCATATGTCACCTCAAAACACAGAAGTGCTTCAGACAGCTTTTCATGTTTTTTTGCCGAAGGTTTGTATTTTTAGATGTTAGTAACTGCTCCTTTTATTTAAAAAAGCTGTTTTGATTTGCAAAAGTTGCCACTACTACGTCTTCCGTTCTCCCTTTTTTGTCTGTTCCATTTCCGAGAAAGCAAAATTCGTGATCCTCTCCAGGAGTCTCTTGACACAGTTCGACATTCGGTCATTCAACGTGTCCACTTTATATTAGTTTTATTATTGGTTATCTGCGTATTATAGCCATCATCTAGCTAAAAAATGGTTATCTGCGCTATCAGGTGCAGAAGATCGTGCAGCGCCGACCGGCCATCGAGTTTTCCTCTGCTTTTTATAATTACGATACGCTATGGACTGTCGTCGTCATTAAGAGGGTGCATTGGATACCCTAGTGATAAACGCAGAATAGAGAGTGGGTAGGCTGAAAGGGTACACTAAAGGCATCTGCGAGGACGATGGAGTGTCTTATGACATTACAGAATAAGAAATGGGGGTCCTTATGGAAGACACAGATGATCCGGTATTACAGACAGAGACTAACCGAACTCTGGAAGGCTTACGATCAAATAAGGAATAAGTGGTGGATGATATTTCTTCATAAAATAGTCACTGGGTGAGCTGCAACCAAACGACAATTCCAGTTGGTACGAGGGCTGATTAGCGAAGACTGAAACTGATTTTTTTTTCGTGTAGTTTCAGTGATAATGTTAATATCTGCAACATAAGTACTTAAAAACAGCGAGTTTTTCTGTATAATGTCCATAAGTGGCAGCACTCTCTTGTCGCTAGGTTGGTCGTACTGTTCTGTTTTGTAGACGCTCCTTACATTTACCATGCCTAACAACAGAGGTGACGCAAGAGAAGCAGTACGGCGCAGTGATATTCTGTATCCCTTTAAACCGTAAGTCACTGAAACTTAACGAAAATCTGCAGAAAGCGTACGGTGAAGATGCACTACTTCGTGCAAAGAAAGCCGGCTTTTCTGTGTTAAGCACGGTGCGCCTGCCGCGCGGGATTAGCCGAGCGGTCTTAGGCGTTGCAGTCACGGACTGTGCGGCTGGTCCCGGGGGAGGTTCGAGTCATCCTTCGGGCATGGGCGTGTGTGTTTGTCCTTAGGATAATTTAGGTTAAGTAGTGTGTAAGCTTAGGGACTGATGACCTTAGCTGTTAAGTCCCATAAGACTTCACACACATTTTTTGAACAAGGTGGGCCTAGTGTTTCGACATCTGTTGTGACTGAAGTAACGTCGACACAGCTTCTATTATTGCCTGTGAGGAGCGACAGACAACATCAGTCAAGCTCAGTGAAGTACTGACAATTCCACAAGGCAGGCCTTTACGGTTATGCATGATTATCTTCATACACCCCGTGTTTGTGCATGATGGGTGCCACGGGTTGACACCCGAACAAAAGCCTGTGCGAATACACAGAAGCCGTGAGGTGTTGCATCTCTTTAATGGTGGAGAGAATGCGTTTCTGGAATCGATTGTCAGCGGTGATCAGTTACGGCTGCATATTGTCATCCTGAAGAAAACGAGCCAGCGCACTATGGAAATCGCCACGTTCTCCAACACCAAAATAGGTGAAGGCTGTTCCATCTGCAAAGAAAGTGATGCTGACCACATTTCTTGACTGTCATGGAATGAGTTAACGGCATGCAGTTCCGCTGCACTCTACTGTTACAGCAACATAATACATGTCAGAACTGGCTAAACTCGGGAAGCACCTAGCAAGGAAACGAACAGAACTTTCTCGTATTGGGTCGCGACTTAATCATAACAATGTGGGGCCCCCCGTTACAAATACTTTCTAGGTGACAAGGGTCAAGGAAAACCTCCCAATATCGCGTAGGACCTCCTTTTATGCAGAGCTGGGCAGCAACACAACGTGGCATGGATCTAACAAGTCGTTGGAAATCCACTGCAGAAATATTGAGCCATGCTGCCTCTAAAGCCATCCAAAATTTCGAAAGTGTTGCCGGTGTAGGATTTTGTGCACGAATGACCTCTCGATTACGTCACATGAATGTTCGATGGGATTCATGGCGGGCGATCTAGAAAGCCAAATCATTCGCTCAGATTGTCCAAAATGTTCTTCACACCAGTCGCGAACAATTGACTCAGTGACTTGGTGCATCGTTGTTCGGGAACATTAAGTCTATGAATGGCTGCAAATAGTCTTCAAGAAGCCGAACATAACCATTTCCAGTCGATGATCGATTCAGTTGCACCGGAGGACCCAGACTATTTCATGTAAACACAACCGACACAATTATACACCCACTACCAGCTTGCACAATGTCTTGGTGACAGCTTGGGTCCACGGTTTCGCGAGGTCTAGTCACCCTCGAACCCTACCACCAGCTGTTACCAACTGAAATCGGAACTCATCTGACCAAGCCACGGTTTTCCAGTGGTCTAGGGCCCACCCGATGTGGTCAGGAGCCCAATAGAGGCGTTGCAGGCGATGTCGTGCTGTTAGCAAAGGCACTCACATCGATCGTCTGCTGTCATAGCCGACCAATGCCAGATTTCGCCGCACTGTACTGACGGACACGTTCCTCGTACGTCCCGCATTGATTTCTGCTGTTGTTACACTCGATGTTGCTTGTCCTTTAGCACTGACAACTCTACGCCAACGTCGCTGCTCTTGGTCGTTAAGCTCGTCGGCCAGTACCTTGTCCGTGGTGAGAGATAATTCCTGAAATTCTGTATTCTCGACACACTCTTGACTCTGTAGTCCGCGGAATATTGAATTCGCGAACGATTTCCCAAGTGAAACGTTCCATGCGTCTAGCTCGAACTACGATTCCGCGTTGAAAGTCTGTTAATTGCCGCCGTATGACCATAATCACGTGGGAAACCTGTTTACATGAACCACCTCAGTACAAATGAGAGCAACGCCAATGCACTGTCCTTTTATATTCTACGTACGTGATACTACCGCCATCTGTATATGTGCATATCGATATCCCATGATTTTTATCACCTCAGTATAAAGTCAAGCCATATCTGGCTCAATTAATATTACCTGTGTGGTGTCACCGCCAGACACCACACTTGCTAGGTGGTAGCCTTTAAATCGGCCGCGGTCCGTTAGTATGCGTCGGACCCGCGTGTAGCCACTGTCAGTGATTGCAGACCGAGCGCCGCCACACGGCAGGTCTAGAGAGACTTCCTAGCACTCGCCCCAGTTGTACAGTCGACTTTGCTAGCGATGACAAATTACGCTCTCATTTGCCGAGACGATAGTTAGCATAGCTTTCAGCTACGTCATTTGCTACGACCTAGCAAGGCGCCATTATCAATTGCTATTTATCTTGTGATGCATGTACCGTCAGACCGATGTTCACCAATTATGGATTAAAGTTAAGTATTCCAGAAGCTACGTACTATTTTTGCTACTATAAAGACCTTGTCTTGTTCCAGACCTCACGCCATCCTGCGTGAGCTTAAACGCGTGCCCTTCGGCCTCCCGTCCTAGTGGATTGGCTGTCTTGCCAGTCCACAAAAACCTGTATGCTGTATCCGCCTTAGAGCCGCGAACTTGCACCCTGTGATTTTCTTTTATTTCCGTCACTAAAGACAGAGCTTCGAGACATTTGATTTGAGAATTCTGAAGCAATGCCCAAGAAAACTGAGGCGATTCTCAAGGAGCTGATACGGAATGGCATGCACCATATGCTCAAGGACTGGCAAAGACGGTGTAAAAAGTGCAGGAAAGGCGTACTTAGAAAAAGGTCATATAATCATTGAAATGGAGTAACAAACGTCTGTGAAAAAAAAAACGGTCTCAGTATGTTGAATCTATAAGACTGGAACATATAATTAGACTTTTGGAAAAAAAATCCATACGATCCTGAATATAGGAATGGCAGATATGAGTTAGAATCACACACTCAGCTTAACATCCCATTCAACTATCTTGTTGACAAGAAAGATACACGAAAGTATTGAAAAGAAAATTATGGACCACTTTGGGCTTAGGAAAGCTGACGGCATCATAGAGGCAGTCCTGGCGTCACACTTACTATTAGAAGCACGCCTGAAGAAAAATGCAACACGTTCATAGGATTCACCAGCCTGGAAAAAGCATTAGACAATGCGAAATGGTGTAAGATGTTCGAATTTCTGAGAAATATAGGAGTAAGTTATGAAGAATGAAGTGTGACAGACAATAAGTACTAGAACAAAAAGCGAATAATAAGAGTGGAAGACGAAGAACGAAGGGTTTGGATTAGAAAGGTTATAAGACAGGGATGTATCTTTCACGTCCAGTGAAACTGTTCATGGAAGAAGCAATGGTGGAAATAAAATAAAGATTCAAGCAAGGGATTCACATACAGGCTGAAATGACATCGGTGATGAGACTCACTGACTACCTTCAGCGAAAGAGAAGAAGAATAACAGGATCAGTTGATCGGAATGAACACTGTAATGAGAGCGGAATATGGTTTAAGAGTAGACCAAGTAAAGAAAAAGTAATGAGGTTAGCGACAAACATAACACAAAAATGGGGGACAGCGAAGTGGACAAAGCGATAGAATTCTGCTGTACTGGAAGTAGAAAGGCGGGTATTAAAAGCACACTAGAGCTGACGAAGGGGGAATTCCCAGCCAAACGATGTTCTGTGAGTATCTAATCTGAGGAACGTTTTTTGATGAGATACGTTTGGAATACAGCATTGTTCGCAAGTGAATGATGGACGGTGGAGAAAACGGAAAGGAAGAGAATCGAAGTTTCTGAGATGGGGTGCTTTAGAAGGATGTGGAAAATTAGGTGGACTGATAAGGTATGAAATGGGGATTTCCTCCGCAGAGTCGGCGAAGAAGACGAGGAAAACTCCGACAAAAAGAAAGGACAGAGCGGCAGGACCTATGGTGAGACAGTTTGTTGTGTCGTTTGACTGAGTGCTGTGGCTAACTGTGGCAGAGCGGTTCTAGGCGCTTCAGTCCGGAACCGCGCTGCTGCTACGGTCGCAGGTTCTAATCCTGCCTCGGGCATCGGTGTGTGTGATGTCCTTAGGCTAGTTAGGTTTAAGTAGTTCTAAGTCTAGGGTAATGATGAACTCAGATGTTAAGTCCCATAGTGCTTAGAGCCATTTGAACCATTTGCTATGACTAACAGCAACTGAAATACACACTTTGCAATAACAACTGTATGTTTATTGACATGAACAAAAATAAGTACAGGTTCTGAGGGGGATACCGGCACAACTCGGTAAAAAGTGAAATGTCGATCCTTGACGATGTGTTACAGGTGTTCACTAGGACGAAGTCCACTTACGTCGAAGCGGCGAGGACGAGGGAAGATAAGCAAAGACGCAGTCTCACGAGTATTGGACGTCGTGGCCTGTTAACGGACGAGCTGCAAGGTGCCATAATGACACGGTTCCACAAGGCGGTAGCTCGTGGGCAGTCCAGATGCAGATGCTAAGAAGCGGTGTCCGCGGGAGTGGCTGACGGAAGATCAGCGTCGACACAGCCTCACGGCGAGGGGGAGGTGACACTTTGGCGGGCAGCAGCACTGGCAGGCGTTGGGTCCGTAAAGGAGAGTCGTGGCGGTTGGCGCTCGGTCAGAGTCTGGAGCGTAACCGACTTTCGAGACGCAGCGTCCGTGAAAGACTACACGCGTGGTGTCACGTATAGGCGTGATTGCCTATGACTGCTGCGATGCTTACCATGGCCCGCACGCCACGCATCAGCGCGGCTTGGCCACCGACGCTCTGCAGCAGGCTTGACGGTAAATAGATCAGTAACTACTGACAGACGACCTCCAAGGTGAGGCAGAGGGTGCACCTGGCCCGCGAACTGTCGTACGCATCTGCCGGGACGTAAATAACGGTTAAATCATGCGAACTTTACACGCAAATGGAGCTCTATATTTTTTATTTGCATTTACTTCCATGTAGGACGAGGAATCTACTATGGATCCTCTGCATATTCGTAAGTGAACAAGCGGAAAATGCTCCTATCGGCTAATATACTCCTATTTTAAAAGACTCTGACTGAAAAGTGGGGTTCCAGCTGCCTCATTCTGCCTTGTCAGCACCTTTAAAAATTTTCCCAATAATTTTGGCTTGCAAACAATTTCACGCTCTTTTTAATATGAATCTCACTTCTAACTCCCATCAGCTCCTCTAACTCGCTCACACCCAGTAATCCATCGCCGTAAGCCGCACATACACATCTACTCATTCAGCTCAACTTACTGTCCTAATCTCTCTGTCACTATCTCTTTGTCTCTGTCACTGTCCCCAGTCTCATAATCACAGCGTTCTCCGTTCTCCTCTACTACCACTGTCTCCTCTCGATGTCACTGTCTCACTCTTTCTCTCTCTCTCTTACTGCTACCGTCCTATTCATCCTGCCCACTGCTACTGTCTCTTATCACAGTCCCTATCTCTCTCTTCCTTGTCATCATTGTCATAGACTCTGCCTTTAATTATCACTGGCTCTAACCCACTTCCCCTTTCTCCTTGTCTTTATTCGTCTCCCACTGGCAATGTCTCCATCACCCTCTTCCTAGCAGTGTTCGGTCACTGTCAGCTGTGTTCCACTGTCACCGTGTCTCTCTCTCACACTGCCATTGTCTACTTTGCTCTATCTGTTCACAACTACTGTCTTCTATCTTCCAGTATTTGTTACTTTTCCGTCTCTTTTCCACTGCCACTGCCACCTTCACTCTCTCAGTGTAAAAAAGAGCCTCTATGTTCGCATGCCAACATTTTTTCCAAATTTTTAAAGGTGCTGAAGAAGGCAGAATGAGGAAGCTGGTATTCCACATTTCAGTCAGAGTCTTCTACAACAGGAGTATATCAGTCTTTTCTCTGCTGTGAAACTAGCATTTTTTCGTTGGTTTCCTTCTTTACCATGCCACAGCAGGAGACGACATTCACACGAAAAGGATTTTGTGGGCCAATAAAATTTTAGTAGTTTACTTATGAGAAATTGAAATAATGCAAAACTAATTTCACACCTTAGACAGGATTTTGCATGCACAAAAATTTTTCGTGTGCTTTAGTATTACAAAATGTGGTTCCCAGAACCATTTTAATGATAACGGAGGCAGTTTACAGTATATTTCTCCGTGCTACGTCACATTATAAACTACTTTTTCAGATCACACCGGTTACTACGTACGTGTTTCATATGTACAAGTAGGGTAAATTTGAGCCTCTGTACCTCGCAAACAGACAAATATATTAAGAAACTTTTCAAGGTTTTTCGGGATCGCTATCTTAGGAAAATATTTTAAAAATTACAGCCATTTGCTATACGTAGCTGTATTGGAATCCACGAATCAGTTTTGATACCCATAAACCATGATTTTTGCGTTTTCTCACTATCCGCCCGTAAACTAAACGTTGCCTACATAAGCCTACACCATGGATGCAAAAGGAACCAAACAATTTGCTCCATTTTTCTAAGCTGGAGGAAGTGTGTAATATTCGAACGGTCTTGTAACGTAGGACAGTTACAGTAAGGCGATCCTTCTGTTGAGTGTACAAATTGTTCCTAGCCGAAGAGCTATCCAGAACATTTGACCCTATTTTTCTATCACCAAAAAGCCCTAGGTATGAGCGCGGCGATTTGAAACATATTAGGTACCGCATTATGTCACATGCGTATGGATATATAGGGGCACAGCAGTCCATACATCACACTTTCCATGTTAGTGCACTGACGAGGAGAACACGGCAAACACCATAATACGATTTCCCAGAAACTCTGCTCAGTGGAAGAGGGGTCAAAATAAGAGACCAATTATGCCGAATTATCCCTAGATATTCTACCACTTCCGAGAATACGTCAAAATTATGGAGGTACTGTATGTGCCTTTTACTGAATAAACTGTACAACGGAAGCACTGGCACATTCGCTAGCATCGTGGCTTTATACTTTTGCGCCCCGTGTTTAAAACCTGATTATTTTTATTTTTATTTTTCATTTATCTACCCATATCTATATCTCTCTAGATCCCTACGAAGAAATATCGCTGTGGCAAACCCTACTTTCCGCGCTGGTCTCGTTGTTCGGAATATCTATGTTCGAATGTTTCTGTGGTCAGTGTCATCGAAGGGAATGCATCAAATCTTCCTGGAGAATAAAGATAAGAATAAAAGATATGATTTAAGAACTGATATAAGAATGAAATGTAACAATAGGAGAATTTAAAAAGATTGTTACCTCTGAAAACGACAGTTACTGCGAAACGCTCGGTATCGGCTGCCAAACGGTCGGTCACAATAATACGCGCGCCACCAGTCACGCCATTGCGTTTCCTACAGCTGCCACCGCGCCACGAAGGCGCTGCCACCAACGATTACGCCGCTGCCAGTGAGATGTAAGCATCGCCTCTCCGCAGCTCCATCGACGGATCTCCTCAAGTTCAAACAGCGATGCCTTTTGACAACATTTACAGACTTTCACAGCGGTCAGAGCTGGTCATCTACCTAATAGTTGTTGTATTGATGACTGTATAAGTTTCAAACCTCTGTATCCGGGCATACACTGAGCAGCCAATGAAACTGGTACGCCTGCCTAATATCGTGTAGAGCCCCCGCGAGCAAGCAGAAGTGCCGCACCACGAAGTGGCATGGACTCGACTGATGTCTGAAGTAGTGCTGGAGGATCAATGACACCACGAATCCTGCAGGGCTGTCCATAAATCCGTAAGAGAACAAGGGAGTGGAGAGATCTTCTGAACAGCACGTTGCTAGGCATTCTACCTATGCTCAACAATGTTCATGTCTGGGGAGTTTGGTGGCAAGTGTTTGAACTCAGAAGACTGTTCCTGGAGCCGCTCTGTAGCACTTCTGGACGCGTGGTGTGTCGCATTGTCCTGCTGGAACTGCCGAAGTCCATCGGAATGCACAATGGACACGAAATAATGCAGGTGATCAGGCAGGATGCTTACGTACCTGTCACAGTCGTATCTAGACGTATTAGGGGTCCTAATCACTCTATCTGCACTTTCCCCATTACAGAGGCTACACCAGCTTGAACAGTCCCCTGCTGACAACGCAGCTTCCATGGATTCATGAGGTTGTCTCCAAACCCGTTCACGTCCATTCGCTCAATACAATTTGGAACGAGACCTGAACGAGACCTGTCAGACCAAGAAACATGTTTCCAGTCATGAACAGTCCAATGTCGATGCTGACGGGCGCAGGCGAGGCGTCAAGCTTTGTGTCGTGCAGTAATCAAGGGTACTCGAGTGGGCCATATCTATGATGTTTCGTTGAATGGTTCGCATTTGTTGATGCCCAGCATTGAGACCTGCTGAAATTTGTGGTAGACTTGCACTTTGAAACGCGTACAGCGATGGCGAGGCATGACAGAATCTCTGACCAGAGAGTTATTTATCGTTGCTAGTCTGCGCTTGACCGCGCGAGAGTTCAGTTGCGTGTGGTAGTCGGTCGTTGTTGTGTGTGAGGAGTCGGCGGGCGTCGACATGGGTCTCTGGTCAGGATTCGGGATGAGGTGTATTTTTTAAATAAGGTAATGAAGCTGCATTGCGCACATCAGATAATGTAATGTATATTTGTTGTAATTAATTGTTCAAGAAATGCCCCAATAATAATTTTGTTTTCAAACCAAGCATTTCAACAAAACAAACATTTTATTGAAAGAAAATTTCCCATGCATTTCCTTAAAGAAAAAATTTACTTAAGTTCAAAGAATTTTTGCGATGCATTTCCTCCAAGCTATGGCGAAAAATAAGAGCAGATGCAATTTTACTGAGGTAAGAACAGGGCCTAAGATCGACATTTCGGTCTATTTGCGTTTTCATTGTCACTGAGATTTCATTTTTTATTGAATTGACTTTCATTTTTGTGGGGAGCTTACACATGGCTCAGATTGCTATTTTTGATTTAACTGTCATTGTCAATAAATTATTTTATTTGTGGGGAGGTTACAACTTCTATTACGTTGAACGATTGGTACGGTTCCTGCAGGATCTTTTTCCGGCCGCAGCGATGTTGGAGATCTGATGTTTTACCGTATTCCTGATATTCAAGGTACACTCGTGAAATAGGCATACAGGAAAATCCGCTCTTCATTGCTACCGCGTGCGCCGACTATGACACCTCGTTCTAACTCACTTAAGTCTTGACAGCCTGCCATTGTAGCAGCAGTAACCGATTTAACAACTGCGCCAGACACTTGTTGTCTCATATAGGTGTTGGCGAAGGCAGCGCCGTATTTTGCCCGTTTACGTATCTGTGTTTGAATGCTCACCCCCTATCCAGTTTTTTTGGGACTTCAGTGTATTTCAGCATTCAAATCTACTGTTAGTAACTAAGGCTGCAACTACAACTAACAAAGCAATAAATTACTTTTACTGTTTGATATTAGAATTAGAATAAATTAATGTCAGGATTCTCTGTCCACAGGCAGCGTTTCTTCCGCGCTCCTGTACCCACTAAACAACCATAAAGCGTGCAAAGGAAGATACAACAAAATCCAGTTGTAATTTTACGATTAACATAACGCCCTTGTGCCCCCTGTCTTGATAAGATGCATTCGTGTAGTAACCTTCTACGGAAATGGGTAGATAAATGAAAAGAAAATAAATAAAAAAGTTATCCGGCTTCTAACATGGGGCGTAAAACACGAGAGGCCACGACGCTAGCTACTATACCACCATGTAGGCTGAGCTTATCGTTCGCTAAAACACATCCCAATTACGTGGAAAACTTTGACGATCGTTTTCTCAGAAACGGCCGAGCATCTACAGATAAAACAAGACACATGTTCACTATTTTGGCTCCACTTCAATTCTACGACGTTTCTGATAAATCGGGCTATGGCCCTTGACGTGTTCTCCTAGCGAATCGTAGAGGGTAAAAACGGCAGAGAAGTACAGCGATTGGAATAGATTCAACGAATAGCTGAGGACAATGAGATGAAGCAAGTGGCACAAGAGGGGAAGCTTTGCAGGCCACATCAAGCATGTCAGAAGGCTAATGAACACCCTTCCCCAAAAAAAGTAAACGTAATAGACACTGCATCGTCACACGTGGGAACTGGAGACCTCGAGACGCACTTTGCCTCGCCCGCCTGTTCCTGTGTCGGCTCCAGTGGGCACGCGTCACTGGCGGCGGTGTTCGGTGCCGGGCCAGCGCGCACGCGGCTCAGTGGCTGCAAGAAGGGCAGACCGCAGCGGCACGGGCGAGGCCGAGCTGGGCAGGGGAGGCGGTCAGCGCGGTGGAGGCGGAGGCGGAGGCGGCAAAAAGCGGCCGCTCTCACGGCCGTGAACCCGCCGGCCGCACGAGCCCTAGAGCGAGGCCGAGTGCTCGCCACAGCATCTGCCCGGCCACTCTGCCGCGGATGCGCCGCCTCTGAGCAAACCGGAACAGCACATTAGCGTCAATAGTGGGTTACGGCGCGGGAGTCTGCGCTCACAGGCTCACGAGGGTGGTGCCCGCCGTCACAGTGAGCAGGGTACTAAGGAACATGTTACTAAGATCTGTGGGGGCTTATAGTACATCCCCAGGGGGAGCCCTGTTAGTCATAATGGGGCTCTGTCCTTTGGACATCAAAATGAGAGAGCAGGCCGCATGGTACTGGGCTAACAAGGGGAGGCCGCCAATTGTGAAATTCAGATTCGATTCATACTGCGCATAATAAAAACTCATGGCCAGAGGTGTAATGTGGCAAAGCACCAAGATGCACTTCTCAGCCGTTGTCGAGAAAATCGACAGTTAAAAGAAACCGTTGCGGTGAAATACTCTCTACGGTTAATAATGTTCTACAATGGTTAATAATGTTTTACAGCGTCGTGGCGCAGCGGTAAGCGCTCGAGTTTGTAATCCGAAGGTCGCCGGATCGAATCCCGCAGCATTCAACTTTTTTTTATTATTAGATTTTTGCGCAGCGGTAAGCGCTCGGGTTCGTAATCCGAAGGTCGCCGGATCGAATCCCGCGGCATTCAACTTATATATATATATATATATATATATATATATATATATATATATGAATTACAAAAAACTAATAATAAAAAAAGTTGCATGCCGCGGGATTCGATCCGGCGACCTTCGGATTACGAACCTATTGCTTATGCATGTTGGTGAAGGAGAATCGCTTTCCAATTGTACCGCCTCCATTTTTCCGTTTGTTTAACAGGGTGTACCAAAGCTCTCACGCCCGCACTGATTTTCGATGATGTTATAAGTTGCGCTAGGGACCGCATCTACCTTCTTTCGAAGTTAGCAGGCAACTACGCTGTTATGCGGCGGCTCGTTTCGACCCATTCAACATCTGTCCATCAAGTGTAACGAGCGAGTAACGGAGTTTATATTTCATACCTGCCACAGCAAATTTGTGTTCGTGGGATCTCTATTCTAATTCGAACGTTTGACTTACGCTATACGTACGTATTCGTTTCGGAATATCGTTTCTACGTCTTCCGTTAACTATACGTGGTAAACATTATGAAGACAATTAATAACATTTGTGAAATACAACTTTATTTGCGGAAAACATAATGATGTTCAAAGTCGCCAGTTTTTTCACGACAAACGACTTTCAACAACTTATTATATGCATAATTGTTGCAACTGATTGCCGGGAATTATATATATGTGTGCATGTATATATATACACATTTGAATTACAAAAAACAAATACTAAAAAAAAAGTTGCATGGCGCGAGATTCGATCCGGCGACTTTCGGATTACAAACCCGAGCGTTTACCGCTGCGCAACAACGCTGTAGAAAATTATTAATCGTAGAGAGTATTTCACCGCAACGGTTTCTTTTTAACTGTCGGTTTTCTCGAAAACGGCTGAGAAGTGCATCTTGGTGCTTTGCCACATTACACCTTTGGCCATGAGCTTTTATTATGCGCAGTATGAATCGAATCTGAATTTCACAATTGGCGGCCTCCCCTTGTAAGAAAGACAACATCACAAAAATAGAAGAAATAATGGGAGCACCTGTTAGGGATAAGGATGTGATAAGGAGGAGGGGTGAAGATTTATAGCAGGAGTTACGGGAGATGGACGAAACTGGCAGAAGGACTTTTCAGTTCCTACCAAATGTAAGGCAGAGAATGAGAATCAAATATTTTGAGCCAACTCTGGGATTGTTCCACTTCCTCACTGGTCATGGCCCCTATCCGACATATCTGTGTCGGTTTGGAAAGAGGGCGTCGCCTGCGTGTGACTGTGGTGCATCAGAGGGTACTCCTGACCATGTGGTTTACGATGATGTAGCAGCCGCACTACAACAACTGCCGAGTAACAATACTTACGACCTACTGAGTCAAGAAGAGACCTTTCAGACACTGAATACATTAGCCAACGAGGTATCACGAAAAGTATTGACAGTATTCTTGAGAGACTTTCGTGACTATTTGCTAATCACCAATCGCGTCCAGCACTCCACTCCCGTACCGCCTGTTCGTGGATAGGTCGACTAAACAGTAGGAATCCGCCAAGTGCAGGACTAGCGGGACTGGGGTGATCTATTTCACGGATTTGACACTTGCACCGGATATGACGTAGATTAGGTAGTAGTTTTAGTAAAACAGAATAGGATAGTAGATTAGGAACCTGCAGCGATAATTAACTCCTTGCCTGCCCTGTGCCAGGGGCATGCTCATAGGGTTTATCTCTATGAGCCAGGCACTCAAGTAGGTTTATACTAATACTGGCACACATGTAACGCTGCGGGCAGTTAACACAAATCACCAGTAGTTATTAGAAAGTAATACTAGCACTAGAAATAGTCTGCCCATTAACCCAAGTAATACTGTCTGTAGTCTTGCAAATTAATATGTAGTAGCTGCAATTATAAATAACATTGTAGAATATTAAGACCCACTAATCACTAAGGTGGTGGGTTATTCTTGTATAATTATTATGATTGGAAATAAAGGATTTAAAAAAAAAAAAAACCGGAACGTGCCTCTGGTGTGGGCATTGAGGATGAGTTACACTCAGGCGGCAAAAGTAATACCATACAGCGTGACGGACCTCATTTTTCCCGACGTAGCGGAGCAGGTCCACATGATGTTTTCTCAACAAGTTGTTGGAAGTCCCCTGCATAAATCTGAGCCATGCCGCCTCTATAGCCGTCCGTAACTGTGAAAGCGTTACCGGTGCTGGATTTCGGCAATGAAGTGGCCTCTTGATTTTGTCTCATAAATGATCGATGTAATTCATCTCGGGCGATCTAGGTGGTCGAATCACTCGCTCGAGTTCTCCAGAGTGTTCTTATAGCCGATCACGAACCACTGTGGCCCAGTGACATGGCGCACTGTCGTCTATAAAATTTCGGTCCTTGTTTGCGAACATGAATGACTGCAAATGGTCTCCAAGCACCCGAACATAACCATTAACTATCAATGCTCTGTTCAGTTGGACCAGAGGACACAGTCCATTTCATGTAAACACATTGAACACCATTATGGAGCCACGGCCAGCCTCCACAGTGCCCTGTTGATAACCTGGGTCCATGGCTTCGTGGGGTCTGCGCCATACTCGAACATAACCATTAACAATCAACGATCTGTTCAGTTGGACCAGAGGGCACAGTCCATTCCGTATAAACACAGTCCACACTATTATGGAGTCACCACCGGCATGCACAGTGCCCTGTTGGCAACCTGGCTGCATGGCTTCGTGCGATCTGCGCCACACTCGAACCCCACCACCTGTAATCGGGACTCATCTGACCAGGCCACGGTTTGACAGTCGTCTAGGCGACGAACCCAGGAGAGGTGCTGCATGCGGGGTCGCGTGGTCAACAAACTCACCCGCGTCGGTTGCCTACTACCACGGCCTATTAAAGCCAAAATTCGCCTCACTGTATAACTGATACACTACTGGCCATTAAAATTGCTACACCACGAAGATGACGTGCTACAGACACGAATTTAACCTACAGCAAGAATATGCTATGATATGCAAATGATTAGCTTTTCAGAGCATTCACACAAGGTTGGCGTCGGTGGCGACACCTCAAACGTGCTGACATTAGGAGAGTTTCCAACCGATTTGTCATACACAAACAGCAGTTGACCGGCGTTGCCTGGTGAAACGTTGTTGTGATTCCTTGTGTAAGGAGGTCAAATGCGTACCATCACGTTTCCGACTTTGATAGAGGTCGGATTGCAGCCTATCGCGATTGCGGTTAATCGTATAGCGAAATTGCTCCTCGCGCTGGACGAGATCCAATGCCTGTTAGCAGAATATGGAATCGGTGGGTTCAGGAAGGTAATACGGAACGCCGTGCTGGATCTCAACGGCCTCGTATCACTAGCAGTCGAGATGACAGGCATCTTATCCGCATGGCTGTAACGGATCGTGCAGCCACGTCTCGATCCCTGAGTCTACAGATGGGGACGTTTGCAAGACAACAACCATCTGCACGAACAGTTCGACGACGTTTGCAGCAGCATGGACTATCAGCTCGGAGACCGTGGCTGCGGTTACCCTTTACGCTCCATCACAGACAGGAGCGCCTGTGATGGTGTACTCAACGACGAAACAGGGTGCACGAATGATGAATCCAGGTTCTGTTTACAGCATCACGATGGTCGCATCCGTGTTTGGCGACATCTCGCTGAACGCACATTGGAAGCGTGTATTCGTCATCGTCATACTGGCGTATCACCCGGCGTGAGGGTGTGGGATGCCATCGGTTACACGTTCTCATTGACGGCACTTTGAACAGTGGACGTTACATTTCAGATGTGTTACGACCCGTGGCTCTACTCTTCATTCGATCCCTGCGAAATCCTACATTTCAGCAGGATAATGCACGACCGCATGTTGCAGGTCCTGTACGGGCCGTCTTGGATACAGAAAAGTTCGACTGCTGCCCTGGCCAGCACATTCTCCAGACCTCTCACCAATTCAAAACGTCTGGTCAATGGTGGCCGAGCAACTGGCTCGTCATAATACGCCAGTCACTACTGTTGATGAACTGTGGTATCATGATTAAGCGGCATGGGCAGCTGTACCTGTACACGCCACCCAAGCTCTGTTGGACTCAATGGCCAGGCGTATCAAGGCCGCTATTACGGCCAGGGGTGGTTGTTCTGGGTACTGATTTCTCAGGATCTATGCACCCAAATTGCGTGAAAATGTAATCACATGTCAGTTCTAGTGTAATATATTTGTCGAATGAATACCCGTTTATCACCTGCATTTCTTCTTGGTGTAGCAATTTTAATGGCCAGTAGTGTACATACGTCGTACGTCCCACACTGATTTATGCGGTTATCTCCCGCGATCTTGCATGTGTGTTAGCACTGACAACTCTACGCAGTAGCCGCTGCGGTCGGGTGTTAAGTGAAGGCAGTCGGTCAATGCGTTGTCCGAGGTAAAAGGTATTGCCTCAGATTTGGTATTCTCGGTATACTTCTGACACTGCAAATGTCGGAATATTGAATTCCCTATCGATTTCCGAGATGGAGTGTTCCATGCTTCTATGTATGTATGTATGTATGTATGTATGTATTAAACTAGGGGCCTAGAAACTAAGGAGAGGCTTCGTCCCGCTGGAGCCCTCAGTGGTACACAATCCCACAACACGCCACAGCAATCGGCCCACCCCGCCGCCTCACACCGACCCCATGGTTATGGTGCGGTTCGGCCCCCAGTGGACCTTCCCCCCCCCCCCCCCCCCCCCCACCTTCCAGGGAATGTTTAATACCAGACGAGTGTAACCTCAAATGTGTGCGTGGTAGAGTAATAATAATGTACACGTACGTGGAAACGGTGATTGCGCCAACACACTGTAACTAAGGCGGAGTAAGGGGGATCAGCCCGCAATGTCCGAGGTAGATGCAAAACCGCCTGAAAAACCAACCACAGGCTGGCCGGCACACCGGACCTCGACACTAGTCCGCCAGACTGATTCATCCCGGGGACCAGCACGCCTTGCCGCTCGGTAAGCAGCCCATTAGACCGCACGGCTAGCCGGGTGGGCTTCCATGCGTCTGGCTCCAGCTACAATTCCGCGTTGAAAATTTGTTAACTACCGTCGTGCGGCTATCGGCACGTCGGAAAACTTTTCACGTAACCGACATGAGTACAAATGATAGTTGCACCAGTTCAGTGCCCTTTTATGCCTTGTATACGTGATATTACCGCCATCCCTATTCCATGACTTTTGTCATCTCAGTGTATGACGTCCATCGTTCGTACGAGGCTGCGACACGAATGTTGCACATTTACATTCAATAAAGATTCTAGATTCTGGCTTTCGCGACCAGAATCAAACTGTTGTGGGCGACCTGAATCATGTAGGATTGGCATGCATTTAGTTAACGGAAACACATGTAGTTATTTACTAGCTCACATTCGCAGCACTGCTCGGAGTACTGATTTTATCAGTTTTTTTTATTAGAAATTAAAACAAAAATGAACTGTGTTGGTAGTGTAACAAGAAAAAAAAATTCATTCCCATGGATGCTGAACATTTCAAGATCTGGTAGACGTGGAGAGCTGCTATTTGGGGGGAGGTTTCCGGTCGTCCTAGTTTTACGATTATTTGCTTCCAGGAGTACCGCAGCTCACACAGATGCTGTCATTGACCTTGTACTGTAGCCAAATTTTGCATACAATAGTACATCAAGCAGTGAAATATAGGGAAATACCGCAGTACCTATGTTTTGGACTGTTGTGAGATATGATTTTTTCATCCGTACAGCCATTGTATCCACTGTTGTCATTCGTGTCCGTCAGCAATACTTTTTGCGTCAAATCTGAATTCATGTAAAATCACCTTTACATTCGTAAGCTAGCATGTAAAATCACTTTTGTAGCACAGCATAAGAAGTCAGCCTCATTCTGCCAACGGCCTTGTCAAAGAGGGCGGAGGAGCGGATAGAGGTTCAGAGCACTCTCTTGTCCTAGGGGTGGGAAATTGCCCCTAAAGGCGGAAGAATCAGCAATGATCAACGACATGAGGATGCAGAAGGCAATGGAAACCACTGCATTAAAGACACGTAACCTGTATCCACAGGACATGTGGCCTGTAATTGAAGAAGTGTCATGATGATCTCTCCATTGGCAAAAGATTCCGGAATAGTCCCGCATTCGGATCTCCAGGAGGGGACTGCCAAGGGGGAGGTAACCATGAGAAAAAGATTGAATAATCAACGAAAGAATAACGCTCTACGAGTCGGGGCGTGGAATGTCAGAAGCTTGAACGTGGTAGGGAAACTAGAAAATCTGAAAAGGGAAATGCAAAGGCTCAATCTAGATATAGTAGGGGTCAGTGAAGTGAAGTGGAAGGAAGACAAGGATTTCTGGTCAGATGAGTATCGGGTAATATCAACAGCAGCAGAAAATGGTATAACAGGTGTAGGATTCGTTATGATTAGGAAGGTAGGGCAGAGGGTGTGTTACTGTGAACCGTTCAGTGACCGGGTTGTTCTAATCAGAATCGACAGCAGACCAACACCGACAACGATGGTTCAGGTATACATGCCGACGTCGCAAGCTGAAGATGAACAGATAGAGAAAGTGTATGAGGATATTGAAAGGGTAGTGCAGTATGTAAAGGGGGACGAAAATCTAATAGTCATGGGCGACTGGAATGCAGTTGTAGGGGAAGGAGTAGAAGAAAAGGTTACAGGAGAATATGGGCTTGGGACAAGGAATGAAAGAGGAGAAAGACTAATTGAGTTCTGTAACAAGTTTCAGCTAGTAATAGCGAATACCATGTTCAAGAATCACAAGAGGAGGAGGTATACTTGGAAAAGGCCGGGAGATACGGAAAGATTTCAATTAGATTACATCATGGTCAGACAGAGATTCCGAAATCAGATACTGGATTGTAAGGCGTACCCAGGAGCACATATAGACTCAGATCACAATATAGTAGTGATGAAGAGTAGGCTGAAGTTCAAGACATTAGTCAGGAAGAATCAATACGCAAAGAAGTGGGATACGGAAGTACTAAGGAATGACGAGATACGTTTGACGTTCTCTAACGCTATAGATACAGCAATAAGGAATAGCGCAGGAGGCAGTACAGTTGAAAAGGAATGGACATATCTAAAAAGGGCCATCACAGAAGTTGGGAAGGAAAACATAGATACAAAGAAGGTAGCTGCGAAGAAACCATGGCTAACAGAAGAAATACTTCAGTTAATTGATGAAAGGAGGAAGTACAAACATGTTCCGGGAAAATCTGGAATACAGAAATACAAGTCGCTGAGGAATGAAATAAATAGGAAGTGCAGGGAAGCTAAGACGAAATGGCTGCAGGAAAAATGTGAAGACATCGAAAAAGATATGATTGTCGGAAGGACAGACTCAGCATACAGGAAAGTCAAAACAATCTTTGGTGACATTAAAAGCAACGGTGGTAACATTAAGAGTGCAACGGGAATTTCACTGTTAAATGCAGAGGAGAGAGCAGATAGGTGGAAAGAATACATTGAAAGCCTCTATGAGGGTGAAGATTTGTCTGATGTGATAGAAGAAGAAACAAGAGTCGATTTAGAAGAGATAGGGAATCCAGTATTAGAATCGGAATTTAAAAGAGCTTTGGAGGACTTACGGTCAAATAAGGCAGAAGGGATAGATAACATTCCATCAGAATTTCTAAAATCATTGGGGGAAGTGGCAACAAAACGACTATTCACGTTGGTGTGTAGAATATATGAGTCCGGCGATATACTATCTGACTTTCGGAAAGGCATCATCCACACAATTCCGAAGACGGCAAGAGCTGACAAGTGCGAGAATTATCGCACAATCAGCTTAACAGCTCATGCATCGAAGCTGCTTACAAGAATAATATACAGAAGAATGGAAAAGAAAATTGAGAAAGCGCTAGGTGACGATCAGTTTGGCTTTAGGAAAAGTAAAGGGACGAGAGAGGCAATTCTGACGTTACGGCTAATAACGAAAGCAAGGCTAAAGAAAAATCAAGACACTTTCATAGGATTTGTCGACCTGGAAAAAGCGTTCGACAATATAAAATTGTGCAAGCCGTTCGAGATTCTGAAAATAGTAGGGGTAAGCTATAGGGAGAGACGGGTCATATACAATATGTACAACAACCAAGAGGGAATAATAAGAGTGGACGATCAACAACGAAGTGCTCGTATTAAGAAGAGTGTAAGACAAGGCTGTAGCCTTCCGCCCCTACTCTTCAATCTGCACATCGAGGAAGCAATGATGGAAATAGAAGAAAGGTTCGGGAGTGGAATTAAAATACAAGGTGAAAGGATATCAATGATATCATTCACTGATGACATTGCTATCCTGAGCGAAAGTGAAGAAGAATTAAATGATCTGCTGAACGGAATGAACAGTCTAATGAGTACACAGTATGCTTTGAGAGTAAATCGTAGAGAGACGAAGGTAATGAGAAGCAGTAGAAATGAGAATAGCGAGAAACTTAACATCAGGATTGATGGTCACGAAGTCAATGAAGGTAAGGAATTCTGCTACCTAGGCAGTAAAATAACCAATGACGGACGGAGCAAGGAGGACATCAAAAGCAGACTCGCTGTGGCAAAAAAGGCATTTCTGGCCAAGAGAAGTCTACTAATATCAAATACCGGCCTTAATTTGAGGAAGAAATTTCTGAGGATGTTTGTCTGGAGTACAGCATTGTATGGTAGTGAAACATGGACTGTGGGAAAACCGGAACAGAAGAGAATCGAAGCATTTGAGATGTGGTGCTACAGACGAATGTTGAAAATTAGGTGGACTGATAAGGTAAGGAATGAGGAGGTGCGACGCAGAATCGGACAGGAAAGGAATATGTGGGAAACACTGATAAGGAGACGGGACAGGATGATAGGACATCTGCTAAGACATGAGGGAATGACTTCCATGGTACTAGAGGGAGCTGTAGAGGGCAAAAACTGTAGAGGAAGACAGAGATTGGAATACGTCAAGCAAATAATTGAGGACGTAGGTTGAAAGTGCTACTCTGAGATGAAGAGGTTAGCACAGGAAAGGAATTCGTGGCGGGCTGCATCAAACCAGTCAGTAGACTGATGACCAAAAAAAAAGAAAAAAAGCACAGCATGTCTACAATACACAAACATGTTTCACCTGTGACGAAGACGAATATCTTCCTCTTAATTAATCTTACCTTATATGTATTCCTGCAGTAGACTCGCTGTGAGATGTTCCAGGACGGTATCTGTACGCAGGGCAGGGCTGCATCGCGTGTGTACAACGTGATTTTATAAATGTGTATGTGGCAACGCCTCTTCATAGGTCTATAGACAGCTATTGTTTCCGCCTACAGCGGTTTGCGCTCCGCAGTTGAAAGCTATCAGAAAATCTGACTGACATGTGTCATGTATTCCCTTACATTCACTCGACTGTGGGAATGTCTTAGTTCTAAATAATAAATCTATTAAAACTTCATGCATGATGCGGCATTTTCTCTCGTACCTCAGTGCTTACAGGTCATACCTCTTGAACTATGTATCGTACAATGACGTATTTGTGTAAGTACATTTAGCGGCATAGCTGGATACTGTCTGCGTATAAAGTTAGTAGCACAGAAATAATAAATTTAGAAGTAATGCACGATGTGGCATTTTTTCATGCATCTCGTTGTTTACGACATCATATCTACTGAACTATGATAGGCAGGTATTCCTTATCCCCACAGCGACTGTTGTACCAAGTCTTCTTGAAATCGGTCCAGGTGATTATGAGGAAATGTGGAATTTACGCATTTAAGTACATCCATTTTTATAATATGTATGGATTTAGAGTACGGCATAGTACATCACATGAACTGATATGAGGTGTAAGTGGCAAGAGCTCGCAACGACTTCTGGCGCCGATTGTGCTAGTTCCTTTAGCGTTATCCAGGGTGCAGGTGTCATATTCTACAACGGACGTAAACTAGAACAGAAAATACGTTTCTAGCGGTTTTTGCCCTACCTACAAGTGTTACCTCCTACCTCTAAGGATTCGATGTAAATAAGCAAATTCTCATAGTAGGAAACATAAAAGATCCGATATACAGATTTAAACTTGGTAATAGAAGTCAGCGTAAATCAAGTAATGTTATGGGAAAAGCCCAGTTGGAATAATGAGTTGTGTCTTTGTGTGTATACCTAAGTGGACATTAATATTCGTCCACCCTTCGCCTTTATGTCGGCTTGAACACCGCTGGGGACACTTGCAGTGAGCTGTTTTAGTGTCTGTGGAGAAATGGCAGTCGATTCTCTTGAAGAGCAGAAACCAGAGAAGGTACTGATGGTGGACGCCGCCGTCTGGAGCGATGTCGCCTTCTAATAAGTCTAAAAAACTGTTTCGTTGGGTTCAGGTGGGGACTGTGGGCAGGTCAGTCAATATTGCGAATGCTTTTATCCGCAAACCACAGCCTCACAGATGGTGCTTTATGGCAGGATGCATTTTCATGCTGACACGAAACATTTGTGGTCTATGAACTGTTCCTCTACTGTTGTCGTGCCCTGACACAGCAGGGAGGGAAGTTATGGGGTTTAAGGCCAGTCTGCAATTTCCTAGCGGTGAGGAGCAAATGTTGAAAGAATAATATCCAGTGAAGGCAGGTTGATGACTTAGATCAGCGCTAAACACTGTAACAGGGCACTTTGGGTCTCGACACGGTGCTTGCAGCAGGATGCTCAAGGAATTCAGGGGTCTGAATAGTACTATCTGTTGCGACCAGACTAACTACCACACTTAAAGCTAATTCTAATCATTACAAAAAGCAAAGGAGGCAATTAGATGCGCAACAGAAGGTAGTGTCTGAAGTCACTGGGACACGTGCTAACAGAAGTAGCGAACACTAGCAGCACATTAAGTACAAACGTGAGAGCAGCAGTCCAAGTGGGAAAACAAACATGTCGGAGCTCACTGACACGGAGTCGGCGCCCCTGAGATCTGACTGAGAACTCCCTCTGAATACAAACACACGGGTTTTTAAAGATTCGTAGCGGCGTACAATTTCTCCCTTCCTACGCTCGACCACCAGTTCACTGCCGTTTAAAAAGGTTGGGCCAGTACAGCGAGTTGTTCTGCACCTCCTGGGCGCCTCTGGCCAACCACATTTAGATTCCTTCCCTACTCCTACTCGGTAGATAGGGATGCTTCTAGATTTTACGTTAACAAACTCTAAGTCTGGTATCAAGTGTTCAGCTGAAAGCCAAGTGTCACTGCCACTCCTATTACGGCCAGCAACAACAGTGACGTCACTTGGCCCCGCCCTCCGCCAATCTGTGGGTGGGGACTGCTGCAGCAGCACTCTAACCTGTGTACACCCACCGACGTTACAGTCCTCAGCCGCAAGTGTCAAACTCGCTGCCTCTTCTAAGACGTGCCTTTTCGTGGCCATCTTCTGCAGTGAAGCTTTACGACAGCTTCTAGGCAATGGATGGAGTTACCAGTTAATTCTTTGAAATGAAACTTCACCCTTGGGACAGCTGCACAGAGCGTTTGGCAATTTGCACGGCTCTAGTGTTACTATTTATCTCTGATTACCTAAATGGTACCACATCTGCCTGCTCTGTACATTATATCTCTGATTTTCTTGCTTGGAATGCCCTTGATGGCTCCAGATAGCCTTAAGGGTAACAACGTACAACTCATTAAGTCGTCAGTATAAGACAGTGTAGACTCTACACAACGCTGTAAAATATGTTCGCATTATTCGACATTTACCGTTTAGTTAAGCGCAATAAGGCTACCACTCTCTAAACGCGAAAACACGCTCTGAAACACCACCCTCTCCGCGCTTCATTGTTGGCCCTATACCTGACGTCATATAACGTTCTTCAGGCACTCGCCAGAACCATCAGATTGCCACAAAGTTTAGCGAGATTCATCACTCCAGATCATTAGTTTCCAGTCATCCACCGTCCAGTGTCGTCGCTCTGTACACCTTCTCAAGCATCGCTCAGCACTGGCCACAGAAAAGTTTGACTTGTAAGGACCTTCTTGACCAGCATACCAATTCGTTGTACCGGTCTAGGCACAGTCACTGCGATAGCTGGAGTGCTGCTACCACTTTGGAACTCACGAGTCATTCCTTCAGCTGATCTCATGCGATTTTTTTCGAACCACCTGTAGCGTTTCATATTTTTCCTTTGTGCTCTGTCTATCGAACACAAATACGATGCGCAAAACTGATGAAGCCGAATAACAACATGCCACTGCATGGCAAGTACTCAGTACAGGAAACCTGCAGTCAACGATTACGTTAATAACGTAAAACCCTTTGTCTCTTATGCGCACATCGCTTGTTTCCTTTTATATATTATCAGTAATTGTTCACTTGCATTCTCTCTGATCATTTAGCGCTCATTTGTTGAGATAAACGTATCATGTAATCAACCTCATCTGAATAATAATTAGCAGCCGCGCTCCATCGTTAGACATTTTCGTTATTTCTCAAAGAATCTGCCTTCACTATATACGAAGTCCGATTATATTTCAGTTAATATTCCAATGTTTGAGAATTTAAATAATTCGTGTAGTCAAATGCCACTAATCAATGCTAGGAGCCAATACGGCACATTAGCCTCATTAAAAATCATAAATGCGATAGAAATTTTTTTTAAACACAGCTTAAAGGAAAAATTTCAAATTGACATTAATTTCCTACTCCATCCCTCTTGAAGCGTGCCTACTCTGCGTAACAGTTTTTGAAAATAAATACTTTACGTAAATTTTATTCGTTTTAGTATCTTTAAAGATTGATTTTGAGGTTACTATTAAATATAGACGGAAGCTACGCTTCACAATGCTCGACGGTCCACTGTGTCAGTACATACGGTCTGCTTGGCGTAGCTGTGGTTGTTGCTTAGCCCCTACGCTTCACAATTACACCACCAAAGGTCTAAGTCTGCAACTTTAGAAAGGTTCTTATGTCCCTGATTGGCAACGGCCTTGCAGCAGTGGATACACCGGTTCCCGTCAGATCACCGAAGTTAAGCGCTGTTGGGGGTGGCCGGCACTTGGATGGGTGACCTTCCTGGCCGCCATGCGCTGTTGCCATTTTTCGGGGTGCACTCAGCCTTGTGATGCCAATTGAGGAGCTACTCGACCGAATAGTAGCGGCTCCGGTCACAGAAAACCGTTATAACGACCGGGAGACTGGTGTGTTGACCACACGCCCCTCCTATCCGCATCCTCATTTGAGGATGATACGGCGGTCGGACGGTCCCGATGGGCCACTTGTGGCCGGAAGACGGAGTGCTTTATGTCCCTGATCGATTTCTTACTCAGTTGACACCCAATGACTACAAGTTGCTGAGAGCTCTCCCGACCGACCTATCCCACTACTATTGTTTCTTTACTAAAAATGCTTTACGTTTCTCTTTGTACTGGCTGTTCGACGACTCTTAATATCTAGTTGTCAATCCCGCATTACTTAGTCGTGTCCAGATACTGTTGATCAAATAATGTTTATGCACCGAGTGTCTCCTAAGAGTTGTCACTTGAATTTTCTCTGATGTTTCTGTAGATAGACGTGCAGAGGGAGTTGGCTCAAACAGATACTCCACGTATTTCATGCCACACCCAGCGTCAACGGAAAGCGTGTACCACTCTGGCCCACGCTGACTACTGCCGCCGTGCATCAGCACTACTCAATCACTGGTGGAGTACTGGAGTTTCTTGGTGTTTTACTGTCCCTGTTTACTCACATCGATAAAACAGTTACCGCTACAAACTCGTTTGGGACAGCCCCTTCATAAATGCATTGACTCCGCACGGCTAGGGTTGCGAGTCGGCGCCGCGACGGTGCGATATACAAGTACTACCGTGAGACGCTCCTTCCCCTTCTATCTGCCCGGGAACAAATCAGTTGTGAATCTAAGCCCGACCTTTGTAATAAGGCAAGCGCGAGTTTCTGGCGTTGCAGCAGTGGCTACTGGGGAGTTGCTTCCTCTTTGAAGAGTTGCTTGCTTCGTAACAAACTAATCGGTGGACTAGGAAACGTGGAACTTGTTCTTGTCAAAATTATTCTTCGTGAACTATTCCTGTAAGGGTTTTTTTTTTTTTTTTTTGTGTGTGTGTGTGTCAACCAGTCTGCAGCCATGCCTGCCCATTCAACAGCTCTATTGCAAGACGTCTCTGGCGCTCACATCCCAAACTCGCCAAACAGGTACTGTCATAACAAACTGACGGCATACAGGTGGCCAGCCGTTGTGGCCGAGCGGTTCTAGGCGCTTCAGTACAGATCCCCCCGACTCCTAAGGTCGTAGGTTCGAATCTTGCCTCGGGCATGGTGTGTAATGTCCTTAGGTTAGTCAGATTTAAGTAATTGTAAGTTGTAGGGGACTGATGACTGTTGTCCCATTGGGCTCAAGGAAATTTGAACCATTTTTGAGCCATACAGATCGATAAACAATAAACTTGCAAAGTGCGGCAAAATTCGATTGGACACTCAGTATATAATATGTGGAAGGGGAGAGTAAGTTCCCGTTTCCCGCACCTGACTGGCAGGCCAGTTGATGTACGAAGCAAGCTACATGTCTTTCCCAGGGAAAAGCTAAGTGATTCAAATGGCTCTGAGCACTATGGGACATAACATCTGTGGTCATCAGTCTCCTAGAACTTAGAACTACTCAAACCTAACTAACCTAAGGACATCACACAACACCCAGTCATCGAAAAGCTAAGTGAAACTCAAGCGGAAGGTTACGATAGGTTCCGGGTGGGGAAGAACTAAATTCTGGCGCTAGGTTCCGACAGGAGCAGTAGTATATTGTCATGATAGGCTCTCAGATGAGCAGTCTACGAGAATTTGGCGTTGTTGGACTTCAATCATGGTCCCCAAACTCAGGCGGCGCAGAATGTGAGTCTCTCGGAGCTGAATCCGATGTATGGAGACATCGCTCCCATTCTACGATGGCCGCGCGGGATTAGCCGAGCGGTCACAGGAACTGCAGTCATGGGCTGTGCGGCTGGTCCCGGCGGAGGTTAGAGTCTTCCCTCGGGCATGGCTGTGTGTGTTTGTCCTTAGGATAATTTAGGTTAAGTAGTGTGTAAGCTTAGCGACTGATGACAGTTAAGTCCCATAAGATTTCACACACATTTGAACAATTTTTTCTGCGATGGCGGGCCTTACATTTGGTAAATTCGGCGTTCCTGAATAGGACGAGATGCCTACAGTATTACTTTATGTAAAGGTCTTACCTTCCTCCTAATACTCAGTGGGTACCTTCTCGAGAGTGTGTGGCTTTATTTTATTTGAATACCTTAAAATTTTTCGTAAAATCTCTGTAACTTAAGAAACACTTAATGTAAAAGTAATCCCAAAGAAAATCGGTGACATAAAATCAGCCTGCCGCTGAAACAAAACTGACATTCAAAGATATCTTTCGTTTGTAATGAGGTAGATATTGTGTCTAGGAATCCTGCATACTCGCTTCGCTAAACAAACAATCAAACAACGCGTGTTAATCGGTTTTATTACAAAAGACAGTTAAAATACTTAACTTTGATATGTGTCGCAAGTAAAGGGCGACCTTCTTCAAAATAGAGAAATACAAGTCTGTGCTACTTTGAGATTACAAGCGAAGTGGCTAACATTGAAGCTGCTATCGAAGTGGGGTGTCACCTTTCGGTCGCGGCGCTTATGTCCTCTTCAGCTAGTGGCCGCTGCTGTCGCGTTGTCATCCTGGAAGGGAGGTCCGGTCAGCGTGCGATTGGCTGATTTCTTCTCACAGCCTTCTCTTCCTTGTCGTTCCCGACTGGCGTGCCGGCGCTTGACTTTACGCCGTAACAGCGTTAAGTGTAGCTCTGCAATTTTTCTTACGTCTGTTTCCTCATCCGGCCTTAGCGAGCAGATGTATATTGTAAGTCAGCTCGATGTTTATTGGATTTATTCTTAAAATTACACTCCTGGAAATTGAAATAAGAACACCATGAATTCATTGTCCCAGGAAGGGGAAACTTTATTGACACATTTCTGGGGTCAGATACATCACATGATCACACTGACAGAACCACAGGCACATAGACACAGGCAACAGAGCATGCACAATGTCGGCACTAGTACAGTGTATATCCACCTTTCGCAGCAATGCAGGCTGCTATTCTCCCATGGAGACGATCGTAGAGATGCTGGATGTAGTCCTGTGGAACGGCTTGCCATGCCATTTCCACCTGGCGCCTCAGTTGGACCAGCGTTCGTGCTGGACGTGCAGACCGCGTGAGACGACGCTTCATCCAGTCCTAAACATGCTCAATGGGGGACAGATCCGGAGATCTTGCTGGCCAGGGTAGTTGACTTACACCTTCTAGAGCACGTTGGGTGGCACGGGATACATGCGGACGTGCATTGTCCTGTTGGAACAGCAAGTTCCCTTGCTGGTCTAGGAATGGTAGAACGATGGGTTCGATGACGGTTTGGATGTACCGTGCACTATTCAGTGTCCCCTCGACGATCACCAGTGGTGTACGGCCAGTGTAGGAGATCGCTCCCCACACCATGATGCCGGGTGTTGGCCCTGTTTGCCTCGGTCGTATGCAGTCCTGATTGTGGCGCTCACCTGCAAGGCCCCAAACACGCATACGACCATCATTGGCACCAAGGCAGAAGCGACTCTCATCGCTGAAGACGACACGTCTCCATTCGTCCCTCCATTCACGCCTGTCGCGACACCACTGGAGGCGGGCTGCAAGATGTTGGGGCGTGAGCGGACGACGGCCTAACGGTGTGCGGGACCGTAGCCCAGCTTCATGGAGACGGTTGCGAATGGTCCTCGCCGATACCCCAGGAGCAACAGTGTCCCTAATTTTCTGGGAAGTGACGGTGCGGTCCCCTACGGCACTGCGTAGGATCCTACGGTCTTGGCGTGCATCCGTGCGTCGCTGCGGTCCGGTCCCAGGTCGACGGGCACGTGCACCTTCCGCCGACCACTGGTGACAACATCGATGTACTGTGGAGACCTCACGCCCCACGTGTTGAGCAATTCGGCAGAACGTCCACCCGGCCTCCCGCATGCCCACTATACGCCCTCGCTCAAAGTCCGTCAACTGCACATACGGTTCACGTCCACGCTGTCGCGGCATGCTACCAGTGTTAAAGACTGCGATGGAGCTCCGTATGCCACGGCAAACTGGCTGACACTGACGGCGGCGGTGCACAAATGCTGCGCAGCTAGCGCCATTCGACGGCCAACACCGCGGTTCCTGGTGTGTCCGCTGTGCCGTGCGTGTGATCATTGCTTGTACAGCCCTCTCGCAGTGTCCGGAGCAAGTATGGTGGGTCTGACACACCGGTGTCAATGTGTTCTTTTTTCCATTTCCAGGAGTGTAAATATGAACCGGATGTAAAAAGCCTTTTGCCATACGTTCTACCAGTGTGGTTATTTCCCTGTTTGTATAACCCTGTTTGAGATCGTGATTGGCTGAAATAGCGACGTCGGTAGATCGTTGTGAAGAGACCTGTTGCGGAACCCGCATTACGTTCACTCACTAATATGTTACTGGTCTTTGCATATCGCGCCCCTGAGATTACACATCGATCATTTCAATGTGTCTTGGCTAATTACGTCCAAGAAATTATTGTGAATGCTTCGTTCATTCGTCTCTGTTCAATGACTCCTCGGGCTTCGATCTACATCTACATCTAAATCTACATACATACTCCGCAATCCACCATACGGTGCGTGGCGGAGGGTACCTCGTACCACAACTATCATCTTCTCTCCCTGTTCCACTCCCAAACAGAACGAGGGAAAAATGACTGCCTATGTGCCTCTGTACGAGCCCCAATCTCTCTCATCTTACCTTTGTGGTCTTTTTGCGAAATGTAAGTTGGCGGCAGTAAAATTCTACTGCAGTCAGCCTCAAATGCTGGTTCTCTAAAATTCGTCAGTAGCGATTCACGAAAAGAGCCCCTCATTTCCTCTAGAGACTCCCACCCGAGTACCTGAAGCATTTCCGTAACACTCGCGTGATGATCAAACCTACCAGTAACAAATCTAGCAGCCCGCCTCTGAATTGCTTCTATGTCCTCCCTCAATCTGACCTGACAGGGATCCCAAACGCTCGAGCAGTACTCAAGAATAGGTCGTATTAGTGTTTTATAAGCGGTCTCCTTTACAGATGAACCACATCTTTCCAAAATTCTATCAATGAACCACAGACGACCATCAGCCTTCCCCACAACTGCCATTGCCATTGCCCAACTTCATATCGCTCTGCAATGTTACGCCCAAATATTTAATCGACGTGACTGTGTCAAGCGCTACACTACTAATGGAGTATTTAAACATTACAGGATTCTTTTTCCTATTCATCTGCATTAATTTACATTTATCTATATTTAGAGTTAGCTGCCGTTCTTTACACCAATCACAAATCCTGTCCAAGTCATCTTGTATCCTCCTACAGTCACTCAACGACGACACTTTCCCGTACACCACAGCATCATCAGCAAACAGCCGCACATTGCTATCCACCGTATCCAAAAGATCATTTATGTAGATAGAAAACAACAGCGGACCTACCACACTTCCCTGGGGCACTCCAGATGATACCCTCACCTTCGATGAACACTCACCATCGAGGACAACATACTGGGTACTGGGTTTCATTACTTAAGAAGTCTTCGAGCCATTCACATACTTGGGAACCAATCCCATATGCTCGTACCTTAGTTAGGAGTCTGCAGCGGGGCACCGAGTCAAACGTTTTCCGGAAGTCAAGGAATATGGCATCCGTCTGATACCCTTCATCCACGGTTCTCACATCATGTGAAAAAAGGGTGAGTTGCGTTTTGCAGGAGCGATGCTTTCCAAAGCCGTGCTGATGCATGGACAGCAACTTTCTGTCTCAAGGAAATTAATTATATTCGAACTGAGACTATGTTCGAGAATCCAGCAACAAACCAATGTTAAGGATATCGGTCTGTAATTTTGAGGATCCGTTCTTCTACTCTTCTTATATACAGGCGTCACCTGCGCTTTTTTCCAGTCGCTAGGGACTTGACGCTGGGCAAGAGATTCGCGATAAATGCAAGCTAAGTAAGGAGCCAATGCTGTAGAGTACTCTCTGTAAAATCGAATAGGAATCCCATCAGGACCTGGCGATTTATTTAGTTTCAACCCATTAAGCTGCTTCACTACCCCAGGGATGTCTATCACTATGTCCTCCATACGGGAACCTGTACGAGACTCAAACGGCGGTATGTTGTACGATCCTCCTGCACGAAAGATTTCTCGAATGCTAAATTTAAAACTTCAGCTTTCGTTTTGCTGTCTTCTGTTGCCAGGCCAGACTAATCAGTGAGTGACTGGATGGAAGCTTTCGACCCGCTTGCCGATTTTGCGTAAGACCAGAATTTCCTCGGGTTTTCAGCAAGATCTTTTGCTAAGGTATGACGGTGGTAGTGGTTGAATGCTTCGCGCATCGCTCTTTTTACAGCAGCACGAATCTCTACTAACTTTTGCCTGTCCTCATTCTCCCAATCTTTCTTGTACCGCGAGTGCAACTGCCTTTGCTTCCTGAGCATTCTTCAAATTGCGCTGTTAAAACGCGGTGGGTCTTTTCTGTCTGTAACCCACTTTTTCGGCACATACTTGTTCAATGCGTGATTTACAATGTATTTAAAATTTGCCCATAATTCTTCCACGTCCATCGTACCGGAAGTAAATGAAGTCGATTCATTTACTAAGTGGGATGCTAACAACTGCTTATCTGCTCTTTCTAGTAAGAATACTCTCCTAGCCATCTTGACCGACTTTTTAACTTTCGTAACCATAGTCGTAATGACAAATCATGATCACTAATCCCTGTCTCAACGCTGACACCGTCGATGAAGTCTGGTCTGTTCGTGGCTACCTGATCTAAAATATTTCCATTACGCGTTGGCTGTCGATTTAGCTGCTCAAGACAGTTTTTCAGATAATGTGTTCAAAAGTAATTCACACGACGGCTTGTCTGTACCACCTGTAATGAATCCATAGACATCCCTGTCTATACTGTTGTTGTTGTTGTGGTCTTCAGTCCTGAGACTGGTTTGATGCACATCTCCATGCTACTTTATCCTGTGCAAGCTTCTTCATCTCCCAGTACCTACTGCAACCTACATCCTACTGAATCTGCTTGGTGTATTCATCTCTTGGTCCCCCTCTACGATTTTTACCCTCCACGCTGCCCTCCAATACTAAATTGGTGATCCCTCGATGCCTCAGAACATGTCCTACCAACCGATCCCTTTTTCTAGTCAAGTTGTGCCACAAACTTCTCCCCAATCCTATTTAACACCTCCTCATTAGTTATGTTATCTACCCATCTAATCTTTAGCATTCTTCTGTAGCACCACATTTCGAAAGCTTCTATTCTCTTCTTGTCTAAACTATTTATCGTCCATGTTTCACTTCCATACATGGCTACACTCCATACAAATACTTTCAGAAACGACTTCCTGACACTTAAATCTATATTCGATGTTAACAAATTTCTCTTCTTCAGAAACGCTTTCCTTTCCATTGCCAGTCTACTTCGACCATCATCAGTTATTTTGCTCCACAAATAGCAAAACTCCTTTACTACTTTAAGTGTCTCATTCCCTAATCTAATACCCTCAGCATCACCTGACTTAATTCGACTACATTCCATTATCCTCGTTTTGCTTTTGTTGATGTTCATCTTATATCCTCCTTTCAAGACACTATCCATTCCATTCAACCGCTCTTCCAAGTCCTTTGTTGTCTCTGACAGAATTACAATCTCATCGGCGAACCTCAAAGTTTTTATTTCTTCTCCATGGATTTTAATACCTATTCCGAATTTTTCTTTAGTTTCCTTTACTGCTTGCCCAATATACAGATTGAATAACATCAGGGAGAGGCTACAACCCTGTCTCACTCCCTTCCCAGCCACTGCTTCCCATTCTTGGCCCTCAACTCTTATAACTGCCATTTGATTTCTATACAAATTGTAAATAGCCTTTCGCTTCCTTATATTTTAACCCTGCCACCTTCAGAATTTGAAAGAGAGTATTCCAGTCAACATTGTCAAAAGCTTTCTCTAAGTCTACAAATGCTAGAAACATAGGTTTGCCTTTCCTTAATCTAGCTTCTAAGATAAGTCGTAAGGTCAGTATTGCCTCACGTGTTCCAATATTTCTACAGAATCCAAACTGATCTTCCCCTAGGTCGGCTTCTACCAGTTTTTCCATTCGTCTGTAAAGAATTCGCGTTAGTATTTTGCAGCCGTGACTTATTAAACTGATAGTTCGGTAATTTTCACATCTGTCAACACCTGCTTTCTTTGGGATTGGAATTATTATAGCTAACACTTGGTTCAAGAATCATAAAAGAAGGTTGTATGCATGGAAGAATCCTGGAGATACTGACAGATTTCAGATAGATTATATAATGGTAAGACAGAGATTTAGGAACCAGGTTTTAAATTGTAAGACATTTCCAGGGGCAGATGTGGACTCTGACCACAATCTATTAGTTATGAACTGTCGATTAAAACTGAAGAAAGTGCAAAAAGGTGGGAATTTAAGGAGATGGGACCTGGATAAACTGAAAGAACCAGAGGTTGTAAAGAGTTTCGAGGAGAGCACAAGGGAACAATTGACAGGAATGGGGGAAAGAAATACAGTAGAAGAAGAATGGGTAGCTTTGAGGGATGAAGTAGTGAAGGCAGCAGAGGATCAAGTAGGTAAAAAGACGAGGGCTAGTAGAAATCCTTGGGTAACAGAATAAATATTGAATTTATTGATGAAAGGTGAAATTATAAAAATGCAGTAAATGAAGCAGGTAAAAAGGAATACAAACGTCTCAAAAATGAGATCGACAGGAAGTGCAAAATGGCTAAGCAGGGATGGCTAGAGGATAAATGTAAGGATGTAGAGGCTTATCTCACTAGGAGTAAGATACACTCCTGGAAATGGAAAAAAGAACACATTGACACCGGTGTGTCAGACCCACCATACTTGCTCCGGACACTGCGAGAGGGCTGTACAAGCAATGATCACACGCACGGCACAGCGGACACACCAGGAACCGCGGTGTTGGCCGTCGAATGGCGCTAGCTGCGCAGCATTTGTGCACCGCCGCCGTCAGTGTCAGCCAGTTTGCCGTGGCATACGGAGCTCCATCGCAGTCTTTAACACTGGTAGCATGCCGCGACAGCGTGGACGTGAACCGTATGTGCAGTTGACGGACTTTGAGCGAGGGCGTATAGTGGGCATGCGGGAGGCCGGGTGGACGTACCGCCGAATTGCTCAACACGTGGGGCGTGAGGTCTCCACAGTACATCGATGTTGTCGCCAGTGGTCGGCGGAAGGTGCACGTGCCCGTCGACCTGGGACCGGACCGCAGCGACGCACGGATGCACGCCAAGACCGTAGAATCCTATGCAGTGCCGTAGGGGACCGCACCGCCACTTCCCAGCAAATTAGGGACACTGTTGCTCCTGGGGTATCGGCGAGGACCATTCGCAACCGTCTCCATGAAGCTGGGCTACGGTCCCGCACACCGTTAGGCCGTCTTCCGCTCACGCCCCAACATCGTGCAGCCCGCCTCCAGTGGTGTCGCGACAGGCGTGAATGGAGGGACGAATGGAGACGTGTCGTCTTCAGCGATGAGAGTCGCTTCTGCCTTGGTGCCAATGATGGTCGTATGCGTGTTTGGTGCCGTGCAGGTGAGCGCCACAATCAGGACTGCATACGACCGAGGCACACAGGGCCAACACCCGGCATCATGGTGTGGGGAGCGATCTCCTACACTGGCCGTACACCACTGGTGATCGTCGAGGGGACACTGAATAGTGCACGGTACATCCAAACCGTCATCGAACCCATCGTTCTACCATTCCTAGACCGGCAAGGGAACTTGCTGTTCCAACAGGACAATGCACGTCCACATGTACCCCGTGCCACCCAACGTGCTCTAGAAGGTGTAAGTCAACTACCCAGGCCAGAAAGATCTCCGGATCTGTCCCCCATTGAGCATGTTTAGGACTGGATGAAGCGTCGTCTCACGCGGTCTGCACGTCCAGCACGAACGCTGGTCCAACTGAGGCGCCAGGTGGAAATGGAATGGCAAGCCGTTCCACAGGACTACATCCAGCATCTCTACTATCGTCTCCATGGGAGAATAGCAGCCTGCATTGCTGCGAAAGGTGGATATACACTGTACTAGTGCCGACATTGTGCATGCTCTGTTGCCTGTGTCTATGTGCCTGTGGTTCTGTCAGTGTGATCATGTGATGTATCTGACCCCAGGAATGTGTCAATAAAGTTTCCCCTTCCTGGGACAATGAATTCACGGTGTTCTTATTTCAATTTCCAGGAGTGTAGATGCTGCCTACAGGAAAATTAAAGAGACCCTGTCTGTACTAGTAAGGTTGAAGTCACCTCCGACTGATATAGCATGGTCTGGGTACTTCTGCGATACAGACTGTAGACTCCCTTTGAATGATTCTAGAACTGTCACGGTGGAACCTGGTGGCCGGTAATAACACCCAACAATTAACTTTATTTCCCCTAGCCCTTTTAAACGTGTCCAGACAACTTCACATTCACACTCTACTTCGACCTCAGTAGACACAATATTTTTGTCAACTGCAATGAAGACACCACCTCCTATGGTGTCTATTCTGTCTTTCCGATGCACGCTCCAACCCTCACTAAATATATCAGAACTTCCTATCTCCGGGTTCAGCCAGGTCTCAGTCCCGAGGATAATTTGCGCCACACGCTTCCTGGAGGACACTAAATTCAGGAACTTTATTCCGAACACACTGAAAATTTACTGCTAATATCTTGATAGCTGAAGTGTCTTTACACTGAGCGCGTCCTGGTTTCCCTGCCCTCACGTCGACTGGTGAGTGTTCATCAGGACACCTCGCACTACTGCCTAGCCAAAAAAAAAAAACCATGTGCACGCCACAAGTACTCTGCTACCCGAGTAGCCGCTTCCTTTGTGTAGTGCACCCCTGACCTACCTAGGAGCGTCCTACAATTCCCCACCCGCGTCAGATACCAGGCTCACTAACCTAATACTTATAGATGGCGGTTGACATAAACTGGCTCAAATGTTCGTTAGTAACAGATCTAAAACTTTTTTAGGCATGCTGCTGGGTCATAGAATGCACGACAACGGTGCGTTATTATGGTTACTTTACCACCATCTGAATTATATGTTGCTGTAACTTCCTCTGGTGATAGATGCATCACTGCTGGAGAATTTAATTTATCTCACTTATTATAAAATTACACTAATCGCCGCATTTACGAACTTCACGTTCAGTCCAAGCTATAACTAAATTTCCTTAGAAGAGCAACGCGTCATGCCCAAGCCAAGTTTGTCGAGTTCCAGGGAACTTTTGGAGGCGCCAGTTTCACTTAGCTTCATCCCATTAATTCAACTAGCCGCTTCTCTTTAACTCATTAGTGGACGAAAGATTCGTGGTTGCTTACCTGTTCCTAAGCAGCTGTGATTCACTTCTTGCGTACTTAACAAACCTTCCGATAGCACAATATAATCAAGGCATTTTTTTTTTTTTTTTTTTTTTTTTTTACCGCCACGACGTGTAGTTTATTGTTCGAACTCATTTCAAGCGATAAATTCCGTTTCGATTAGTTGGTTTTTCTAGCGGCACGGATATACCACGCCCATATCTTTGAGGATGTAAGATATTTATATGTCGTTTTATGATGTAATTAAGTTATTATTATTCTTATTATGATACTTATTAAATAATCTAATACATCCTGCACTTATTGTTTCTTTAACTAGTTTGAGCCATCAACCAGCCCCTGTCACATTGTATAACTCTGTTATATTCTGCCTGACTAAAACTGAGAAGCACCAAGAAGATCCGGTCAGATGTCATGGACTTCGTATACGTAAGTACACGACATCACAGGATATGTGAGTGATAATAAGAGTCCCAGTTCTCTGTAACAAATAGAATATCTGCCAGAATGCACTCGTATTGTCCGTGTTTGGCGTTGTTGTCAGACCTTGAAGGTTATATAACGGGCATGAACAGTGTAAGATGTTGAATGATTATTGTGAAGGAAGCGGATATGTGTACGCGTCTGATACAGCGCTTTCAGCATATGACATGCAGAAACAACGAAACAAACATGCCAAATTTAAACAGACGCAAAATCCCCAAGATTGGCGATCTTTTACAGAAGCTCGAAATTTAGAGCGGACTTCAATGCATATAACAGTTTCCACAACGAAACTTTGTCTCGAAATCTGGCAGAAAATCCAAAGAGATTCTGTTCGTATGTGAAGTATGTTAGCGGCAAGAAACAATCAGTGCCTTCCCTGCGCGATAGCAATGGAGATACTATCGAAGATAGTGCTGCCAAAGCAGAGTTACTAAACACAGCCTTCCGGAATGCCTTGACAAAAGAAGACGATGTAAACATTCCAGAATTCAAATCGAGAACAGCTGCCAACATGAGTAACGTAGAAGTAAATATCCTCGGAATAGTGAAGCAACTTAAATCACTTAATAAAAGCAAGTCTTCTGGTACAGACTGTATACCAATTAGGTTCCTTCCGGAGTATGCTGATGCATTAGCTCCGTACTTAACAATCACATACAACCGTTCGCTCTACGAAAGGTCCGTACCCAAAGACTGGAAAGTTGCACAGGTCACACCAATATTCAAGGAAGGTAGTAGGAGTAATCCACTAAATTACAGGCCCATATCGTCAACGTTGATATGCAGCAGGATTTTAGAAAGTATATAGTGTTCGAACATTATGAATTACCTCGAAGAAAACGGTCCATTGACACACAGTCAACATAGGTTTAGAAAACATCGTTCCTGTGAAGCACAACTAGCTCTTTATTCACATGAAGTGATGAGTGCTACTGACAAGGGATTTCAGATCGATTCCCAATTTCTGGATTTTGACACTGAATCACACAAGCGGCTCGTATTGAAATTGCGTGCTTATGGAATATCGTCTCAGTTAAGTGACTGGATTTATGATTTCCTGTCAGAGAGCTATCACTTTGTAGTAATTGACGGAAAGTCATCGAGTAAAATAGAAGCGATATCTGGCGTTCCCCAAGGTAGTGTTATAGGCCCTTTACTGTTCCTTATGTATATAAACGATTTGGGACACAATCTGAGCAGCCGTCTTCGGCTTTTTGCAGATGACGCTGTATTTTATCGACTAATAAAGTCATCAGAAGATCAAAACAACCTGCAAAACGATTTAGAAAAGATATCTTAATGGTGCGGAAAGTGGCAGTTGACTTTAAACAACGAAAAGTTTGACCTCATCCACATGAGTGCTAAAATGAAAGCGTTAAACGTCGGTTACACGATAAATCAGTCAAATATGAAAGTCGTAAATTCAACAAATACCTAGGTATTACAATTACGAACAACCTAAATTGGAAGGAACACATAGAAAATGTCGTGGGAAAGGCGAACCAAAGACTGCGTTTTATTGGCAGCACACTTAGAAATCGCAGCAGACCTACTAAGGATACTGCCTACACTACGCTTGTCCGTCCTCTTTTAGAATACTGCTGCGCGCTGTGGGATCCTTACCAGATAGGACTGACGGAGTGTATCGAAAAAGTTCAAAGAAAGGCATCACGTTTTGCATTATCGCGAAATATGGGAGAGAAATGATACAGAATTTGGGCTGGAAATCATTAAAAGAAAGGCGTTTTTCGTAGCGACAGAATCTTCTCACTAAATTCCAGTCACCAACTTTCTCCTCCGAATGCGAAAATATTTTGCTGTCCTCGACCTACATACGGAGGAACGACCACCACGATAAAATAAGGGAAATCAGAGCTCGAACGGACAGATGTAGATGTTCATTCTTTTCTCCTTTTGTAATAATAGAGAATTGTGAAGGTGGTTGAACCCTCTGCCAGGCACTTAAATGTGATTTGCAGAGTATCCATGTATATGTACATGTGCTGTTAGGAACGGGACTGACTGTGGATCTCTACGTATCTGGTTCGTGAAATAACGTAGTTTCTAGATTTTTGGGGCAGTTCTGGACCAGCTTTCCCCAGGACAGGTTATAAACAACTTTACGACACCTCATAAGCGCGTGCATCCATAGTACAGGGCAACGCCATGATGATAAGCGGGCTCATACTACGCTAGATTTTTTTAAAAATTGTTCTCTATATTTTGCCATCATTGCAGTAATATCAAGTACCCTCTCAACCCGTGAAGTTTTAGTACCGGTTCCTCTTTCCTTTTTGGGTGCTTCACTTTTTTGTCATGCCATGTATGTTCGTTCCATATTTCAGCCTTCTCTTCCTTTCTTATTAGTGACAAGAGAAGCTCCCCATCGCAACCCCCTCAGATTCTGTGGTAAGAGGACACAGTGGACAGCCCGTCAAATACTGAACACAGATCAAGCATTAAAACAGGAAGAAGGTGAACCGAACTGTGAAAAAAAGAAGCAAAATGGAAACAGTGAACGGTCCAAGTTAAGAAATGTAATATAGAACAGCTTGGAACAGAAATGGCGTCGTGGTTAAGTAGTGACGGTGTCTGGCTACCAACCGAGCGAACCGTGTTTAATCCTGCCTCGTGCAACTTTTCTTTCGCTATCCGCTTCTTTCAAATTTGTGTCTGTGTCGTGATGTAACGTTCGTTTGCAACAGCGAGGTGTAAGGTAGGTGCCTATAATGAAGGTTGATTCTGCACAACTACTCTATTGGCAGCCAAAAGCAACCGCAATCGTTTGATGACAAAATGACAAGTCATCTGAATCCTCCACCAGAAAATACGTCTGGTGTATCCTACTCGACATTAGTGACAGTAAGCATGTTATATCATAAGAATGGCTACGGTCGCAGGTTCGGATCCTGCCTCGGGCATGGATGTGTGTGATGTCCTTAGGTTAGTTAGGTTTAAGAAGTTCTAGGGGACTGATGACCTCAGCAGTTGAGTCCCATAGTGCTCAGAGCCTGCCTCGGGCATGGATGTGTGTGATGTCCTTAGGTTAGTTAGGTTTAAGAAGTTCTAAGTTCTAGGGGACTGATGACCTCAGCAGTTGAGTCCCATAGTGCTCAGAGCCTGCCTCGGGCATGGATGTGTGTGATGTCCTTAGGTTAGTTAGGTTTAAGAAGTTCTAAGTTCTAGGGGACTGATGACCTCAGCAGTTGAGTCCCATAGTGCTCAGAGCCTGCCTCGGGCATGGATGTGTGTGATGTCCTTAGGTTAGTTAGGTTTAAGAAGTTCTAGGGGACTGATGACCTCAGCAGTTGAGTCCCATAGTGCTCAGAGCCTGCCTCGGGCATGGATGTGTGTGATGTCCTTAGGTTAGTTAGGTTTAAGAAGTTCTAAGTTCTAGGGGTCCGATGACCTGAGTAGTTAAGTCCCATAGTGCTCAGAGCCATTTTAACCATCATAAGAATGTCTTATCGTTGCACCTAATTTGTACACTTGGTAAGTGGCTGAGATATGCCTCCTTGCCCGATATATGTCTTCTTATGTATGTGAATGCGACCACTCCAAAGGAAATGATGGAAAAATAATAGTTTGTCGCACAAGCTGCTACAAGTGAACAGTTTCAGAATCACACAATTTATCTGTGCTCTGTCAAGACACATCTTTTTCACGTGTTAGAAGTCGCGTTCCGTTTTGGAGGTCTTGACTCTTGAATTCCTTTGTTGTAATATAGTTTATACCCGTTTGTTTATTGTTTTGAATTCTGTGAGACGTGTGTGTGATATGTCGCCTGTTGTCTCTGCTCATCACATTTACTTGCGACAGCAACGTATTCTTACCACATGACTCATATTCTGTAACCAGTATACAGTATAACAACTGCCATGACTACAGTAAGAGAAGAAACATTTCGATGACTGGCCAATCAGTCCATAATGTTGTGAAAAAAAGTAAATAAATGGCACACAGGTGTTTTGAACATGGCTATCCCGCTTGGCAGTCCAACACCATTATCACTGACCAATGACGCCATTCATGTCAGATGCTGCTCTTTCTTGCACTTCTGTTCTCAACCCGTTCACTGTTCCTATTCTGCTTTTTTTTTCACAGTTTAGTACACCTTCCTCCTGTTTTAATGCTTCATCTGTGTTCAGTTTTTGACGGCCTTTCCACTGGGCCATCTCCCCACTAAATCTGAGAGGTGTGCGATGGGGAGTTTATCTTGTGAGCTCTTAGTATTCGTACATCTTCTCTTTCCCGCAATGATCTTTCTAATTTTCGTATAGGCGACGTGTACCATTGCCATAACCATGTATGCTTCTACAGTTTTTCATTTCTACGTGATTTATCATTTTGCACTTTCTGTCAGTCTCGTTTTTAAATATTTGTTTCTCATATTGTCTCTTCCGTTTTCTGTATTTGTATAATTCTTTCTTCATCAGTTCAATATCTCGCCTGCTATCCATGGATTTCGACTGGGCTTGGTGTTTTTTGTACGAGTGTGTTTTATCTCCCAAACACATTCATGCGTCTTCTTTTCTATTCCATTCCCATGTTTCTGTCGATCTTTGTCTAGTGCTCCGTTTAATACTTTCAGGATACTCTGTTTCTTTTACCTCATCCAGGTCTGAAATACCCTACCTTTCTACAGTTTCTTAAGTTTTAATCTGCAATTTATAACGAATAATTGCGATCAGAACCTTTACTTCGCCCTTGAAATGTTTTGCGCTTTAAAATGTAGTTTCGAAATCTCTGTGTAATTAATATGTAATCTATCTGAAACTTTAGGCGTCTCCAGGTCTCCCCCATGTACACAACCTCTTTTCGTTATTCTGAACCAAATGTTAGAATTAAACTGAACTTTTGAAAATTCTATCTGCTGGCCTTCCATTTCATTTTTTTCCCAGTAGATGTACTTCTTTATTTTTCTTCTGATACTTTTCCTACTATCGAATAACAATCTCCCACCACAATTAAATCATCTTCCTTAACTGTCTAAATAATTCCATTTACCTTATCACACCCACTTTCACTATCTTCATACTCTGTGTAGCTAGTAGTCACATACGGTACATTTGTACTACTTGGTTGATGATCTATTTGTATCTGTATTGGCTGCGATAATGTGTTCACTATGCTGTTCATAGTATCTTAGCTGCTGGCATGTCTGCGCCTTGTAGCTGAGTGGTCAGCGCGACAGAATCACATACTTAACGGCCTGGGTTCGATTCCCGGTTGAGTCGGAGATTTTCTCCACTCAAGGACTGGCTGTTGTGTTGTCCTTATTATCATCATTTCATCCCTATTGACACACAAGCCGCCGAAGTGGCATCAACTCGAAAGACCTGCACCAGCATGACTGTCTACCCGACAGGAGGCCCTAGCCACACAGCATTTCCATTTACCTGCTGTCATATTTTCTTATTCAGTAATTGACATACTCTTGCATTATCCCTTCATTTGACGAAAAGTCCTGTTCTACTTGACACTGCAGTTCACTTCTCTAAATCCAACTGTATCGAACTCAATCTACTCATCACTCTTTTTAAATTCTCTAACCTATCTACTCGACTAAGACATTCATCATTCTACACTCCGACCCTTACAAATATTTCACTCAAGAGGATTACATCATCATTAGACAGTACAGTAGACCTGCATGCCCTTGTCTGTTCTTCCTTTTGATCTCAGCCTTAGTACGGTCATAGTAACGCCATGTGGTCTGACCTATTTTTCAAGCCCAGGTCAGTCAATTAACCATGCCATTGCCTTGAAACTATTGAAAACACTTGTCTGAATGAATTATGTAGTAGCCAAGAGAACACTAAGTGAAGGAATTTACAGATGCAAATTCTAATTACAAAATTCTAATTTCAACCTCCGATAGGCTATAAATAAAAGACAAGTTCATAGAAAAGAAGTATGTTACTACCAAAAGTTTTGTACACTTATGGTTACTTCTCAACATAATCACCGAAAAGAGTGAGGCATTTATCGTATCTGTGGACAAGCTTTGCAGTACTCTCTTAAAAAAATGTTGCTGCCACTGAGTTCAAATGAGCATTGATGTCGTTTTGAAGATCTTCATTGGTTAGGAAGTGCTGCCCTCCTGGCCACGTCTTCAGTTCAGGGAAAAGGTGAAAGTCGCTGGGTGCCAGGTCAGGACTGTACGGCAGATGATCGAAAATGTCCCATTGAAATTGTTGAAGATGCCGCTGGGTTGTACCAGCACTCTTTGAACGAGCATTGTCATGGATCAACACAATTTCTGATGTCAGCATTCCTCTTCGTTTGCTCTGAATGGCTCTCCACAAATATCGTAAAGTTTCACAATAAGCAGCTGCACTGATAGTGGCTCCGGGCTGGATAAACTCTACAAGCAACACACCATTTTGGTTCCAAAACACGGTAACCAGAATCTTTCTGTTGTTGAATGTTTGTTTGAATATTTTGGTTCGTTTGGTGAATTTGGATGCATCCATTGTTGTGATTGTCGTTTGTTTCCGGTGTGTCATACTGGATCCAAGTTTAATCTCTAACTGATTTCAAAAAGTTCTCTCCTTCCTCGTATAACGGTCAAGGAAATTCCAAGCTGACGCCATTCGGTGTCTTTTGTGGGCGTCCATCAACATTTTTGGAACCCAATGAGCACGAAGTTTTTTGTAGCCTAAATGTTCAGTAACGACAGAGTGTATGACAGATCTTGAAACTTCCGCAGTTTCCATAGACAAAGCAGTTACTGTGAACCTACGATTTTCTCTAACCATTCTGTCAGTTAATTCAACAAGGTCCGCTGTAACGACGGACTTGCGTCCTTGGCCCCCCTCATCATGCACGTCATTTCGGCCATCTTTAAACGTTTGGCACCATCCACACATACCACCATCAGTCGTGACGTCATCGCCGAACACTCGGCTCATTCTCCGACGGATTTCTACTGCATTATTCCCTTCCGCTTGCAGAAACCGAATTACACTTCGTAATTCGTACTCGACGCTAGCAACAATGACGGGTGCCTTGTTTACGTGGCTGTAGTGCAACGCAGACTGATGCCTTTGAGGGCGGCAATGGCGGAGTGTGTGGTGCGAGAGTTGCGCAGTAGCTTACAGCGCATATCCACTTTCTGCCGCTCGTATAGCTTCTGTACTAAGCGATCGAAGATTTAAAAGGAAAAAAGAGAAAAAAAAAGCGGCCCTCGTAAAAGATGGAGGGAAGTTCATCGTGAAGTAAGACCGAAATCAGAAAACGCTCATAGAAACAAACGAATTCAGAATGTTACCTATGCTGTTTGTACCGTAACATTAGCACTTTCACTAAATTTCGTTAACGAAAAAGGAAAGGAGATTATGCAGTAGAATAAAATAAACCCGTGGAAAGAGCAGTGGGAAAAATTTCAAGATATCGGCAACAAGTTAGAAACTGACATCAATGGCCGTAGAGTAGAAGCTGCCATATACAGCTACAAAATGTCCATTTCTGCCACGAGGGGGGAATGAGACAGGAGCATTAAAGAGAATTTTTGATTGGCAAACGATCATAAAGCCAGTCATTGTAAGAGGTACATCTACATCTACATCTACATTCATACACCGCAAGCCACCCAACGGTGTGTGGCGGAGGGCACTTTACGTGCCACTGTCATTACCTCCCATTCCTGTTCCAGTCGCGTACGGTTCGCGGGAAGAACGACTGTCTGAAAGCCTCCGTGCGCGCTCTAATCTCTCTAATTTTACATTCGTGATCTCCTCGGGAGGTATAAGTAGGGGGAAGCAATATATCCGATACCTCATCCAGAAACGCACCCTCTCGAAACCTGGCGAGCAAGCTACACCGCGATGCAGAGCGCCTCTCTTGCAGAGTCTGCCGCTTGAGTTTGCTAAACATCTCCGTAGCGCTATCACGGTTACCAAATAACCCTGTGACGAAACGCGCCGCTCTTCTTTGGATCTTCTCTATCTCCTCCATCAACCCGATCTGGTACGGATCCCACACTGATGAGCAATACTCAAGTATAGGTCGAACGAGTGTTTTGCAAGCCACCTCCTTTGTTGATGGACTACATTTTGTAAGGACTCTCCCAGTGAATCTCAACCTGGTACCCGCCTTACCAACAATTAATTTTATATGATCGTTCCACTTCAAATCGTTCCGCACGCATACTCCCAGATATTTTACAGAAGTAACTGCTACTAGTGTTTGTTCCGCTATCATATAATCATACAATAAAGGATACTTCTTTCTATGTATTCGCAATACATTACATTTGTCTATGTTAAGGGTCAGTTGCCACTCCCTGCACCAAGTGCCTATCCGCTGCAGATCTTCCTGCATTTCGCTACAATTTTCTAATGCTGCAACTTCTCTGTATACTACAGCATCATCCGCGAAAAGCCGCATGGGACTTCCGACACTATCTACTAAGTCATTTATATATATTGTGAAAAGCAATGGTCCCATAACACTTCCCTGTGGCACGCCAGAGGTTACTTTAACGTCTGTAGACGTCTCTCCATTGATAACAACATGCTGTGTTCTGTTTGCTAAAAACTCTTCAATCCAGCCACACAGCTGGTCTGATATTCCGTAGGCTCTTACTTTGTTTATCAGGCGACAGTGCGGAACTGTATCGAACGCTTTCCGGAAGTCAAGGAAAATTTACGCATAGTGGCGAACAACAGATATGGAGGTGAAAGGGATGAATAATACAAAGAGAATATGTCTTAAAACAGACTGTTGAAAGATTAAATTAATTGGTCTGACCCCAATAGAAACACTGTACGTGGGTAATTTGCCAGTCAACGAGCATGGAGTACTATACCGCCTCTAAGACAGGCAGAAAAACTAACGAGAAACTTTCCCTTAATTTACCTAGTTGTCAGAAACGTTACTTTCTAGGAACTAAATCCCGCTCCCACTACTTGTGCACCCGTTATAACTCTTCTCTTTGACAGCATTCGCCGTCGATAAACTCTATCTCTTGGTACAATCGGGCGCTTTATATCGAGTGCAAGATTCGTGCTCTTAATTGCCAATTCAGAAGCAAGAGGAAACAGAGAAACAGCCACCGTTATCGAAAACCGCTGAATAGAAAAAATCATAACTGCTCTGTTCGTTAAGATATCTCAGACTGCGAGGAGCAGGAGACAGCCTTTGTCTAACGGGACAATATTCGCCCACGTGGTCCTCAATTAAGCCGCAAGGTCTTTTGTGACTGTATTATGCCAGTGAAATACAGAGAATCTCGACGTTTGCTTTTGCCTTTTTCCCTTTTCCGTGAAAGAGATCGTCTCTAGCACAGCAAGCAATGCTTTTTTCGTAGCACGCTTAGCGGCTGTAGTAGGCGGCACCTAAGAAATTTTCTTCGATACACAGAGATCTCTTATGATTTCTGGAAAAATACCAATTTGTTAATAGTGATTATAATTGTAAACGTTAAAACGTCTTCTCGGAAGGCGTTTGTATAGAATTAGCATTCTATGGAAGTGAAACTGTACGATAAAGAGCCCAGACCATAAGACTAGCGAAGCGTTTGAAATGTGTAGTCCAGTCATAGGGTGATTCTTAGTGGAAAGGTATTTAGAAGTTTTTTTGACAAGATTTCTGTTTATACTTGGAAGGAGAGACAGAATTGGTCGTATATTTTTGTTTATTATCGCAAAATCGATTTTCGGTCACTTAGTGACCACCTTCAGTGCTGTAATTATAACTTAAATTAGTAAGCACTGGTGACAATAAGCTTACGGCGATCACATAGACTGCTCAGTCTATGTGATCGCCGTAAGCTTATTGACACTTAAATTAGTAAGCACTGGTGACAATAAGCTTACGGCGATCACATAGACTGCTCAGTCTATGTGATCGCCGTAAGCTTATTGACACCAGTGCTTACTAATTTAAGTTATAATTACAGCACTGAAGATGGTCACTAAGTGACCGAAAATCGATTTTGCGATAATTAACAAAAATATACGACCAATGCTGTCTCTCCTTCCAAGTATACCCATTATCTGGTCGTAGTGCACAGGACACTATGGAGTCGCCAATCAATAGATTTCTGTTTGCTATCGAGGGTGCTGAATCAGAATTTTCGAAATCGCCCCAAAGTTTCGTCCCGGAAATGGGTCAATAATGGAAAAACGTATGAGAAAATGGGACTTTTCCTTTCAGTGTTTCACGTGTAACTCGGAAACGATGCAATTTTCGTTAAAATTGTCTGTTTGACTAAATAAGACGGTTAAAATGTCTCACAAAATAGGTTTCAGTGACCTTTTTACCAGACCAATCGAATGGCGTGTAGCGCATGTTGAAGTTAGCGTAATTCCGAGCGCCACCACCAAAACCCAAGTCCTCATTCCTCAATATGCCATGATGTTCGTTCAAACGGGAAAATTATGGCTCTTCATCATTTGTACAATTAAAAAGTGTTCATGTAACTTATGCAAATGACATAATAATTGTGCTTTATTTGGCATTTGGTAATAATAATAATAATTATCAAAATATTACCTAATTCATATAATAATTTTAAAGAAATTTTGAAGGCGTTTTGTCCTCTTCGCACATCGTCCACCATTGGTCTCGTCTTCACTTAATTCGTCTGTAAAACGGAATATATAGGGGTATACTCCAGCTGAGTAAGATCATACATGAATTTCGGTTTACACCAGATAATAGGCACATAATTATTTACTTATAAATAATTATTTACCCATAAATAATTATAATAAATTAGAGTTGAAACCAATGTACAGTGTCTCTATTGATCCATTGAGGGTATGGGACGGGAGCTGGTCAAGCATTTAACAATGAAATTCGCCAGCAACTGTGGAAATTAGATGTCATTTTATTTTAACTATCAGTTTAGGCGTTCCATTATGCCATCTTCAGGCCCCTGCATAATAAAAAGAATATACTTGTAGCGTACATCATCGTGAATTACAGCAAGCTTTACCGAAAGTGACGGGTAATAATAAAAGCACTTAAAACGACAAAATTAAGATAGCACTGTTAAGGTAAATCTATGTGTACATCCAGCACAACAGAATAAAATGTGCACTATTTAACGTCACAGATTTATAAGAGAACATGCCAAACATTAAAAAGGCCAGACCTAGCCAGAACTAGGTACACACAATGGCGTAGTAGTTTGTTAGCTGCTCATTATATTATGTTTTCCCCTGGGGTGGTCTCTGTCCTTATAACTTTATTGCTAAATCCATTTAACCAGAATAACTCATGAAGTGTTTGGCACGTTAGCGTCTACACAATAAATTTCATAATGTTACCTTATTGTTGTCTCTGGCTTATAGGTGCTACTTTTGTTCACCTATATTTGTGTACCTCTGTATTAATTCAAGTTTTTACGTGTTTGACCGTTATGTTCCAGACAATCTACGCTTTTCTTCACTTATAATCTTGGGTCTACTGTTCTTAGTATGCATGTGCTTTTTTACTTTTACTGTAACGTGTTGATTTGTTTGGTTGTGGCATACAGTTAAGTCTTCTTACTATGAATATTGGGTCAGCTCTTAGATTTTGTTTAACTCTTTGTGTCTCGCTTTGTTACCCTCTAATCTGTGTGTCTGCAGCACTTTTTTTTATTACTCACCATGTTTTTGGTTTTTTGTTGGTTGTTAGTTTTTACGCTACTGTTATAAGTGGGATGGTGAAATTATTACTGGTTCCTTATAGTGTGATTTGGTGTTACGTATTTTTTTTTTTTTTTTTTTTGCATATCACTTTTTAGCCTGTTACATTTTTAGAGCCAAATTGACTCATTCCCCAGCTCATTTTGATATATTCGGTATTTCTTGACTGTATTTCAGGAGTAGGATTCGGTTCGTTTATCAGTGTTTCAGCGTCGTCCTTTACTTTTACATACAGCTTCTGGTAAATAATAGATGTTCTTACAAGATACGCGTTTTTGGTGTTTATAGAGTTCTGATTGATGTCGACCTGACGTTAGTTATGTTCTGAGTTTATAGGCTACTGTAGTGGGACATACGCGACTGGAGACTCTAGACTGGTACCAACAGGTTCTTTCATCGCCTTGGGCTCCTCCGTTACATGCTACGTTTTGAATAGTATTGTTCACTCCATGAATACTTTGTAATGTGATTCTAATAAATAAATTCTTTTTCTCGTACAGTCGTTGACACCATCTGGTGCACAAGTACGTTACTTAATTAGTGGGCTTAAACTTTGGTGTAGCGTTGGTGTTCGCAAACTTACCTACCTTTTAAACTAATCTACGCCCGCATTACCCGTCTGTTAAATGATATAAAGGATACCTAATAATATCTTTCTACTTCCATTAGATGTATAATGTATGATCTCAAGGTATTTGTATTTTTTGCGTGCTCTTTGAATTCCGTTTTTCACTTAATATGTTGTCTACCTTTGGGTTTCGCTTCAGATTGCATTTTCGATGCTGTGACAGCTAATTAGATAACCAGTTGTGATAATACTTAGGGTGTAGATATGCAGGTTATTGTGTGCTTCATAGATTACAGTGTGATTCTTACAGTGTGACATTTTACCTTACGTGAGGATAGGTCCTCACATATACTAAAGGTTTTGTCATCTGTAAGAATTACATAGGATTTTTATTAAAAAACTGAAAAGCTTGTTCAGAGGAACTTCTGTTTGTATATTGTTTAGTTCCAGTCTTTTTAATGTGTGGTATGTTCTCTTATAAATCCGTGAAGTTAAATAGTTTCATGACTAACAAGTAAGTGCACATTTTATTCTGTTGTGCTGGGGGTACACAGAGATTTACCTTAACATGGTTATTTTCATTTTGTAGTTTTAAGTGCTTTTATTATTACCCGTCACTTTCTGTAAAGCTTGCTGTAATTCACCTTGATATACAATACAAGTACACTCTTTTTATTATGCAGGGGCCTGAAGATGCCATAATGGGATGCCGAAACTGGTAGTTCAAATAGAATAAAATAACATCTCAACTGCACGGCTGTTGCCGTATTTCGTTGTTAAATGTACAGCGTTTCTCAACAATAATGCACTTTCACATAGGAAAGCTATAACAACAATAATCTGAGAGATTACTTGCCTTCATCTGTAGCAGACCTCGTTTTAGTCGGCTGTTCCTCCTCCTCTACTTCTAACACAGCTTCTTTTAAGTCTTGCGAAACGAAGTAGTTGACATTCTCGCATATTGTTACGGAGTTGATGTAAAGCTTAGAGCACTGCAGGCTTGTTTCTCGGCATCAAGAACAGCTGTAAAACCCAGTTTTACTCTTGTATACGATATTAACTCAGAATAACATCGGATGCTGGAGGCAGAAGTATAGCGCTTGGAATCAGGCAATCCCTGGACCTCATCCAACCCCATTTCTCGGTTTGTTCAGCCACTGTCGTACCTGGTGCTACACTCTGAGAATATGCTAGCAAGCAGCATCCTCAGTTTTTGGCAGAGAAGCGGTGTTGGCAGCTGGTCTGAATGCGATTTGACATAACTTGTGCATCTGAGGCGGTTCAGGGACACTCCGCTTACACCAGCATACAACGTAATGGGGAATCGTTTATCACACTCCACTATGGCTTTCAGATCATTAAATACTTTGTGCGCCCTGTTATAACGCGTGTTTTTCTGCAGTGTAGTGCATTTCACTTTGCCCTGATTGTATAGAGGAGAAGTGGTGTCACAGCCGTTGACTGAATGCAAGAACAGGATACTCTCTCAAGCGGGATGGTCAGTTCCCTGAGGAGTGCGAAACTGCTGTGGGATTCTTCCTCTACATGGTATCATCAATATACTCGTGCATTACTTCGTTGATTGAATCCTGTTAGAATGACGAAATGGTTTACGTCATCCCCAACAACTACGACGATTGAATACGTGGGGGCAAAGATCGTGCGGTGTTGGTAATAACAGCGTTAGCATCAAATAAGTCACCAGATCCGGATGGATCCCAATTAGATTTTACAAACAGTACTGTACGGCATTGGTCCCTTACTTAGCTTCCATTTATCGTGAATAACAGCGCACAGTCCCAATGGAAAAAAGATCTGGCGACTCCTGTATATAGGAAGGGTAAAACAACGGAACTGAAAAGTTACAGACCAATATCCTTAACATCGATTTGCTGCAGAATTCTAGAAGTTATTCTGACTTCAGATACAAGAAATTTCCTAGAGACCGACAATCTTATGTCCACGAATCGGCACTGTTTTAGAAAGCATCGCTCGTGTGAAACTGAGCTTGCCCTTTTCCCCCTTGATATACTAGGAACTATGGGTGAAGGGCAACAGACAGATTGCATATTTCTAGATTTCCGAAAAGCATTTGACACAATACCCCACTGCAGACTTTTAACGAAGGTACGAGCATATGGAATAAGTTCACAGATATGTAAGGGCCTCGAAGAGTTCTTAAATAGTAGAACCCAGAATGTTTTCCTCGACGCTGAGTTTCCATGAGAGACAAGGGTATCGTCAGGAGTGAATCAGGGAAGTGTGAGAGGACTGTTATTATTTTCTGTATACACAAATGATCTGGCCGATAGGATGAGCAGCAATCTATGGCTGATGTCTGATGGTGCTGCGGTGTATGGGCAAACGTCGAAGATGACTTAGACAAAAGCTATAGTTTTGATGCATGACTGCGGGCTCTTAACGTAGAAAAACGTAAGTTAATGTGGATGAGTAAGAAAAGAAAACCCAGACACCTACCCCTACTCAAACCAGCCAGGCCTTTAAATCTCTGTGCGTAACGTTGAAAAGCGATATGAAATGGAACTAGCATGTTACGATTATGGTGGGAAAGGTGACCGGTCGACGTTCCTTTATTGGGAGAATTCTAGAAAAGTGTGGTTCTTCTGCAAAGGAGACGCTGGTAATACCGATTCTTGAGTACTGCTCGAGTGTCTGGCATCCGCGACAGGTCGGATTAAATGAAGACATTGAAGAAGTTCAGAGGCGGGCTGCTAGATTTGTTAGCGGTAGGTTCTAATAACACACAGGTGTTACGGAGCTGCTTCAGGAGCTCAAATGGGAATCCTTGGAGGGAAGCTGACGTTCTTTTCGAGAAACACTATTGCGATATTGATAAGGCTATCGTGGCCACTTGTTGACAAACTGCATATTGGGCTCTGCCTCGGGTCCTTTTGCCGACGTCCGTTTTATGATTTTTCTACCTTTCGCCAGCACGAGTGGCTGACATTGCCAAAGCTTCATCTTCCACTGCTGGTGGTGGACTGGAGACAAGCTCGTGGCCGCAGACTATATGTACCTGGCACGCCAACGTCCGAGGGCTTCTCCGGAGCGGTTCTCCCCTTGCTACCTGCAACGGTCGTTCGCTGAAGCAAGGAAATCCAGGATCCCTTCACCCTGAGGCCCTCTTCTTTCCTGTTAGACTGTTCTCATGTCTGAGTATTTCTATAGCTTCCCTGAAGAAGCGGGTGTGATTGCTCTTCTCTACTGCAAGAACTTTAGTGTCGGAGAAATTTACTATATGGTCTGTCTCATACAGAGCATGCTCTGCCACAGTCGATTTCTCCACCTGCCCTCTGCAATGCCACTTACGTTCTGTGAGCCGGGTGTTGATTGATAGTCCAGGCATTCCAACATAAACTTTTCCGCATGCACGTGGTATGCGCTATATTCCCGTCATTGCAAGTGGTTCTCTTTTATCCTTTGTCGATCTGAGACACTCTTTGATCTTCTTTGTCGTTTAAAAATAGTCTTTAACACGTGCTTGCATAATATACGGTCAATTCTATCTGGAACTCTTGGAATGTATGACATGAAGGCCGTGCCCGACATTTCTTTTTCCGATGTGTCACTTTGTCGAGTGTCTGACTTTGAAACTTCACATGAAGGTGGTGGCGTACCCATTGCTCCTCAGAACGCTTTCCAGATGTTGCATCTCGCATCTGAGGTGCTTCAGCTCACGTATTCCTCTTGCTTGCGTTACGAGCGTATTAATCGTGCCTATTTTCGGATTCATGCGGTGCTCTGACAGTTTGTGTCATTACCGGTCCTTGTATGTCAGTTTCCGATAAACGCTAGGTTTTCGTCTTCCCTAGAAAGGGTAGCTGTTTGTCCTTTATTACCTACATGGCGAATTTCATGTTGGCACGGAGGCTGTTCAAGTGTCTTTGGAAGTCACCGAGGTATACCTCACCATGACTCCACACACCGAAAGTTGTTGTTGTTGTGGTCTTCAGTCCTGAGACTGGTTTGATGCCGCTCTCCATGCTACTCTATCCCGTGCAAGCTTCTTCATCTCCCAGTACCTACTGCAACCTACATCCTTCTGAATCTGCTTAGTGTATTCATCTCTTGGTCTCCCTCTACGATTTTTACCCTCCAGGCGGCCTTCCAATACTAAATTGGTGATCCCTTGATGCCTCAGAACATGTCCTACCAACAGATCCCTTCTTCTAGTCAAGTTGTGTCACAAACTTCTCTTCTCCCCAATCCTATTCAACACTTCCTCATTAGTTATGTGATCTACCCATCTAATCTTCAGCATTCTTCTGTAGCACCACACTTCGAAAGCTTCTATTCTCTTCTTGTCCAAACTATTTATCGTCCATGTTTCACTTTCATACATGGCTACGCTCCATACAAATACTTTCAGAAACGACTTCCTAACACTTAAATCTATATTCAATGTTAACAAACTACTCTTCTTCAGAAACGCTTTCCTTCCCATTGCCAGTCTACATTTTATATCCTCTCTACTTATTTTGCTCCCCAAATAGCAAAACTCCTTTATTACTTTAAGTGTCTCATTTCCTAATCTAATTCCCACAGAATCACCCGACTTAATTCGACTACATTCCATTATCCTCGTTTTGCTTTTGTGAATGTTCATCTTATATCCTCCTTTCAAGACACTGTCCATTCTGTTCAACTGCTCTTCCAAGTCCTTTGCTGTCTCTGACAGAATTACAATGTCATCGGCGAACCTCAAAGATTTTATTTCTTCTCCATGGATTTTAATACCTACTCCGAAATTTTTTTTGTTTCCTTTATTGCTTGCTCAATATACGGATTGAATAACATCGGGGATAGGCTACAACCCTGTCTCACTCCCTTTCCAACCACTGCTTCCCTTTCATGCCCGTCGACTCTTATAACTGCCATCTGGTTTCTGCACAAATTGTAAAAACCCTTTCGCTCCTTGTATTTTACCCCTGCCACCTTTAGAATTTGAAAGAGAGTATTCCAGTCAACATTGTCAAAAGCTTTCTCTAAGTCTACAAATGCTAGAAACGTAGGTTTGCCTTTCCTTAATCTTTCTTCTAAGATAAGTCGTAAGGTCAGTATTGCCTCACGTGTTCCAATATTTCTACGGAATCCAAACTGATCTTCCCTGAGGTCGGCATACCGAAAGTATCATCGACGTATCTGTACCGTTAGGTCCAGTGTCTGTGCTTCGAAATGTTCCATGAAGAAATTGGCCTTCCAGATGTTGATAGAGGTTGCCATTCCATGGGAGATAGCTCGTGGCGAGACATGCGTTGAAGAGCTTGGTGGTGTCTTCTGAGAAAATGGAACCGATGTGCTCGAGGAAGTCAATGAGTAGCTCTCTGGTAAACAACGAAACTATAAAAATGGTTCAAATGGCTCTGAGCATTATGGGACTCAATTGCTGTGGTCGTAAGTCCCCTAGAACTTAGAACTACTTAAACCTAACTAACCTAAGGACATCACTCACATCCATGCCCGAGGCAGGATTCGAACCTTCGACCGTAGCGGTTGTGCGGTTCCAGACTGTAGTGCCTGTAACCGCTCGGCCACTCCGGCCGGCACGAAACTACAGCAAAGCTGTCCAGGATGTGGTTTGTTCAAGTTTTATACCGCCTAATTCATGCACCCATGCTGTCTACTGTTGAAAGGTGGCTACACTGAGCCACAGCGCCAGAGATTGCGCCAAAGAGTATTATTCAGCCGCCTCCACTGGCAGTTCTTGTCGAGAACTCGTAGTAGAGTGCTTGCAGAGATGTCGTAGTGAAAAGTTCTTGTTGAGAAGTCGTAGTGGAGAGTGCTTGTTCCATGTTTTATGCAGTTGTTTGATGGGCTAGACAGCAGATGTTGTTCGAATGGAGATATTGTAATGATCAGAGTGCTTTTCGTCAATATATATGAAGGTAAAAAAAATCCCTTTTTTTCATTATTTCAGTGTCTTAAATAATGCGCCATTACAGGTTCAGTCAACAAAGCATCTGGCTCGTGTTCTTGTATTAGAGTGTAATTCTGGTCTTCTTGCGCAATTATAGTATTTCTATTTTTTTAAATTACTTCAGTATAAATGGTATTTAAAATTTCTTGTCTTATTGAAGAAGAACCGTGCTAGATGTGTACGTTGAATCACACTTCCACACACAGAACAATTACACTTGTGTTTTCGTTTCGTAGGTTTTATAGTTGAAGGGGACTTAATTAATTAATTGTGTTAACGAAAATTATCTTTCATTCTTTGTCGTTATTCTATGCAGTCAGATTGCGTACTAAAACTAGGCCCAACCGTTTACGAGACTTCGTAATCGGACAGACAGCGACTAAAAATTAAAAATATTTAAATAATTAATCCCCCATGCACGTGGCAACCGCTGCTTCGGATCGTCCCTTGGAAATCTTCTGATTGCAAAAATAGTAGACAGTAGTATTGTTGTAGTAATTTGTAGTTTAGTAATTGTAGTCTATTTTGCATGTGTAGATTTGGTAATTGTCATTTTTCTAATGGTATTTTTTCTCAGAATTTGATTTGTTGTCTTGTATACGCGTTTGACAATTTAGTGCAATTATTTCAATTGTTCGTTAATCGTGTTTGAGGGAAACATTTCGTGTGAATGGTATTGTTGGAGATAAGGAGTCATTGTGTGTAATTTTCCTACAGTGGCGAGTTTTGTATGTTTTGTAAATGATTACGCGATCGATGAAAAAGCCAAAAATGATGGATAGTCAGAATGATGAAATTGTCGACATGGCGAACTCGCCAACACAGGAGAACAGTATGATGAATAATGATGTGGAAAACAATTTAATAAGTCGGGAAAATAGTCCGGAACCATTTCAAAATTTTTCTCAATCAGAAAATTCACAGAATACGAGATTAACGATAGAAGATTCTGAAATAGTATCGAACACAGATAGCTTTACAGCTATGACGAAAGAAGTTGGTTTTGCGGGAAATGTTAGGGGCGAAATAAATTTCCAATCAATTAACATGGAGCAGTTGATGGGTGCTATATTACATTTGGGATCACAGATGGGAACTTTGCGATCTGAAATTAAAACTGATATAGGAACTATGGAAACACGGTTAGACTCACTGGGATCACAAATAGGAACAATTAAAACAGAGATAGGAACAATTACAACTGGTATGGGAACAATGGAAACACGGTTAGACTCAGTGGGATCACAAATAGGAACAATTAGAACTGAGATGGGAACAATGGAAACACGGTTAGACTCACGAATACGGACATGTTTCAAAAATACGGAAGATGAATTAAAGAAAGAAATCAGAGAAGAAGTACAACCGATTTTGAATTCTCACAATAATAGATTAATTGCAGTAGAGATTAGACAAAAGGAACAGGATAGAGAACAGGAAGAAAGAGATCGCGTGATAGTACAAAAATTTTCAGAGTTAAATTTACAACGTGCACACGATAAGGATTAAATATTTGAGAGAATCGAGGAATCCGTACCAAATGACAGAATAAATAATCTAACACAACAATATGAACAGTTAACTACCAAATGTGTCAATACTGAAACCCGAGTCGCGACACTTACAGAAGACGTAAATAAACAGAAAGAACAATTAGTTGACTTATCGGAAAGAGTTGAGGAGATTTCAGATAAATTGACAAGTCTTAGCTTAAATGGGGACAGAGATTCGGATGATACAGCTCCATTGCCATTTTCAGAAACCGAAGAGTACCAGAACATAAATAAGCATGTTGAAAATCAGGGAAAATTTAATGAACGCGTCAAAAGGGAATTTGAGGCATTACGAAAGCAAGTCAAACAAATTGAAGGCGAAATCGTAGGAAAAGACAGCAGAAGAAATTTAGAATCACAGATATCAGAGGGCTTTGAAGAAAATAATTTATTTCATTTACGAGAAGCAACAAGAGAGCGCCAGGCGCGCGAACTTGACAATAATCGACATTCGGACTGGAACAGTCGCGGTAGGTCTTTGTCGCCACGAGGCGAAAACTTTGACTATAAACACTTTTTGACTGTTCGGAAATTTAAGATCTTTCGCAATTCTAAGAATGACATACATCCATGTGCTTGGTTAGATCAATTTACGTACGCACTTCCACCAAATTGGCCACTAAGTCACAAACTAGAAATTATGTGCGGCTATTAAGTCCTCAGAGGATTCACTACACTAAGTGAATATGTGCCGTAGCGTGCATAGGGCCCCGAGCTGTAGTGGTGCTATTTCCCTTTCAGTTTTCTGCACCGCTGCCTACTCTTTTACTATTCTTTGCATCTGTCAAAACAACTCTTCGACTATCAATCTATCTAGACAGTAGATAAACAATAGCCGGATATGACTATTTTACCCAAAAAAAGATTTCGGAAATTACCGTTTGGACTTACTGTACCTTCAGCAGCATTCATTCGTAGCTTAAACGAAATTTTACCTGTTTATCTTCGTGACAATATTACTTCATATGTTGACGATATTCTTATTGCTAAACGTTCTTGGAGTGAGCACAACAAAATTTTGGATTCATTATTACGTATTTTTGCAAGAGTTGGCATTACAGTGAACTTAGAAAAATCCGCATTTGGTCGATCTCAGGTGAAATTTCTTGGTCACATTATTTCTACAGAAGGTATTCTTCCTGATCCAGAGAAACTAGACGCTATTCGTAATTATGCTGTTCCTACCACAAAACGTGATGTTTGTAGTTTCCTTGGTGTCTGTAATTTTCTTAGACGCTTTGTTAGATTGGACGATTTGGCCACACCTCGTTTTTGCGATCTATGTGGAAAGTTCTTTTTTAACGAAAATCGGTCGACAACTCTGTTTGGTTAGTTTGTATTCCTGATGAGTGGATCAATAAATTGATTGGTACACACATTCAGTTATGCACACTTTGGTCCCAGAAAATGCTTTCATAAATTACGAGAAAATTGCTACTTCAGTAATATGGAAAAACGTATTCGATCTGTTCTTGCCAAATGCAAATTATGTCAAAAGGCTAAGCCGCCAACTATTTCTCACAGAGCACCGTTGTTTCCTATCATTCCAGCGAAATTAAAGGAGATGGCTGCAGTCGATTTGTTCGGTCCAGTGGTTCGTTCTACTAATGGTTTTGCGTACATTTTGCTAGCAGTGGAATTGAAATCAAAATATGTGTGTTTTACACCTTTACGCAAAGCAACAGCTCGTTCAGTATCTAATGCTTTCATCAAACATTTTCTTAAAGAAGTGGGTCATGTTGATAAGGTTATATCAGATAATGGATCACAGTTTCGTTCTAAAATTTGGCTTCGTACTCTACGGCGTCATAAGATTAAACCAATTTTCATTTCACTTTTTCACCCTCAATCTAACGCTTCAGAGAGATGGATGAAGGAAATCAATAAATTGTGTCGTCTTTATTGTCATCAGAATCACAGAACGTGGGATCAGTATCTTCATATTTTTCAAAAGATTCTGAATGAACTCCCTAAGGATTCAACTTCTATACCGCCTATATTGATATTAAAAAATAAAGCACCGTCAAATCGCATTTATGAAATCGTTTCTTTTCCGCCTACACGGAAACTGCGACATTCTGAAGTTGTCAACCTGGCTCTACAAAATATTGTGTCTGCGGCTGCTAGAAGAGAGAAATCAGCTAAGCGTCCTGGTCGTTTAAAAACTTTTTCAGTTGGCCAAAAGGTGTTAATTAAGTCTCATCGTTTGTCTCACAAAGGAAAGGACTTGTGTCGCAAATTTTTTCTGCTCTATAATGGTCCATATAGAGATCGCAAAATTATTCATGAAAACACTGTCGAAGTAGACACTCTTAAATCTCGACGCTCTAAGGGAACACATCATGTATCTAACGTTAGAATTTTTGTGGAATGACATACTTTTGAGAAACTAACAGTTACATGTAAACACACGGAGAATGCAAGGATACCGCGCCGTGTTACGGCGGCGGCACATGCTCAAAGCAACAGTCAAGTATGCGCGCCGCACAAGGCAGTCGTTGACCGCAAACAATTACTTCCTACGTCACACGCCTACAGCTGATCGAGCGCTCAGTGCGAACGCACTGACAGCCGTAAACAAATACACAGTCTAATTTCTCTGATTAAATTCAGTATAAAGCAATAGTGACTTGATAAATTATGTTATTAACGTTCAGTATTTTTCAGGATACGGTTGTATAAAATATTTAAGAACTTCAGGTAAATTCTGTGTCTGTCCGACGTTAAGAGAACTTGCTATGGAGAAAATTTCAGGAGAAATGTAATTTCGAAGAAAAAAGTAATAAACCAAAAAGGTAACTGTTAATTGAGTTTATTTTTCAGCAAACATATTTCCACTTAGGTACGTACTTTAGACGTAATTTGCTGCTCGCGGTTACGTGATTCAGACTTTGTGCTGAATTTCATGTTCTATGAATTTACGTGTGAAGCGACGTGCTTGCGTACATTAACTGATTTTGACAATGATTGATTAATGAACAGGGTTGTTAATTATGTATATAATGCATCGCTTGGCTGCTATGCTTTTTCACTGATGTCACATTATTTTTTTATGTGCCTGCTGTGCTTATTTATTTAAATTATAATTGTCACCTGATTAATTGTGCTGCTATGGTTATGTATGTAAGTTATACTTTGTGATTTATCTGCTTGCGCCTTCATGTTTACTTATTAAGATGACATATGAACATTTATTTGCTTATCCTGATATGATGCTAATGACCTGTTTATTATGTAAGATATATATTTGCTGCTTTGCGTATGGATTGCATATTTACACATTTCTGTTTTTTTGTCATAACTACTCTTTAATTTGGTATATAGAAATGCTGATGTACTGTGTACTAACATAGAGTGTAGGTCACACTATTGTATTAATTATAGATTGTTCGCTTGGCAGAGCCTCGTTGTAGGAATTGTGCTGCATCAACTTGTTGACATTCTGTTCTCTACTGGTATATTTACTCGCTATTGCATGTTTTGCTTACGCTCAGTGTCTTATATTTTTTAGATAAGAGACTGAACTGCTGTAATTCGACGAACGACATTAGTACAAGAAACTTCATAGAAGTCACATGAGCTGGAGGTTTTATGGAAGCTGTATAAATTTATGCTAATAGGAAGGAAGCTAACGACATGACATACCAACACTAGGGTTAGACCATTGACAGTTATTACACTGCATTCTTCGTGAGCAATTGAAATAGCAAGTGACACTTGACACAAAAAATACTCCACATGTTTGCTTCTGCCATAATTCTTGAAGTTGTGTACCCACTGTGAATTATTACTATCATTCATACTCTGTACTCGTACTTACTTACTGAAAGTTATTCGAACTAAAGGCTGTTAAGAGGTCATGTATGCATTTCTCTTATTTAATGATGGACAAGGTAACCAAAATGTATTTTATAACTCATAATGAGTAGAAGATATGGGTCAGATGGATTACACAGAGGTTGTGTGTGGACATTCTGTCTTCGGATTGTATGGGATGATGAATTGAAGTTTGCACTAGGATTTTATCTGTACTTGTTCGAGGAGACTGACTAGAGGAAAGAGTTGTTATGGAAGGGAAATGATATTGGTAATAAGGTTTATATGTATCGACGTTTTGAAGAGGTATTATTGAGGTATTGAGATTGTGTGAAGTTGAGGATTATTGGAGTTTTGGTGGACAAAAGATAAGGTAAATGATATTGATGATAAGTTTTATATGTATCGACGTAAGAGGTATTATTGAAGTATTAAGATTATGTGATGCTGATGATTATTGGAGTTTTGATGGATAAGAGGCAAAGTAAGTAAGGAGCAGATTTTTTTTTTTTTGTTGGTTTATATGGAACAAGGAAGATGAAGTTGGCAGACTAGAACACTCAAGTAGAAGGAAGATAGTCTACATACACACTTTGTTAAATCACTAAGCAGTATATACTTTTTTTTTGAGAGAGGAAGCATTTGCATATATTGGCTCACTGACAGTTGTTCAGCAACCGTACATTTGATTTGGCTTGGCAAACATTGGTCTTGGCGTGATGACTATGACGTTGACTAACTATTATTGACTGTTATACACTGTGCCACTACTACTTGATACACAAGTTGAACATCAAATTTGGACAGAATTGCATTTACACAGTTAACACTATTCAACTACACAGTAGCACTTAATGTGGATGAAACATGAGTGAGTGTGTTTTGTGTGTTTTCCCTTCCTAATCCCAAATAATTGGTACCAACCTATCTCCTAAATATTATTTTATTTGTTTGTAGTGGCTTGCACTGACACCCATAAATATTATAGGTTTAGTGTTAATTGTGTATTGTAATAGTTAATATGACAATTATCTGATATCATTTGTGTGTTTATTATAATTTGTATGTTTAGTGTGAGAGCATTGATAATAATTTTGTAAAAGCAATTGTGTGTGCATTCAAACTATTGTTCATGCCTGAACTGTCTGATTAGTGATGGTGAATATTATGGACTGTTACCTGCACTTGTTCAACATAATGGGTGCCACTTAGAAATGCTTAATTTCTGCTGATGAACTGTGTGATTAGTGATAGTGAATATTATGGACTGCTGTCTGCACCTGCTCAACATTACTGGGTGCCACTGATGGACTGCTTCTACTGAGATGATGTCACTTGTTGGTGTCTGCACTTGTTCAACATTGCTGGGTGCCACTAATGGACTGCTTCTACTGAGATGATGTCACTTGTTGGTGTCTGCACTTGTTCAACATTGCTGGGTGCCACTAATGGACTGCTTCTACTGAGATAATGTCACTTGTTGGTGTCTGCACCTGTTCAACATTGCTGGGCGCCACTAATGGAACTGCTTCTACTGAAATGTTGTCACTTGTTGCTGTCTGCACTTGTTCAACATTACTGGGTGCCACTGATGGTACTTCTATTGAATAAAATCACTTGTTGGTGTCTGCACCTGCTCAACATTACTGGGTGCCACTGATGGAATTGCTTCTACTGAAATGATGTCATTTGTTGGTGTCTGCACCTGTTCAACAATGCTGGGTGCCACTGATGGATTGCTTCTACTGAAATAATGTCACTTGTTGGTGTCTGCACCTACTCAACATTGCTGGGTGCCACTGATGGAACTGCTTCTACTGAAATAATGTCACTTGTTGGTGTCTGCACCTACTCAACATTGCGGGGTGCCACTAATGGAACTGTTTCTGCTGAATGATGTCACTTGTTGGTGTCTGCACCTGTTCAACATTACTGGGTGCGACTGATGGAACTGATTCTACTGAAATAATATCACTTGTTGCTGTCTGCACCTGCTCAACATTGCTGGGTGCCACTGTTGGAACTGCTCAACCAGTGATGAGATGTCACTTGTTGTTGTCTGCACCTGTCAACATTACTGGGTGCCACTGATGGACTGCTTCTACTGAGATGATGTCACTTGTTGGTGTCTGCACCTGTCAACATTACTGGGTGCCACTATTGGAACTGCTTCTACTGAAATGATGTCACTTCTTGGTGTCTGCACCTGTTCAACATTACTGGGTGCCACTGATGGACTGCATCTATTGAGGTAATGTCACTTGTTGGTGTCTGCACCTGTTCAACAATGCTGGGTGCCACTGATGGACTGCTTCTACTGAAAAGATGTCACCTGTTGGTGTCTGTACTTGCTCAACATTGCTGAGTGCCACTAATGGAACTGCTTCTGCTGAATGATGTCACTTGTTGGAGTCTGTACCTGTTGACCATTGCTGGGTGCTACTGCTGGAAATAATCATTGAAAGCATTTTATGTGAACATTTGTATAAACTGTTTTTTTGTGTATTGTGTGAACTATTATGTAAAGTCGCATGTATGAAAGAAGTTGTATTGCTTACTGTATTTCATATATTAGATTATTGAAAGGTCAGTGCAAAGCCAAAATTTTATCTAATTATGTGATATTTACGTATTAATATTATCTTTTATTTTTGTCTGTATTTTTGTGGACGAATTTGGTGGTATTTTCACCACCAATGCTGGCAAAAATACCATCAAATTCTGGCCCGTGGAGGAGGGGCATATGAAAGGTGGCTACACTGAGCCACAGCGCCAGAGATTGCGCCAAAGAGTATTATTCAGCCGCCTCCACTGGCAGTGCTTGTCGAGAACTCGTAGTAGAGTGCTTGCAGAGATGTCGTAGTGAAAAGTTCTTGTCGAGAAGTCGTAGTGGAGAGTGCTTCTTCCATGTTTTATGCAGTTGTTTGATGGGCTAGACAGCAGATGTTGTTCGAATGGAGATATTGTAATGATCAGAGTGCTTTTCGTCAATATAAATGAAGGTAGAAAAAAAAATTCCCTTTTTTTCATTATTTCAGTGTCTTAAATAATGCGTCATTACAGGTTCAGTCAACAAAGCATCTGGCTCGTGTTCTTGTATTAGAGTGTAATTCTGGTTTTCTTGCGCAGTTATAGTATTTCTATTTTTTTAATTACTTCAGTATAAATGGTATTTAAAATTTTTTGTCTTATTGAAGAAGAACCGTGCCAGATGTGTACGTTGAATCACACTTCCACACACAGAACAATTACACTTGTGTTTTGGTTTCGTAGGGTTTATAGTTGCTGGGGACTTAATTAATTAATTGTGTTAACGAAAATTTTCTTTCATTCTTTGTTGTTATTCTATGCAGTCAGATTGCGTTCTAAAACTAGGGCCAACCGTTTACGAGACTTCGTAATCGGACATACAGCTACTAAAAACTTAAAAAGAATTTGCATTCATATCTAAATAATTAAGCCCCCATGCACTGTTTAGTGGCGACGAAGACTGGAATTTCCGCTCCAGTACCGCAAGTAGACGTCCACTGAGTTCCAAATGAATCACGTTTCTATACTCCAACAGACAGATGGCCCTTGGCGTGCACGATCCTACAACACTCGTCGGAAGGCTCCAGGTCGGAGGAGAGAGCGTTATGGTCTGGAGAATGTTCTCGTGGCATTCCCTGGGTGATGTCATCATACTGGAAGGCACAATGGATCAACACAAGTCTGTCCTTGGGGACCATGTTCACCTCTTCACGCAGTTTCTTTTTCGCCAGCAAGACGGCGTCTACCAGCAGGATGACGCAACGTGTCACACAGCTCACAGTGTGCGTGCGAAGTTCGAAGAGCACCAGGATTCCCTTACGATACTCCCCTGGAAACCACACTCCCCGAATCATAAACCAGTCGAGAATCTGTTCGCGCCATGGTCCTCAGCTGAGGAACCTAGCACAGCAGCCCACGCCCACGTCAGTGCCTCCAAGAGCCCCGTTGACGCCCCCCCTTCACATTACACGGCGGTTCACGCTTTTGACAGGTTGTCACATTACTGTTTCTTGACAGTGTGATAACAAAATGAAACGTCTGACTAGCGTGCCTTTTTCCATACAATAGCAAACGTACTTACCCCTAGTGAGACAAGCCTTTACATCCTTACATTTGTCCTCTAGCCATCCCTGCTTAGCCATTTTGCGCTTCCTGTCGAACTCATTTTTAAAACGTTTGTATTCCTTTTTGCCTGCTTCATTTACTGCATTTTTATATTTTCTCCTTTCGTCATCGTTTCTGAAGAAGAGAAATATGTTAACATCGAGTATAGATTTAAGTGTCAGGAAGTCGTTTCTGAAAGTATTTGTATGGAGTGTAGCCATGTATGGAAGTGAAACATGGACGATAACTAGTTTGGACAAGAAGAGAATAGAAGCTTTCGAAGTATGGTGCTACAGAAGAATGCTGAAGACAAGGTGGGTAGATCACGTAACTAATGAGGAGGTATTGAATAGGATTGGGGAGAAGAGAAGTTTGTGGCACAACTTGACTAGAAGAAGGGATCGGTTGGTAGGACATGATTTTGAGGCATCAAGGGCTCGCAAATTTAGCATTGGAGGGCAGCGTGGAGGGTAAAAATCGTACAGGGAGACCAAGAGATGAATACACTAAGCAGATTCAGAAGGATGTAGGTTGCAGTAGGTACTGGGAGATGAAGAAGCTTGCACAGGATGGAGTAGCATGGAGAGCTGCATCAAACCAGTCTCAGGACTGAAGACCACAACAACAACAACTTACTTGATAGAAAGCGAAAGCAACTTTCTCCATGAACAGTGTTGCCAATCCACCATTATGGACGAGGCACACGGTTCAGCAGGCGACACGCAGCTGTGGCAGCAGCCCTTTCACAACAACGTGGGGAACTCGCTCATCACTGAGAACGAGATTGCGTTTCTGCGCACGGATCATGCTATCTTGTGCGACCTCAAACCACCGGAAAGGCTTTACGTGGAATTATCACATAAAACTAGTTGCAGGGAAAGCTCGGCTAAATAAATACGCAGTCGATCGATGAAGTGTCTTACAAAGCACTCGTCCAACAATTTTCTGAGAATTGCCCTAGTGTTAGGAACCCTTATAAAGTTGGATTAATAGCAGATAAGATCCAACAAACATCGGCGCTTTTCGTCTGACTATCATTTAGCAAACACGAAGATTATGGAAATGAGCAATGAGGCCAAATGGCAGATGCTACTAGTGAAAAGATGTGCATCAGAAAGAGGATGAGGCCTGCTGTTGAAATTCCGAGAGTCTAACATTCCGAGAAATGCCGGGAAGCATATTATTTCCTCGCGAAATAACCTCGACGAGAAAATCAGAACTCATAACAAAGACCAACAGGCAGCTATCCTTTCCACACACCATTAGCGAATAGAAAGGGGAAGAAAGGAAACGACAAGTGGTGTCAGGAGTACCCTCCGCTGGAAGCTTGGCTTCCAGAGTATACATGTAGATTATATACAACTGTTTACAACTGTTTTATATACAGCTGTTTACAACACCCCACAACTATTAACAGTAGCCTCTGCAGCATAAAGACACACTACGGCCTTACGAGGAGGGTATATCTTAGCTGAAGAGATTACTTAAGATAGCGAAATTCATCACTGTGGAGCCACAACAACCGATTTCTTACAAGGGAAACTCGCCGTCGCATACCCCTCGTATTTAATGGTAAGATGAGCCAGTGAATAACCCGTCAAATACTGAACACAGGTTCTAACAACCCTACCACAACAAAGGTCAAATATTAATTATTATTTGCAGTGTTGCTCACGCTGCTAAATATTGCATTTTCGCGCAACAACAAAGTTATATTATGTGGCAGGTGTCATTAGAGCACAGTTAATAAAGTCATTTCATGAAATAATGGATAAACTAGGCACTCATCTTTTCGTGTTTCCCACGCTGGTCTCGTTGTGAACTCATGGCTCAATCGTCGAAAATGTAGGTAGTGGTGATTCCAAGCTCGGATGCAAAGAGGACTAGGTGTTATTCTGCGATATTCAAAAGTTTTATAGATGTGTTTCATAAACCATTCTTGAAGATTTAACTTTTGCAAGTTAACACAATGGTGATGTAAAAAAGTAATCAGCACTCCGAATTTAAGTTACACTTGTTTTTTATTACTTTTGTTGCAATATCACGTAACTCACAAAACATCACTTCACAATATAAAACATACTCGAAAATATCTTCCTCACTGTTAAAGTTCACATTTTATAAACTAAGTACAATTTGCGTCTTTTCAACATGACGACCAAGACTTGACTCTCTAATAACCGCTTACACGCCCAAAAATCAGAGTTACAAGTACGTCAAAGATCATAGTGACAAAAGAAAGAATTCAGATAAGAATAATATCATTGCAATATAATCATATCGATGTATCAAAGTACCTCTACATTAATGAAATCAAATCCGAACGTTGTCGCAGAAATATGTTAACTATTCTCCAGAAACACAGTAGAATATTGCTGGTATCGAGATGTTGAGGTGAGGTGCCGCAATGGTTACGCAATTCAAGTACCATTACAAGGTCAAGCATGAAAACAGGAAGAAGGCGTACCGATTTGTGGAAAAAGAAGCAGAATAGAAACTGTGAACGGACTAAGCTTAAGATGAACAACATCGAGGACAGTGGCAGTACCCTCGCCATGATGTTGGCCTGCGAAGCGGAAAACCAGTGTTCAAGTCTCCGCTGTGCCCATTTCTTTTCTGTCAACATTATGAACTGTCAGTCCAGTCACTGGAGTGTCTGTTAGCAGTATTCAATCTTGTGTCTGTATCGTGGTGTAACGTTCGTTTGCAACAGCGAAGTGTAAGGAAGAGACCTATACTGAAAGTTGACCCCGCGGTCCTGTCTGCTTACACCGGTACTCGACACTGGGATCCCGTGATTACAAGGTGATGAGCCTCCAGTTGTACATACGTCCTATTTGTTCTACACAAGTACCACAAGTACCAAAAGTACTCCGTTTTAGAAGTTTTGATACCTGAATTGCTTTGTTATGACGTAGTTCACAGCCGTTTATTTGTTGTTTTCATTTCTGTGAAAGGTTTATGCGGCATCTCCCCTGCTCTCACAATTCATCTCCATTTAAAGCCGCTCCGGCGGTTTGAGGCAGTGCATGGTAACGTGATCCGTGCGCAGAAAAGCATTCTCCTTCTCAGCGATGGGCGAGTTCACCACCCTGTTCTGAAAGGACTGCTGCGACCAACAAAAGGTATGCTAGTCACACACTTACTTTTGACGATAATATATTCTTACCACGTGACTCATATTGTTTAAGCAATGTATAGTATGAGAATTGCCAAGACTACAGAAAGAGAACAGAGACGTCAATGACCGGACGGACAGTTCATAATTTTGTGAAAAAAAAGGAAAGATCGCGTACGAGGGAAATTTGAGGACGGATCTCCTGCTTTGCAATCCATCGCTGTGACGACTCAACCACGAAGCCGCGGCTCTGCCAATTCGCTAGATTTTACGCATCTTGACCTTGGACAGTTCACGGTTTCTATTTTGCTTCTTTTCCACAGTTTCCGATACCTTCTTCCTATTTTCGTGCTTGATTTGTGTTCAGTTTCTGACCGGCTATCAAGTGGGCCATCTTACTATTAAATCTGAGGGGGCGGGGGAGGGGTGGTGTGATGGGAATTTTCCTTTGTTAGGCTGGTGTACCAGACAAGGAAGTGGGAGGAAAGGATTGCCAGGATTCCTCCTCAAATAATGGAACACCTAACTCACACACATATCCCGTGCTCCCTGAGTGATACTGACATGACAACTGTGCATGATAAGGTGATTCAGAACCATAATTATTAGCCCGACTTTGAAACATGGCAGTTTCATAGACATGTGTTACTGTTCTTTATCACTCTTACTGAATGAAGACATATTTAACTCCCCTATGTAGTTGAGCGAACTGAAATTAGCTCGAGTCCTCATTATGGTGGTTGCCAAACACGTTATATAATTAAAAACAAACAAAACAGCAAATGTTAACTTCTTAAATCGTTCCGAGTCTAATCCACACCATCAAATAAAAAGCTAGACAGGAATACGCGATCTAACGAGCGTAAGTGTCGACCACCATTGAAAAGAACATAGTCCTACTAGCTAACAGAGTTAGACTCTGCAATAAATGCACTGAACTACCCGCAGAATAAAATACGAGTGCTGACTACAGCGGATTTTTATAAGTCCCAGTGAACTATTGCGGCAATCTCGGAAACACTTTTAAGTCCCAAATGTGAGTGGCTATACCACCACCAAAACCGGCATTGGTGTTACTTCTATAATTTTTTCCATAACAGTGTGAAAGAGGTCGAATAGCCAGCACCTTATATAAGTTCGGAACCTCTTCTTCAGAAACTCCAGGCACCTACGTAACTTCACTAATTACAGCAATCACCAGCCTTATCTTACAATTCTTTACATAATTACAACTTTTAAATCTCGATGTGTCACAAGATGCGAGCTGAAAATCTGTACAAAACGAAACATCATATTCAGTTCTATCTATATAATTTGTCCACAAATTAAACAGATCCGTATTTTTATTGCAGTAGTCAAATTCATTTTATTTCTCCAGGTATTGAATAATTTATTCTTTGTAGATATATGGTATCTATTTCTTATGGGAACTGGTCTTCTCTTTCCATTGCTGCGATCATATTTTATTTAGCTGCAATTATTCTTAATTTAAGGACTAAACTATGACAAATAATGAACAAATTTTAAAAATAACAATCACACAAAATATATTAACAAAATGTTGTTGATGATCGTTTGCAAACACATACAGCATTGATGATTGTGTAACGGTCTTGATTTATAAAATACGCAGATCTTAATGAAACGTTCGATTAAAATGTCTCTCACAGGTTAAATATTTAAATAATAGAATTTGTCAGTAGCTCGGTCGATGCATATCGGCGAGCACTGTCATTTCGTATGTTGACCTCTTTTTTGTAACAAAATTTACAAAGTTTTTAATTATTTACTAAATTTCCGTTAACAGAATTCGATAGAATGCGTAGGGGCACGGAGCATATTGGGTAAGGGCCGTTTTGAGAAGACTCGCGGTTGGTGGTCTTCCGGGGCTATTGGTGTCTCTGCATGTGGATATCCTTCTCGGCGCTTGAAGTGCTTTCACATATTATCTCCATAGCATATTTACATGTCAACAGATTTCGTCCTCTACTACTCTTTAAAATGGTGTATTGTGATTTGTTGAAATAAAAACCGTTGGCGCTGCGCGTAGACAAATGTGTGTAAGATCATTCATCTCTGTGTGTCAGTGGACGTGACGTCCCATCCTATTAGCCCGCAGACGTGAGAGTACCACATTGTCCCAGCCACGCTGCTCCATGGCCATCACGCCCTCGAGCCAGCTTTCAGAACCTCGCTACCCTCGCTGTTAACATATATTGTTTCAAGCATATCCTTATCTTTTTGCCATATAATACATCTTTTATGGCTATGCTCTTTTACGCGGTATTGTTTCTTTAAGGAGTTGTGCTTCCGTAGTCTAAATATGCGTAACACTTCAAATGTAGATTGTATACAAACGAAGATTTTTGTACGTAAACGATCTTGTTGACTGGTATACCAGTTATATTACGATATTTTCAAATTTTTTATATGCAGTTTTAGACGTTAGAACTGGCGTACAAATGGAAAAGAATTAATAAATACATAAATAAAAAAAGACAAGGAACTGATATTAATTAGCCTCCGTATGATGATCAGCATTATGCTGATCTACCCTTGTTATCCAACTGGCGAAAGGGAACCTACAGTTTAATGTGGGCACCAAAGACAAGTGTCGTTACCAGCGACTCCACATATCACTGAATGATAATGGCTTGATTCAAGTGAGATTGGAAAATTTATGCGATATGGCTGGGATCAGATCACGCGACCTGTCAGTTTCCAGGTATGCGCTTCATCTCTTTCCTTCAATTTTTATTTTCTTTATTTTTTCGATTTGTTTCTTCGTCGACTGTAGATGTCGCATGACATCTTTCAAATTTCAGAGATGAGGACTACACTCAGTTTTTTAATCACGGACCGGGGGCGGGGAGGGGGGATGTCACTCTTCTGAATGATCACGCTGAACCACAGTGCCGGCTATACCAACAGTTCCGCCATACTCATCATGATACCATAAGACTCCATTAGATGTACACTACTCGCCATTAAAATTGCTACACGAAGAAGAAATGCAGATGATAAACAGGTATTCATTGGGCAAATATATTATACTAGAACTGATATGTGATTACATTTCCACGCAATTTGGGTGCATAGATCCTGAGAAATCAGCACCCAGAACAACCACCTCTGGGCGTAATAACGGTCTTGATAAGCCAGGGCATTGAGTCAAACACAGCTTGGATGGCGTGTACAGGTATAGCTGCCGATGCAGCTTCAACACAATACCACAGCTCAACAAGAGTAGTGCCTAGCGTATTGATACGAGCCAGTTGCTCGGCCACCATTGACCAAACGTTTTCAATTGGTGAGAGGTCTGGAGAATGTGCTGGCCAGGGCAGCAGTCGAACATTTTCTGTATCCAGATAGGCCCGTACAGGACCTGCAACATGCGGTCGTGCATTATCCTGCTGAAATGTAGAGTTTCGCAGGAATCGAATGAAGGTTAGAGTCACAGGTCGTAACACATCTGAAATGTAACGTGCACTGTTCAAAGTGCCGTCAATGCGAACAAGAGGTGACCGAGACGTGTAACCAATGGCACACCACTCGATCGCGCCTGGTGATACGCCAGTATGGCGATGACGAATACACGCTTCCAATGTGCGTTCACCGCGATGTCGCCAAACACGGATGCGACCATCATGATGCTGTAAACAGAACCTGGATTCATCCGTAAAAATGACGTTTTGCCATTCGTGCACCCAGGTTCGTCGTCGAGTACACCATCGCAGGCACTCCCGTCTGTGATGCAGGGTCAAGGGTAACCGCAGCCACGGTCTCCGAGCTGATAGTTCATGCTGCTGCAAACGTCGTCGAACTGTTCGTGCAGATGGTTGTTGTCTTGCAAACGTCCCCATCCGTTACTAAGGGATCGAGACGTGGATGCACGATCCGTTACAGCCATGCGGATAAGATGCCTGTCATCTCGACTGCTAGTGATACGAGGCCGTTGGGATCCAGCACGGCGTTCCGTATTACCCTCCTGAAACCACCGATTCCATATTCTGCTAACAGTCATTGGATCTCGACCAACGCGAGCAGCAATGTCGCGATACGATAAACCGCTTTCGCGATAGGCTACAATCTGACCTTTATCAAAGTCGGAAACGTGATGGTACGCATTTCTGCTCCTTACACGAGGCATCACAACAACGTTTCACCAGGCAACGCCGGTCAACTGCTGTTTGTGTATGAGAAATCAGTTGGAAACTTCCCTCATGTCAGCACGTTGTAGGTGTCGCCACCGGCGCCAACCTTGTGTGAATGCTCTGAAAAGCTAATCATTTGCATATCACAGCATCTTCTTCCTGTCGGTTAAATTTCGCGCCTGTAGCACGTCATCTTCGTGGTGTAGCAATTTTAATGGCCAGTAATGTATGAAAGAGTCAGAAACATTTCGATTGATTCTCCTTGACTCTCGGAGTAAACATTTACAGTTGGTTGATAAAGATCACTGTCTGTTCCTCAACAGTTTCGCTTGCAATAACTCACGAACTGCTATTTCATAGCATTTCGCAATATAAGATCTTCGATTTGTGTCTCGCCCGATGCATTGTGGCGGAAGCGCCGAAGCCCTGGTGATTTCTGCTCGCTTCCACCAATCAGATAGCTGGCGGTTACGTGGGCCAGGCCTGCGTATAACTGTGATTCCGCGAATCGTGTTATGACTAGACGGAGTTCTGAGGCGGCAGTGGGAGTCGACTGATTCGACTTTACATTTATCCGAAGTGGCTGCTAACAGGCGAGGAGTTGCGGTTACTTAAGTCTGGAGGCACTCGTATCGCGTGGTTTGTTCTCATTACACTCGCCTGCTAAACTCAGGATGATAAGCAAAGACGAGATGTGAGGTGCAAAGCGTTGCAAAGTATAGAGTCTTTGCGTTGTTCTTGAGCCTGAAGCTGGTTTGCAGGATCGTGGTTTTGTCATTCAGTCTGAAGCATTACCCATTCAATTCTGTCACTGTCTCTTACGAATTGTGTCATTCTATAGTTTTCTGCAGGTGGCACACATAAATTTGAATTTGCGTCATTATTAATATTCTGGACTTACGTTCTGCTTGTATCTAGGAAGCCAAGCGGCCATCTCATTTGGTCACTCAATCTGAGATCAATGGCGAAGGTTTAATTGCATTTACTGTTATTCATTTCTACTTTCTTAAGTCATTTATCGTACATTTTCATACATTTGTAGTGCAGCTTTTCTCTGACGCTATCTCGTGTGCACGTATTGCAAAGCATCCTCTTTTATCTAGTAATGGCTGCAAATAATCCAGATGGTAAAGCAATTCGGTCTTCACATATCCCCAAAATAATTGCGGTAAACATACCTCGTTCTCTGCACGTAAATTTTTAGGTGTGAAGATAAGTTTTCTAATAGACTGCTGGTTGCCGAGTTGCCGTGGCACATTTTCTGCGGTGTGTGTTCGTGTTCCACGAAATAACCAGCGCTGATCATTGCACTGATGTGCACCCTATTCCGTAATACTTCTCGCAAGTTCAGTTCTTTCGCACCACGTCATTATTCAAATAACTTCCAGAAGTTTTATTGGAAATCCAAGTCTTAAGCCAGTAACTGGGGCCAAGATTCCCGGAGCACAGTGTGTAACTATTAGCCGTAGTTCTTATACGATCTTAACGAGTGATTTTGCAAAGCTGCTGATGTTCAGTTGTACAACCTGTGCCTGTATTTTATTAGCTGTGTGATTTTTTTCTGTGTGTGAGCTACTGAGTTAACTCCTCATTCTCTTTCAAAGTGAGCTGGCGTTTCGATAATGTTTAGTCAGTATTGAATTTGTTTATACACTACTGGCATTTAAATTGCTACACCGCGAAGATGACGTGCTACAGACGCGAAATTTAACCGACAGGATGAAGATGCTGTGATATGCAAATGATTAGCTCCTTAGAGCATTCACACAAGACTGGCGCCGGTGGCGACACCTACAAAGTGCTGACATGAGGAAAGTTTCCAAACGATTTCTCATACACAAACAGCAGTTGACCGGCGTTGCCTGGTGAAACGTTGTTGTGATGCCTCGTGTAAGGAGGAGAAATGCGTACCATCACTTTTCCGACTTTGATAAAGGTCGGATTGTAGCCTATCGCGATCGCGGTTTATCGAATCGCGACATTGTTGCTCGCGTTGGTCGAGATCCAATGACTGTTAGCAGAATATGGTCGGTGGTTTCAGGAGGGTAATACGGAACGGCCGTGTTGGATCCCAACGGCCTCGTTATCACTAGCAGTCTAGATGACAGGCACCTTATTCACATGGATGTAACAGATCATGCAACCACGTCTCGATCCCTGAGTCAACAGACGGGGACGTTTGTAAGACAACAACTATCTGCACGAACAGTCGATTACATTTGCAGGAGCATGGACTATCAGCTCGGAGACCATGATACCATGGCTGCGTTTACCCTTGAGGCTGAGTCACAGACAGGAGCACCTGCGCCTGCGATGGTGTACTCAACGACGAACCTGGGTGCACGAATGGTAAAACGTCATTCTTTCGGATGAATCCAGGTTCTGTTTACAGCATCATGATGGTTGCATCCGTGTTTGGCGACATCGCGGTGAACCGACTTTGGAAGCGTGTATTCGTTATCGCCATACTGGCGTATCACCCGGCGTGATGGTATGGGGTCCCATTGGTTACACGTCTCGATCACCTCTTGTTCCCATTGACGGCACTTTGAACAGTGGACGTTACATTTCAGATGTGTTACGACCCGTGGCTCTACCCTTCATTCGATCCCAGTGAAACCCTACATTTCAGCAGGATAATGCACGTCCACATGTTGCAGGTCCTGTACGGGCATTTCTGGATACAGAAAATGTTGGATTGTCGCACTGCCCAGCACATTCTCCAGATCTCTCACCAATTGAAAACGTCTGGTCAATGGTGGCCGAGCAACTGGCTCGTCACAATACGCCAGTCACTACTCTTGATGAACTGTGGTATCGTGTTGAAGCTGCATGGGCAGCTGTACGTGTACACGCCATCCAAGCTCTGTTTGACTCAATGCCCAGGCGTATCAAGGCCGTTATTACGGCCAGAGGTGTTTGTTCTGGGTACTGATTGCTCAGGATCTATGCACCCAAATAACGTGAAAATGTGATCACATGTCAGTTTTTAATGAAATTACTTTAAAGAATAATCAGTTACCTTTTTTTAAATTTGTTTTTAGTTAATTTGCCTTTCTTTCCTTCTGTAAGTATGAACTTTGTTGTAGAACCTCATATTTACGTGTGGTATTAAAAATTCATTTACACAGAATTAAGTACATTTAGAATTACGTGAATTCATATTAACTGATTAAGAATATTTAGTTGAGAATTAAATCCTTTACATAATTCGGCCTTGGCACACAATTTCTAAATGCAGTGGTTTTTTTAAAAATATTTACTGAATTCTTTCCCGGCGTTAGCTATGGAAGACAAGACTGTCTCTATTAGCAGAAAATGGTTAAATATTGCCAAGCCGACGTTTAATTATCATTGATGAAACACACTTCACTATACATTTAAGTTATTTGAAAGAACCAAAATTGTTAAATTTCAACGATAACTATCCGCCTATGAATGCACAAATGTGAAATTAGTAATAAATTCCGTCAGTCTCAGGATCGCTGTAAAAGAAAAACATTTTCTTAATTCACTGCTAATTTTTATCTGCTCCCGATTTACGGGTTTGGTTAATTTTTCTTAGCGGAACAATTTTTTAAATGTGCCGCCGCTGCAAATCGTTCGGTCTCGGCACAGCCCAGCAACACCGCTAAAAATGCTGAAAATTCTTTAAAGAAATATTATATATGACATGGGCAAGCTAATTTACATTAGTAATACACACTTTTGTTAAATTATAATGTATTTAGACCACAACAATAATTCAACTTAACATTAGTTTGTAATTTCTCCTCTAATGGCGGCTAAATCTAGATACAGACAAAAGAAGTCTACCCATTCATAAAATGCTACGTCACAGGTTCGTCTCACTTTCAGCTCTCCAGGAAGACGACAAAGACGCACACCATGCGGTGTTATTTATATGATTGCTGACCATTAACTTCTCTTTGTAATCTTACAACATTATTTTCCTCTGTGGCTGAATTTTATATTTTTGTTATCGCAGATATTGACACATTTCGCAATTACATTATGAGTATAGAAATATTACAATCATAAATACATCGACAATATTACTATAGAAAATATTACAATAATAATAAATGTCCTTTACACAAAATTAAATAATATTTTTTGTTAAATAATTACAGTATATACAAATTGCTTCATAGCGGCGTATATAGTACAATTAAATTTTAGTTTATTAATAGTGTGAGTGTTGCCAGGAAACGTTACAAGTTCTAGTATAATATATTTGTCCAATGAATACACGTTTATCATCTGCATTTCTTCTTGGTGTAGCAATTTTAATGGCCAGTAGTGTAAGCAGGCATAGTTTCAGTTAATGCCGCGCGGAGTGGCCGCGAGGTTAGAGGCGCAATGTCATGGATTGCTCGGCCCCTCCCGCCGGAGGTTCGAGTCCTCCTTCGGGCATGGATGTGTGTGTTGTCCTTATCATAGATTAGTTTAAAATAGTGGATGTAGTGTGTAGTGTGTTTGGTCCCTTAGTCATTCACGCACATTTCAGTTAATCAGGACTTGGAAATAATACTTTCATTGGTAATCCAACTTGCTAAAACAGTAGTCTACTGACAACCCGTCCGTGACGCACGACGCCCCTCTTGTAGCGTCTGCCGCTGGAGTTGAATGAGCATCACCGCGGCGCGCTGGGGCTTACCAAAGGAACCCGTGACGAAACGTATTGCTCTAACCGTGTCCTTTACTTCTCCCTAGGCGTATTTCACCGTCGCGCATGATCAACTTCCCAGACGCGCGCCATTAACAAGGGTCACGCGAAATTGTGGAACATCACAAAGAAGGACGTAGTGCAAAAAAGCAAAAAGTCTGCGAGAAAAAGAAGCAAAAACAAGCTATCTGGTATTTTGCATTCAGTTCTCGTTTCGTAATCTGGAAATTTTTCATAGGCTTCAAAACGTGTGCTCTTCTTTTGTGTGTTAGCACAACGTTCTAATAAAGAGCTTTGCTCTAATTAAGCTTTCTTTCATAATTCCAGGTTAACGAACATCAGTTGGGACCATACGCATATGTATGCAGTTTGTTTACTGCTATTTTGACAGACATTTTACTTGGCAAACATTGGTTTGAGAATGGGCATAGCCCGTAATCCGTCACCGACTACATAAGTATGGATTTTAGTTGCAACTCTGGCTGTCTGAAGTGCTCAATGGAGGCCTCAACAATAAGTTGGTCGAATGAAGGTGACATTTTTCAACTTACGCATCAGTTTTTATTAAGACCTCCTCTTAGATACGCAGCTAGTCGCAGATTAAACAGCCATATTAGGGTGTTTGCTACCCGACCACGATATCACGACACTTACCTCCCGTGGACGTTATCGGAAACGCGCCGTAATGTTACAGCAAACAGAAATACATAAATTTTTTCGACCGTCGTATACATTGTAGAAGTCCCAATTGTTCATGACCAAGTTATGTGGTTGTTAAAACAGCAGTGCGGCATGAAGTACAGACGTGAAAATGCGAGCCAATCGAAGCGGCCTCACTCGGAGGTATAATAATATCGCGGTCGGATAATACTAGTATAAAGAACAAGACGACAGTAACGGCACGAAACTGGATCACAATCATGCTAACCTAACGTAATGTAACCTATACCAATCTACAGACGGCAGCGAACTTGCTACCATTCGTGTTGGCTTACAGTCTATGACAGACATGTTTCTTTTCATGATGGCTTACTAATAGTTGTACAAAGTTACAACGCTGGTCATAGAATAAAGCTGAGGATAGTCCAGTACTGTCAGAATGCATGTATGCTTATTTATTCGTCTATGAAAACAATGACATAAAAGGAGAAAATGTGAATGAAACGAGAGAAACTATTAAGACGAGATACAAAGGTGTGAAAGGGGAACGTTCGGCAATTTATAAATTTAAAAGAATTAAATACTGAAATTTTATAAACATATTAAGTCAGAAGCTAAAATATCTATAGTATTTGTTGCGCTGCAACACATCTGTATTATTAGTTTCCGCCAGGGTGTAGACAATAGAAATATTCATAGCTGACAGTGTGAAAGCTGTGACAACAACTGCTACTTTGGAATTAATAAAATGTAAGCAGAACGTGGCGGAAATTATTTGGTAGCCGTTTATATTGTACATCAGTGTGTTCGATGACAAGTGTACCTGGTTGATTTTCAAAATTAGTTTCTCAATCTTCAATAACACTCCTGTTCGGTCTTTTCATTGCGTAACTAAATATCTGGAACTTATCGTTAATGTTTATTTTTTATCTGATACAGCGCGAAGGCACTAATATTTTTCTTGATGTAATAATTTACCAACAGCCCTATGTATTGTAGAAATTTATTTTATGAACTTATGAGCAACCACTTTCGGCATTACATTGATGCCATCTTCAGGCCCCACACGTCATAGTCTTAAAATCGCTATACACGGAAGGAGCCCCTGTTGCATAACGATTTGATTCACGGATCCAGTTAAATGGCTCCTTCCGTGTATAGCGATTTTACGACTATGACGTGAAGTAGAATGGTTGCTTGGGAGCGAGAACAGCGAGTAAAATTTCCCCGTTACATGCTAATTGTAGTATGTTATGGGTCAGCAAAGGTTTTTAGTTACGAACGTTCCGCATCTTAGATATCTTAAGGAAAGTTATTTCACTGTAAATTTCCCCATATTCACAACTGACCTCAAACCGCAATCATTTCTCACGGTGCATTAATTCACAGCTACCTCAACTATAAAGTGACTCCCAAATATGTCGAGTTTCTCACCTCGCAAATATGTCGAGTTTCTCACCTCGCTCGATCTTTCGATCTGAGATGAATCACGAAGCATATGACTTCCTCCAGCATATAACACACGTACTACTACGACGTTGAAATTTGTGCCTATATCCACAGTCTTTCTTCTCAGGTACCAGCCATGAATGAAACAGGAAGGGTGGAGAATGTGGTACAGTTTTACCCTCTAGCGCACGGAGTTCTGTGGCTTCCGTAGTACAAATGCGGATAATACGAGCAGATTCAGATGTGAAGAAACACCCTCGAAATGCGTCATGGAAAAAATATGTAGTGGCAGTTGCTGTATACTCGTAACACCTGTTTACTATTCAGCGTAAAGTCTCTCGGCTATGAAGCCATTTCCTTTACACACCCATTACCGTAGTACAGCAGTGCTACTGCGTTTTTCCGCGGTCTACGAGTAATACACCGGAGATCTCGCAGCTCAGCGCCCGAAGCGCTTTCGCGGCGCCTGCAGAGTACCTAAGACGCTAACAGAGGAAGTGCAACTGGCGCGCCGACACGCTGCTAAATTCCTGGGCCCGCGATACACTTGTTTCCCCAATTACCGGCGTCTGTCTGAAGTTTCGGGCCGAGACCTGTTAGTGTGTGTCTGCCGCAACCTGCTCGCAGCATCCGGGCCTCCCGCTAACGAACCGCCTGTTGCGTCACACCCACTACATCCACTACCGCCTCAGCAACGCCTCTTCTCGCCGCCTGCTAAACACTACGGAATCCTCCTAGGATCTTTTCTTATCCACAGTTGGCCACGATGATTCATGAGAGGCAACCTTAAATGAACTATACACAGGAATCGCTTCTTGTTTTTGTGGTGGTCTTCAGCAGAAGACTGGTTACATGCATTTCCCCATGTTAGTCTACCCCGCACAAACCTCTTTGTCTTTGCATAACAACTGACTCGGCATATAGGAAAGGGAAACCAACAGTCGGTGAAATTGAAAGCAAGGGTAGTAACATTAAGAGCGCAACGGGAATTCCACTGTTAAGTGATGAGGAGAGCAGATAGGTGGAAAGAGTAAATTGAAGGTCTGTCTGACGGAGAAGATTTGTCTGATGTGGTGGAAGAAAAATCAGGAGTCGATTTAGAAGAGATAGGGGATCCAGTTCCAGAATCAGAATTTAAGAGAGCTTTGGAGGACTTAAGATGAAATAAGGCAGAAGGAATAAATAAAATTCCATCAGAATTTCTAAAATCATTGGGGAAAGTGGTGTGTAGAATGCATGAGTCTGACTTTCGGAAAAATATCATGCATACCATTCCGAAGACTGTTGCAAGAGCTGACAAGTGCGAGAGTTATCGCACAATCAGCTTAACAGCTCATTCGTCCAATCTGCGACAGGAACCATATACAGACTGTTGTGGCGTAACAAGCCTGCTACGCCACACTGGGAAGGGAGCCGAAAGAAAGGCACGCGTACACACACGCCGACTGGCGTCAAGTCTGGAACAGGATAACTTTTGAATGGTAGCAAGAAAAGTACGTAGCTGCTTTATACTTAACTTTTAATCTTTGTTGGTTACACGTTCTTCTTTAGACATTTACACGATAACTCTCAAACTATGTAAGGCTAATGGCGCCTTGCTAGGTCGTAACCATGGACTCAGCAGAAGGCTATTCTAACTGTCTCTCGGCAAATGAGAGGAAGGCTTCGTCCGTATTGTCGCTAGCAATGTCGTCGTACAACTGGGCGAGTGCTATATCGTATCTCGAGACCTGCCTTTTGGTGGCGCTCGGTCTGCGATCACACAGTGGCGACACGCGGGTCCGACATGTACTAAATGGACCGCGGCCGATTTAAGCTACCACCTAGCAAGTGTGGTGTCTGGCGGTGACACCACACAGACGAATGGAAAAGAAAATTGAGGTTGTGTTGGATGACGATCAATTTGGTCTCAGAAAAGGTAAAGGCACTAGAGAGACAATTCTGATGTTGCGATTGACAAAAAACAAGACTAAAGAAAAGTCAAGACACTTTCACAGGATTTGTTGACATGGAAAACGCGTTCGACAATGTAAACTAGTGCAATATGTTAGAAATTCTGAGGGAAATAGAGGTAAGCTGTAGGGAGAGACGGGTAATATAAAATACGAGGGTCACTCCAAAAGAAATGCACTTATTTTTTTAAATCCATCTTTTATTCTACATGCTTGAAAGTTTTACAGTGTGTAGAAACATCCTTTAGGAACAATATTTTCATTTCTCCACGTAATTTGCATCCTTCTCGACTACCTTGCGCCATCTTGGAACCAGTGCCTGTATACCCGCACGGTAAAATTCTGGACCAACCTGCTGGAGCCACCTTTTGGCAGCGTGCACATGGGAGTCATCTTCAAACCTTGTTCCACGAAGAGAGTCTTTCAGTTTCCCAAAGAAATGATAGTCACATGAAGCCAGGTGAGGACTGCAAGGCGGGTGTTTCAGTGTTGTCCATCCGAGTTTTGTGATCGCTTCCATGGTTTTTTGACTGACATGTGGCCGTGCATTGTCGTGCGACAGCAAAACATCCTGCATTTGCCGATGTGGTGGAACACGACTCAGTCGAGCTTGACGTTTCTTCAGTGTCGTCACATATGCATCAGAATTTATGGTGGTTCTGCACGTTGTCTGGAGTGTGTGCAGCACGAGGCCTGCCGCTACGAGGACAATCCTCAATATTGCCGTGCCGCTTTCATCACGTAACCCGCTTGCCCACCGACGAACTGTACTGCGATTGACAGCAGCATCTCCATACACCTTTTTCAACCTCTTGTGGATGTTTCCTACGGTCTCGTTTTCACAGCACAGGAATTCTATGACAGCACGTTGTTTCTGACGAACGTCAAGTGTAGCAGCCACCTTGAAGACATGTTGTGACGGCGCCACTCACGGGGACGGGTTGAACTAAGTTTGAAAACAAGCGGGAAGGATATATCTACACACTGTAAAACTTTCACACATGCAGAATGAAAACCGTATTTTTACAAAAATGTATGTGCAAGAGCCTCGTATGTACAAGAGCCAAGAGAGAATAATAAGAGTGACGACCAAGAACAAAGTGCTCGGATTAAAAATCGCCCCTACTGTTCAATCTCTACAGCGAAGAAGCAATAATGGAAATAAAACAATTGTGTAGGAGTGGGATTAAAATTGAAGGTGAAAAGATATCAATGATACAATTCGCTGATGACCATAAGAATCACATGATCTGCTGAATGGAATGAACAATCTAATGAGTACAGAATATGGATTGACAGTAAATGGAAGAAAGATGAAAGTAATAAGAAGTAGTAGAAATAAGAACAGCTAGAAACTTAACATCAGGATTGATGGTCACGAAGTAGATTAAGTTAAGGAATTCTACTACCTAGGCATCAAAATAACCAATGACGGACACAGCAGGGAGTACATCGAAACCAGACTAGAACTGGTAAAAAGGGCATTCCCGGCGAAGAGAACTCTACTAGTATCAAACATAGGCCTTAACTTGAGGGATAAATTTCTGAGAATGTACGTTTGGAGTACAGCATTGTATGGTGGTGAAACATGGACCGTGGGAAAACCGGAACAGAAGAGATTCGGAGCATTTGAGATATGGTGCTACAGACGAATTAGGTGGACTGATAAAGGTAAGGAACGGGGAGGTTCTGCTCAGAATCGGAGAGGAAAGGAATATGTGGAAAACACTGACAAGGAGAAGGGACAGGAGGACAGGATATCTGTTAGGATATCAAGGAATGACTCCCATGGAACTAGAGGAAGCTGTAGAGGATAAAACTTGTAGAGGAAGACAAAGATTGTCGTACATCCAGCAAATAGTTGAGGACGCAAGGTGCAATTGCTACTCTGGGACGAAAGAGTTGGCACAGGAGAGGAATTCGTCGCGGGTCGCGTCAAATCAGTCAGAAGACGGATGAATCAAAAAATAAATAAAATCAAGCCGTTGCCCCTTATACTACTCTTTCGCCCACACACTTTCTTCCATTAACAAGTTGACCGTTCCTTGATGCCTCGAGATGTGTTCCTTCAAGCGATAATTTTTTTAGTCAAGTAGTGCCACAAGTTCCATTTCCACATTTCGATTCTGTACCCAATCGTTTGTTATTCAAGCTACCTAATTTTTGCCATTGGTTTATTACATGACATTTGAAATGATTCTGTACTCTTTTCTTTTCTGAACTGCTTATCGTCTACGATGCACTCCCATAGGAGACGACACTGTACAAATACCTTCAGATTAGACTTCCTAAAACTTAAATTTTTATTTGATGTTAGCAAATTTCTCTTCTTTAAAAACGTCTTTCTCCCTGTTGCCAGTCTGAATTTCATATCATCCCTACTTCAGTCATCATCAGTGGTTTTGCACCCAAATACCAAAACCTCAACTAATTATAGTGTCTCATTTCCTAACCTGTCTCTCTCAACATCGGCTGATTTCATATGATTACATTCCACTGCCCTTGTTTTACTTTACTCTATGTTCACATCATAACTTTTTTTTTCAATATGCTCTCCATTCCCTTTAAATGCTCTTTGAAGACTTTGTCGTCTCATACAGAATTACAATGTCACTGGCAAGCCTCAAAATTTTTGTTTTTTCCTCCTGAACTTCGAACCTCTTTCATAGTTCATTCTTGGTTTCCTTTACTGCTACCTCGATGTACAAACTGAAAAACATAAGGGGTAGGCTACAACCCTTTCTCACTCCTTTTTAAACCGCTTCTTCCCTTTGTAGCAGCACCATAGTTTAGGATAGGGATAGATAGTTCTGTGCAATATTCTGAGCACAAGTTACAGCCATGTGTGGGCCTGATTGTAGTGAGTTACGCATACCAACAGTTGCGAAGTAGAATAGAGGCCACAGGGCCGTCACGTTGCTGAAAGAGTATACGTAGTGGTTTTGCATGTCGCAAATCACAGGCAGAAGGGGCCACTGGCCAACCTAGCACGTTATGAGTACGTGACGGGAAGCAGCTCCTATGGAAAAACAGAGGAGCACAGCTGCGTATAAATAGGTGCGAGTTTCTAACGAGATTCATTCAAGTGTGGCAGCTCTCCTGGATGGCGGGGTGTGTCATACCACCGGTTACCTGCAGCAGCAGATGTTACGCCAGCGTTCCAGTCCACGGCAGGTCGCTGGTTCGACCCTCTGAGGCCGACGTGGGGTTCGTAGCCAGCCAGCGGCGGGCCACTCCACAGCTCGCTACTACGGGCAATCGTTTTGGCTTCCAACACACATTCGAGGCATCTCGAGGCGAGGGCCACATATTCGGACGCCAGATCGTGGGCGCTTGTTGTCGCCGCGATCTCAACCATGCCAGTTAGAAGCACGCAGCTGGCCGCCTGAGGCTCACACCAAACGGCACTGAGTCGGCAGGGACACAGGCCACTGAGTCGACTGCCGGCACCCCGACGATGCCACAACTCCGTTGGCATACAAGGACGACACACAGTACGTGCACGGGTCACTGAGGCAGCCGTTCCACGCCAAGCCGTTTCGCAGACAGCGAAGAGGTGTCCTCAGCATTGTGGGACCCGGTGACACAGGCCGAGGGGAACACGGCACTGCAATTGGAAACAATAAATCACTTGGGAAGCTTGGACGAGTCTTAATTCGGTGTCTTCTACCTCTTTCCGCTACATTTGGTCATCTTGATACATCAGTGGCAGAAGCTGCCACTATACCTTTCATACCATTCACCTCTTACACTGAGGTGAGAAAAGTCATGGTATGGCGATATGCTCATACACAGATGGTGTAAGTACCCTGTAGACAAAGTATAAGAGGTAAATGCATTGGCAGAGCTGTTACTTGTTCTCAGGTGAATCACGTGAAAACTTTTCTGACGTGATTATGGCTGCACGACGGCAGTTAACAGACGTTAAACACACAATGGTAGTTTCTAACATTCTTCGTGATGTCTGTTTGTTCTAAGTCTTGTCTCCCTATCACTTTTGAGCAATGACACTCTGAGTGTGTTTTTTAGGGAATTGACTAGTTTGAACCTGGGACCTGTTGCTGGTAAGGAGACGCCAGACCACACATGACATGTAGAGTTCAGAAGAGTTCAGTGAGACTAGCGATGATATAACCAAATACTTAATGATTTCAGCGTCAGCTCCACTGCACTCCCTGTAAAAGAATCTTAATACTAACTAAATTTAGTTTCCTATTTTTAGTTAGCTGGTAAAATAACGTCGAAAATGCATTTAAGTTTACCACTGGAAATTTTATACCACTCACAAAACATTGTTTATAAATTGCGCTATTGATAAAAGCAAATGTTTTAATACAGGATGTAAAAACCAACTGCGTTCAACAAAAATGTGAACGAATATTCCCTGAATGGGTTTCCAAGTTCTACACTGGATCGAAGGATGACCTATGCCATATCACATCTGTAATCTAGGTTTAAATTAAGTTTCACAAAAGAGAAAACTATCAAAGTGGTCTACAGTGACCCTCAATAATCTTTAATTACTTATCTAACTTGTCATAAATTACAGTGGCTGATGTGCCTTCTCAATAATTATATAACAGAAAAATCATCACGTTACAGATTTTTACTTCAAGCAGCAAATGTGAACACCATGAGATTTAATTGACGATCGACACTAGTATTACGTAAAAAGGGGGTGTAACAGAGGAGACTTCTGCAGTTCTGAGTGAAGCTTTATGCGCTGTTATGCGGCATCGTGTGCGTTCATTACTTTGTCATTGATTAGGCAGCGTCAGGGAGCGGCGAGCGGTGCAGCCCCGTACAGCTCGCCGTCTCAGAAGCAACTCTCTCCTAACTTCTCCTTACTACAATTTACCGAAGTTGGTTTAAAAAAAAAAACTATCTGGCTGTGTTTTCATCTGACCAATCAGGGTCTCAATGTTAACCTTAAGCTCCTCCTACAAAAATTCTGTCTATCCAATGAGAAACGTTATACTTTTCGTCATGGGACTATGTTTTTAACGTTTGCAACGTAACAGAGACGCGAAAAAGTCTCACGCTAAAACTTGCAGCTGGTGTGGCCCTTTTAGTGTTATTGTGAGATCTATGCTGTTCTTCTTGGGGGCTCTATCTTTTAACATAGGCTGGGAGGGGGGTGGTCCTGGCGGTTGGCTGGCGACGTGGGTGTCCTTCCCTTATCGTAGGGCCTTCTAGCTTAACACGGTTCTGCTCTCAGCTTCTGTTCTCGTTTCTCCCCACGGAACTGCGCCTGTTTCACAGTGGGAAGGTATGACATGCATTTAGGCATTCTTGTGTTAGTCTGTGGTATTCCATTTGGTCACTCGTTGATCATATTACTTTGGTTAATTTAATGTCACGATTTATTCGGAGCTATGTGACATACTGCCGGATTTGCTTATCATGTCAGGGTTATCATGGAAGGTGTCGGATTTGCCTGACACCTTACAAGTTGGAGCTAGAAGCATATGACACCCCATTTTGGAAGACATTCCGAGATCCACAGTGACAAGGATGTGACGAGAATACTAAATTTCGGGCCTTACCTCTCACCTGGGGCAATGCAGTGGTTGACTGCCTTCGCTTAACGATCGAGTGTAGCGGCGTTTGAGTAGAGTTGTCATTGTCAACAGACACTGCGTGAAATAACCGCAGAAGTCAAAGTGGGACGAACGACGAACGCATCCGTTAATACAGTTCGGCGAAATTTGGCGTTACTGGGCTATGATTGCAGACAACCGACGCTAGTGCCTTTGTTAACAGCACGACATTGCCTGTAGCGCCTCTACTGGACTCGTGGCAATATTGGTTAAACCCTAGAAGACTGGAAAACCATGGCCTTGTCATACGAGTCCCGATTCCATTTGATAAGAGCTGACGGTAGGGTTTGAGTAAGGCATAGACCCAACAGAACCACCGGCCCATGTTGTCAACAAGGCACTATGTAAGCTGCTAGTGGCTCCATAATTGTGTTAGCCGTGTTTACATGGAATGGACTGGGTTCTATGGTCCAACTGAATAGATTAGTGACTGCAGATGGTTATTTCGACTACTTGAAGACCATTTGCAGCCATTTATGGACTTCATTTTCCCAAACGGCTTTGGAATTTTTATGGATGACAGTGCGCCATGTCACTCGGCCACATTTGTTCGCGATTGGTTTGAGGAACATTCTGGACAATTCGGGCGAATGATTTGGCCGTCCAGATCGCCCGACATGAACCCCCATCGAACATCTATGGGACGTAATCGAAAAGTCAGTTGCTGCACTAAATCCTGCACCGGCAACACTTATGTAGTTATGGACGACTATAGGGGCAGAAGGGCTCAGTATTTCTGCAGGGGGCTTCCAGCGACTTGTTCAATCCATGTCACATCGAGTTGCTGCACTAGGCCGAGTAAAGGGAGTCCGTGACTTTTGTCACCACATTGTGTAAGTACTGCAGAGTCCAGTACAGCTTGCGACTAACTTTTCACTCTCTGTGTTTTACTCCTGCTCTTTTCAGAAATTTAGACAGTGTAGTCCAGTTGACGTTGTCAAAAACGATCTCTAAATCTACAAATGCTATAAAAGTAGATTAGACCAACTTCTAAATACATCCTAGGATTTGTACGGCATCATCTGTTCCTACATTTACCCGGAACACAAATTGATCTTCTCCAAGGTCTGCTTCTGCCAGTTTTTCATGTCTTCTACAAATAATTCGTGCCAGTGTTTTGCAGCCTTGTCTTATTAAATTGGTGGCTCGGTAGTACTCACATCTTAGTACTGGCTTACCATCTGCGCTTATGATATTTATACAACAGCTTTCCTTGTTTGCAAATGTCTCTATCTATACGCAGCGTCAACCTCACAACGATGACCGCTTCTATAGACTTTCAGTTACCGTGTGACCTTTACTGTTTCCCCTTTTTGCCCTTTCTGTCAATGTCACTTCGTAGGCGTCTGTATTTTCTCTTGCCAGCTTTATTTGTAGCATTTAATTTTTTTTTCTTTTCGTCTATCAGATTCAAGAACTCATGTTTTATTCGGGGATCTCTACAGGGCCTTGTTTTCTTTTTGCCTGGTTGATCGTCTGCTACCTTCATTATTTCATCTCTCGGGGCTATCAGCCGTCGTATGTTTTGTTCCTTAACTTTATTTAGTCAATCGTTTCCTTGCGCTCCCTTTTAAATTCTCAATAACCTCTAGTTCTCTTTCAGCTTATCCAGATCTCAGTTCCGCAATTTCCTAACTGCTGCTCATTTCAGACTGCGAAGGAAACCATAAGATGATACTTGCAAATAGATCTTTTTGGAAGTATATCCTCAGTAATTGCAAGAATTTTAAGAACATGTGACATCAAAAGTATACCTATGCCACCGAGCAGCATCAAACCAGTCTCAGGACTGAAGACCACAACAACAACAACAACATGTTGAAGTTGAGTGACTGGCACAAGACGACTTGGAGCAAATATCCAGTTGTTGTGATGAATGGCAACTAGCCCTAAATGTGGAAAAATATAAGTTAATGCCTATGAGTAGGAAGATCAAACCTGTAATATTTGGATACGCTATTGCTCGTGTGCAGCTTGACACAGTCAAGTCGTTTAAATACCTGGGCATAACGTTGCAAAGCGACATGAGGCGGAATGAGCATGTGAAAACTGTGGTAGGGAAGGTGAATGGTTGACTACGGTCTATTAGGATAATTTTAGGACAGGGTGCTTTACCTGTAAAGGAGACGGCATGTAGGACGCTGATGCGACCTGTTTTTGAGTACTGCTCGAATTTTTGAGATCCATATTAGGTTAGAGTGAAGGAAGTTATCGAAGCAATTCAGAGGTGGGCTGCTAGATTTGTTACTGGTAGGTTCGAACAACGCGTGTTACGGATATACTTCGGGAACTCAAATGGGAATCCCTGGAGGGAAGGCGACGTTCTTTTCGAGAAAAACTGGTGATAAAATTTAAAGAACCGGCATCTGAAGCTTACTGCCGGACGTTTCTACTGCCGCCAACATATGAGGGGCATTTGAAAAGTCCGTGTAAAGTCAGAGAGTTGGCACCACCGGCGCGTATCAAGGTCATGTTTAGTTAGTAGCATCTTTGGAAAGAACGCACACTAAGTTTCAGCCATATTGCTCTATTTCATGTTTGGCATTCGTGTGAATCAAGGAAGTCCAGTGATTCTCAAAAAATGGACGAAAAAGAATTTCGTGTGGTGATTGAACATTACTTTATGAAAGGCAAAACGCCTGAGGAGACTAAAGAGAAGCTTGATAAACATTACGGTGATCCTGCACATGCGATTAGAACAGTTTGTAAGTAGTTTCAAAATTTTCGGAGTGGCCATATGGGCACAACTGATGCTGAACGTTCTGGACGCCCTGTGGAGGTTACGACTCCAGAAATCATTGATAAAATCCATGATATGGTGATGGATGACAGAAGAGTTAAGCTGCGTGAGATTGCTAGTGCTGTGGGCATCTCGAATGAATGGTTACATAATATTTTGCATAAACATTTGGACATGAGAAAGCTATCCGCAAGATGGGTCCCGCGATTGCTCGCGCTCGACCAAAAATGGAATCGTGAGAAGTGTTGCAAGGATGGTTTGCAGCTGTTCAGGAAGAATCCACAGGACTTTAAGCGTCGTTTCGTCACTGTGGATGAAACATGGATACATTACTATACTACTGAGACCAAACAACAGTCTAAACAATGGATTACCGACGGAGAATCTGCACTAAAAAAGGCGAAAACCATTCCTTCTGCTGGAAAGGTTATGGCGACTGTCTTTTGGATTCGAAAGGGATAATCCTCATCGACTATCTGGAAAAGGGTAAAACTATTACAGCTGAATATTATTCGTCGTTATTCGACCGTTTGAAAACCGAGCTGCAAGAAAAACGCCGGCGATTGGACCTCAAAAACAGTCCTTTTCCATCACGACAATGCACCAGCACACACCTCAGCAGTTTTGGTCGCAAAATTAATGGAAATAGGATTACAAGTCGTTACACATGCCCCCTATACTCCAGACGTGGCTCCCCAATTTGAAGAAATGGCTGGCGGGACAAAGATTTTATTCAAACGAGGAGATGATTTCAGCAACTAACAGCTATTTTTGACTTGGACAATTCTTATTATTCAGAAGGGATCAACAAATTAGAACAGCGTTGGACGAAGTGTATAAGTGTAAAAGGAGACTATGTCGAAAAATAAAAAAGGTTTACCCCCAAACACGTAAGTACTTTTTATTTTTGCACGGACGTTTCAAACGCCCCTCGTACATTGCGCGTAAGGATCACGAAGATGAGATACGAGAAATTAGAGCCCATACACATACACACAGACATTCGTTTTTCCGTCGCTCTATTCGAGTGGAACAGCAAAGCAAACTGCAGGTAGTAGTACAGAGTGCCCTCCGCCACGCACCGTACCGTACAGTGGATAGCGGAGTATCCGTGTAGATGTAGATCCAGACCTGAGTTATAGGAAGTTAACAGAACAATATGAGAGTAATCGACAGGGGCGTGGCCTTCCGCTAGACGCATACGAAGCCAGCGAACTTCAAAAATCGGTCACGTAAACATTTAAGTCATTTGAAACACAAAGACAGTGTGATAAAATGCAATTAGTGTATCGAAAGGCTAGCTGAAACCCGTAGTGCGTCGTCACGGCAGTCCTCAGTCCTCACACATTGGAGAACTGCTGCTGGACTGCCATAGAAGAGTGGGACAGATTTCGATCGCCTTGCGGACAACATGTCAAGAAGATCTAATCACTTTGCTGTGTACGACGTGGAGAAACACGGTATTCAGTGTTATGCAGTATCAGATTTTGATTTCAAAGATGTGCAAGGATATTTACTATTGAACGCATTGCCTTTATTTTGTAAGTTGTTTTATATTAGGTAATACGGAGCCTGTACTATAGGAAGAAGTTTTATATTAGGTAATACGGAGCCTGCACTATAGGAAGAAATAAAAGAGATGCTGAGAAAGGCAAGAAATGGAAAGGCAGATGGACCGGGAGGAATTGTGATGGAGCTGTGGAAACATGGGACCCCTCCAGTGGTGAGACTTACATGTGAATTGTTCAGACAGGTTGTGGATGGAGAGAAAATACCAAGGAAGTGGAGTGTATCATATATATCTAACAAGGAAAACCCAAATAATTACAGGGAAATAAGCGTTATGGCATCTGTCATTAGACTTTTTAGCGCTGTACTGAAAAACTGGTTGGAGAATGAGATTGACGGAACAATTTGAGAGCAACAGGCAGGTTTCACAGTTGAACGATCTTGTATGGATTATATTTTTAGGCTTAGACAAATGAGTAATATTTTTGGATTTAGAAAAAGACGTATGAATCTGTACCACTCAGCGATGGAGTATATAGGTGTAGATGCCGAACAAATACTCCTACTTTGGAGAATATACCACTAATCGTACACAGTAGTTAGAGGAGGCAGAAAGTTGAGTGAACAGCGAAAAGACTTAGACAGGGCTGCAGTATGGCGGTCATTCTGTTTAAAATGTATATGCAGTATATATTGGAACGGTGGACTCAGTCATGCGGAGGTATGGGAATTCCTTTCTATCATGTCACTATCTACTCATTATTACTTGTCGACGATGAAGTACTGATAGCATGAAGCAGAGAGGATGTCATATTTGTGGTACAGAAGTTAGTGGGGACATTTGAACGACGCGGTCTTAGAATAAATACGAGTAAAACAGAATATTTAATTGTAGTATTGTGAGGAGATGGAAGAGATATACTACTGCTACAAGGAACTATCAAAACTGTAAAGCAGTTTAAATACTTACGATCGATTATCAGTTCCTCGGGAAGCTGTGAACCAGATGTAGAACGCGGGGTCCAGCAGGCAAAATGAGCAATTAAAATGTTGGAATGGAGTTCCACGAAGCCGGGCAATGTCAAAGGAAACAAGGAAGAGGGCTCTTCAAACAATAGTAGAAAGTATACTAACATACGGTGCAAAAGGTTGGACCCTGGGAGAGCGGCAAAGAAGCAGAGTACAGGCGATAGAGATAGATGGCATATGGAGGTCAGCCACGATATCCAGAGCAGGGCGGAGAAGAAATTGGGAAATTAGGGAGATAATGGATATGGAACATCCAGTCGTGCAAAGAACTCAGAATAGACTTCTTCAGTGGCCATGTACGGCGACTGGGGTAAGGCAATGACCAAAAAAGCAATCCTGGACCGGACGACACCAGGAATGAGGAAGCACGGACGTCCGAGCTTAACATGGAGAGCGGCAGTAATTACAATAAAGGGGAAGAGGGATCTGGAAGAGAAAGACTGCCATGATCGTGGAAGCGGCGGATGGGAATACAAGAAAACCGCTGAGGGGTGGAGAAGTCCTTAAAAGTAAAAGTCAGTAAGGATCGTTTTCCTCTTACAAAAAATTACTTTTTGTGAAATCCGTTGGGGATAACTCTCTCTCTCTCTCTCGATCTCTCTCTCTTTGAATCCAAGCCATCAGTCGTACTCAGATTCGTAGTTGTTGCAATTATTTTGAGCAGTTCAAAGGAAATGGAGCATGTGCTCGTAATAGGGTCGAAATTTACACAGTAATAAACAGCAGGCTAACAAGTAGAAACAGGATGAGTCTCGGGACAGACTGCAGAAAACTAGGGAACTAACTACAGTGTTCAAGAAGTGAATGAAGACTAATCTTCATGTTTGACTTCGTGCTTCACCAGCATCGAGGAGACGACGAAAATGCAGTCGACGCAACTTTGCATCTAAAGAATATGGAACCTAATAGAAAAAGCCTCTCTTTACTAATGAACCCCAGGGATTGCGTATAACGACAAGTTAATCAACAAAATTTGAGTTGACAAGTATTGCGGTAAGTCAAAGAATATGTCAAAAATGCCAGCTGAATGAAAGGAGAAAGCAGAAGCTAACTGAAGCTGGCGAAGACATCTATAGGCTTATTACCATGGTAAGTAGCAGCAAGTAATTGTACCTGAAAACGAAGGAAATGCAGAAATACTACCAGAAAGGGCAACGAGAAAAACCAGTGGAAAACTCTTAAAAGAAGAAGGGACAGTGTAGCGAAAAGTGAGCTGAAGTAGGGATCAAAACCGTTACAATTGATGTTGCAACAACGGAAAAATCTAAGAGGCGAACATAGACTGAAATTTCTTAAACAAACTGTCGGGAGCGCTGGATTATGCGCGTAGGCCCTGTGATAGAATTTATTCAAGACCGTGTCAAGAATGTTGGATCAGGTAATCATGCATGTCTCCTGCAGGTTTAAAAGTAATCGTCAGGAATTGTTTTCTGTTTCTGACAGCAGTACGACTGCCGACTGATATAACAATTTACATCACAGTGAAACGCGTCGCCCGAATATGGAACCGACACGTTTCATAAATCTAGATACATTAAACTTCCCTTTACTTTAATAGAGCATACAAGTTATGTAAATGGAGGAAGGATGAAGCTGGTATGTTGAACGCATGTATTCCATTCCCAACTGTCGTGCGATCCGTTAATACGTACAGTGGTGCCACACTTTGTGTACTAACTGAATCATTAGCACGGAAGAAGAACTGCTGCATGAAAATGTTTATTCTGCAATTATAAACGTCAGCTGGAAACGTTTACCCCTGTGTGAATTACCTGTGTTAGTTCACAAAGAACGTGTAGATGCTTCCGCGTGTTAATTTAAAAGAGAATTAAACATGTGTCTCTCTCAAGCAGTTGAAAAGAGGCAAATATGACAGAGGGTTAAAAAAATTATTTTCAAATGTTGCAGCAAGCAACTCTGTTACTTCCTCACTTTAAACTGCTACACTTTTAAAAAGAACCCTCTTAATACACCCAGCGTAATTTACACATTTAGCTGCTGCTCTTTACTTACTGCTTCTGTGATATTAATACAATCACATATTGTTTACGATATCATTTTACCTGAACTTTTCCCCTCAGATTATGGTGCTGGCTTAGTGAATGTTCACTTACATCATCAAATGACATAGTCTGGTGTATTTTTCAATAAACAAATCCGTTTGAGCATCGTTGGGGTGTCCAACAATCCGTAGAAGTGTAAGGACTTATTCTGTTAGAAGTTTACTAACTTTAAACTGAGATTTCATTCCGAAACTGCTCGTCTCCAACTTCATAGTGTTATATACAAGTGAAGTGAACGCTGTGACAACTAGGAACTGAGAGCGTCTGAAATGCGGCAACAACGAGAGACCTTGTAAGTGGACGGACGAAGAAAAAACTAGATCACCCGTCCATGAAATGCCTTTCTTAGGGGGAAAGGGTAGGTTAGTGGAACCTCCACCAGAGAATAGCAATAGTGGAAGAAAATGTAGGGACCAATAAAATATTGTATAAACCAGATTATCAAAGAGATACTTCAGCGTCTCCCGACGTACTTCATATGTATTTCACGGACGAACTGCCGGAAGTCAGCATCCAACGGGCACAATCCTTCGCAAGCGACGTTGCCATCATCAGCTGTGCTGATGATTTGACCGCTTGGAAGGGGGGCAGGGGGCGGGGCAGAATTTTTATCTCTCCCCCCCCCCCCCCCCCCTCCGTCCGATCCGCCGCCGTCTCCTCCCACACTGCTCCCACATTGCCCTATCATAGATTCGAGCCTAGGTACGCGATCTGGTGGCATCTTTGCTTTTCCTCCGCCCGTCCCCGAAGTCATTTCGTTGTGGGGTATCTCCTTGCCCTTCTTAATCCAATTAATTGCGGGTACCTAGGCCTTACTAAGAATATAGCCGCTATATCGACTGATCAGTAGTTCCCTTACTCGAATCGAATCGAAGATGAAAAAATTAGCAGAAGGTACGAACAGAAGGAAGCTGATATCAAACCAATCACATGACTGATAAACAAAATGAGTAAACAAAACAACAGCCGTTATCGATAACCTTTTCTACATATTCCAGATCAATGAAAATGTTACACAGTGTCATCTAAGAAAATTCCACGACAACTGAATTACTATAATCTCTTTCAATACATTTTACTTTCGCACTTATTCTCAAAATGATTAACACTTCTGTTCAGTTACAGACTAAACCGGTAATCGTTGTGAAAATAAATGTGGTAGCAGATTGGCATTATAATGTATTTATTCTGCTGTTCTTTCAGATTTTCCCTTCTAATCTTTGCTTTTCCTATTGGCAAATTCGGAGGCCCATCCCGTATTCTAAAAACCTGTCCATTCTACAGCAATATTCTCTGCACAATATTTTCTCTCTCTCCTGATGAGTATAATTTATCTCGATAGTGTATTTTCCTTATTTCTAAAAGTTTAGTAATTCCTGCATAGGACGACTCACTATAGCGATTAATTCCATTCTTCTCTGGTTTTCAATCATTGACAGTTAATTCCCATTCACCAACCGATTCCAGATACATGTAGCACTCTATTAGCTCAATATCCTCATCACTAATTTTATTTCATTCTTGTGTTTTCCTGCTTTTAAATTAAGATAGCTACAGGAAAAAAATCGAGTATATGTTAGCCAAATTCTCAATAAATAAAAAATATTAAGTAGTATTAATTTACCATCTCCAACAAACATTTAGTATGACATATATATAATTTCTTTTCTTCTCGGCGTCTAGTCGATTGCCGGCCGTTATGGCAAAAACTGGGTAGTGTGAACACCAATTACACCAGTTTGCGTGCAGACATACATAATACAAACACCAGTTTGCGTGCAGAAATAAAAAATATAAATTCCAATTTGCGAACGGACATAAATACAAAATTTGACAGTTTGTCGCAAACCCTTACCACAGTCACACAAGACATAAACCACATAAAACAAGAGCAAAAACAAGTTTTAAGAGATTTTCAGGATATAGTCACTCAGTAGATCAGTGATTTGACAAAGAATTTTCGCGAGAAGATGAATGTGAAATTTCAAATGTTCAAATGTGTGTGAAATATTATGGAACTTAACTGTTAAGGTCATCAGTCCCTAAGCTTACACACTACTTAACCTAAATTATCCTAAGGACAAACACACACAAACATGCCCGAGGGAGGACTCGAACCTCCGCCGGGACCAGACGCACAGTCCATGACTGCAGCGCCTTAGCCGGCCGCGGTGGTCTCGCGGTTAAGGCGCTCAGTCCGGAACCGCGCGACTGCTACGGTCGCAGGTTCGAATCCTGCCTCGGGCGTGGATGTGTGTGATGTCCTTAGGTTAGTTAGGTTTAAGTAGTTCTAAGTTCTAGGGGACTGATGACCACAGATGTTAAGTCCCATAGTGCTCACAGCCATTTTTTGCAGCGCCTAAGACCGCTTGGCTAATCCCGCGCAAAATGTGAAATTTAAAGACATAGAAAAACAGCTAAAACAAGATGTACTTTCCGAAATAAACAATGACATTAAGGGTATAAAACAGAAATCAGACACTCTTAACGAGCAGAATGATACAGTAGAGCAGCAAATAAAAGCGATGAAAGACACACACACACGAACCTGGAAGCTACACAAACACAATTAACTTCCACAGTAAAGAACATCTCTACCGCAGTAAACAAACTGCACAAGGATTACGAAAATATACCAGCAGCAACAGATGAACTCTCTTTAAAAGTAACATCACTTGAAATCGAATCAGTCTGTGCCAAAAAGGAAAGAGACAAAATTAATGAAAATTTGTCTGACGCAATTCCTCAAGCTGAAGCAGGAACTTTGGACAAAACCAGTGCCGCAGCGGAAAAGCCAGTGAAGGAATGTAAATTAATCATTGATGTAGTTGAAAGCGTTATTCAACCAAAGGAAAATGACAGTTTCTACAAAGTGACCAGCAATTTGCCAGATACAAAGCACAGGATACGCATCTACTTAGGCGAAACTGATACAGAGACGCCAGTTGTACACATAAACAAAGTGCCAGCCACATCACGCCAAAGTAATGTATGCACACAGATCGTTGCAAACCCTACAAGTAATGCCAATAGTAGTGACAGACCACACAGTGTAAGTTTACAGGGCATAATATCAGAACCAGTACCTACGAGAAGTTTAAATAATTACGACAGCTATATAAACACAGCACAAAATGCAAACACCTTGTTCACTGTATTTGCTGACGAAGGTCTATTAAGACACTGTCAATTTCCAACATTTACGAGTGAATGTGGGAAGATGAATCCTGTTGTGTTTATTAGTGCTTTTCGACATGTGTTTCCTAGAAATTGAACGGAAGCACAAAAGATCAGGTTTGTTGTTGGGTACACGCAAGGTGATGTACTTTTGTGGGCGACCGAGGTGGCCGGTGTGCCCGTGCGGTTCTAGCCGCCACAGTCTGGAACCGAGCGACCGCTACGGTTGCAGGTTCGAATCCTGCCTCGGGCATGGAAGAGTGTGATGTCCTTAGGTTAGTTAGGTTTAATTAGTTCTAAGTTCTAGGCGACAGATAGCAGTTAAGTCGCATAGTGCTCAGAGCCAGAGCGACCGAGGTAGCTGAGCGTTGTACCACATATTTACAATTTGAACGGGCATTTCTTGACAAATATTGGTCAGAAGCCGTACGGGAGAGACTTAGGTGAGAGGTTTTGAACCCCGCCCCTTTTAATAGCGAATATGGTAGCTTGCGAAGATGTTTTGAGAAGTATCTCAACAAAACACATTATTGGACGAATCCCATTTCTCATGTGGATGTTTTAAAAATTTTAAAAAGTCGTTTACTTTCACACATTCGTGAAAAATTAATTACTACACCTGAGCACGACACAGAATATTTTCTATCAATTTTAGATTCAATAGACGTAATATATGAAGAGAATGTAGCAACAAATAGGGCGTCAGACAGCCAAACATCACAACAGCGTAACCTGAATGGTCAGTACAAAAAGCCAGACACGAACACACAGCAAAGCTGGTACCCCCAACCGCAAGGATACATTAACCGTGGTGATGAATACGGAAATGGAAATGGTAGGAACAAAAGATTTAAACAAAACTTTCCGTATAACAGGAACGATTACCATCCACAAGCTAATTTCAATCCCTCCTCTCAAAATTATGCATCGCGTGTAAATGAAAAGTCAGCCGCATCGGTGGCCAGCGCGCGGCAACAACATACAACACGCCGTACCGCAGCCAACCTTTGCGCGGCAAAACCACAATACGGCATTTCACAACAGCCATATGAACACACGAGAAAACATGTTGCGAACTGGAAATGATACACACTGGAGAAACAATCACACAGTGCAACTGACAGAAGTTGTCCCGTGTACCGAAGTAGATCAAACAACACAGAAAAACCCGAAACGGTCGTAGTTGAGCCCCATTCTATTGACAAACATGTTCCGTACGATTCGACGAACAACGAGACATAAAGGACGATCTTTACCAACATGAACTATAACCGGCGAAACATACACTGGAAGAACTAGACGAGTTCAGTGAACTGTCTGAACACGATTCAGAAATCCGTACACTACTGATGCAAAGTAGTACACAAAAATCAGACTACAAAAAACTATATGTACACATATATAAATTTGCACAGCTTCCATAAATAACGTAATTAATGACATCTTAATAATAATCATAATATCCAGTGCTTCTCAATCTGGCTAATCAACTTTTTGTAAAACTACGCACAGCATGTTTTGTATCAAAGAAAACTGATTTCTCGGCAGCGCTGTTCTCTATTGCTTTCTGACTATTTTCCACACTTCTGTTTCAATAAGATGATGAGTCTTTCGACTGGCCTGATGGCGCCCCACATGAATTCCTCTTCATCTTAAAGCAGCACTCGCACACTACATCCTCACATTTGTTGAATGTGTTCTCACTCTCCCTTCAGTTTTTACCCTCTATAGTACCTTTTAGTTCAAATGGTTCAAATGGCTCTGAGCACTATGGGACTCAACTGATGTGGTCATAAGTCCCCTAGGACTTAGAACTACTTAAACCTAACTAACCTAAGGACATCACACACATCCATGCCCGAGGCAGGATTCGAACCTGCGACCGTAGCGGTCGTGCGGTTCCCGACTGTAGCGCCTAGAACCGCTCGGCCACACTGGCCGGCACCCTTTAGTACCATGGTAGCTATTCCATGGTGTCTGGACACATATAATAACATCCTGTATATTGTGTTTGTCAATTTTGCCATATGTTCCGAATCATTCGTTATCTTACCGGTCGACCTGATTGCAGCATCGTTCTATAATACCACGACTGAAACGCTAATCTGCTTTTTACTTCTTCCCGGTTTCGTCCATATTCCAAGGTAGCAAATTCGTTCACTACGTCTTTTCGTGATCCCCTATTTTGATGTTAAATTTATTGCTAATCTAAAATCTGCTACTGTTCATTACTTTCTTCTTTTATCTGTTTACTTTAAATCCATATTCTGCACTCATCAGTCTGCTCGTTCCATTTAAAACTTGCTGTAATTTTTCTTCAGTTTCGATGAGGATAGCAATGTCATCAGTGAATCTTATGCTTTAATCCTGAATTTTAATTCCATTCTTGAACTTTTGTTTCTGCCATTGCTTTTTCGATGTACAGACTGAACGGTAGGAGCAAAAGATGGTATTGTTGTCTTATACCCTTTTTAATACGAGTGCCCTCTACTTCGCCCTTCCACTCTTATCGTTCCTCTTAGTTCTTGTAGATATTGTGTACTACCGAACCTGGTAACGGATCTCAACTGCTAAATACGTATAGGAATTGGATACGCATCCTGATCTCCTTCGCCCTCTTCTCTCTTCCATCCCCTTCCTCTGCTCTCTCTTTGTCTATTTCCTACTCTTCCCACTCCTCTGTCAACCACTTCCCCTCCCCCTCTCTTCGTCCATCTCCTATTCCCTCTCTCTCTTTCCAACTCCTCATACCTCCTCTCTCTGTCCATCTCCTCCCTCGTCTTCCCCCTTGACCATTCCAGCCTCCCCTGACCCCCTCCATCCTTTCTCTCCATTTATTATGGTCAACAAGGCCTTGATTAGGAATTGAAGACGCTTAAGATAAATGGGTAAATCAATTCGGATCATTCGTATAGGTGTTTGACACACACTCCTATTGCTGGATCTGCGAGGATAGTATCTTTTTCATGAGAGTATTTTACATATTTTTAATCTGCAAAACGGATAAGACTACCACGTTTTGGACGATTGAATTTCCGTAGTAGTAGTACAATTTTTGTTTGAAATTATGTATAAAGAGAAAGGATATACGTGGGAGAAGCAATACGTCTAATGGTTTAAATTTCCAGCTATCGTAGTTAAAACTGACTGCGAAAAAGAAAACAAAACCGCACGTTTTCACAGCACAGTGAAGCACGCCATTTTCTTTCTCGCAGTCGGTTTTATCAGAGAATCTGCAAAGTGTTGTTCCTCTTTATATGTTTTCTAAATAATGTACCCTATGTCTGTCTGAACGTTTGTTACAGTATCGTTGAAAAATTTGAACTAAATCGATCAATAACTTTTTGGAATTATTGCTAGCAACTTTTCCTTTCTATATTGACAAATGTGTAGCCCTTATCTTTATCCATCCGATCCGTCCGAACTTTTATTAAGAGTACCGTGCAAAAATGTGAGGTAAGAGATAAATGTGATAAGAACTTTTTGAGATTTTTTGTAACAACGTTGAAAATCGACTTATTTTTATGTTGCATTATCGACTTTAAATATAAATTTATATACCACATATATTAAAAATATGTAGCCTATGTCTGTACAAAGGTTTACCTGAGTATCGTATAAAATCGGAAGTAAATGGGTCAGCAATATTTCGAGATTTTTTCTAATAATGTTGCTTCTCTAAAACAATATGTAGCCTGCGTCTGCCCGAAAGTTTATTACAGAATCGTGTAAAACTTTGAAGTTAATTGGTCGAGTACTTTTCTAGATTTTTCGTAACATCAAATAATGACTTGTCTTCACATAACAGCAAATATTACCCGTCTTCCGCTATAGCTCACGCCTATTTATCTCAAAATTTCAAACATTTGGCTTCATTTTACATAATCGATTGCTTTTTCTACATCGTCAAATCCTATGAACTAGAGCTTAATTTGGGCCGGAACGTCGTCCCGAGAACTCGCACGGAATTTTTTTGAACTCACAGGGACGTGTCGGTACCGGAGATTAAAAATATTAGACCCGTATTAACTCGTAACGTAACTATAATTTGCTGCTGCACCGGCACCAGTGAATGTGGCAATGGTTGACGTATTATTGCGACGTTCGTGTTCAAATATGTTTCTTATTTGCAGTAATAAATGGGAACTTATTAGTGATTCAATTCAATGAGTAGACGGCAAATGACATTTAAAGCATTTACTGAACATCTATCTCCGTGTCCCATATTACATCGTGGGTTTTTTTATTTCAGCTCTTCTGTAAGTTGAATTGTACGTTACCCCGATCGGCTAGGAATATCTTCATTGTCATTCATCACTAAATACTCTATTGCTTACTACTGTACTACAGGCCCTAACAGAATTTTTTCCATAAAGGGGGGGAGCAAGATTCTAACATTTAAAACTGCCAGTTCTGATATAAATTACTTGATCAGTTTTGAGGCGTGTCGTCTCACAAGAACTAAATTCGGTATGTGACATAACTTTTTTATATTCCAGAGAACTGATTATTATTCACTCAGTATGTATATTTGTTAAAGATAGATTACTTTAACACTTAAAAGGTAAACAAAACTCATAATTACCTTCAGAGTAAGCCTCTTTGTATTACTAAAACAACTGTAGATGTTAACGTTTGGAGTTGTCGACCTGAAATTATGTCCTTTTACGATCATATTTGAAATGTATCCAACAAAATCGTCAATGAGCTAGGAAATAAAGCAGCAAAATGTTTAGAAAAGGTATTTTTATTCATTTTCTAATAATGTTTATTGATACTGAATGTAGAAAATTCTGAAGTAAGAAATAATCTGAAGTGAGAATTCTGTTGGTTGTCAACAAAAATAACCAGTCAAAATAGCCTTTTGACTAATCTCCCTAGAACGTAATAATGCAGAGAAAAAGTTTTAATGCATAGCGGAATGGATGTGATACCGCACATGGAATTCAGTGAAGCAAAACAATGCTCCACGAAGGGCTGCGTTTAGCTACTGTTGATTACGTTAAGAAGACTGTGACGGAAAACTTGATTCCACAACGCCTCGTAGCCAACTTGACAACAATACACTTTCTTTGATCTGCGGCATAACAGCATGCCCGTTCCTTTGGAAACCAGGGCGACTTACGAGGGCTATTCGGAAAGTAAAGCCTCATCGGTCGCGAAACAGAAACCACTGCGAAAATCAAAATTATTTTGTTTCCAACAATTTCCTACACCTTCCAGCTACTTCTTTACACAGTCGCGGCTCCGACTTAGACATCTGTCGTTGTGTTGTATCAAATTTTCAATACGCTCGTCATACAAGACAGCCGCCTGTGCTTTTCGCCTGTTCTCTGCGCTGGTCTACAGCTCGTTGTCTGTACCAAAATGTTGTCTTCTCAGCGAGCGGCTCATGTAAGAAGAGATGAAACTCAGGGAGAGCCAATTATGGGTTGTGCTGTGGGTGATCAAACACGTTCCATCGAAAACGCTGCAGGAGCATCGGCCGAGAATTGGCATGGAAAAAGAAACGTACCACAGTTATGTTATGGGGGCTGCATGATGTCAGACGAACTCTCTCAGCAGGCCCTCATACTTGCAGAAGACACATACTTAGCAGAGACAATAATTTCCAGGCATCCTTTCGTGCTCATTGAGCGATCAGAACTAGAAAGGTGGACGTGTCGTGGTCGACGGGCATACTAGAGACACTGCCCAACACATCTGTGGAAAGCATCATCAGATTTTCATTTTGTTTCCATTTCGCGCCGAATCGGGTCTTGGTTTCCGAATAGCCCTCGTACAAACGAATGAAGTTAAGAGTATTTTTAGAGCATCGTTACAACTACAAGAGAGTGTTTCTTTTTGTTACTAGACGTATTTCCCTCTATTGAAGTAAACCATCATCGGTGGTCTGGAATTCAAAATATTTACAAGTTTTCTAGATCGAAAAACTACTTGTTAACGAAGTGTTGGTTTTTGCTTATGATATTTTCTGCTAGCACGTTTTTGGTCCCTTTCTTCGTTAGGCACTGGTAACTGTGGCCCAATTTTACGTTGCTTTGCAAAACTGCGCATTGTTGATACAATGCAACTGTTTGAATGTTGCGACTGGCAGCAGCTGAAAACATGACGTCTTAGTCACGAAGATCATCGTTTTGTGCATATATATATCTAGGAGAACTAGGGAGCAAAGCAACACAGCTATGGGGACAGACTGTAGCACCTGTCTTTATATTAACTCTCGTGGTTTTATTGTTTTGATTATAAGAAACTATCTTTCACAACCCTCAATTTCAGAACAGTGTTTTGTAAGAAATGAGTCCCCGTTGTAAGTTTTATCTTAAGTTTTCAGACATCGAAACTGGTTATTTTTATGGCTGGAGGGATGGGGGGAGGAGAGGGAGGTTATGTCGTTGAAGAACTATTTAGAAATTAAGTACTGCTGTGGACATATCTTGATTTTGCTCGTCTTCCATACACTATCAACAGCAGCGTCTACCTCTTCAGTGGTCTTACCTTTCCGAAAGCCAAGTTGATCCTCAGCTAACAGACCCACAATTAACTTTTCTGTTCTTCTATGTATTATTCTTGTCAGCAACATGGTTACATGAGCGATTAACTTGATTCTCCTATAGCTCTCGCAGATACCTACCCTTGCTAACTTTCGGGATCGTGAGAATGATATTTTTCACGGAAGCCTGATGGTATGTCGGTGGTCACATAGATTCTACACACCAACTTGAATAGTCGTTTTGTTTCCGTCCCCCAACGGTTTTAGAAATTCCGATGGAACGTTATCTGTCCATTCTGCCTTATTTCATTTCAGATCTTCCAGAAGTCTTTAAATTCCGTGTTTTTTTTGAGGGGGGGGGAAGAGACCAAACAACGAGGTCATTGGTCTCATCGGATTAGGGAAGGACGGGGAAGAAGGAAGTCGGCCGTGCCCTTTCAAAGGAACTGTTGTGGATTGGCAGGAGCCAACCCACGGAGTTTAGAGGAAGCCGAAAGGCACGCGTTTTAGCTCACGCAGGCTGACGTGAGGTCTGGAACAGGACAAGGAAGTTAGACTAGAAAAAAAGGATGTAACTGGTGGAATACTTAACTTTAATCCATTAATGTTGAACGTAGCTCTGGTCTGTACATTCTTTACAATATCAATAGCAACTGATAATGGCGCCTTGCTAGGTCGTAGCAAATGACGTAGCTGAAGGCTATGCTAACTATCGTCTCGGCAAATGAGAGCGAATTTTGTCAGTGAACCATCGCTAGCAAAGTCGGCTGTACAACTGGGGCGAGTGCTAGGAAGTCTTTCTAGACCTGCCGTGTGGCGGCGCTCGGTCTGCAATCACTGACAGTGGCGACACGCGGGTCCGACATGGACCGCGGCCGATTTAAAAGCTACCACCTAGCAAGTGTGGTGTCTGGCGGTGACACCACAGGAACCATCCCGGCATTTGCCTGGGGCGATTTAGGGAAATCAGGGAAAACCTAAATCAGGATGGCCGGACGCGGGATTGAACCGTCGTCCTCCCGAATGCGAGTGCAGTGTCGTAGCCACTGAGCCACCTCACTCCGTCTTTAAATTCCGACTGCAATACTGGAGCTCCTATCTGTTCCATATCGACTCCAATGTCTTCTAGTATCAAGCCATCAGGCAATTCCTCCCTGTCATTGACGCCTTCAGTCTACTCTTTCAAAATGTGTGTGAAATCTTATGGGACTTCTGCTAGGGTCATCAGTCGCTAAGATTACACACTACTTAAGCTAAATTTTCCTAAGGACAAGCACACACACAAATGCCCGAGGGAGGACTCGGACCTCCACCGGGACCAGCCGCCTCAGACCGCTCGGGTAAGCCCGCGCGGCTCTACTCTTTCCATCTACCCGGTTTCTCCTCTGCGTTCAACAGTGGAATTCCCACTACACTATTAATATTGCTATCCTTGCTTTTAATTCCACCGAAGATTGTTCTCACTTTTCTGTATAATGAAGGAACCGAACAGTTCAGCTACGATTACCAGTTGTCAGATTTGCCGTGTGAGTACAGCACGGTGTGTTTCACACATGTGGCTTTCCCTTAATCCTTTATGAGTTTACTTCCATCGTAATTTGCATTAGAATCGTCATTAATGACCGCAAACTCCGCTTGACACGAAACCTGGTTGATTTCTTGCGACTGGGAATTACGGTGTAACGGAATGGGAGTGATTACTATCATTATTCAGTTATACCTGACCTTACGAACTTCACGTTTTATTATCTGATGAATTATTGCCAATTCGCGCATGGCCTCGCCGTCCACATGAATATGCATACTGAACGAGGTTACGAATGTTAAATCAATTTCTCGCCCTTTTGCGCCGTCTGCATGCCTGGAAGGGGTGGGCTGGCTATGCATTGTGAGGGGTTGGAGAAGTAGTGGTGTGGGGGAGTAGGGTTGAAAGGGGGGAGTGGGGAATCTGGAGGACACAGATAGGCCGCGACGGCGCGGTGATTGATCACTTAGCGCCATAATGGCGTGATGTACGGCTCTATTAACCTTTGGAGCCGGCCAGAGCGCCACAGGTCGGCACTCCGTCAGTGCCTGCCGCTACCACCCGCCGCCACGCACCTGTCACCGCCCGCAGCGCCATATTGACAAGGCGCCGAGGCTGTGGAATCCTGGGACTGCAGCGCGCTCCCTTGTGTTGCGGTGGACACGTCGTAGATATCCGCATGCGTTGTATAGTGCTGGGAAGTCTGCTGGTTGGATACAGACTGCCGTAGCGGTCGAGGTCCTCGGCACAACGATACTTCAAGGAAATCGGCACTAACCGCATCGCGAAAGCTGGTATGTTATTTGCCTGATTATAAGGCGGAAGTGTGACCTATATATTCAATATACAGGGTGGGAAAATCAACACACCGAACATGTACTGGTGTGTCAGACTTACGTGTGCTCTGTACACAAGAAAGGTGACAGCGAAGTCATCGAACCCATCTGATGTACTGACTTGGCAGAAAATCCGAAGAAATTTTGTCCTTATGTCAAAGCGATAGGTGGATCAAAACAAAATGTCCAGACACTCTGTGACCAAAATAGTACTGAAACAGAGGATGACAGACTAAAGGCCGAAATACTAAATCTCTTTTTCCAAAGCTGATTCACAGAGGAAGACTGCACTGTAGTTCCTTCTCTAGATTGTCGCACAGATGACAAAATGGTAGATATAGAAATAGACGACAGAGAGATAGAGAAACAATTAAAATCGCTCAAAAGAGGAAAGGTCGCTGGACCTGATGGGATATCAGTTCGATATTACGCAGAGTATGCGAAGGAACTTGCCCCTCCCCCCCCCCCCCCTTCTTGCAGCGGTGTACCGTAGGTCTCTAGAAGAGCGTAGCGTTCCAAAGGATTGGAAAAGGGCACAGGTCATCCCCGTTTTCAAGGAGGGACGTCGAACAGATGTTCAGAACTATATACCTATATATCTAACGTCGACCAGTTGTAGAATTTTGGAACACGTATTATGTTCGAGTGTAATGACTTTTCTGGAGACTAGAAATCTACTCTGTAGGAATCAGCATGGGTTTCGAAAAAGACGATCGTGTGAAACCCAGCTCGCGCTATTCGTCCACGAGACTCAGAGGGCCATAGACACGGGGTCCCAGGTAGATGCCGTGTTTCTTGACTTCCGCAAGGCGTTCGATACAGCTCCCCACAGTCGTTTAATGAGCAAAGTAAGAGCATATGGAACTGTGTGGTTGGATTGAAGAGTTCCTAGATAACAGAACGCAGCATGTCATTCACAATGGAGAGAAGTCTTCCGAATTAATAGTGATTTCAGGTGTGCCGCAGGGGAGAGTCGTAGGACCGTTGCTATTCACAATATAAATAAATGACCTTGAGGATGACATCAGAAGTTCACTGAGGCTTTTTGCGGATGATGCTGTGGTATATCGAGAGGTTGTAACAATGGAAAATTGTACTGAAACGCAGGAGGATCTGCCGAGAATTTACGCATGGTGCAGGGAATGGCAATTGAATCTCAATGTAGACAAGTGTAGTGTGCTACGAATACATAGAAAGAAAGATCCCTTATCATTTAGCTACAATATAGCACGTCAGCAACTGGAAGCAGTTAATTCCATAAATTATCAGGGAGTAGGCATTAGGAGTCATTTAAAATGGAATGAGCATATAAAGTTGATCGTCGGTAAACCAGATGCCAGACTGAGATTCATTGGAAGATTCCTAAGGAAATGCAATCCGAAAAGAAAGGAAGTAGGTTACAGTACGCTTGTTCGCCCACTGCTTGAATACTGCTCAGCAGTGTGGGATCCGTACCAGATAGGGTTGTTAGAAGAGATAGAGAAGATCCAACGGAGAGCAGCGCGCTTCGTTACATGATCATTTAGTAATCGCGAAAGCGTTATGGAGATGATAGATAAATTCCTGTGGAAGACTCTGCAGGAGAGACGCTCAGTAGCTCGGTACGGGCTTTTGTTGAAGTTTCGAGAACATACCTTCACCGAGGCGTCAAGCAGTATATTGCTCCCTCCTACGTATATCTCGCGAAGAGACCATGAGGATAAAATCAGAGAGATTAGAGTCCATACAGAGGCATACTGACAATCCTTCTTTCCACGAACAATACGAGACTGGAATAGAAGGGAGAACCGATAGAGGTACTCAAGGTACCCTCCGCCTCACACCGTCAGGTGGCTTGCGGAGTATGGATGTAGATGTAGATGAAGGATGGGGAAGGAAATCGGCCGTGCCCTTTCAAAGGAACCATCCCGGCATTTGCCTGAAGTGATTTAGGGAAATCAAGGAAAACCTAAATCAGGATCGCCGGATGCGGGTTTGATCCATTGTTCTCCCGAATGCGAGTCCAGTATCCTGGACAGAATCCAGCCGTTTGCAGAAGGGGTGACTGGTGAATGCCAAAGAGGTTTTCAGAAAACTGTCGACAATATCTATGCGCTGCGATAACTCGCCGAAAAAAATATGGGTATATGGCCAAGACCTACACGTGCGCTTCATAGCTTAGAAGGCGTATGACTGCATCCACCACGAGAGCCTTATGAATTGCCTAACTGACTTTGAAATACCCAACAAAAGTGTCAGCCTAGTTCGAGCTTGTCTCAGTGATTCCAGAGTTGTTAAACCCGGCGCTCGAAAAGATAATGAGGCAAGGCTTCCAACACCCGGCTAACGTGGGGCTTCCAAAACCGGATTTCGTAAATCGCTTCTGGATGGCCGTGTAAAAATCGATTCTGTATATCAGCTTCTGGTTGACAGTTTTCCAATCTCATGTAAACGCAGTCGGTTTTGGAACGTGCTTGGGCTGTCAGGATTAGTCTTGTTTTTAAAACTTTTCAGCTAATATGCAGGGATTGGCTTTTTGTACAGTGAAGGTTAACTAGAAATATTAGACTGAAGCTGTTTACGCGTCGTCTAAGCGATTGTACTGACTAAATCATGAACTGTATCAGCTATTTTCACGGCGCCGTATTTAACTGGGCTAGCAAATCCACTTCAGACCTTAACATGTCTACACGACAGCGAAAAACGGTAGTAGAAGTTCGGTTCTCGTCTCTCGGAAGACTGTCACATGTAAACGTACAGCATAAGAACTTCGAGGAGATCGAGGTAGAGGTTGAGCAAATCAGACAAGTCGCATTTGCCGATGATGTAACCCTGTTGTCCAGATCTAAGGAAGAACTGGAGCTTGGAGGTGGCAGCACGCAGAAGCGGTCTCCTCTGGTGATGACCAGGACTCATGACTGTTCAAGAGATCCACTCCAGCCTCTGGTAGTCGGAATCCGACCATACAAATAGGGTTCATAACTTTAAATATCTCGGGGAAATCTTTAGGGAGGACGTATCGTGTAAGGCAGAAATAAAAGTCAGGATCCAAGCCGCAAACCGACTTTGAGTCAGCTTTTTAAATCTCGCAGTCTCTGAAGGAATTTCAAACTCCGGCTGTACAAAACACTGATCCAACCGACAGAGCTGTAAGTGTGTGTGAGTGTCATAGTGAATACAAGTCTGGGAATTTGGGCCGACAATTTAAATATGTTACTGATCTCAAAGTCATATCACTTACATGAACTTGGAAAGAACCCTGTAAGTATGAAAACCGATCTCATTCACACGGAAATACATAAACAAACCAACAATTTCACGCTCAGCAGACTTGGTCAGTATGAACTATTCGAAAAAATCGTAACTGTATAAAAAAACGGTAATGTCGACCTGTATAAGAATGTAACCTGAAAAACACGAAAATCTCTGCGCTGATATATGGTCCTGATAAAGCAAAAAAACTGTCACAAACTACATTGCGCAAAGGAAACGAAACAATCACGTATACTGAATTCCACCTGCAAAATAATGTACTGGCAAAAGCAACACGAGAAGACTCCACAAAAACAAAACAAAAAAACTCCTAAAAACTAACTACAGTTGGTCAAAGGAAATTGGGTTCATAATCGTGACACAGAATGCCAATGTAACGCTTGACTCAACCTTAAGTTCTGAAATTTCAGTTAGAAAGGAACTTATCGAAGAAAACAATTATAGACTGTAATACGAAAATTCATTTAATCTAAAAGTCTTAATGAAGATCTATAGTGCGGTACAAGATGAGATCACAGGAGAACCGAGGACCCTGCGCAGTTGTGAGTCAATGAAATACTCAACAGACCAAACATTTTACACTTGATGAGAAGCAAGCGAGTAGTATGGTTCTAATGGCTCTGAGCACTACGGAACTTTATATCTGAGGTTATCAGTCCCCTAGAACTTAGAACTACTTAAACTTAACTAACCCAATGACATCACACACATCCATGCCCGAGGCAGGATTCGAACCTGCGACCGCAGCGGTCGCGCGGTTTCGGACTGAAGCGCCTAGAACCGCTCGGCCACACCGGCCGGCCGGGTAGTATGGGCAGGACATGTCGCTCGGATGGATCAACACCGATGTCCTTTGATATCAATGGATTTTACATCCTGCGGAAGATCAGTAGGAAGACCAAAAAAATGTGGAGTGATGGAGCCCAAGAGGACTTGCTGCACATCGGCATAGAGGATCATAGGCGATAAAAGGCACAAAAAAGATTCCAGTAGGAACATTGTAGCTGGCACAGTCCTCTGGACATACAGGGTTCTTTTCAAGTTCATGTAAATGATACGGCTTTGAGATCAGCATATTTAGATTGTCAGTTCACGTTCCCAGATACGTATTTACGACACCACACACACAAGTAGAGGGCACTCACTTATAGTCTTTTTTTCTGAACGCTCTTCAAGTTTCGCAACCTTACGGCTCTACCGGTTGGATCAGTGTTTGTACAGCCAGTGTTTGAAATTCCTTGAGAGACTACGAGATTTAAAAGGCTGACTCAAAGTCGGTTTGCGGATTGGATCTTCACTTTTATTTCAGCCTTACACTATACGTTCTATGTAAAGATTTCCCAGAGATATTTAAGTTATGAACGCCATTTGTACGGTCGGGTTCCGACTACCAGAGTCTGGAGTGGGTCTCTTGAACAGTCATGAGTCCTGGTCATCACCAGATACTCGGTCTTCAATTCATTTACGAGGAGACCGCTTCTGCGCGCTGCCACCTCCGAGCTCCAGTACTTCCTTAGATCTGGACAACAGGGCTACATCATCGGCAAAGGAAGTGGAAGACTTTAGGACGAAAGTAACTTTTGCATTGTGTCACTGTCACATAGCTCGACGAAACTCGAACCAAACGTAGAAAGAACAACTACAGTGTAGTACAGAAGAGAAGTGAAAGAAATATGCAATGAGACGAAAAGAAATGACACCTCTTTTCAAAGACAGTATTTTCATTGAAGTCACCGTGGTTCATGGTGGTCCGCTAGTCATAACAAAGGGAGGGACATAGTTCCTAATAGGATCTGTAATCAACAGAGACATAACGTGTTCGCCGGCCGGGGTGGCCGAGCGGTTCTAGGCGCTACAGTCTCGAACCGCGCGTCCGCTACGGTCGCAGGATCGAATCCTGTCTCTGGGATGGACGTGTGTGATGTCCTTAGGTTAGTTAGGTTTAAGTAGTTCTAAGTTGTAGGGGGCTGATGACCACAGAAGTTAAGTCCCATAGTGCTCAGAGCCATTTGAACGTAACGTGGTCCCATGCTGCCCACAAGGTTTAGCAAGGGGTTCTTGTGGCAGGGCGTTCTGTTCCTCCATCAGAGCGGCTGACAGTTCCTAGATGGTCGTTGGTGCATGTGGACATGCTGCAATACACCTACTAGCTGCACCCCACACACGCCCGATGGGATTTAAGTAAGGGGAAATGGCAGGCCGGTCCATTCGCTGAATATCGTCTCCTTCCAAAAGCTCTTCAACCTGCGCTGTTCGTTCCGTTCGTGCACTGTCATTCGTAAAAACAAAGTCAAGGCCAAATGCACTCCTGAAGAGACGCATATGGGGAAAGAGCACAGTGTCAAAATAAAATTGACTGGCGAGTGTAAGGCGCTCAAAGAGTTGGAGAGCAGTATGCCCACGCATCATTATGCCTTCCGACTCCAAATCACCTGGACCACAGAAACGATCATGTTCGGCAATGTTCCTGGGTGACTTAACTGTCCCACAACTTGCCATATGAGGGTAGGCCCAGCAGTGTCGAACACGATCGTTTTGGTGGTCCAGCTGTTACGGCGTGGGGAGGCATAATGTTGCCCGGGCGTCTTTATATCCCAATCTTAGAAAACAGTACACTCAGTTTGCAACGCTACTGTGGCACTATACTCTTCCCTGTATGAATTATCTGAGGGGTTACTTTCGGACCCGACCTTATTTTGATGAATAAGAATGTGTGACCGCATCGAACTGCGCAGGAAGATGGGGAATCCTTGGAGCGTGAGGATATTCGGCAAAGGGATCGGGCTGCCAGTTACCCCGACTTACATCACATCGAGCACCTGCAAGATGTGTTGGGGAGACGTGCTGCAGCAAGTTCAAGTGCAGCAAAGACCATACAGCAGTTGTCAACCGAGGTGTTGGACCAATGGAATGTCCTACGACAAGAACTCGTTATCAAACTTGCGAGGAGCATGGAGCAAGTTGCAAAGGATGCAATGAGGTCTGTGCTGGTCACACACCCCATTAAGAACCATGTTCCGCCCATTGGTAAGTTCAGAGGCCCATCACTATTCGCCATGACTTCAGTGTAATTAATATCTTTGAATAAAAATGCCATTTCTGTTCGTCTCGTTGTGTATTTCTTACAGTTAGCGTTGTTTCACCATGTATCAGCATTATCCTTAATTTATGAGCATGAGTGTAGCTGGATAACATTGGTATGATGCACCATCTACATGCTACGTGGCGTTTTCTGGAGCATTTATGTAGATCTGCTATGTAGATCAATTATGTAGATCAGTAATTCCACAATTCAATGACAAGTACACGCTCGTCCTGCAGGAGACGATTTCTTTCTCCTCCCTTCATCACCGCTCAAAGTGTACAACAATGCACGAACTTGAGACGTAATGAGCTTCTCCTTCTCTAAATCTGTGGCGGAGTGACCACTGGCGCGCTGATGGACTTTGCTCTTTGAGTCGAGAGTCGCAGGGTGATTAGGTTATCTCTGGCGGCCGCTTCCGCTTTGTGCTCTGAACAGTGAGTGTGGTGTGCTCGTCCTTCATCTTCAATGACCTAGTAAGTTTCACATCACCTAATATGCCGTGCAGCAGAGTGCTCCACACAGAGCTGATTTGCTTTATTTATATTCTTCGCACCTTAGCCACTTTTTTTCTAGAATTTGTTAAAATCGAATAAAGAAGTATTAAAAATAAGATAACTTGTGAATGATCACGACCAGCTAGAGCATGAGAGGTAGAAATTCGCGTGCCTCGACACTTCTGGGTTTCGCAGTAGTAAACTGGTTGTTAGCTGACGTAATGATAGTGGAGTGATTAAATTTAACACATCAAAGATTGAAGAACTAAAAAATTGACTGATTCGAGAAATAGCACAATAAGCATGAAGTACAGACATTCTACTCGCTGCTCTCGCACCCAAGCGACTCCTCTACCATAAATTTATCTCCACTTCAAAAATGTACGTACATGCCCTCCTCACTGAAATAAAACGGCAATAGCCTTTCAAATAAGACTCAGACAGCACTAAACAATGTATTCAGGGTGGTAAGAAACAGTCTGAAAAGCTTTTGAGGTTTTTTTGCTGGGTGGGTAGTGCTGAGAAATAATTGTTAAGAAAAAAATTTGCACATCTCCAAAACGAAAGTAATGTCAGTGGGAAAGAAATATAAACGGACTGAGTGCCAAATAGGAGGAACAAAGTTAGAACAGGTGGACGGTTTCAAGTACTTAGGATGCATATTCTCACAGGATGGCAACATAGTGAAAGAACTGGAAGCGAGGTGTAGCAAAGCTAATGCAGTGAGCGCTCAGCTACGATCTACTCTCTTCTGCAAGAAGGAAGTCAGTACCAAGACTAAGTTATCTGTGCACCGTTCAATCTTTCGACCAACTTTATTGTATGGGAGCGAAAGCTGGGTGGATTCAGGTTACCTTATCAACAAGGGTGAGGTTACGGATATGAAAGTAGCTAGGATGATTGCAGGTACTAGTAGATGGGAACAATGGCAGGAGGGTGTCCACAATGAGGAAAATCAAAGAAAAATTGGGAATGAACTCTATAGATGCAGCAGTCAGGGCGAACAGGCTTAGATGGTGGGGTCATGTTACACGCATGGGAGAAGCAAGGTTACCCAAGAGACTCATGGGTTCAGCAGTAGAGGGTAGGAGGAGTCGGGGCAGACCAAGGAGAAGGTACCTGGATTCGGTTAAGAATGATTTTGAAGAAATAGGTTTAACATCAGAAGAGGCACCAATGTTAGCACTGAATAGGTGATCATGGAGGAATTTTATAAGGGGGGCTATGCTCCAGACTGAACGCTGAAAGGCATAATCAGTCTTAAATGATGATGACGAAAAAAATTCGATGCGTTGCGCAGTTTCCGAGTTTGAAGTTGGCTAATCAGGCATCTGCGCGCGATAATTCGAGCGGCATGCCAGAGACGGTGTCGCGAAGTTTTCTTTGTTTGGTTTCGTAAACCCTAATAAGGGAGCGGTACAAAAACTGGACATGAGACGGTAGCAAGGACTGAACCCGAGCTAAAGTCTGAGCAGTCTCGAACGCTATCATCTACGCTATGAGAAAACTGAGACTAATTGTATCTGGTGGCCCTCTTGAAATTGTGTGTGCAGCGTCCTGATTGTCTAACATTAATTTTAATTAATTCGTAAACGGCGGAACGTATAGAATTCTTTCTTAACGATTTTTTTTTCAGCACAACCTTCCCTGCAACACTCTTACAAGTTTTACAGGCTGTTTCCGACTACCCTGTACGTAACGACGATTACATTACTGTTATTATTATTATAATTATTATTATTGGCGACTTCTCCCCAGAAATGGAAGACGTGAAGCAAATAGCACCATTATTTAGCTCCTTTCGAATTTCACCCGGCCAAGGTGTGGAATACGTAAGTGAGGTTACATAATCTATTATTCTCTTCGTCAATCGATTTTTTGGTAGTCGGCTGAGATGGGCAAAAAATTTCATTCGCCTTTTCCTAATGTCAATGTTTGAAAACTTTTCTCTTGTTTTAATTGATTGTATTGGGTATGTCTTCCTCCTAGAATTTTCCTGATGTTCTACCTCTCTTCTTTTTGATGCCTTCGAATTATTGTTTTCTGTTAAGGGGTTAGTGTTTCACTTGCGAGTTTTTGCCCCTCTTGACATTGATTTTTTTGTTGTAGATGTTAACCCTAACCCTTTTTTAATTTTTCGAAGACGATCTTGCTATGAGGTTTTTTTTTCAATACTTGTCGGTTCCATGATTTTTCCAAGGTATTTTAAGTGTAGAACCCTGTTAATTTTACCATATTTTGTTTTCAGGCTTGCAATTCCTGTTTTTGAACCAAAGAATTTAGTTTTCTCAAATGAAATTTGTAAACCTGCGTATATTATTATTTTTCGATTAGTTATCCGTGGTAGATACGTACAAATTTTTCAACTTTTCTACTCGAGAGCAAGCTACGTATAGTTGACTGTGAGAGAAGCAGAAGTCGTTGAGACTGATGCTGCAGTGTTATTAAGCTTGACATTGCGCTTTGCTAATTATAAAACTGTAGCCTAATTTGATTGTAAAGTGCAGTCTTTTGCCGCACGGGATTAGCCGAGCGGTCTGAGGCCCTGCAATCATGGACTGTGTCGGCTGGTACCGGCGGAGGTTCGAGTCCTCCCTCGGGCAAGGGTGTGTGTGTTTCTCCTTAGGATAATTTAGGTTAAGTAGTGTGTAAGCTTAGGGACTGATGACCTTAGCAGTTAAGTCCCATAAGATTTCACACACTTTTTTTTCGATAGCTGTTTGATTATCATCCACCTTCCATTACTTAGTTTTGGTGAGTTTAGATTTCTGAGTAGTAGGATCGGAAATTGAATTTTAAATCGAAGGCAGTGTAATGACATTCCTGCTACTTGCAGAGAGTTTGGAAATTCTGTGCGAAGCTCACACCTGCTTCAACGTCTAGAATCGTGTCGATCGATCTATATATTCTTTCTTCGCCGGGAATTCTCTTTGACTATCAAAGTTAATATCGTCGACAGTATTACTTTTAGTTGCCAAAATAGCCAGGCCGGATCGGTATAGTTGTGAACAATGTTTGGATAAATTTGGTCGAGAGCGCTCACATTATCCCCTCCAGAGGAACTACGGCAGAGACGTATACGTAAGAGAGCCTGGAGGCTCAAATCAGGCAGTCGTGTCGCCATTTTGTGCGCGTCTAGAACCGGAGAGAATGGTTGCCGGCCAATCACGATGACCTGCTGATGAATATGAGCGGCCAATCGGCCTGCTGAAACCACCGCCATCCTCGACTGCACGGACACGCCACAGCTGTGGCGGGGTGGCGCTAAAAGCGAGGGGGCTGCTAGCCTCCGCCCTCTGGTTGCATCTTCTGGCGGACTGCAAGCTGCTCTCCAAAGGACCGGGGCCGGAGCGCGAAATCGCCGCCTCCCGGGTGCAAAGCAATCAGCACAGCCAAGACCTGCGGAGGTCACTTAGCCGTGGCATGAGGGGGAGAGCTCCGTCTGCAAGGCTGGGGGGCAGGACGCAGACACACCAGACTGCGGCATTGCCACTGGCACTGACCCACGCACGCAAGCCGTGCGGCGCCGCCACCAGGATCAGCAGAAGGATCGCTGGGTACACCTTCAATGCAATAAAGTGACACAGTTGCCGGCGCGTCTCTGTACGCTTCGGCGTGAGTCATCCCTCTCTCCCAAACACTGACCCTCGGTCGTTCTGACGTATTAAAACCCGGGAGCTCAGGAGGTTGATACACTCATTTGAAACGCTTTTAAATTTCAACAGAATATTTGTTCCTATGTACATGGCCCTGTTGTACCTTGGAAATGTATAAACATTTGGAAGCACCTTAATTTTTAGAGGTAATGTTTGTAATTTCAGCAAAAGACTACAGCACGTAAAAATGAATGCTATACTATAAAAATGGAATAAGAAAAAAATATTAGACTTGTACGAATGCATACTTTCGCGGTGATATCCGTTAATGAAACATTCTCGGGTTCCAAGCCGTGTCAAGCGGTTTACTGCCCACGAGCTTTCGGCAGAGATCTCCTCTGCCATTGTCAAGTGGATGACTGTCGCGTGGTTGTCATTTCCGTGCTCATATAGCCGCGCCGTTGCTCGTGACGTAACTGGTGCTCGGTCCGGCACTATTATATGGTAATGAAACTTCCTGGCAGATTAAAACTGTGTGCCGGACCGAGACTCGAACTCGGGACCTTTGCCTTTCGCGGGCAAGTGCTCTACCAACTGAGCTACCCAAGCACGACTCACGCCCCGTCCTCACAGCTTTAGTTCTGCCAGTACCTCGTCTCCTACCTTCCAAACTTTACAGAAGCTCTCCTGCGAACCTTGCAGAACTAGCACTCCTGAAAGAAAGGGTATTGCGGAGACATGGCTTAGCCACAGCCTGGGGGATGTTTCCAGAATGAGATTTTCCCTCTACAGCGGAGTGTGCGCTGATGTGAAACTTCCTGGCAGATTAAACTGTGTGCCGGACCGAGACTCGAACTCGGGACTGAGCTGTGGCTAAGCCATGTCTCCGCAATATCCTTTCTTTCAGGAGTGCTAGTTCTGCAAGGTTCGCAGGAGAGCTTCTGTAAAATTTGGAAGGTAGGAGACGAGGTACTGGCAGAAGTAAAGCTGTGAGGACGGGGCGTGAGTCGTGCTTGGGTAGCTCAGTTGGTAGAGCACTTGCCCGCGAAAGGCAAAGGTCCCGAGTCTCGGTCCGGCACACAGTTTTAATCTGCCAGGAAGTTTAATATCAGCGCACACTCCGCTGCAGAGTGAAACTCTCATTCTAATTATATGGTAATGTTTTAGCCGCGCGACCGCCGGGCCCGCTTCAACTCCCTCAACACCGGATTCCACGCTGTACTCAGCTGCATTCTACCGTCTCTATTGAAGGTGTTGTCAGAAATTCTGATCTCTATGGCTTCGTATATTACACTATCCCAGAAGCCATTAGTACGTTTAATAATAGACGTCTCATCGAATGTATTTCGGTGTCCGTTTTCCAGAGTATGTTCTGCTACAGCTGACTTTTCGGGATAGCGCAGACTCTAACACCTTTCATGTTCTATGCGGCGCTGTTCAATAGTGCGAACAGTCTGGCCGACATAGAACTGCCCACAACCACACGCTATCTTGTAAATCCTGGCGTTCTGAGGCCTACATCGTCTTTCACGGATTTCATTAGTTGCAGGATCTTTGTCGGAGCCCTGAAGATTGTGTCTATTTTATGCCTGTTCAGGAGACGACTAATCTTCCCTGTTGTCGAAACACAAAACGGTAAGAATGCAACCTGCTTGGTGTCTTCTTCAGATGTTTTCTTCCTTTGAGGCTTGGCTGAAACTGCTTGTGAGATCTGCTTGTTGTTGTAACCGTTTTCCTTAAAAACTTTACGTAAATGGCTCAATTCTCTCGGCAAGTTTTCAGCGTCTGAGACGGTTTCAGCACGATGTACTAAGGTCCTCAGGAGTGACTGTTTCTGTGCTGGGTAATGTAAGCTGGTGACGTGCACACACCGATCCGTATGGTTGGGCTTGCGGTAAACGCCATCCTAGAGACCCATTGGGTTTACGGCGGACAAGTATGTCCAAGAACGGCAGGAACCCTCCTTCTCTACTTCTATTGTGAAGTTCATGTGGTCGTGGATGCTGTTGAGGTGCTCCAGGAACTCTTCTAACTTTTCTTGTCCATGTGGCCAAATGACGAAGGTATCGTGGACGCAGCGATAAAAACAGCTCGGCTTTGCTCTTTATGGAGCATTTCGAAGACATCGCCTTGGATATGGCTCCTGCAAAGCCGTGGGCAAAGTTCGTGGGCAGTAAAACACTTGTCGCGGCTTGAAACCCGACAATGTTTTATTAATATTAGGCTTCTTTTACAGAGCTGGCTAGAGGCAAAACTCTGTAACGTATTGCAAGATACAACACTCTCCTCTATTAAACACAAGCTACACAAATATAATAGCTGTCATTTCAACTGAAAACATAAGAATTATAATTAACAACAACTTAAATTGGAACCAGCACATAGAAATGTTGAAGGGAAGAGGAGTTAAAGCCTGCGTTCTACTGGCAGAACATTTTGGAGATCCAACAAACATACTGAAGAGACGGCTTGCACTGCAATTGCCCCTCCTCTTACAAATTATTGCTGTGCAGCGTAAAATCCTAAGCATATAGGATTGTCAGAGGACACTGAAAAGGTTCAGAGACGACTATCTGGTTTTTTTATTACAGCGAAACAGATTAGGGAGTGTGACAGATGTGATGAGCGAATTGGGGTGGCAATCATTAAAACAAACGTGTTTTTCATTGCATTTTCTCACGTAATTTCAGTCACCAACATTCACCTCTGAATGCGAAAATATTTTGTTGTCTTTCACCATCGTGATAAAATACAGGGAACCACAGCTTGCACGGAAATATATAGGTGTTCATTTTCCTACCTGATATTCGAGAGTGGGATGTTCGACATAAAGTCTGAAAGCGGATCTATTAACCTTTTGCTAGCAGTTAAGTTTGAATTGCAGAATAGCTATGGAGATGCAGATGTAAAGCAGACCGCAAAAGTACTTGCACGGCACGTATAGAGATTTGCTTCACACTCAGTACGCTGTGACGTTGAATGCTCGAGGAGTGGTAAAGTAATTTCGTAAGTAAGTTTAGAGTTAACTGCTCCGCTGTGGGGGGTCTCCTTCGCGACGTGCAATTTTGAGTGCTGTGATCTTTTTTACCTTTGGCTTTGAATGTGACGTTGTAAAACGATGGCTTTGAATGCGACGTAGTAAAACGAATGCAAGCAACGTTTCCCACAAGTTGAGTTACATCAGAGGCGTCAGTTTACTTTGCACATTATGCGCGGTGGGTATCAACATAAGTAGGTGAAAGTCTTACAAACAGGAAACTGAATTCACTTCTCTTTCCAATAGTTTCCATTTCTTCAGCCCATTCACAGGCGATTTGTCAGAGCCTTCCAGAGGTAGAAGAGGAAGAAGATGGGGGGGGGGGGGGGGCGATGGGCGGCAAGGAAATAGATGGAGAAATTTTCGATATCACTCGCAGCGAATTCTTATGTCGCTCCGCTGCAGAGAACAGGCGAACAGCTAAGTTTCCTTTTTGATATCCTTTCTAGAAAATGAGGTTAAGGTTTCTCCGAGACATTCAGAGACGTCCTGCGTCGACGTATATGGATAGAAACTGGCAATTCTACGCTAGTATGACGAGAAAGGAGATGCCCTCGTCTCTGTTACGGGACAGATACAACAGTGAAGGAATCTGGGTAGAATAGACGCGCCCAAGATTTACGGTCCACGAGCGTAGCCAAACACGCTCAACACTCCGGCTTCCCACACCACTTCGTCGATCCGAGCTGTGAGGCTGAAGGCCTCTCACGCGGTAAACTTAGGAAGGCGTGTTTGCAACACAGTGCGACCACAGTCTTACATGTACAGCCGCGACACTCACTGCTCTGACAATTGTCAGCGTCCGACAGATAGTGCGACACTAGCGCTCGAAGCGGCGAGAGAGCAGCCGCAAAGGTTAATGTTTGTTTTTAATTATTTTTCTAGTTAATTAATGAAATACTTATTACATTTTTTGCGTTCGAAGCATAAGTAAATTATCAAGAGATGTGTGTGATCATGAAATACATGTAAAAACAGCCGAATCTCACTGATTCGGTGACCCAAGCTATGCCTTAATAACCCAGAAATAATTTCGAATGTGTGTATAATTGCAGCCTCCTTCGCTGAAAACAAGAAAATGTAAACACATGTTTCATGCATGAGAAGAATATATTTATTTTGTTGCCTGTCCTTATTATGACAGGCACTTTGATTTCCACGTAACAACTTTGTAAGGAGCCAAATGTTTCGCACAGTCTTACACTTCAGTCGACTTACTAATACACGAATACTTTTTTATATGTAATTACTCTCGCTTCAAAAGCGAGCGTGTTGAGAATTCTTACCGTTGGTGGCTCAGACACAGCAGCAGTTGTGGAACTAGCTTTTTCTGTGTTGGAAAACAGTTTAATTTCTTTTTTTTTTTTATCGTCACGTCTATGTGGTTTTTCTGTCAGCTACAGTTGCGGTAGCTTATCTGCTACGTTAAATAATGTAGGCAACTGCATAATGCAGCGTTTCCTTTGTTCCACATTCGCCGTTTTGACAGAAAGTGTAGGTACACGACGCCTTTCTGCAAAAGATCGGGCCTTCTTCTGTGCACTACCAATGTTTTTTGTTCTTAAGGAACACCATATTCTCCAGTACATATCTGTAGGTTACAAAAAAATCAAAGATAAACTGTTCTGTAATGTAGCGGTTCGTATCTACTAGGGTCGTTAGGAAACTAAAAAAAGACAAATGTTGTTACTGCAATTTACTGTGCTACCCTTTGTAAAAAGCATTCTACAGACCAATATATACAATTACGATTCGCTTTCGCTTTCATAAGATCTCGCCGAACTCAACAGTATAAATTCCTGGCCGCTTGGCGCGCTGGAATCGCAATGGGTAACAAAAAAGAGACGGAGTGTCGCGACTGTTATATTAGACTGTTGTGCGACTGCTTCGAACAGTAAGACGCGGATACAGCAGCATACCTTTACAAGTAAAATTTTGTAAGTAGTGTTTAGTTTTAGCTTTTTGCTTTTCTTTCGAAGCAATTTCTGTATTATTTACTTCAAATAAGCACACTAGACGCTGCTAATATGGTAAGCAGCACTACACGAAGCTTTTCATACAGCGATTTAACATTAATCTGTTGTTTTTTTTAATAAATTTATATACATTTCAGTTTTAAAATATGTAAGAATACCGAACTATCACTCGTGATACAGTCAAACACATGCAGCTACGTAGATTAAAGTCGGTTGAACTCGAAAGTTGGCAAGACTTTGTCAGTTTCTTAAGAGACCAAAAAAAATTCCGCATACCTACATTGAATCGAACATCGAAACAAGCTTAGCATCTCGTGTGTGCATTCGAACATGCTGTTCTGCTACACTGTACGTGTTTCTGCTTGAGATGGAAGAAATCAGACGTATCAGCAATCAAAACCGAGAACGGTCTGATAAATAAAGAGAAATCAGACTTTAGTCAAGCAGTGTACTGGAGTCTCGATGAAAATCTCATGATGAAATGTTTCAAATACTGAAACGTATTCAGTTATGTTTGGTTTTGGGAACTTTCCACATCTTGAAATTGAGGACGATTTTTCCAAAAGATTAATTTTTGTTTGACAGCATCAGTTTTTTAGGCCATATCAGCTACCAAATGATACGCCCCTTGCATTACCAGACTGTTCGCGACTGTAGCCAAGTGGACAGCTCGCTGGTTTGTTATGCCAGGGGACCCGGGTTCGATTCCCGGCTGGGTTACAAATTTTCTCGGATCAGGGACTGGCTATTTGCGTCATCTTTATCATCATCATCTCATCCCCATCGACACGTATATCACCGAAGTGGCGTCACTTCGAAAGACTTGCACCCAGCGATCGGGTGCAGGGAGGCCCTCGCCACATGAGAATAATTTCTTCATTAAGAGACTTGCTGAATTCAAGTAATTAGTCATGTCGATCATAAAAGCTTTTGTCTGTACTGTACCTATCATTAATGTAGTTGTTTTCCTCGAAGGCTGCCCTCAGTTCAGCCATCATTCATTCTAGTTCATCAGAAGACAAGTGCATCATATCGTCTTTTCGGCTGATCTTGTAATGACGTTCCAGTGAGTGTTTTTTTTTCATCTTATAACAGTGCAATGGCATATTTGCATATTAAGCACTTTCTGTGGCCTTCAAACTATACGGAAACTAAAACAAAACCCATTGTGCACTTAACGACGTGCTTAGTGTGTCACAAGACGACTTTCTGGGTTAGAAGGATATGGGCGTGTGATGTTGTTGGTGTTTTTTTTCTTGGGAAGGGACCTTCATGGCGTACAAACGGGGCAAAGTGGGCAGAGGTCACAACCCAAGGACCCGAGGCCTGGTCTTCATCTCCCATTCCCACCTCCCAGGAACCAGGAAAACGTAGGAAACGTGGATTAGACGTATAAACAACATAAGTGATTTATCTATTATTTTACCTTTTTCATTTTGTTTTTATTATATTTCTGTCATTTTTTATTTTCTTAAATCATCATTAATACCATCGAGAATAGTAGGAAACCGACGTAGCGTTAAGACGCCAGACACAGTGAGACTATCGACGCATATGGTAGTTTTTCCGAGAAGAGTATTCCGATGACCAGAGAATATACCAGTCCTAAGAGTGGAAGAGTCGGGAATCAAACTCATCATGGGGGAAACACACCAGCTCTTGGGTTGGTTAGGGAAGACACTACAAAGGAAATTGGCGAAAAATTGTATTTGGAATTATGGACAAGTGCACAATGGCGTTCGTTAAGGATGTACCAAAAATCAATTACATTTTTTCGCTGTCAGCGAACAAGTAGTGAACTGCGTGCCAACAGATCCATTTCACGGAATTCGTCTTCGTTTGTGGGAAGTACCCCGAGCCTGGAAAGAGGAGCAGGTGAGGAGGTATCACATGAGGAGTCGTTCGGGTAATTAGGACCAGCGTCTGTAGCACAGAGAACCACACACCTATTGCCGATTCGCACACCAGGCGATGTTCGTCCATGTCCATAACACCACAGGCGACACACAAGGTGTGTCTGCAAGGTGAATCCCGTGTAAGGATACTTTGCCCCATTGACCGTAAGGTACCATGCAAACTGTATGTCAGTGGTAAAATAAGGAGCACACAGCGATCGCCAGTCGATACGGGGTTGCTTCCCCATAATCATATTTGGTGTTCTGTGCTGCTGAAGAAAACCGTAGATAGCCTTCATGGATGTCAAGCGCGTTGGCAACATCGCAGTATGGACATAGCTCAGTTCGAGGAAAAAATGGCGGAAGATGTACAGGTGAGCACAAAGTCTTGCCCTGATTATAAAAATTTATAACATAATAACCGTTTAATATAATAAGTTACATTTGATGCCGTTACAGAGGTTACTGTTAATAGTTGTTGTGACTAATAGATGGTGCTAATGGTGCTAGTGCTCCACAACACCGACGCGGTCTGTTAGGTCACGTAAGTTACTAGCGAAATGGCGTCGAAGCAGGAGAAAGCGCAATGTATGCTTTGGTTTCACGAAACGAAATCGCCCATCAGCGAAATTTCGGGCTTCTTATGGACGCAGCCCTCCTGACGTTAAATCAATAAAGCGATGGTATGCAAAGTTTAACGAAACAGGCAGCGTTGAAGATCGTTCTCGAAGTGGCAGGCCTCGTGTGAGTGATGCAACTGTTGATCGTGTTCGGCAGTCGTTTGGCCAGAGTCCGTCTAAATCAACTTCGAATACCGCAAGCAAGCGTGGTGAAGATTCTTCATGAAAGGCTTAGGTGGCATGCTTACGAAGCGCAAATTGTGCAGGCCTTGCAGCCGAATTATTTTCTGACACGTGCTGAATTTGCAACTGAGATTCTCAACAGGATTGATGGTGCTAACGATTACTTAAATCGTATATGCTTTACCGATGAATCCACCTTCCGTGTCACTGGGATGGTAAACAGGCATAATGTCCGTATATGGGGTTCAGAGTCTCCACATGCTACTGTACAGTTACAGTGAGACAGCGAAAAAGTGAATGTTTGGTGCGGTGTCATGCATAACAAGGTTTTTAGACCGTTTTTCTTCGCAGAAAAATCCATTACCGCTAACATTTACTTAGACAGTTTGCAACAGTTCATTGCCCCACAGTTAGAAGAATATCGGCCATGGATAATTTTCTATCAAGATGGAGCAACCCCCCCTCCCCACGCACTGGGCTTTGATAGTGCGTGATTTCCTGAATGCTGACGTCGACGAACTGAAGGCTAGGATACAAGCTGCTGTTGGTACTGTGACAGGACACATGTTACGAAACACCTGGCGGTAACTGGAATATCGCCTCGACATTCTCCGAGCTACCAAAAGAGCACACGTTGAGGTTTACTAACGCAAGTTGTGGTAAAAAAACTAGTAACACTAACCTATGTAACGGCATCAAATGTAAATTATTATGTCAAATGGTTATTCTGTAATAAATTGTTATAATCAGGACAAGACGTTGTGCTCACCCTGTATCTGAAACAGAATTTAAGCGGTTGTGCAATCGGAAAATTAATGTCATACTCTGTCAGTGGCAAAGGTAACTGACTGCAGGTATCGTTTCGTCGATTATCAAAAGAACGTTTTGCCTTAAAGCCACGAAGAGCTTAGAGTAGTTCACATTACTACTATACACGATATACGTTTTTCGAAATGCATACAGTTTTCATCTATGGCTGAAGCTCACTTTTTCCCTGTGTTTGATTTCAAATACAATAATCATACAGGGTGACTAAGGCCAGTGTACAGAACAACATCACATCAGTATTCACTTTATTTGTAGACTAAAGAATAACTATTAGAAGTTTTTCTGACTATTAGGAGTTTTTTAGGTCGGTTAGAACCTCTAAGTACATGTGACAAGAGCAAGCCATTAATACGTATTTTCCCCTGGGCAGCGAGTCAGGTGTTAAAGTGTGGGCGCTTGCAGGCAAAACGGTCAATCTCTACTGACGGGAGTAGTTCACTTAGTGGTGCTGTTACAAGCGAGTAGAAAACATCAGGTGGTAAATTATGGGACGTGTTTATGGGAAGACTGTTAGATACAGAGAAAAAATAACTAATACACTGAGGTGGATACATATTATGATCACAGTATCTGCACTTATACCCCGGGACACCTTCTGTATTTAAATAGTTTGCGCGAATACTGCGTTTGTTGAATCCAGAGTTAGATAATTTCTGGATGTTGATAGATGCTCATACTGTTTAATCTCTGCCATAATTACCTTTCCATTATGAAGTAAGGGAGGTAAGTAAACTGTTTCAAATACCTGGATGTAACAATCTGTAGGGATGAGAAATGGAATTACGTCGTAAGAAAAGCAGGTGACAGACTTGAAGTTCATTGACAGGGCACTGGAGAAATGTAATTAGTCTACAAAGAAGATTTCTTACAAAACACTTGTGCGACCAATCCTAGAATATTTCTCAAGACTGTGGAAGTTATACTGAACAGGACTAACTAACGGCAGAACAAATGGTCACAGCTCGGTTTGACCCCGTTTTCCAAAACACCTGGACTGTCACTCATTTGAAGATGGATACTAATTCTGTCTGTACATTTACATGACTACTCTGCAATTCACACTTAAATGCCTGGCAGTGTGTTCTTCGAACCACCATCGGACTATTTCTCTACCGTCCACTTGTTACGCAAAGCGCAGTGACACATATTTTACAGTACTTGATTATATAGTTTTAAAACTATTTCTTGTGATTATATGTACTTGTGAGTTTTGTCAGTAAATAGTGTTTATGAAACTGTGATGTGATGCTAGAAGTACAAGTAATAAATAATGATGTGAAAGTTTTGCAGCAAGCACGCTGGTCATGGGAGAGGAATTCATACTGTACAGAGCCCGAAGTATACACTGTGTGCTCAAAAGTATCCGGATGCGTTCGTGGCTGGAATTCAATATGGTGTTGGCCCACCCTCAGCCTTGATGACAACTTCCACTCTCGCAGGCTCAATCAGGTGCTGGAAGGTTTCTTCGGGAATGGCAGCCCATTTTTCACGGAGTGCTGCACTGAGGAGAGGTATCGATGTCGGTCGGTGAGGCCCGGCACGAAGTCGGCGTTCCAAAACATTCCAAAGGTGTTCTGTAGGATTCAAGTCAGAACTACGTGCATGCCAGTCTATTACAGGGATGTTATTGTCGTGTAACCACTCCGGGCCGTGCATTTTGAACAGGTTCTCGTTCGTGTCAAAAGATTGAATCGCCGTCCCCGAATTGCTCTTCAACAGTGGGAAGCAAGAAGGTGGTTATACATCAAGGTAGGCCTGTGGTATGATAGTGCGACGCAAAACAACATGAAGAACACGACCACACCATAACACCACCTCCTCCGAAATTTTCTGTTGGCACTATACACGCTGGCAAATGACGTTCACCGGGCATTCGTAATACCCACATCCTTCCATCGGAGCGACACATTGCCTACCGTGTTTCGTCAGTCCACACAACGTTCTACCACTGTTCAATCGTCCATTGTTTATGCTCCTTACACCAAGAGAGGCGTCGTTTGGCATTTAGCGGCGTAATGTGTGGCTTATGAGCAGCTGCTCGACCATGAAATTCAAGTTTTCTCATCTCTCGTCTAACTATCGTAGTACTTGCAGTGGATCCACATGCAGTTTGGAATTCCTTTGTGATGGTCTGGGTAGATGTCTGCCTATTAGACATTACGACCCTCTTCAACAGTCGGCGTTCTCTGTGAGTCAACAGACGAGGTCGGCCTGTATGCTTTTGTGCTGTACGTGTCCCTTCGCGTTTCCACTTCACTGTCACGTCGGAAACAGTAGACCGAGAGATGTTTAGAAGAGTGGAAATCTCGCGTACAGATGTATGACACAAGTGACATTCAATCACCTGACCACGTTCGAAGTCCGTGAGTTCCGCGGAGCGGCCCATTCTGCTCTCTCACGATGTCTAATGACTACTACAGTCGCTGATATGGAGTACCTGGCAGTAGGCGGCAACACAATGCACCTAATATGAAAAACGTATGGTTTTTGGGGTGTCCGGATACTTTTGATCACATAGTGTATCTCTTAATGTAACGATAACATCGTAGCAGTGGAGGCCTAGTGGGAAATTACGAATACTCTGTAGTGAGGTACGAACGGGATGTGTTGGAGCGCTAATGCCAGATGGAGCGTAGTTGTAATGTGTGGAGGGGAAAAAATATATCAGTGAGCGAGCACATTTATGAGCATAGTTCATTGTTATAAGGAGATACGGTAATTTAGGAACATTACTGTTGCCTAAGTTATTCAAGCTGTTTGCTAACCAAGAAGAGCCTTTTGCGAATAATGGATACCATAAAAAACATTACGTAGCATTGAAAGTAACTCGTCGCAAAATAAGGTCAACCCAGTTATTCTGTAGTTGTGTACAAGACTTGCCAGCGAAGTAGTTAATTTTTTGAAAATTAATAATGTTATGCGTAAATTGAAGGTGGAGGGAGGAGAAAGGAAAGGGGACTATTGATATAAGCTGCATCGGGACATTATGCGGAATCAGGACCGGCGAGCAAAAATGTTTGCCAGACTGGGATCTCCTGCTTAGTTGGCAGTTGCAGTAACCACTGTGGCACGCGCACACAATGTTTATCGCAGTTGCAGGAACATCTCGACTCGCTTCTAGGCCGACCCACACTCCCATCCAGCGCCACCTATTCTAAGTCCCTGCCCATATCCTCCATGCTCGCTACTTTGAGATTGCCACACGAGGTCTGACGTAATTGTGCAAACGCACTGAAGAAGGTGAACTGGTTGCCCATCGAGGCGAATCAGTTACTGAATGTGTGGTCTCCGTTCTCTCAGACATACGCGAAAGAACAGACACCGCACATTCTCATAATTAACAGTACTGTTGAGTCAAATCATAAACTTAGTAAATGAAGCTAACTGACCCAAGTCATTAACTATCAGCAGGCTCCCATTCCTTCACCAAAACTTCCGAGAAAGTCACAGGTGAAAGAAAGAATGAAAAGATGATAAATCCCATTACTTTTACAGTGAAATTTTTATTCAAATAGTTATAGGAATCAGAGGTAGTAATAATCAGAGTTCTTCATACTGTGTTGCACTACTACTGCAGACAATCAGTTAAACTGGAAGTTATTTAAAAGCAGTTTATATTTCAGCGACAAAAGTATGTTGACGCTATTGCAGGCAAAGTAATTTTGTGATTTTATGTCGGTTTTACAAATAATTTCATGTACTTATACCTTAGAAACATTGCCATTGGCAAATGTTTGTTGCTATTAATGAAATAATTTGCGATCTTAATTTGAGAAGGAACCATGAAGGAAAAGCAATTAATTTTGGTTTCCCAAACAGACATCATTTCCGTGAGGTACGTAATTCAGTACAGTTTCATAAAGTGTTGTTGGGCATTCCCTATTATTGATATTCGTAAATATAAACAATTATCAGTGGATTCCATATTAATATCATTTTGTTTATGTTTCACATATCTTCAACTACTAAGCTCATGCAAGGTTATTTTCTTCAGTTGTTCCATTGTTATTGACTCCCAGTTAATGCATGATTTCGAAGTCATGTCAGACGTTAATCAAATTTAACTTTTGCTTGTTTTTTAGCTGGCGGCCGTAATTATTCTGCAAGCTAAATTTATTCACCCTTCTAACTACTCAAAATTATTAGTACCTACAGTTAAACGTTAACTTACCACCAGTTTTATTTTTCAATCGTTGTTGCAATTACCAAAATCCTTGCGGTGACGATCAGGAGATAACTATCTGTATTCTTTCGTTAAACATTGTTGTTCCGAATTGATTCCTTATTTCTATTTATTGCAGAACTTTCAGTACGCGTGTCACAATATCTCTTATACACATATAGGTACGTTTAAACTTTCTGTGAGTGGGGAAAATGAACACTTAAATTTTTCAGTGCAAGCTCTGATTTCTCTAATTTTATTACGATGATCATTTCTTCCCATGTAGGATGGCGACAATAAAATATTTTCGCTTTCAGAGAAGGAAGTTGGTGACTGAAATTTCGGAAAAGATGTTGCTGCAACGGAAAATCCGTTTACTTTAATTTGCACCCCAAATTGCTCGCCGTATTCGTGACACTCTCTCCCCTATTTCGCGTTAATAAAATGGCTCTGAGCACTATGGGACTTAACATCTGAGGTCATCAGTCCCCTAGAACTTAGAACTACTTAAACCTAAGGACAACACATACATCCATGCCCGAGGCAGGATTCGAACCTGCAACCGTAGCGGTCGCGCTGTTCCTGACTGAAGCGCCTAGAACCGCTCGGCCACATCGGCCGCCTCGCGTTAATACAAAACAAGCACCCTTCCTTGAACTTCTTCGATATCCTCCGTCAGTCCTACCTGGTAAGACTTCAATATCGCACAATAATACTCCAGCAGCGGAGGGACAAGCGTAGTGTAAAAAGTCTGTGTAGTAGACCTGTTGCATATTCTAACCGTTCTGTCAATTAAACGCTGTATAGTATGCCTTCCCCACAACACCTTTAATTTGTAGTTCATGGCATGCGTGTTTTCCACCGCAGTTTTACATGACAGTCGGCGCTTTCAGAGTCCAACCAAGTAAGTTATTTCTATTTTTTAAATTTACTCACCTTTCAGTGATATTAAATCCACTGTTCGCTAGGTTCCTGTGTTTGAGCTGTAATTATTTCCGTACTGTTCCAGTCTTACGATGCGTAAACCGCGTGAAACACGTAACTGGATTTAATAAAACAATTACGTAATTGAAACAGAGACTATTCTCCCATTTAAATCGTTTACCTACAGTCCTTCATCTGCCATAACGGAATGGAATGGAATACATCAAAATTTAACAGATTGCTTTTAGTACTCACATGTTTTGTTATTCAGAGTCAATTGCCACCGCACAGATATCGTGTTTAAGTCATTTTGCAGTAGCTTTTGGACGTTACTAGACGGTAAACGACAATGTCATGTGCAAAGAACTTACGGTGGCTGGTCAGATTGTTTCCTCAGCCGTTTATATACATTAGATATAACAGAAGGCCTCTGACAATTCTTTGGGGAACGCGAGATATAAATTCTGTTTCACTCAACGACTTTCCGTCGCCTACTACGTACTGTGACCATTCTGACAGCAAATTCCGGATGCAGTCGCACAGCTGAGACGATACGCCATAGGTACGCAATTTGATTAAGTCTCTTGTGAGAACCGGCCGGAGTGGCCGAGCGGTTAAAGGCGCTACAGTCTGGAACCGCACGACCGCTGCGGCCGCAGGTTCGAATCCTGCCTCGGGCATGGATGTGTGTGATGTCCTTAGGTTAGTTAGGTTTAAGTAGTTCTAAGTTCTAGGGGACTTATGACCACAGCAGTTGAGTCCCATAGTGCTCAGGGCCATTTTTTCTCTTGTGAGAAACGGTATCAAAAGCCCTCTGGAAATCTAAAAATCTGGAATCAGATTGAGATCCCCTGTCGACAGTACTCATTACTTCGTGAGAATAAAGAGCTACTTGTGTTTCAAAAGAACGATATTTTCTGAATCCGTGCTGGCTGTGTGTTAATAGACCGTTACTTTCGAGTAAAGTTCAAACACAGTATACGAGGTGCGACAATAAAGTAATCAGACTGATGTGAAAAAAAAAAGATGTTGCTTACATTTTAGTCAACTTTAGTGCTGTCTCCATTGAAGTAGTTCCCTTCTGATTGCACACACTTTTTCCAGCGCTTCTGCCATTGTTGGTAACATTTATGGAACTCATCTTCTTTAATATCCTTCAAGACCCTCGTCACAGCTTTTTGGTCATCTTGTGTTGTTTGAAAATTGTGTCCCTTGACCGCCGTTTTGACTCTTGGAAATAGAAAAAAGTCGCACGGAGCAATATCTGGTGAATAAGGTGGCTGTGGTAGAACTGAAATTCGTTTTGAGGTTAAAAATTGCTGTTCTCACAGAGAAGTGTGGAATGACGCATTATCGTGATGCAGAATCCAATTATCAGCAATGTTGGCCCGGACACGAAGAACTCTTTTACGATGTTTTTCTAAAATTTCTTAGCAGTAATATTGGTTAACTGTTTGTCCGTGAGGCACCCACTCTTTATAAACAATTCCCTTGGAATCAAAGAAGCACACAAGCATGAATTTCACTTTTGACTTTGAAACGCGATTTTTTTTTTTTTTTTTTTTTTTTTTTTTTTTTTTTTTTTTTTTTTTTTTTTTTTTTTTTTTGTCTGGTGATCCCTTGAGCTCTTGACATAAACTCCTCTCCAAAAGCCTCCTGAAGCTTACTGTAGGTTTTCGTCGCGATTTCACCCAATTTAACGCTAAAAGAAATGGCATACCGTTGCGCAATACTACGCGGTTCCATTTCCGTGGCGAGAGACACAAACACGTGTTAAACTTAGTACACTGACCAGTTGCATCGATGTGCCGCTTGGACTAGAAGCAGCTTATAGACCAAGATCAAAGATATTGTGCCGATGCAAGCCTGCAGGGTTGCCACATCTTGCAAAGAAAATCAGTCTCATTACTTTATTGTCACACCTCGTATGTTCCAAAATACTACTGCAAATCAACGTTAATGATATGGGTCTGTAATTCATTGAAATACTTCTATTCCCTTTCTTGGGGATTGGTATGGCCTGTGCAACTTTTCAATTTGTAGGTATGGATCTTTCGTCGAGCGATCGGTTCTACATATTTGCTACATATGGGGCTATTTTATTAGCACTTTGAAAGACACCTAACTGCTATACTAGATGGACGGAGGGAGTTGTCTTTATTGATTTAAGCTGCTTCTCTACACCGAGGATAACTACTTTTAAGTTACTCATGTACTTGATTTGGTTTCTGGAATATTTACTTCGTCTTCTGTGGTGAAGGGATTTCGGAAAACGGCTTCAGTGTCTCTTTCATCAGTAATGTTACCACTGGTATCACACATTGAAGGTACTGATGGTGTCTTGCTACTGGTGTACTTTACATACGACCAGAATCTCTTTACAGTTTTTGGCGTATTTCAAGACAGAGTTGTGGGAGCTGTTATAAGCATCTCGAACCGAGCTCTGCGCTATGTTTACAGTGTCTTTCGAGACCCTCAATTGAAAACTTGAAGCACAATTATTATCTGAAATATCTAGGAATAATACAGTCTTCTATGGATCGCTAATGTACTGACTGCGAGGACAAGATAAGGCTAATTACAGCGTGCACCGAGGCATTTAATCAATCATACTTCCCGAGCTCCCTATGGGAATGGAAACATAATGGCTGATGCAATCTTCTCAAACTACTTTCCCCCTGAACTCGCTATATCAGAAACATCTGTTTTCTACACTTACAAATTCTCTGTATGTCTGCCGTTATCATTATTGTTGCTATTACTTTCATTATTATTATTATTTCTTGTATTATCACTATTAGTGAAGTAGTACAAGTAACATTAGTATTAACTTTATTAACTCATAGTCAGTATCATTTACTGACATTGCAACTTCAGACAGTCATATCATTTTAATACTATTTGTCATATTTAAATTGTTGTTTCTTAGGGACTATGATGCGAAGAAGGTACCTTATGTATGAAACTCTGGTCCCTTGTGAGGCAGGACCTGATGGCCTTAATCGTTTCAGGTTAAATAAATAAATAAAATAATACGTGTTTCGGTAGGGAGTACTAACTGCTATGCACTTCGCAGTTGTTTTCAGATTATAGGTTTAGATGTCTAAAGCTCGTAATTTTTTAAAAAAATGTTAATTCTACTTCTAGGCCCGTTCTTATGACGACAACCATTTTTAATACTTTACTGCCTATTGTCTAGAAATTCAGTCACAGTTACCGTCACTCGCAACCCTAGTTTCGCAACTATTACTTTGCATTTAAAAATACCTGAAGTCATCGCTTTAAAAAAGAATACGACCGATGCGATTCCTCGCGCCATCGTACTTGCAGGATACTGCAAGCTATTGTAATGCCCGAACTCCGCTCGATCACAGCAGATCAACTACAGCTGAAGACGGCTTTCCTAGGCTTCCTCCTAGCCAGGGGTTAGTTGCCCCCTGAGGGGTGAAATAAAATATTCTGAGGGGCAGAAACCAAACAGATTCAACTCCGGTTCAGCTGTGAAACTAATTTTTTTTTAAAGAAAATTACTATTATCATAATTTTGTAAGACTGTAATATTGATTATAAAAGTTATTAATAATAACAGTTTTTTCAATTATTAGCATTAACGCCTGATATGGTGGCGGTTACAGTTCGTGAGATAAATGCATGAACACCGTCCACCTCTTACTGTCCACCCACTATAGACATACTTTGTGCTTTGTATCATGCATCTGTAACCATAAAAGCGGCCAGATACGCGACACATGCTAAACATCTCACGAAAATAGCTTCCTGAGATAGACCATAAATTGCTTCGTTACTCATTGATAGTTGAACTAAGTGGCAGCATGGCACAACAGTAACTACGAAAGAGTTCCTATAGTGGTGTACACAGTATAATTATTATCGTTATTATTAGTGACAGTGGTCAGATACAAAGTAACTGCAACCAGTCGTCTTCTAGTTTCAGTCAATTCAGAAATAAGGAGCACAGCAATCAAGTACGCACAAAGAGTGAGCTTAGTGGACACATTTTAACATCGTGAAATTTAAATGGGAGTGTGGGGTGAGGATCAAGGCAGTGTCGCAAAGGAGAGGAGTGGTGCAGTGGAAACTCTACATTCATTGTGGATGGTTAGCTATCTGTTCTGTGATGGAGTAACAAGGAACTGCGTAGACTTGGAGCATGATTTACAAAGTGCACTGATTGAGAAAACCCAAAAACAGTGTTAGGCATAACCTCTACCACATGTCTGATTGATTCATTAAGTTCGTGACTTAATAAAACTCTTACAGAAACTGAATATCACCTATCTTTCATTGTAAAGCCTGTGTAGTCTAGAGCCTGTGTATTGGGAGAATGACTCATGCGTGCACAATGACAGACGGTCAGAAGCGGATTCGGTCGAGTACGTAATTCTAATTTTCATCCACCAGAGTCCAGTAGTGCAGAGAGACATTCAAGAAGCAGGTCAAGAGAACGTTTTTGTGAATTGTTCAGTTTGTTTCTTGAGGGCCTTTTTGTTTATTTATGTTTGTACAGTTTTATATATCCTTTTAGTAGTACCAATGATTCGTAAATGTGATCTAAAGTAAATATGTAGAAATTATTCTACTAATAAACTCTGTGCGAACTAGCGTGAGAAAATTTTAAGGCAGTTTGAATGCAGACGAGAGGAATTTTGTATCATAATATGTTTAGTAAGTTTATGGTAAAAGAAAAGCTGATTCGAGGGCAAATGAAAGTAGTTAATAACGTGAAGTATAAACAAAATATCAGGATGTTAAATATTTATTTCGGGAAAAAGTACGGTTCGAAAGTGACTTATTTGTCGATTGGGGAGAATAACGTTTTTCTATTGGGTTTAAAGAAAAACTGACCAATCAGAACGGAGTATTCTTCGCGCGTCTTTTCTCTTGGAGAATGCTTACAGCATTCTAAGGGGTCGGTGCCCAGCCTCTCAATAGTACGGTCATGTGTAGTATGAGCTCTGAAGAAAGTTTTAGTTTGCCGGTTTCAATTGTGCTACATGCCTCAGAACAGCTTTAAAGTGAAGGCATATTTATTCCGGTGTGCTTTTTTTTAGAAAATACGGTTTTTTAAAGTAATTTTGTGTATAAGAAAAGACGGAAATTCCACGTGTCATATTGAACAGATTGGTGACCAGAAACTTGAGTGCATTAGACACCGATAAATTTCAAAGTGTGGCGTGCATTTTCATTAGAGAACAATCCGTGCTTAGTAGCTATTCAGATTTCGGGAAATACGTTACCATAAACTTGCTAATGTGAATGAAAGGATTTGTGAGTGACTGTGTAAGGATTAGCACGGGCTTGGCAGTGAACGTGTAATTCTCAACTTCAGAATTACCGAAGTTTTGCCAGTATTTCCACCTTTCATTCCAAATTAAAACCTTTTCCCGATTTTTAGAATAGTTACGTTGTATGTAAGTAGGGGTAAGCTATAGGGAGAGACGGGTCATATACAATATGTACAGCAACCAAGAGGGAATAATAAGAGTGGACGATCAAGAACGAAGTGCTCGCATTAAGAAGGGTGTAAGACAAGGCTGTAGCCTTTCGCCCCTACTCTTCAATCTGTACATCGAGGAAGCAATGATGGAAATAAAAGAAAGGTTCACGAGTGGAATTAAAATACAAGGTGAAAGGATATCAATGATACGATTCGCTGATGACATTGCTATCCTGAGTGAAAGTGAAGAAGAATTAAATGATCTGCTGAACGGAATGAACAGTCTAATGAGTCCACAGTATGGTTTGAGAGTAAATCGGAGAAATACGAAGGTAATGAGAAGTAGTAGAAATGAGAACAGCGAGAAACTTAGCATCAGGATTGATGGTCACGAAGTCAATGAAGTTAAGGAATTCTGCTACCTAGGCAGTAAAATAACCAATGACGGACGGAGCAAGGAGGACATCAAAAGCAGACTCGCTATGGCAAAAAAGGCATTTCTGGCCAAGAGAAGTCTACTAACATCAAATACCGGCCTTAATTTGAGGAAGAAATTTCTGAGGATGTACGGCTGGAGTACAGCATTTCATGGTAGTGAAATATGGACTGTGGGAAAACCGGAACAGAAGAGAATCGAAGCATTTGAGATGTGGTGCTATAGACGAATGTTGAAAATTAGGTGGACTGATAAGGTAAGGAATGAGCAGGTTGTACGCAGAATCGGAGAGGAAAGGAATATGTGGAAAACACTGATAAGGAGACGGGACAGGATGATAGGACATCTACTAAGACATGAGGGAATGACTTCCATGGTACTAGAGGGAGCTGTAGAGGGCAAAAACTGTAGAGGAGGACAGAGATTGGAATACGTCAAGCAAATAATTGAGGACGTAGGTTGCAAGTGCTACTCTGAGATGAAGAGGTTAGCACAGGAAAGGAATTCGTGGCGGGCCGCATCAAACCAGTCAGTAGACTGATGACCAAAAAGAAAAACGTTGTATGCAGCCTGGTGCGATTTACAGTACTATAGATTTCTGCTCGGCTTTCCTACCGGCGAGCCCGCATCTCGTGGTCGTGCGGTAGCGTTCTCGCTTCCCACGCCCGGGTTCCCGGGTTCGATTCCCGGCGGGGTCAGGGATTTTCACTGCCTCGTGATGGCTGGGTGTTGTGTGATGTCTTTAGGTTAGTTAGGTTTAAGTAGTTCTAAGTTCTAGGGGACTGATGACCATAGATGTTAAGTCCCATAGTGCTCAGGGCCATTTGAACCAACCTACCGGCGATCTGCTGCAACGAGTTCACAGGTAGGCGCAGGGAAAGGACGAAAAGGAACCGCGCCGCCACAAAGTGTTTAAAGAAACTTTTCTTTATTCTGAAGTGTAGTTAGGCATTAATGTTCATGATGGTAGGGGCAGGGACGCAGGGGCGAAGACACCAGCTAAGGAGGTTTAAGAAACACTGGTGTAGTACAACCAGTCACATAAGGCGATTTTGTTTACATTTATATGGCAAGTTCTCAGTATTTCCGCGACAGTCGGGTTTTCAGTCAGTACTGATCGCAGCTTTTCGCATTTCGCGGTCTTCTGTCGCCCGTGGAGGTAGAGTCTGCACAGGATACGTTGGTCGATGCGCAGTGACCAATTTTCGCCCAGAGCGCACGCTGAGTTCATTCGTTTGTTTGGAAGGGCAGTCTGACACTGTCAGCTTTCGGACAGAATCGAGGTGCACGTCCTGCGATCTTTCAGAAACGATTCTACAGAAAATATTCGGTAAAAACTTTGGCTTTTATTTTGTTTGTACCTTCCTATGTCAGGTTACTGATGAGGTGCCCATACTTCGTTAATGGTTATTGTTATTGTGATATTTACGTGGAAGTAAGATACTGCGCAAAATTCGAAAAATTTTGCAATGAAAAATAGCGATCGTTGTGATTTTGTCTTTAGTGCATATTACATAAAACGTTGGTGTGTATGAAATTTAGCTAACATACTGAATTTTTCTTTAGATGTGAGTGAAGAGCCCAGCCTGTAACCAATCTCGAGAAAATTGATGTGACGTAGCACACTCATTTGCAATCGCGCCGCGCCAGTGATAAAGCCAGAGGGAAAGATATGCAACATTCCTCTTATTTCATAAACGGTTTGATATATCGAAATGACATTTTGGCAAATGAAAGCACATAAATTGGAGAGTATTTTGCCACTTGGTCATTATGCAGAACTTCATTATCTACTGTGTTATTTCGCTACCTACAGATTTTTTCGATGAAAGAATGTAATTATTAAGGCCCATCGATAGAAACAAGAAATGCTATGGGTTTTGGAACAACATAAATGAAGACATTCCATGCTTATTTTGTACTGAGGATGTGCTTTTTGGGGAAGATACTGACCTTACTTTTCACCAGTTCCGCACTTAATAAACTTAATAAACCACTGTTTCAGAATTATCCCGTAGACGTGTCTGTGCAATATTTTAGCGAGGCGAGACTGTATAAAATCGGCTATGTGTTGGTAAAACAAGCAAATATTAACATGTCAACAAGAGAAGTGTGTAGGTTTTTCTGAAAATTCCTCACTCGTGACACTTTTATGGGAGTTACAAAGGACTAACAAGCCATGTGGAAAATGAACAGTGGCATTTTCAGCGGAGTTCTCTTTACATACTAACAAAAGCAGATGTGCCAGACCTTTTTGAATGGTCACTATCCAAATGTGGGCACGGAGAGGCCCCACTTAATATTTACAGAAACTGTGAGTGTAGACTTCAATTTAGAACGGCACGCTCGGCATTTCTCTAGAGCGCCTTCCTACATCCCCCACCTCTACCACTCTCCCCATGTATGCACTGCCGTCTGCGCATATTCCGGTCATGGCATTCTGTGCGGACTATACTTTGTCGAAAGACCACGACAGTGTACTATTCGAAAATTACAGGTAGCGTACTCAAGAACATCGCTGAAAAGCATACGCACTAACCAAGCCAACCTAATTGCTAATAAGTCCAGTACCACCAGATCTCCTATACGGCTATTGAAAGTTTCACTAAAGGCGACAGCATTATAAGGAAGTTTTAAACACATTGAATTATCCTCAGTGTTAATACACAGAGGTACAATTTTATTGACATATCAAACAATATGTTAGTGCTGCAACCTACATCAATCTGAACCTATTTTTTCTTTCCAAGCTTTAGTCTTCCTCTACAATTTTTACTACACACTCTTCTCTCTATTCCCAAATTATACCTTGATACCTCAGTATCTGTCCTATCAACTTACCCCTTCTTTTAGTTACATCGCCGGCCGAAGTGGCCATGCGGTTCTAGGCACTGCAGTCTGGAACCGCGAGACCGCTACGGTCGCAGGTTCGAATCCTGCCTCGGGCATGGATGTGTGTGATGTCCTTAGGTTAGTTAGATTTAACTAGTTCTAAATTCTAGGGGACTAATGACCTCAGCAATTGAGTCCCATAGTGCTCAGAGCCATTTGAACCATTTTTTTAGTTACATCGTCATATGGCTCCTTTCTCCCTCATTACTGACTCGATCTATTCGACTAACCCCCAAAATTTTAAAAGCTTCCAGCCTCTTCTTGTCTGCAGTAACTATTGTTTCATCTTTCCAACCGAGTGCATCATGTAAGTGTAGTGAACCCTGTGTAATATAAGGGAGAGTCAAATGGAAACGAGACAGATACATAAAAATAAGTAAACCATTTATTATTTCAAAAGTAATCATCATAATTGTTAATGCATTTGCCTTGCTGCGAGGCAAGACCGTCGGCGCCTTCAAGGATAATTGTTTGCAGTTCTTTACGGAAATACGATTACACCCAGGCGTGCCCCTCTTTGTCCGAAGCAAATCCATGGCCACGAATGTATTCAGGTCTCCAAAAACGTGAAAATTGCATGAGGAGAGACCAAGACCTCACCCACACATTGACGAGGTTGTTTCGAGTACTCTGCAAAAGTTTCGCTCCGAAGTCCTGGCATATCCTTCATTCAGTCCCGATCGCCGCCGATGTGATTTCTAGATGAAGCGTGCACGCCTGGGTACAACCATGGTCCGGTAGGTAGCAGCACTCATGAAGACATTAAGTCTCCAGTCTCACAGAGGGACAATAAATGTAATAACAGTTATGGAGATTGCATTTGATATAATACACGGTTTACTTAATTTTTCCATTGCTGCGTTTTCATTTGAAAGCGCCTTGTACTTAGACCAAGGTTTCATCTACTTAGTATATCTCCTACGAGTGAGTGGTATCCAATGCGTGGCGAAGTACATTCTACAACTAGCGCGTGAGTATTTATCTTGAACGTTAGAAACATATGTACAAACTTTGGCACTACATAGTCTTATGCACACATGAATATGTAACTTAATCAAAACAAAGTTTCATAAATATCGATAAAGAAAGCGACTTGTAATCGGATATCTGTCTCTGGTTCTGGGTTTTTCTCATTGCTTCCATGTAATATCCACTTTGTACAATAGCTGTGCGAAAAATGCTTTAACATTTGTCAGCAAACAGTTAGATCACTTTCTTGAATCACTCAATCATTCAGATCTTGTAATCTCATACGCAAAAGGTAAACAATTGTAATAATAAAGATAAAAAAGCCTTTGTCAGCAAGAGGCTGAATGACAACACGTTAATTCAAATAACAACAATGAGCTACAAATAAAACATGACAATCGATAAATAAACCCATAGCAACCGGAACAGGCAAAACGAAACTGCTACGAACTATGTGCCAATCTAATATAAAGCCATTATTTCAATAAACAAATATTGAATTTAATTTACGTATGCCCTTTTATAATGGCTTTATATTAGATTGGCACATAGTTCGTAGCAGTTTCGTTTTGCCTGTTCCGGTTGCTATGGGTTTATTTATCGATTGTCAGTTTTTATTTGTAGCTCATTGCTGTTGTTTGAATTTACTTGTTGTCATTCTGCGATTTGGAGATAGAGGAACTGTGGGCGTTAGAAAATGGAGTACCACTCGGAGAAATCGAAATATTTGCGACGTATTCATCTGTTTCAGTTCAATAAAGGGTTGATAGCAGCGGAGGTAGCCAGAAATATTTGTTCCGTGTATGCGGCTGAACAGAGCACGCAAGGAAACGGTTAATTCGTTTTGAGGAGAATAATTTTGACAATATGTGACACTTCCAGGTTTGATGAAGACCGTTTAAACGCATTGATCCACAATGGCACTTGTCGATAAACCCGATAACTGCCAAATGTGATGAACTGTGATCATTCCACCATCGTGTGAAATTTGCAAGCAATTGGGTAGGGTCACATATCGTGTAAATAGGTACCGCATACTCAAAGACAAAATCACAAAACTCAGCGGGCGGCCATATGTGCATTTGTGCTCGCTAGACACCGATTGGCTCGTGAACAACGCCGACCATTCCTATACTGTATCGTTACTACTGACGAGAAACGGTCTTTATGGTAAAATAAGGAAAAAAGAGGAATGGTCGGTCCCGAACAAAGCAGCAACTCCCAGTACCAAAATGATGTTACACACCTCGTGGAATAGCGACGGTGGGTTGTACTACCAATTGCATTCCCGAGGTCTAGCCGTCACTGCTGACATTTTTCTCAACAACTGAGACGTCTTGCAGACGCAGGAAAACTGCGTGAAGCGATGCTACTATACGATATCACCCGCTCACATTCTGCTATACTGACAAAAAACACTATACAGGAGTTAGGTTGGGAAGTAAATTGCGCACCAACCTTATTCAACTGATCTTGCGCAGTCAGATTTTCACCTTTCCCGCTCTATCGGAAAACCTTCAAGGAACTTCCTTCCGGATGAAGATACGCTCCGAACATGGTTCAACGTGTTCTTTGTCACTAAACGACATGATTCCTGCAGTCGCGGACTCGAATAGTTACCCCAGTGTTGGCAGATTGTTGTAAACAGTGACGGAGAATATATGGTTGATGACTAAAGTCTCTGTTTTGTGTATTGTTGTGTTCATGAAACTTACGGAAAAACGATACTAACTTTTGCTCCAAGCCAATGAACGTGATATCACGCGCAAGACAGCTGGATCGCTGCACCCTTTCTTTCGTATCGATGGTAGGTAATAAAAACCTCGTAACTCCGTGTGTCTGTGAAAACCCGTCATTCCAGTAACCAGCAATTCGGTAATCAGAGAGGCATTTCTAAGTGCAAGGATTTGTCTAATTTGTCAGTAACTAGGCTACTACTGTACAGTTACATATGAACCAGCTTTCTGTATTACTTTATATTATTTTTAAAGAAACTTTTTTTGCTTCACCTGCAAATTTTAACAGAATGGAGAGGTTTCCATTGCCTACCGTCGATATGTGATCTCAGTGAAAGCAAATATAAAATTAACAGTTCCGCCCGTTGTCTGAAAGAGAAATATTAAGTTCAGATGAGAACGTCGTATTTACATTGGTTTCGCAGTTATTTACAATTGCTTTCCAGTCGTTGAACAATCAGTGTAGGGATTACAATAACGTGCAAAGCGAGTTGTTAACAGAGTACTGACCCGTAAGTCGATGAGAAATGGAAGCGAGCTACTGGCTAGTATCATATAGAAGGCCTGAGTAGCTTTGGGAGTTGTGAATTTCCGGTCACTAGTCCGGACGCGCGGTGTAATTCCCGCACTCAGTATTGGTGGCGCTGTTACATTATTCTTCTTTTACCGATCTACGTTTCTTGTTTAATCTTTTCCAACCGGCCGATCACAGCTAGGACAGGTATTCAGCCAACTGTTTTGGTTCGATAACAGTAAACGATTTCCTTAAGAAGGACATTTTGGATCAGACATTAAAGGCTACATTAACAACACGTACGCTAATTAGGGACCACGGAGCTGTTATTTGTCACTGCAATCACGCTTTCCCAACAAAAAATAAATAAATAAAAATTTATATGCCATGAATCATAACAAATTGTTTCACATTAAGGCTCGTTTCACACTGGGACACTTGTGACGGTCACCGGTGACGGTCACTGATAGAGAGACATTCGTATGAATTGGAGCATTCACACCGGGACACTGCACTGAGTCACCGAGGCACGGTGACTCACCCTCGCCACATGTGACGGACACCGACACTGTGTTCGCTGCGGTCACCGCCGGACATACATTAGCTTGTGTTGGAGTGTTCACACTGGGACACCGATCACAGACACAGCAGTGCAGAGTTGCCAACAGACAGGCAGCCGTTGCTGAGCCCAGTGGTTCTTCCACACAGTGCAGCCATGAGTTTAGAGTTCATCAACACAGAAGATTTTATAAGTGAAGTGGAAAGTCGTCCCGTTATTTGGGATATGAAAAGCGATGACTACAGTAACAAAGTCATGAAAACGAAAGCGTGGCAAGAAATTATTACGAAGTTTGTGCCTGATTTCGATGAAAAGAGCATAGATGAAAGAAACAAAATTGGTAAGTTCTATATTCTTTTTTCACTTTAATACCGTATTTTTCGGACCACAGGAATAACGAAATATATTTTCTACCCCTGTACGAGGCTAGGAGGTTAATAACCTTCAAGGAGAATGCTATCCCTCACCCCTTTTCTTTTGCATCACCAATAGCAAGTGTACTGTTATGCAGTCTCAATGCGAGATGAATGGACAAAATGGATGAGCGCAGAAACCATGTACTCACCCCTACAGGGCGAATGAAAGTAAAATAAAATAAATAATTTTATTTCAACATTTTCATAACAAAATTAAGGGTACGTCTTTTCGTAGTCTAATAAGGCGCTCCGCCTTATGGTCCGAAAAATACAGTTAAAATATTATTCAAAACAACCATAATTTACGCATATGTTGTTACTATAATAATGAATTTTATTTATTTACAATAATACTATTGACTTACAAGTTTTTGACACCCGAATGAGAACAGTGCTCGTGCTCGGGTTCTGTTCAGTTAGGTACACACAACTGTAATACAAAAAAGTGCATTGTAATTATAATTTTAATTGCAAGTTTTAATCAGTTCAGTGAACGCAACAGTATGGTTTGTTACAGTTAACATGGTAATAATTGAACACTGCACATTTCAAATACAATTCCAATGAACATTTAGGCCTAAGGACATTAATTTTCACATAACATTTCTAGCACTTAGATTTTTTGCAACTGCCATGGCACTTCGCCTTCAGGGCTGATGAAGTAGTTTGCGAAATCTTCTCTGATACCGTTCGCAATATTTCCTCCACGGACCAAGCAAGGTGACATGTCCTGCAGTCCCTGAATAGTTAACGTATCCTTAAACTGTATTCCATCACGATCACACGCAAAGTTATGGAGGAGGCAACATGACTTCACAATAGACTCTGCCAAATCTAATTTAACATCCAGTGGTCGATAGAAAATGCGCCACTTGTTTGCAAGAATTCCAAAAGTACACTCGATGTACCTTCTAGCTCTGCACAGTCTATAGTTGAACACACGTTTTTTAATGTCTAAATACTTTCCACCATAAGGGCGCAAAATGAATTTTGACAATCCGAAACCTTCATCTCCTACTAACATGAATGGCATAGGTCTTTCAAACGATAATGACAGTTGTTTTGGTGCAGGTAAATCTAGCGTACCATCTTGTAGTTTATTATTTAACACTGTATTACAAACACAGTTGAGTCGGACGATTTCCCATATGCTCCAACGTCTATAAATAAGAATTTGTACGTCGAATCACAAACAGCTAACAACAGAATGGAAAAATAGTTCTTATAATTATAGTAGAGTGAACCACTGGAAGTGGGTTTTACAATTCTGATGTGCTTCCCGTCCGCTGCACCCACACAATGTGGAAAGGTGGCCCCCTTATGGAATCCTTCAGCTGAGGCAAACCATAGATCTTTCGAGAGGTCGGGAAAACATTTTGACTTCATTTTACGCCATATGGCAGAGCACACGTAGACATTATAGATAACCAGCTGAAACACCCGGCAACTATAATTTTAATAAATGTTAATAATTGTACTATGCCTATAACTTTCGCGCAAGTGACAAAGTTTCATCGCAATCGGATGAACGGTTCGGCTGCGCATAAAATACGAACAAAACCAAACAAACATTCATTTTTACATATTAGATATTACAATACTAATGTGATTTTTGTTTGTTGCAGGGACAATCCTTCAAAGGAAATGGAAGAGCTGAAGGGCCAGTTATACCAGAGAGTTATTAAGGCAAAAAACAGAAAAGAGTGGTTCTGCAGCAACTGGTAGGAAGAAGTATATCTACTTCGATCAGCTGCGATTCCTAACAACTGACTGTGAGAACGCTACTTCTAGTATTGACAATGATGATGATGAAGGCAGAAATGAGTTTGATGAAGGAGAAAATTTAGAGCAGGAGGCACGTGAAAAAACTGCTGAGCGACGGCAAAAAAGGCCACTTGAAAAGAAGAGTCTTGAAGAAGAAGATATCCTATTATAACATTTTGAAGCAAAAGTACGCCAGTAAAAGACAATTCATCACAGCACGCCGACGAAGATAGCTTGTTTATGCAGTCTTTAGTACCTGAATTTAAAAAAAATTACCCAGTCATGCAAGATTGAAAGTGAAATCAGATTTGATGAATGTCATTATTAATATCTAACAATATTACAGCGCTTCTGCTTCCTCTTCGTCCCAAATAGGATTTGCGCCGGTTCCAAATTACGCTACGGGGGATCCGCATCACGACCGTGCATATTGTGGAACAGTTCAAGGCTACACTGGAGGACAGTCGAGGTTGTCCGATCAGTTACCAGCTGTGTGCTCGCCAGCGGCCTCCGAGTACAGTGACGAGTCCTTAATATACTTTTCAACAGCACAGGCAGAGAAACAATGAACTTAAAACTATCAGTGAAAGTTTTACAATATTTTGTAGTGTATATAAATACCAGTTAAAATCTGTAAAATATGCTTTCAATAAAATAAAATAATGCTACAGTACCTACCTTAATACAAGAGCAAGTTCTTCCTCTGGTGGGATAGCCTTCCTTAGTATAGTGTCTTTTCCTGTGATTGCTTCTTTCACATTTTCTAGTAGTTCATCAAATGAAGTTTTTGACATTCGAAAATACTGAAAAAACTTCTTCTCAGATTGTCTCAGATCGTCATAAAGGGCGTAATACAATCCTTTCGCCAGCCGATCACGTAGCAGTGGATGTATGTGTAATGAACGTTCTGTCTTCATTCTTCTCCTCCTCCTCCTCCTCATTACAAGTACTAACAACAGCTCCTCCTCGCTCGAGTCCATTTCACCAACTAATCAGTTGGCAACAGCTGCAGTGTGGGACACCAGTGACCCAGGAGTGTTCGCCACAGTCACCGGTGACCGTCACAAGTGCCCCAGTGTGAAACGAGCCTTATAGTGTAAAAGAGGAACGAATGGTTAAACTGAAGATAGCCTCGAGAGGCTGATCTTGATTCCCGTCATTCTGAAACATTCATCTCAACACATATCTGTACGACTGTATCATGAGTGCTACCATCAAGCGTGTCAGTTTCAAACATTACGCCCAGCGCGCAGGCAGTGCTAAACAACATTGACAATTCCTGAAGCACGGTAGACGGAAAAGCTTATATTTATTGCTGAAAACAGTTAAACCAACTGTTTTTGTATGACTGTCGATAGTTAAAGGCTTGATATGCTAAATTTCTATGGGACCAAACTGCTGTTTCATCGGTCCCAAGGTTTACACACTACTTAATCCAACTGAAACTAACTTACGCTAAAGACAACACAGACACCCATACCCGAGGGAGGACTCGAACCTCCAACGGGGCGGGCAAAAAAGAATAAGCTTAAGGAAGTGCGAAAATATTGTGGATTTCTGCGACGTGTTAGCATGTAGTGTAGTTGGCCAGCAAATTCTTGTAGAGGTAGCGTTGGCAAATGCGACCTGCTAAAAGATGGTTCAAATGGCTCTGAGCACTATGGGACTTAACTTCTGAGGTCATCAGTCCCCTAGAACTTAGAACTACTTAAACCTAAATAACCTAAGGACATCACACACATCCATGCCCGAAGCAGGATTCGAACCCACGACCGTGCTAAAAGATTTTGTACATGTAATCACATCATTCGATAAACACTTTAATATTGCTTTTGTTATACGACATTCCTGTTGAATTATTTGCTGTGGTTCACTTCTGATATTTTGTTAATCCGTCATCTGTAACGGAAATGAAACTAAGTTTTCTTTTCAAGAGAAAGCAAATCGTGGCGCATTATAACTTGAACTCCGTTAAAATGAACATCCGTACTGTTACAATTACTTTGATAATGTGTGCAGTTGAAACTATTCTCTCAACTCTTTTAGCACAACTGATTTTAAATGTTTTTCATGACGTCTTGGCTTTAACTGGAGTTAATACTGACAAACTCGACGAATTCGCAAGTGATAAAGGAGAGCATTTTGAAAATAAAACTCACACTGCACAGCACTGATTTAGCATCTTCAGCCTCTTGCTGACAAAGGCTTTTTTGTCTTTGTTATTACAATTGTTTACCTTTTGCGTATGAGATTACAAGCTCTGAATGATTGAGTGATTCAAGAAAGTGATCTAACTGTTTGCTGACAAATGTTAAGCATTTTTCGCACAGCTATTGTACAAAGTGGATATTACATGGAAGCAATGAGAAAATGGTTAGACTGTCGCTTTTATCTTTGCTTAAACCCAGAAACAGAGACAGATATCCGATTACAAGTCGCTTTCTTTATCAATATTTATGAAACTTTGTTTTGATTAAGTTACATATTCATGTGTGCATAAGACTATGTAGTGCCAAAGTTTGTACGTATGTTTCTAACGTTCAAGATAAATACTCACGCGCTGGTTGTAGAATGTACTTCGCCACGCACTGGATACCACTGCCTCGTAGGAGATATACTATATGAACAGGCTCTAACAGCACTGCAATACATAGGTGAAAAGCAACGTCGAACCATGTAGCCCACTCTCGTAATACGGCAATAAGTTGTACTGACAAGACCTTGCTTATACTCAACGACGTAATGTTTGTTACTTGAAATAATCGTCTGTACTAACACAACGACGTCATGTAACATATGAGATTCAGCTTCTCAAACTATAAATCACACTTCTGGTCGCTACGACATCACTGTCTACAAAAGGATGGACCCATAACACTTTTCGCGGTACAATGGGGTCAGTGGTAGCTATCTTGATGTTAATTACAACAACACATCTGACTATCAGGATTCACAAGGTTCGAAAGATAAACTAGCATCAAAGCAAGTATCAGTCACCAGAAAAATACTAAATGTGACAGTTAACGGGGAGTACGAATGATATATTTACTTTACCAGTAATAGCAACCTATAGAGAAGCTTCCTCTGTGTACTGTGACAACACAACTAAACTCTTTCTCAATAGCGCAGGTGCCAGAAACTACAGCTCTCATATATAACCTATTAAACGTCATATAGATCCGTTGCCTCTTGTAGTGGCTCCTCTTTGAAAGCTTAGAAGAATAATCCTATATACAACCAATCAGTGTGAGCGCTACAAATTTTCATGTAGTTTGGAGAATGTGTTCACTAGGCAAAAATATAATTTAACGTTGATTATCTCTCGTTGTCAATCAACGATAACCTCTATAAGTAGCGCCTTGCTACAACAATATCCTTGATCACACTGAAATTTTATCGTGATAAGCTACTTCGTCAATCTCAACCTTTCAGAGTAAAATGGAATAACTTTTCACTTGTAATTAATCACTTTTCAATAAGTGTGTCAATACTCTCCATTACATTGAAAACAATATATCCAACTTAACACTATTCTTTGCATCGTGTAAGCACTCAGATATCGATAGTAACAATCTGAGGGTGAAACATGGGAGCGCGATTCTAAGCATTGTTGTGAGATGAGGTCTGTCTGCGAGATTGGAAGTAGTAGTGTCGGTCGAGAGCTTGAAGATGGAATTGGAGGTAAATTTCGCAAGCATAGCGCATAAGCAATTGCAGGGTTGGGCTCGTCATTGTTAGTCCGTGTTTGCAATAATCCCATGATTTGCTTGTCAGTTAAGGAAGCCTCCTTATCCTCCAAATAATAATGAATATTCTCCACATCTAATTCATTAATGTGCTGTGATTATTAAATGTTAATGTAATTCTGAAATTGATATAATTTGTTAATCTGGTCTCAGCCATTATCGATACCTATGTCATTGTAATTGTCTATTGTTGGTTATGGGTTATGATAATTCTGAAGTTTTTAAGTAGACTTAATTTACGAAATCCCTTCTCACAAGTTATTTAGTAGTTAACAGGACCCAAGCGCACTCCTTTATATTAAATTCATTCTCAGTAATAATAAGCTGTAGCCGTTGCTGCTGCGAGTTCCTGTAATCACATGAAATAAGGCAGTCATCTAAAGAGTTGAGTGCAAAACTTAGGGTCAAAACAGAGACACTGACACACCCGAACATGTCGTGTACTCTAATCCAGTAAATCCCATTGCACTAGTCAGACTCTGTACCATTTGAAAATTCTTGTTCAAAAAAGCAGCCAGATAGCTTAAGTATTCATTGTTACAGGTTCATTTGTTCCTGTAGTTTTCATATTCAAATACGCAGTCATCTTATCCAAATGTTAGTTTTAAGTTTTTCGTGTACGATCTGTTGAAAGCTTAAATGACATTGAAACTGACACTCATACAACACGCACGCAGTGTTATGCAGGTTAGATTCCGTTTACTGATAGCTCAGGTTGCGTATCGAGTCCAGTTTCGCAGACGAACACGGCGATGTTTGTTGTAGCAACGTTACATATTTGTTGCAGATACGTTACAACGTAAACTTGATCTCCCTGTCTAAATAAAGATTAATTATGTTTCTTTTCATTACAAGTTATTTACTGAAAAATGCTATACCTTCTGTTTAGGGTTTTAATTTCTTTGAACTTTGCTTTTACCAATATGGGATTTGGACTTACTTTGATACAAAAAGATATTTTCGAAATATTAGTCTGCTTTGAAATACATTTATTAATATTTTGTTATAATAGTTTAAGTATAAAAGACAAATCAGGTACTGACTTTTTCAGTTGAAAACTGATTATTCTTTATTTCCTGCAATTAATTCGTTTACTGGTACAAGTCAACGTTATGCTTTATGAGTGCAGATTCTCTGTTCAAAACCCAACTAAGCAGAGAAGTAATAAACAAAACCAAAAAACCTGAGTGTCACCGCCACTTTCCAGCTGTATGAACTTAATGAAACCACTTCAGGCGTTGGCTTCCGCTATTCACTAATATTTAAAAGTCAAACCACAGCATTCAATAATCTCGTTAGAAAGAATTTGCGTGTTCTCTAATAAACGGTTCTTGATTTGTCTTTTAGGGACAAGGGGGAAAAGCTACCAGATTCTCAATAAACTTCTGATTATTTCTCACTAAATAACTATTATGTATGACTCTTTAATATAGATTACACATTCAGTGCATCCAACGAGATTTGCTGTATTACGACGCTCACGCCGAAGTTAGTAAATCCTAAGCAAATATTCCTCAATGCTTGCGTACAAATATACAACCACAATAATACAATGCAACGCTACTGCCCTGTAGTGCGTGCTTTAATCCTCAACCACAAAATAACTAAGCGACTTCGTTTGAACCTGTCTCTTTACATACACTAACCAACGGAAAATCTCACAAAAATATTGAAACACGGTTCGTCTATCACCGCGTAACTATTAAGCAGCACAACGCATTATTAATCACAAACAGAGAAGCTAACCTCACTCTTCAATGAATCGGAGCGTTTCCTATATCTTCTCAAAATATCTCTCCAAACGACTTACAATTGCTTTGAACACACTTGAGCTCTATACCCGTTGCAGACTAATTCATGTATCATACGTATGAGCCAGTCTCATCACACTCTTGAGATAATCTCTCTCGAGACTCAATGCTCGGTTACTGAACTGAAATTCTAAAAAGACAAACCAAGAACAAACATATTACGCTAATTCTCTCTTCAACAGTGTTTCTCCTTAGTAGTCGCCGGCAGACCTTCGTAGCGTGCAGCTGCTCTATAGTTGTCATCTTTGCCGCACGCCGCGATTCAGCGGTCGGCTAGACGTAGCAAACTCGCTGATTTGACACGACAGTTTTTCTCGACTATCAGGCGTCACATATTTACTACATTTCAATACAAAATATAAGAAAACTTACAAATAACTTAACAAACTCTTCAGTCTCCTAGCACATAAAAATCGTTAGTAAGTTGAGGCAATACAAACAAGTGATGTGCTTTCTCTGGCTGAAGATGGTTTGGTGCTTTACAGGAACCATTGTTTTCAAATCCTTTTGTGTTTTATTCATTTATATAGATTTTTTAAATGTGCTTGCGAGTCCAATCTGTTGATAATCATGCCATATTTTCCACAAGCAAATTAGTTTAACTATTTTTTTAGAAACAACTGTCAGGCAAGGCACACAAGCTAATTCGTCAGTACGCGACCACTCGGTTTCTGGTTTCCTGCTCGCGATAAGTAGAGCGACTCTCCATAATTTCCATAGACTTCGTTAATTAGACGTCATCCTTCTCTTCCGTGTCCTGGGAGCACTAATTAACACTTGGAGTACGTCAGCAGGTTCTCTGTTAGCAGCGTAATTCATAGAGAAGGCAGTCGTAGACGTGAAACAGCACATTCATGTTTCAAACAGTTCTGATAGCTCCATTGTGAAATAGATCGATGACTCATTTTCCGATAGAAGCGGCATCTGCTTCTTCCTTATCAGTAACATTTTCCTTTAGCTTCTTTGTGTACTGGAGATAACTGCTGGACCACATAATAATTCCATCTTGTTCATTAACATTAAATGAATTCGCAATTGTGAATAAGGACAGCCATCAGCTGTAGAATGGAATGATGACAGTGAAAATTTGTGCCAAAGCGGGACTCGGACCCTCCCATATGTCGTCAGTCGTCGTCAGCCACGCGTGTGGTTGACAACATACGGAAGTTTGGGTGTGGCCGCGAATCGGGAGCTGATAGACAAATGGTAAGGCGACTGTTCGCAATGAGCGGGAAATCTGGGTTCGAGTCCCGGTCCAGCAAAAATTGTCATTGTTGTCATTCCATTCTACAACTGATGATTTACTTATCCGCAATTGTGAATTCCTTTAATGCATTTCATAACGGCTGTTGACGCCGCAGTGCCTGTTCCTTTGGACATGCATGTATGTCCAAAGGAACTTTGCATCGTAATCACAGGCACTGCAGTATCGTATCTTGTTGATTACTTTTTCTGAAACAGCAGAGATTAAACTTCCAACACTTAAGGATTTGGTTAGTTGTTCCTGTTCTCAACAGCAGTAGCTACAAAATTTCGCCTTCACGCCAGTCTGTCAGTTTCTTTATTATCTCAACAAGTTTCCTACCCATGTAGGGATGTTTACGGTTCTGTGCGTATTGCAAATAAACACATGAAATTTTCACTCTGTACAGAAGATTAAAGACGTTTCACAGACTAGTATTCGTAATCTCAAAGACATGCTCATAGCAAGTGTTAAGATGCGTCAGGCTGTCTAATTGAGTATGCAATTTGATTTTTAAATTAAAAGGAAGGTCAGCGTTGGTCGTAATATTGATGTTTTATTGATAGCAGAATCGACTTTCGATCACATATTGATCATCTTCAGTGCTGGAAGCCGTGGTGTACAAATTAAACTCAGACACTGGTATCAAGTTATCAATAACCAAAACTGAGAAGCGATCACAATAACTCACATCAATATTACGGCGTACGCTGACCTTCCTTTTAATGTAATATATATGGTCGTTGTGCACACACCACTCCATGAAGTCGCCAATCAATTTTATTTTTGTTGGAAATGACGTCCACATTCTATAACTTGGTAAATTCTGATTGTACAGCTGGTCCCCAAAAAAGAAGGTTGCGTGAAATGACTGAAGCAAGAGAAACTCTAGAAACAAAGAGGATACAGATGTGGAACGTTTTTTTAAAATGATGTTGCTATAGAAGACCTTCCTAAGAGGACTAAAACATTCACAGAGAATAGAGAGAGAGAATTCTGGAACCATATGTCTAGTTACAATGGAAGCAAAACACATGTAAGGTGGCAAGATTTGTGTTTATGTTAGATCACTGTTTGCAATGCACTATTGGATTGTTAATCGTTTCATTGATTGATACTGGCTAGCACCATGTACTAACAATTTCTATAGTATTATATGTGTGGGAGTTAATTAGGATTGAGCACTGACAGAAAATGCTAAGTTGGGCACGGTTTGCTCAGAAGTCGCTATCAGCTAAAGAGGGGCTGAGAAGAGACTTGTTTTCTGCAGGGGAGGACATTTACTGCCCTGGAAGGGAGCAGAGCACGAAGGCGGCTGTTTACAATGCTGGAGGCTGCAGAAACCCTGTAGCACAGTCAGAGCAGGTGGGACGGAAAAATTTTCAAAACAGCATACCTGGGGAAAAGGCGTTCGGGTTGGAACAATGCGAAAAGACTTCCTTTTAGTGTGAAGGAATGAATGGGGTCGCAAACGAAGGTTGCGAGCTGACCTCGGAAGAATATTCTAAGAAAAGCGCGAGGGCACATTTCCCGCTGAAAGGTAGAGACGCATTTTTGATTGATAGAGTTCTAAGCATGTGGAAGGGAAAATGGAAACTTACAGAAAATATTCTGAAAGAAGTATGAGCTCCAGATGATTGGCTGGCAGATTCATGACCAATGCAGTTCGAGGTAATATTTTTGTAACGTCCGCTAGAATTTGTCGCCTGAGTGCAAACGTACGCGCTACTTATCCAGGAGGGAGCAAGGGGTGGCGTGGAGAGAACCCTGCACCACAGGCATCGAGGGATCGATCGAGGGCACTTCTTTGCTCGGATCGACCGAAGGCAGTTCGCTCCAGGGGTCGATCTAGAGAGACTGCTGGCGAGTGACTCAGTGGAGCATCTGGTGGTTAAATTTTGCAAAGTGTTACGTTCGACAAAGGGAGTACGTGAAGTCTTTTATCTGTGACAGGGTTGTTATTCTGTATACTCGAGTTATGATTCTTTAGCTCTCTGCGGAGTCTCATGCAGATTGAAGTCCTTCTTTATGGGAGAATACTTGAGTCGAATTTCTGTTCCTGGCTAGAGAGCAAACAGAAATCTTGAGTTCGGTCCTGTCCTGCAGTGAGCTATTTCAGCCGTAGGACTTGGCGGACGGTATTTGTGTCCCTTTTGTAGGCAGAGAATTCCAGGTATGCCGTATACATCGTGAATTCCAGGTACACCAAATATATCGTATGCACAGTAGCCAACGGTCCAGCGAGCGTATCATTGGTACAGTACAAACTGCTGTGTCTACTTCAATATGTGACATGCACATTCCGTTGTGACAGATATGAAAACAGTCACAGTAAATGCGTTGAGTTCCGTTTTATTGACCACTGAACGTGTTCTGAAAGTGCCAGTTAGAGTGTAGGACTTCTGTTTCTAGCCGCTAATCAATATCAGCCGACTTGTGTCTGTCAAATAACGAGGGGGTGCGGTCTAAAGGTCAGACATGTGTTCTGCCAATCTCGAAATTACATGTACAGTAGAATCTGACATTGCGGACTTCATATTTATACAATTTTTTGCACTCTACATTTCGTTTTGAAAATAATTTATGATACCCACATTGCGATTCATTCTAGAGCATCCCGACAAGATTGATTGGTTTGATGTGCTAAACTAAAACGAACTAAAATCACAACACATAATATATCGTTTTATGAAAATCCCTAGGTGTAGGTTGTCAATGGCAGGGTCATCATAATAATTTGTAGGCGCGAGAATTCCATTGTGGAGACGACATTAGGCAACCACTCGTAGCTATGTGATACAAACATCACAAGGGTTTGGGCATGTACAATGCCACAAAATGATTATGAAAATAAGTAGACAAAATACGAAGAGCAGAGGCCGTAGATAGACCTCGACAACACCACATACCTGCATTCCCTTAAGTTTGAGAGCTGCATGAGATATGAAAAATCAGATTTTTGTTGCCCCTGGAAGCCGTTAGACAGGCATTCAGTTACTGGGATCATGCACCGTGTTAGATGTCTATTAATATAGATATTAGGTTATCCTACATGCAATAGGGACTGGGTAGATGTGAGTTGGGAAAGGGGGGGGGGGGGGGAGAAGGAGAGAGAGGAACAGAGAGAGAGACAGACAGACAGATAGACAGAAAGAAAGAGACAGAGAGTAAAAGAAATTAGATCTGCCGATTTGGAAGAGACGTTGAACAATACAGGCGATGTATTGTGGACTTACTGAAATGTTTGCACATTTTATGAAAGGTGCTTTTGGAAAGCGAAGCTGTTCTTGTAACATCTTCTACCACATTTCATGAGTAAATTTATGAAACAGGACACATTCAGATAATATGAACTTTGGTAAAACGGAATAAAGGAAGTACAGCACTGAAGCGATAAATATTAAATCCACAAATGCTCTGAGAAAACGTAAATACTTGACAGCGCAGAGGAAGGTAAAAGCCACTGGGCAAACCTAAATACTAGACTAGGGATGACCATTTAGTAACGCATCCAAGACCATTTAGTGTGCATTCTTCATGGCAAAATCCATGTAGGAGCTTACACCGAAAATCACACAAAACCTTTCCCTAGCTGTGTCGTCTAAAGTCTTCTCCGTGAGATTCATCACACAACGTCGATATATAGTAACTAGACTCCGCGTTACGGAAAAGTTCTAAGTTCGACAAATGCTGGGCACATACAGACTGTTCAGTTTTGTTTCCAAGGAAATATTTCCACTTTATTTAATGATTTCTTCAAAAATGTCGTCTTTTTCTTGTAAATGGCTGAACAGAGATTCATGGTTGAAGTTTGACTGGGAATTTCATTCTGTAACTACCCGGAATTTGGCAACGAAACATGTGAGTTACGCTATGGGCCACCCGTATACCGAATGAGTGATGATAATACCAAGTTAACACGAAAGTCTACAGCCTTTCTGCCTTACAGAGGGAGCATTTCCAACAAGAATGGTCATACGTTGCGGAGATATGGTGCGGAATGTGTTTTCCGACCTCCTCCTGAGATTATCGTTCTTTTAGATTCCGTTAAGGGTGATCTTCGTTTGTGTAAAGCCGTTTATCAGACTGTCAGGACCGTGGAGAACCTGTGTACTTTGCATAAGCGTCATATTCGCTTACAGCAGCCGAAAGAATCGGCTATTGAACAACATTGTCTTGGCACCGGTCATCCTGTCGAATATATAAAAACACGGAGATTCTGGCATGCACTTCCAGCTCCCTTCTGAGAAAACAGAGTGACAGAGTTAATAGTTAATGCTATGTCTCCCGATGTTTAACAGTTCTCACTATCGATAACTTCTGGCGTCGGTCTTCTTTGGTAGTGTGCCTCCGCTAGTGTCTACAGTGTTGTGTGCGTGTGTGTGTGTGCGTTATATTTCCGGAACTGCTCTGCAAACCGAGATTTTAAATTCCCGTGCACAGCGCTTACTAGCTGCAGTTTTGCTTTGAGAATGATAGGCCGGTCACATATCCAGGTATCGGCTTCTTTCCCGAACGTTATTAGAACAATGTGTACCCCGGAAGAAACTCAGGTTTGTCTTTCGTTCAGCTACTGATTAAATTTAAAAACTGAGAATCCTGTCACACTCTACTCGTTAAGAGCTATAATCATTTATTAAAGATTTAACAATCAGTGGCGTGGCTATGTAACCAAGGTTCCCGGGGCAAAAATGAAATTGGGGCCCTATTTAAATTAAATACAATGCATATGTAAAACTACTTCATCATCAGCTCCTTATCGCCCACTGCAGGGCGTAATAGGGCAAACCTACTTAATACTAAGTAAATTATTATGTGTATCGCAGCAGATAGTATTTAATTGTACTTCCTAATAATATTATAAATGTGTAAGTTTGTTTGTTTCGCTTTCACGCAAAAACTAGTGGCTGGATTTGGATGAAATTTTGTACACTGGTAGAGTTGAACCTTGGTAGGACATAGGTTATTTTCATACCGATAAAAGGATCCCGTGGGATTAATTTTCACTGTTGGTCCATACTAGGCGAAAAAAGTCGCGGGCGGAAGCTAGTAAAAAATAACCAATGAAGAAGTATTACACAGCCGCGAAAACATCGAAGCACGCTGGAAACAGTGAAGTCAGCGATGGCACAGTGGTGTGAAGAGGCGAGCTGTTGTCAGTGTCGCCAACCCACTCTCGCTAAACTAGTGCGCTGTGAACTCAATGCGCCGTACGGATCAGCCCGATTTCGTTTAGAGCAGTGACTTCTGATCGGCAATTGTCGCTAAACGTCGGAGACAGGGGCCACCATGTTTTCGTGGCTGTAGTAAATTACAGTTATTAATATAGGTAGACAAAACGAATAAGACAATTTTATTTTAACAATTTATTTTACTATCTTTTCTGGCTTTAGTTTCTGCAAAATCATCAATAAATACCGTTAAATCTATACTTGATGCGGCCTTGTTTTCGATTCTTTTGAGTGCCATATGTCGGGAGTCGAGCTTGATCCATAGGGCCCCTTTAATAAGTTTTGATTATTTTTAATTTGCTGAATGATCTTGCGGTTGTTGCAGAAGTGGCAAGCGTTGTATAAAACTGTGGTAAACGCTTCCGTAATGTCGCATTCTAGTATTGAGTATTTACTTGTAATTTCCTTACGTAATTGGTGAACGGTCTATGTCGGAGTCAGTTTGGATAGAATAAGGTGATAAGTATTAATAAGTTGAAGGGAAAAATTAGTACATATTATATAAACGTAATTATTTCGGAACTGGTCACATTTTTGTAATAAAGTTCCTTCACCTTCACTGAGCAAAAATGTTGGCATTGTGGAATGAAATATTTGACATACTGCACTCATGCCAGTAAAACGTGTGTTTAACTGAGCTATTACTGTGTGTAGAACATTTTTGACAATAGTAACTTTAAATATTTCTTCCCTGTGATCACAGGCTAGTTCATCAAAATGGTCTTTAACCTTCTTTTGACGTTTTTAGCGAAAACTGAGATCTATGTCATACTGTGTTCTAGCAGTTTCGTTGGCTTTGAACTTGAATGACTCGAAATCATTTCTATGAAATATGAATTTTGTTTCAAGATCTGCTTCAGCTCTACTTGCCCCGACCAGATCGAGTTTTGTAAAATTTTGGATGCATAATTGAGGTCATTCAAAATTTGACGTATGAATTCACAAAGGAATACGAACTCGAAATTTTGCATTTTTGTCTTAATACTTTCTGCTTCGCTATGCTCATCTTTACCGGAACTCTTCAGTATTGTTTCTGATAATGCCTTGCTTATATATAAAAAAAACAAAGTTTTATTGCAGATGTCGTATTAACTCTACTAGATCATCTAATCGGATTTAATTTTTTAGAGTGGTTTCTGATTTCGGTAGTAGATCCCAACGTTTAACGCTATTCCCAAAAAAATTGTAAGTATTGCATTGTTACGAAAAAAATCTGTACTTCCACACAACTGCTAAAGGCATCGTATATCACTAAATTCAAATTGTGAGTGGTGCAATGTACATATTTCGCATTTGGCGGAATATTCTTAATATGTTTTTGTATACCATTACAAACGCCAGCCTTCACACTTTTCTAAGTCAGTATTTTGTTAGTAAAAAATAATTTTGTCACCTGCTAGACCAGATCTTCTGCTCAATGTTTGATGACTGTATAGAAGCCTAGAAATAATGTTTCTACTAATATATCGATTGGTTGTCCACTTTCCGGTTTGGTTATCTCAAGAAAAATGCTTAGCTGATCTACCTTCGATATATCCAGTGTAGTGTCCATTATGATTCCGAGAAAAGGTGATGGTCTAATTTGTTCTAGAAGTTCATTGTCAGTTTGTTGGACTCATATATTTTGTAGATGTTTTCAAATTTAAGCAATTGACAAAAATAAAAAACAAAATGGGATAAAAAATCATTGAAGTGAAAATGATTATCTTTGGCCATATCCAAAACTTGCCGCAAAATGTGATCATAATCCGTTCTGCTGACTTAAACTCTCGATGTTCTCTGAAAACCAATGAACTTTTTGCTAGAGTAAGTATGAAATCGATAACATTGTATGAGCCATTTTCCAAAATGACGCATCTTCACAAATTTTATTTTCTACTTCATCGTCGATAGTATCATTCTTTTTTCTAAGTTTGTACACAGCACATACTTCCGTATGGCCACTCGAGAAACTTTGTTCTTTAATTCTTTCTGATAAGTGCTTCCATTCCGGATTACCCGTACATCGTACATTATTCCTTTGGGAAGCGGACAACCAGCAATTGGCAGCATCTGGAATTTTCGAATAACAAAGCCAAAAACGATTAACTGGTCCATACTTAGAAACTGAAACATTGTATGATGTTGAAAAATACCTGTTGTTCTGGTGGAGCTCTTTAGGAAATGGTCCTGAAGGCTGTAATGATCTATTATCAAGAATTGCAAATGTTTCTTTAAGGCTCGATGTCTTGTTCTGCGAAGTTTCGCATGTCATAGGAAGTTTTATTGACCTTTTTCGAAGAGTGTATAGGTCGACGGTTCTTTCCCTGTTTCGTATGCCACGCAGATGTCGTCGACATGATCGGGTTGCGCCATCGTGGCCGGCGGTGTTTTTAACTGCAGTTATTGTTGGATCGTCTTCAATGGGGTTCTCAGCAGATACTACGCTATCTGAGTCACAATCAACACAAATGTTTGGACCGGAAGTAGTTGCAGAGGCTGAGCAAAACGTATGTAAATTTTGGTCAGTTTTTGTTTGCTCACTTCTTTTTCCTGACGTTGTTTTGGATTAGACACACCACTGGGTTTCTTTTTTTTTTATCCATGATTTTAGTTCATTTCAACAAAAACTTTGCAAACCAAAAAAACAGTCCTAATGCTTGGTTACCCGTATGTACTCGTGTCGAATACTCACTGCACTGCACTGACTTTGCACGTTGTATAGAACAAATCTGACGTAAGCATCGCGCTACGTATACTTCCGCGTTTGCTGCTAACATTATTGGCCTGCCGTTTACATGCAGCTTAAAGCGTGCCCTCTGGAGTACACTCAGGGAAGATGATAATAAGACAAGTTGTGCTGTAATGACCCCGGTAAGACCGAACAATCGTACAACCTCAAAGATATTATCGGCACGTTTGCGCTGGATGGCCAGCAATGCCAGCTAACTCATAGTTATGTGAACAGCTGCAGATAATTTGTAGAAACGACGACCGACAGAGAAACAACACAACAGTAAATGCTAAATGATTTTAAGGCAATGGTTTACAATACGGTAAAACTTCGTAAATACGCACAACAGTCAGGTGGAAAGCATATGTCAGTTCAGAAATGGAGAAGGTAATAAAAGTGTTGCCACTGAAGGCAGTACTTACAATCATTAACTCATCCGGTAATCTTTCAACTACGTCAGTATCTGAATACGATGGATACAGCCATACAGGTCACCACTGGACCTGCTATCTGCTACACTGATGACGTGCCGACCACCGACACTGTCCACAAAACCATCCAAGTCCAAGATCGACATTTTCTCTTTTTCTTTTACGAAATTCAGAGTGCAGGTGGTTACAACACTTTAGCGGGATCTATGATTAAGGATCATTCGCTTAGGGGAATTCCCTACACAAACAGTTGAGTTACCATGCTTAATACTGCAATACTGCTTGTCCACTTCGTCGTACTCCGCGCTGACGGGGAGAATTCTGGGACCGTGCGGAGCTAGACGCGGGGAGGAAAGGTCGGTGCTTTGCAGGGCCTGCAGTCTCGGGGAGAAAAGGTCGTTGCTTCGAAGGGCCTGCAGTCTCTCTCGTTTTACCTATTACCTATCATTTTCGACGTTAGAAATGACTCGTGGCAGCAACTATGTTAAAGTAATAATGCGTTGTAGAGACTTCATATTTAAAATGTGGTCGCACACTCTATTGTCGAACACGCTGCTAGTTTGGAAAGGTTGGTAGCTATGTCAACTCCGACTTCAGAACTGACAACGCCCGAGCGACGGCAGGATCCACGTCTTAGCGGACAAGCAATACACCCAGTTAACGTTGGCGTTCTACAACTGGGAGAAATTTTTTGTGATTTCAGTTCGTGTCGTTCGATCTTTGTTGGTCAGCGACCAAATATTTAAAAGTCTGAAATTCTTGATTCAACTAAGACTCGTGACTTCCAACCAACTTTACACATAATTTCAATTTTTTACGAAAATTTTCCTCGCCGCAACTATATTTCTGCTGTTCATGCAGCACACCTTCGTCATCGGGCATGACGTTTTAATTTAGTACTTATTTATTATTTACTCTGTTCGCAACACATTTCTTAGGCACTGTCGATATATATCAGTGAATGTTCCTGCAAAGTTGTATCACTGTACGACTCGAGAGACATGACTTATGTGCATGGGAGTTTGATTCTTTAAAGAACCGATGTTGGTTCTCTACTATTTGTTCTAAGTAAGCAGTAAGTCGGATGACACACAGTAAAGGTAACAAACAATTATGCTATATAGTATATGCAGTTACATGATATATCTAAAAAAGCAAAATATGTAAGTTTTGTTGGCACGAACGAGGAAAGTTTTCGTTAACACTTCCTTCTGTGACTAGGGTGTCTTGAGTGAGTTGATCTAAAGACCGTGCACAAACAGAATTCAGAATATGCTTACTGTACAAAATAATAGGGTGAAACTTAAGAATTTTAGAATATCTCGCCGCTCATTGATTGCATTTGAGAATTTCTAGGCAGTGTTCTCTACTGTTTGGTAGCAACTATTACGCACTTATTCCTTTGAATTATATAATGTTATTCTTCCCAAACGTCAATGTTAATAGCTTACATTTCAATTATGTGTAGTTTTGGATGAGCTTCGTTCATTGATGTAGTGGGGGAAAGCTAACCAAAGACTGCGTTTTATCGGCAGGAGACTTAGAAAATGTAAAGGACTACTAAAGACACTGCCTCAACTACGCTTGTCCATCCTCTTTTAAAATACTGCTGTGCGGCGTGGGATCCTTATCAGATAGGACTGACGGAGTACACCGAGAAAGTTCAAAGAAGGGCAGCATGTTTTGTATTACCGCGAAATAGGGGAGAGAGTGTCACTGAAATGATACAGGAGTTGGGGTAGACATCAATAAACAAAGCCGTTTTTCGTTGGGGCGGAATCTTTTCACGAAATTTCGATCACCAACGTTCTCCTCCGAATGCGAAAATATTTTGTTGACGCCGGCCTACACAGGGAGAAACGATCATCATAACAAAGTAAGGGCTGGCCGCTGTGGCCGAGCGCTTCTAGGTGCTTCACTTTGTAACCGCCCTGCTGCTACGGTCGCAGGTTCGAATCCTGCCTCGGGTATGGATGTGTGTGATGTTCTTAGGTTAGTTAGGTTTAATTAGTTCTGTGTCTCGGGGACTGATGACCTCAGATGTTAAGTCCCATAGTGCTTAGAGGCATTTGAACCATTTGAACAAAATAAGGGAAACCAGAGCACGCACGGAGAGATATACAGTAGGCGTTCTTTCCGCGCGCTGTACGAGACTGGAATAAGACAGAGTTACTGTGAAGATGAACACTATGCCAGGCACTTGAATGTGATTTGCAGAGTATCCATGTAGATGTACTTGTAGATGAGTACGGACCTGTACATTGGTGATGAGAAAACTGAGAAAAGGGGAATGCCAACTTCTCGATTTCAGTGAATTCTCGTTCTCCTCGAAAACCGAAGTCGGTTCTCGATTTTGTTTTACCATCTCAGTTCTCGCTTCTGAGTTCTCGGTTTCCGAGTCTCGCTTATCAGTTCTCGTTTCCTGGGTCTCGTTTCTTAGTTCTAGCTTCTCGTTTCTCGCTTCTCAGTTTTTGTTCCTTAGTTTCCGCTTTTTAGTTCTCGTCCCATCGTTCTCGCTTATTACTTGTTGCATTTCAGGTTGTGTAATGATTTCCACAGCTCCACAAGCCACCGTACCGTGCAAGGCGGGGGTACCATATTCCACTACTAGTCATTTCCTTTCCTTTTCCACGCTCAGACAGAGCGACGGAAAACGATTGTCTATATGCCTCCGTATGAGCCCTAGTTTCTGTATCTTACGTTCTTGGTCCTTAAGCGCAACGCATGTTGGCGGCAATAGAATCAATCGACAGCCAGCTACAAATGATGGTTCTCTTAATCTCATCAATAGTGTAATTGGAAAAGAACGTCATCCAGGGATTCCCATCTGAATTCCCGAAGTATCTCCGCAACTTCCACGTGTTGTCCAAATCTACCGGTAATAAATCTAGCTGCTCGCATCTGAATTACTTAGATGTCCTCCCTCAATCCTACCTGGTACGGATCCCAAACACTCGAGCAGTATTCAAGACTAGGTCGCACCAGCGTCCTATATGGATTTTCCTTTGCAAACGAACAACGCGTTTCTAAAATTCTCCCCAATAAACCGAAGTCGAGCATTCGTCTTGCCTGCCACTTTCGTCACATGCTCTGTCCCTTTCGTATCGCTTTGCAACGTTACTGTGTCAAGCTGGATATTACTAACGCTGTATCCGAACATTACAGGTTTGTTTTGCCCACTCACTCGCATTACCTTACATCGTCCCACATTTAGAGCTAGCTGCTGTTCATCACACCAATTAGAAATTTTGTCTAAGTCGTGTTGTGTCTTCCTGCAGCCACTCAGCTTTGATGCATAACCGTATACCACAGCATCACCAGCAAACATCCGCAGATTGCTGTCCACCCGGTTCGCGAAATCACTTATGTATGCAGAGAACAACAGCGATCCTATCGCACTTCCCTGGGGCACTCCAGTCAATACCCGTGTCTCTGATGAACACTCGCGGTCGAGGCCAACATACTAGGTTCTGTTACTTACGAAGTCTTCGAGCCACTCACATGACTGTGTCTGTGAACTTATTACCTCATTAACAGCCTGCAATGTGGCACCGTGTTTAACGCTTTCCGCAAATCTAGAAATGTGGAACCTGCCTGTTGCCCTTATTATGAATAAATTATATCATGTGAGAAAAGTGCAAGCTGAATTTTGCATGAGCGATGCTTTCCTCACCCTCTGATTCGTGGACACAAGCTTCTCAGTCTGAAGAAAATTTATTATATTAGGAATCCATCTAAGTGGGCCCGGGTTCGATTCCCGGACGGTTGGAGATTACCTCCGCTTGGGGACTAGGCGTTGTGTTGTCCTCATCATCATTTCATCCCAATGTGGCGGCGACTGAAATGAGACTTGGTGGCCGAACTTTCCCGGATTGGGCCTCCCGGCCAATGATGCCACACGCTCACTTCACTGCAAAATATTCGAAAAGAGAATATGTCAATGAATTCTGCAGCAAACCAAAGTTGCGGATGTTTGTCTGTAAGTCGCCTTCCCGGGTTCGATTCCCGGCGGGATCAGGGTTTTTCTCTGCCTCGTGATGACTGGGTGTTGTGTGATGTCCTTAGGTTAGTTAGGTTTAAGTAGTTCTAGGTTCTAGGGGACTGATGACCATAGATGTTAAGTCCCATAGTGCTCAGAGCCATTTGAACCATTTTCTGTAAGTCGCCCAATGTGGCGTCGACTGAGGTTAGACTTGTACTTGTTGGCCGAACTTCCCCGGCTGGGGCCTCCTGGCCAAATGATGCCATATGCACGTTTCATTTCCTTTTTTATATTCTAAATGAGAATATGTTAATGGATTCTGCAGCAAACCAGCAAAAGAAAATTCACTAAATAACTCGCTATGATCAGCTAAAAAAAAGCTCGCATTAGGCAGAGCGCTCAGAATATTATTGCCAGAGGGTGCGTGACGTAGAACGAGCCTAAACTCAACCACCAATTTTGTGACTCCAGCTGTAACTGGATTACTCGATGCTGGATTGCTTAAAGGAGATACTGGACTGCTTAAAGACGTGGACTGTTGTATTTGTTCTCGATTTTCGGACGTCTGTCCGGTTTATTTTGATTTTCGAGGACAGTCGTTTCTGACGATTTCTACTGTATAGCTGCTCCTACCGGAACCATATTACGCCTGCGCGTAACGGCGAACCAACAAAATACACCGATCCCCTCCCGTGATCAGCTGTCGATCGTGGACGTCCGCAGAAATTTTTCCAAGACGATGCAAAATTCTGAAACTTCCATTTTTGATACGTCTGATTCGCTGAGTTCGTAAACGTGCAGAGCACCAGAAACTAAATTCCGCAAAAAGTACGTAAAACGTATTGTTGCGCAAACGATTGATAGTTATCCAGTCAATATTTTTAAGATAGATTATTTTGATATCCAACTGGTAACCATATTCAGCTGTAATGCAAACTACGACTTTTCTTGTTATTAATAGCAATGTTGATTCCACCTTCTTGATCCAACGATTCAAAATTTAATCATAATAAGATTAAATCTAGCGTACCCAACGAGTTATGAAATAGAACTAGAAAAACTTTACAAGAACAAAATTATTTCTAGCCTCATAAATGTGGTATGAAACGAAAATTAAAATTCTGCAACACGAAAATGCCAGAACAGTCGAGAAGATCCTGTCGGGTCTCAACAAAACGGCCAAAATTAGTACTTCACGAACTAGAGGAACAGGCAGTAAACTTTCTAAAAAGCCTTATTACATTGGATGTCATTTCCAGTTTATGCAGAGAACATCTTTTCGACCTATTTCAAACTTTTCTCCATTCTTCTAGTGTCTGAAATGGAATTTTCTATTTTGACATGCATTTGGGCTAATTGAGTGAGTAAAGATAGATGTATTTTATAGATTACGGCAGCTCGGACGTGATATTTCTTGTCTAGCTGGTAGTGGTTAGTTGTTGTTAATATTGGTTTCTTTCTGATCTCAGGGTGTGGCAGTTGTTAATTTTCTTTGAGAGAAGACACCACAATCTATTGTATGTAAGAACTGTCGTAAGGCAGAGTTCGTAGTGAACTTTGATGGATTAATCAGTGAATGATGACAATAATTTTTAAGCGAGTCCTGTCCAAATTAATTTTAGACTCTGCAGGTAGGTTAAATTCGTGTCAAAAATTATTTTTGCGAGTCGTTATGAACTCAACGTTCATTAATGCTGAAATCAAAGACCCTATGCCAATGTTAACTTTTGTTCAATTTGATGAAAAAATGACGATCGCTATGCTGCTAAAGTATCTATCAAAAATAAAGTTCTCACACATACTACGTTTACATACGCCACGTCGTCTGAAAGACGAAAACCGAATTTCGGAAACCGTTTTTCTCTGTCGTGTTTACTGTTACGGTCCGAAGTGGATTTGCTAGCCCAGTTAAATATGGCGCCTGGAAAATAACTGTTTCAGTTTCTGATTTAGTAAGCACAATCGCTATTTCTCTTCAATTAGACTAGGTGTAAATAGCTTCAGTCTAATATTTCTACTTAGCCTTGCCTTCAATGTACAAAAAGCCACTCCGTCCATGTTAGCCCAAATTTTTTATAAACAAGACAAGAGATGACAGCCCAAGCACGTTTCAAAACCGGTTGCTTTTACATGGGAACGAAAATCGATTGCGGAATTGGAAAACCGGCAACCAGAAGTGGTTTTCCGGAATCGATTTTGAAGTTTTTACATGACCACCCAGAAGCGGTATTGGGAAATCGGTTTACGAAATCCAGTTTTGGGAGCCCGATGCAAACGGGGTGACAGTTTCAGCTTTAAATTAGTTCCTGTCCACTGTAAAATCCCTATGTCTTCCCTAAATTCACTAAAAATTAGTTATCAGTTCTTTTTAATAATTAAACTTTTCCCCTTCAGAGAGATAATTACTTTCAGATAAGGTGGAAGGTAGTTGTGAAATTAAATTCTGTATACTTTCACAATATATATATATTTTCGCCATTAAAAAAATGGCTCTGAGCACTATGGGACTTAACATCTTAGGTCATCAGTCCCCTAGAACTTAGAACTACTTAAACCTAACTAACATAAGGACACCACACACATCCATGCCCGAGGCAGGATTCGAACCTGCGACCGTAGCAGTCCCGCGGTTCCGGACTGTCGCGCCTAGCCGGCCGCGGTGGTCTAGCGGGCATGGATGTGTGATGTCCTTAGGTTAGTTAGGTTTAAGTAGTTCTAAGTTCTAGGGGACAGATGATCGCAGATGTTAAGTCCCATAGTGCTCAGAGCCATTTGAACCATTTTTTTGTAGCGCCTAGAACCGCACGGCCACCGCGGCCGGCTTTCGCAATTAAGAATCATAAGCGCTCGCAAGAGCAGCTTGAGACAAGATGAGAGCGAGACAGTATTGTCTCGACTATTTATAGACTTAAATGACGTAACTATAATTTCTTACACCTTAATGTTTTTAGTACACTAAGTGTTCTTTTGAAATGGTTGTTTTCAATTATTCACAATTATACAAAAATATTAACGAAATTATTTAAAATCTTGGCTTATGGCCGTAGCTTCAAGGGTCTGCTGCAATAGCTCTACCATGTAAATCTGAATGTATGTTTTAATTAATGAAGACGCCGGCCCTGAAAGCATACACGTTACTATCTGAATGCATAATTTGCAAGCCGTCATCTATGTTCTTCATCCATAGACAATAGCTGAACTGTTGTCGAGATTCCGTTGTGCAGCAGTGGGCGGGATCCATACTTCAAAGTATCGGATCTGTTCATTTCTGCAATTCGAAAACGGCTGAACGAGGAAAAGAAAGAGAAACGATCAACGACACTATATCAGCACTGTTTTGTAAAGGTTCGCACCCATCTTGGCTGTAGAATAGCTCCGAAAGAGTCACTGCACCGAAGAACTTCTCGTGCTCGTGAATGGTTTGAAAAAACAAGTCTCAAAACATGCAGTTATTTGTTAAGTCACAGTATTTCACATCACACACAGCAGTGTTAAGTCTGCAGATTAGATGACTTGCAGACAATCATTGCCAGAATTTTGTGAGGATTCTGCAATGCGTGGAATGTCCGTACACCAAATTACAGAAGAGAGCAAGCACTCTCTACATCTATATGTACATCACTCAGCAAGCTACCTAACGGTGTGTGGTACTTCTGCTACCACTAACTGATCCCCCTTCCTGTTACACCCGGGAATGGCGCGTGGGAAGAATGATTGTCGGTTGCTTCTATATTAGCTGTAATTTCTCGAATTTTCTCATCGTGATCATTTCGCGAGATGTATGCGGGAGGGAGTAATATGTTTCCCGATTCTTCCCGGAAGGTGTTCTCTCGACATTTCAATAGCAAACGTCTTGCTTATAGACACCACCTCTCTTGTAACGCTCTCTCCCCGACTAAACCATCCCGTGACGAAATACACCGCTCTTCTCCATCTGTTTTATCAGTTCTATCAGCCCTACCTGGTAAGAGTCCCATACTGATGAGCAGGACTGAAGAACCGGTTGGTCGGCCGTTGTGTCTGAGCGGTTCTAGGCGCTTCAATCTGGGACCGCGCGAACGCTACGGTCGCAGGTTCAAATCCTGCCTCGAGCATGGATGTGTGTGGTGTCCTTAGGTTATTTAGGTTTAAGTAGTTCTAAGTTCTAGGAGACTGATGACCTCCGATGTTAAGTCCCATAGTGCTCATAGCCAAGAATCGGCTGAACAAGTGCCTACTAAGCCACTTCCATCATGGATGAGTTATGTTTCCTTAAAATTCTTCCTATGACTCTCAGTCTGGTATCTGCTCTTCCTACTATTTGTTTTATGTGGTCATTTCACTTAAGGTTGCTCTGGATGGTTACTCTGTTTGATATTTTGCTGTAGATATTGTTTCTAGCAGTTTTTCATCACTATTGTAGTTGTGCAGTAGTGGATTTCTTTTCCTATGTATGAGCTGTATATTACGTTTTTTTGTGTTCAGGGTCAATTGTCAGAGCCTGAAGATCTTTCTGCAAATCGATAGTCTTAGCTGTTGCTACACTGTTGTAGACAATGGCATCATCTACGAACGGTCTTCGAGCTTCGACGCTTTCTATTGAATCATTTATATAAAATGCAAATAGTAACTCACACTTTCTTTGGGTACTCTGGAAATTACCTTTACAGCTATGAATAAAAAGAGGGAACTGAGTTTCACAAAACCTCTGCGTTTATAAAGGATAGTGCTCCTCCATGCCTACACCAACATGGTGACTATCAAAAAAGTTCTACTGTCACCTCTGTATAGTTAGTTTCAAACGAGGAGATCACTGGATGTGGGGCCATAATGTTAACTGTAGTCAAGGTAGGTAGATAGAAACGGTCGAAAAGCGAATGATGGGTAGCGGGTATAAGAGGGAAGAAAGCGCGAAGGCAAGCGCCAAGGGAGAAAGCCTCCGCGATAATGAAGAAGGGAAGTAAGAGCAGTAGCGGGTTTTCTTACTTGCTGCGACAGATCATGCAAGGGTAAGGTTGTGGGTAGTTTATGGGTATCGTGCAGTGCTCGGTACCATTGTCGTACCTCACGTTCATCATAAAGAGTACCGGTCAAACCTTAACACCATCATTCCAACCAAGCCTCGGCAGTTCGGAGTTCAAATGGTTCAAATGGCTCTGAGCACTATGGGACTATAACATCTGAGATCGTCAGTCCCCTAGAACTTAGAACTACTTAAACCTAACTAACCTAATAACATCACAAACGTCCATACCCGATTCATGATTCCAACCTGCGACCGTAGCAGTCATGTGGTTCCGGACTGAAGCGCCTGGAACCGCTCAGCCACAGCGACTGGCTCCAGTTTGGAGTGTGCTGCGTGTAATCGTGAATTGATATTTGACTGCTTCCAGTCTTACACTAGGATGACAGTGACATCCGCGTAGACGTCTACCATCGTGTTTTATGTGGCTGGAAAGTCGTTAATGTAGAGATTAAATAAGAGGGGACACAGGATGCTGCCTTTGGGTACTCCCGCATGTATCATGTGTCGTGTCGACAGTTTACACTGAACGTCAGTGTTGAAGCATCTGGTGGAGAGGTATAACTGTATGAGACATATGAGCTCGTCGCTGAGTTTGCAAATGAGGCAATTGCGCCATAGGCGATTGGAAGCTTTTTCGATGTCTAGGAACACAGTCCCTGCTTCCTTGTTGGTGTTGTAGCCACCTCTTGGACATGTTCAGCTACGCGAAGGACTTGTTGTGTTGTGGTGCAGTGATTTCGGATGCCGAACTGCTCCGGTCCCAGTGTGTCCTTGGTGATGCAGTGACCACTTAGATATCTGAGAATCAGTTTCTCAACTATCTCGCTGGGTGAACGCAGCAGACCGATGGGTCAGTAGTTTTGTGGGAGAGGTTGGTTATTCCCCAGCTTCCTTAAAATCAGGACCTTCAGTGTCCTAAAATGGCATTCGTAATTTGGGTTAGGTATTCCACTGCTTTTTCTGTGAACTCTTGGTGCACACAGTTTTGAATGCCCTCACGAACAGCAGCTTTACTAGCTGTGGTGTGCTTAATAACTCATGTGATTTCTTCTATACCAGAATGTCTTATTACAGTATGGGTAGGCTGAGCTACAACTCATTTAACATCTTAGTCTGTTCCTACTGTGTTTGCTGGATCGGAACGAACCAGATTCGGTGTGAAAGACGCTGCTAGTGTTCTGGCCATTAGTTCTGATGTCTCCTCCACAGGGTGTGGAGGTCCATCAGATCATTGTAAAGAACACTACTGGTCATTAAAATTGCTACACCAAGAAGAAATGCAGATGATAAACAGGTATTCATTGGACAAATATATTATAAAGAGCTGATATGTGATTACATTTTCACGCAGTTTGGGTTCATAGTTCCTGAGAAATCAGTACCCAGAACAACCACCTCTGGCCGAAATAACGGCCTTGATACGCTTGGGCATTGAGTCAAACCGAGCTTGGATGGCGTGTACAGGTACAGCTGCCCATGCAGCTTCAACACGATACCACAGTTCATCAAGAGTAGTGACTGGCTTATTGTGACGACCCAGTTGCCCTGCCACCATTGACCAGACGTTTTCCGTTGGTGAGAGATCTGGAGAATGTGCTGGCCAGGGCCGCAGTCGTACATTTTCTGTATCCAGAAAGGACCTGCAACATGCGGTCGTGGATTATCCTGCTGAAATGAAGGGTTTTGCAGGAATCGAATGAAGGTTAGAGCCACGAGTCGTAACACATCTGAAATGTAACGTCTACGGTTCAAAGTGCCGTCAATGCGAACAGGAGGTGACTGAGACGTATAACCAGTGGCACCCCATACCATCACGCTGGGTGATACGCCAGTATGGCGATGACGAATACACGATTCCAGTGTGGGTTCACTGCGATGTCGCCAAACAAAGATGCGTCCATCATGATGGAACCTGGGTTCATCCGAAAAAATGACGTTTTGCGATTCATGCACCCAGATTCGTCGTAGAGTACACCATCGCAGGCACTCCTGTCTGTGATGCAGCGTCAAGGGTAACTGCAAGGCCGTTGGGATCCAGCACGGCGTTCTGTATTACCCTCCTGAACCCACCGATTCCATATTCTGCTAACAGCCATTGGATCTCGACCAATGCGATCAGCAATGTCGCGATACGATAAACCGCAATCGCGATAGGCTACAATCTGACCTTTATCAAAGTCAGAAACGTGATGGTACGCATTTCTCCTCCTTACACAAGGCATCACAACAACATTTCACCAGGCAACGCCAGTCAACTGCTGTTTGTGTATGAGAGCTCGGTTGGAAACTTTTTTCATGTCAGCACATTGTAGGCGTCGCTACTGGCGCCAAACTTCCGTGAATGCTCTGAAAAGCTAATCATTTGCATATCTCAGCATCTTCTTCCTGTCAGTTAAATTTCGCATTTGTAGCACGTTATCTTCGTGGTGTAACAATTTTAATGGCCAGTAGTGTAAGTGTACATTGTTTCTATTTGATGAAGCAGTGAGCTAGCTTCATCATTTCACCATGGAGAAACATTACACACCTTTATAGAATCCACTCTGGGTTCTATAGAGGAGATTTTCGTTATCTAAAAATTTCATGATGTCTTAGCATAAAAAATGTTGCATATATCCCCAATAGACATCAACTTTACCCTCTCGCCCCTTCCCCCCTTGCGGACGCCTATGATGCTAGTTTGTTATTCGGGCAGATGTACAGTCGGCACCATGACGTGTCTCTGTGTCTCGGTAGCACTGTCAGTGCCCTTGCGCTGGTCGTTAGCGCAGTGCGCGTGCGTGTTTACTGCCGGAGGCAGCCCCGGTAGGCGCAGTCTGGGCGAATCGCCCGCCAGCCCGCCGCTGCCTTCCCTGGCCGCCCGCTCGGTTGCCCTGGCGCCTACCTGTCTGCATATTCAATGCAAATAGCGGCAGGCAGGACGCACAGTGCCTCCGCCGCGGCGCGCGAATATTGATGAGGCGCCGCCTAATAAACACCCACAGCCCGGCGCCGGCGACGGCGCTGCGCCTGCGCCACGGACAGTGGCAGCGGCAGCGGCTGAGCCGCGCTGGCGGCAACTGGCGACCGCGCCAGGACACAAGTTTGCGCATTAGCGGCGCGCCGCCCGCCCTCGCTTAATGCTGTACAAATTTCCGAACAAGGCTCGTTAGCTCGCGGCGGCGAGTGCAGACGGGTGGATTAATCCGGCGAGCGGCGCGGGTGGAAGAGGAAACGACAGCGACGCGACTCCAGACGGGCTTTGTCGTTCGCAGAGCCCCTAACAACTCCGCATCCTGACCTCGCGACGGACTCTGTGAAATCGCTCGTCCACAGCGCACAGTGTGTCACCAAATTTGTGAACTTTCATACATCTCAATATGAAGCATTCTCCTGCAGTAATGAATACACCCACAGCCAAGACTCTTAAATCTCTTTGCAGAAAGTATTGTTGAAAGACGTTACTAATAGATTTCTCCTCAGTTTTTTGCTGGGTTTATTCCAGTCTCTGTCTTCTCGTACAGCTTTTACCCTCTACAGTTCCCTCCAGTACCATGGAATTTACTCCCTGATGTCTTAACACATGTCCTTTCTTGCTGTCCCTTGCTGTAGTGTTTTCCATATGTTCCTTTCCTCCCTAATTTTTTGGAGAACCTCCTCATTTCGTATTTTGTCAGTCCAGCTAATTTTCAATATTCTTCTGTAGCACCACATTCGAAATGCTTTGATTCTATCCTGTTCCAGTTTTCTCACTGTCCATGATTCACTACCATACAGTTCTATGCTCCAAATTTACATTCTTCTATTAGGCTGCTGCATCAGTTTTCGTTTTGCATGTTGGTATTCTGGTTTCTATGGATTTGTTTATAGATTGTTAAATTTCATTTCTAGTTCACTGGTACTGTTTGAGTTTACATATTATGATTTTGTCATTTGGAGATAGCCTAGTCGAGCTGTGGACGCTAGAAAATGAAGAGCCAAGTGGAGGAATCGGAACATTTCCGACATCTTCATGTATTTCATTTAAATAGAGGGTCGACAGCAGCGGAGACAGCCAGAACCATTTTCGTCGTGTATGGGGACAGTGCCATTGGACAGAGCACGGCATGAAAATGGTTTGCTCGTTTTAAGAAGGGCCGTTTTACCATTTGTGAACAGTGATGCTGTGGTGCACTAAGAACTGCTTCCCCGAGGTGTAACCATCACTGCTGACATTTAGTGTCAACAAATGAGACGCCTTCCAGACGCAGTACAAGAACAAGGACCAGGAACATGGCATGAAGTGATGCTACTCCACGGCAATGCCTGCTCGCAGTCTGCTGGACTGACAGAAAGCTCTATACAGGTGTTGGGTAGGGAAGTCATTCCGCATCCACATCATGTAGCAGATCTTGCACCCTCAGATATTGACCTTTGCGCTCTCGATCGAACAGTCTTCATCGTACTTCCTTCCCGGCTGAAAATGCGCTCTGAACATAGCACAACGTCTTCTTCACGTCAAAACTACGTGATTTCTACAGTCGCGGATTCGAAAAGTTATTCCAGCGTTGAAAGACCGTTGTAAATAGTGAAGGAGACTCTGTTACTGATGACTGTTCTGTTTCTGTATCTGTTGTGTTTATTAAACTTATGGAAAAACTGTACTAACTTATCCACCAGCCCAATATATTCCTGAAATTAAGGGATATGTTTGATATCGGTAGACTACTACTGGCCAAGAAAGTTCCTTTGCCTGCGCTACTCTGTTTCTCTTGTCCTCCTTGCTTCAGCCGCCGTGGGTTGTTTTGGTTCCAAGGCAGCAGAATTCCATAACTTCGTCTGCTTTCGGATAACCAGTTTTGATGTTAAGTATCTCGCGATTCTCATTTTTGCTACTTCTCATTATTCTTCTTGCTCTCTTTTACTCTGAATACATATTCTGTATTAATCAGACTGTGCATTCCGTTCAGTGGATCCTGTAATTGTTCTTACCTTTCACTAATGATAGTAAAGTCATTGATATCCTTGCACCCTCAGTTTTAATTTCACTCTTGAACCTTTATTTTATTTCTGTCATTGCTTCTTCTATGTATAGAGTGAACAGTAGGGGCGAAAGACGGCATCCTTCTCTTAAATCGGTTTTAATCCGAGCACATCGTTCTCGGTCATCCACTCTTATTGTTCAGTCATGATTCTTGTACATATCGTATATGAACCCCCTTTCTGTGTAGTTAACTCCAATTTTTCTGAGTATTTAAACCGTTTTTCACCATTTTACTTTGTCAAATATACGATGGTCGCCCGGAAAGTAACATATCGCATTTTTTAACAATTGCTTATTGAACATATCGAGAATAACACTGACGAAAGAATGGTGTTTTATCTACAGACCCTATTTTTCCACGTAATCTCCATCCCGTTCTATGGCCTTCCTCCAGCTCGAAACAAGCACTTGTATGCCCTGTCGGTACCAATCCTAGTCCTGGTGGCGGAGGCAGCGCTTCGCTGTGTGAATCTCTTCCTCATCATCCTCAAAATGTCTTCCACGAATGGCATCCTTTAATGGACGAAACAAGTGGAAGTCCGAAGGGGCGAGGTCGGGCTGTAGGGTGGATGGGGTAACACTGTCCAACCCCGCTTTGCGTTGTGCTCAGCAGTCGTCAGACTTGTGTGGGGCCGAGCGTTACCGTGATGCAGCAAAACATGTCTTGGGCTGTTGTGGTCGCCGGAAGTGCGTCTTGAGTTTTGTGATTGTGTTGACATATACCTCTGAATTAAGGGTACCGCATTTTGGTATCACATCAGTGAGAATCACAACTTCACAGACCCAGAACACAATGATCGCCCGCCCAGCTAGGCGGGCGGTCTAATTCGCTGCTTCCCGAGAAGGAAGGAGTGCCGATCCCCGGCAGGAATCCTCCTGGCGGATTAGTGTCGAGTTCAGGTGTGCCGGCCAGCCTGTGGATGGTTTTTTAAGGCGGTTTTCCATCTGCCTCGGTGAATGTGTGCTGGTTCCCCTTATTCCGCCTCAGTTACACTATGTCGGCGATTGCTGCGTACACCATAATTACTCTACCACACAAACTTTTGGGGTTACACTGGTCTGGTATGAGACGTTCCAGAGGGGGGTTTGGGGGGGGGGGGCGCACTGGTGGGTCGAATCGCACAATAACCCTGGGTTCGTGGGATGGTGGTGAGATGAGTGGACTGCTGTAGCCTGTTGTGGGGTTGTGAACCACTGAGGGCTACGGCGGCGACGAAGCCTCTCCGTCGTTTCTAGGTCCCAAGTTCCATACACACACACACACACACACACACACACACACACACACAAACAATACACAAACTGTGATCATGACCTTGACGGCGGAAGCGGGTGCTATGAATTTTTTCTTCTGTGGGAAGTCGGAATGGTGCCATTCCACAGGCTGTCGTTTTGTTTCAGGATCAAAATAGTGAACCCAGCTTTCATCACCTGTCACAATCCGGGACAAGAAGGCCTCATCCTCAGCTTCGAAACTTTGCAGCAAATCAAGACATATATTTTTCTGTGCCGTTTGTGATCCACCATTAGACACTGTGGGTCCCATCATGCACACATTTTTGAATATCCAAGAGTGAGTGTAATTGCAACCACACTTCCATTGCTACTTGACAGATGCAGTGCAAACTGCCGAGTCGTAATGCGTCTGTCCTCATGAATGACAACATCAGCTCGCCGCAACATGTCGCCGGCCCGAGTGGCCGTGCGGTTCTAGGCGCTACAGGCTGGAGCCGAGCGACCGCTACGGATGCAGGTTCGAATCGTGTCTCAGGCATGGATGTGTGTGGTGTCCTTAGTTAGGTTTAATTAGTTGTAAGTTCTAGGCGACTGATGACCTCAGAAGTTAAGTCGCATAGTGCTCAGAGCCATTTTTTGCAACATGTCAGGTGTGACAGCCGTGGATGGTCTGCTGCAAATCGTGGAGCTGCGCCGAACCGCCTTCTGATGTCCTCACCCTCCATGCCCAGCTACTAACTGTACTTACGTCGACATTAAACGCTCCATAGACTTTGCGCAACCATTTGTGAATATTCCCCACAGTTTCTTTTTCTGCAGTGAGAAATACAATGACGGCACGTTGCTTGTAACGTACATCACCTACTGATGCCATTTTGAAACTGTCCTGCACCTACTCTTGAGCTGTGGTAAAAAATTGCTGTTTTGAAGAGCGCGCCGCAGCGCGTTGTGTGAAGCAGACGCCCTCCGTTTCTGGCGGTGGCGCCGCTGTGGCAATCGCAGCTTTTGGTGTCTCCCTCTGGTGGGAAAGCGGAAAGTTTGCCTGTTCACGTGCATTTAAGGGGCGCTATCAGATCGGCAGGGTGGTCAGTCTGAGTGAGGCTAGGTCAGTCTCGCGTCACCAATTCTTGGTCTGTCTCTCGTTTGCATTTGTGCGGCAGTTAGTGTCTGTCTGTCATCGGAGTACTAATATGTCTGTCGTTTGGATCAACTTTAAAGCCTTAAAGCCAGAAAATGAGAGTCTTGCCACTTCGCCAGTAACAGAACTCAGCTAGTGGTCGCCCGGTCGGGGCTGAGTTCCTGCATCTGAGTCTGCGCGTTAGGCCGCCAGTCTACTCGAGTTGCGCGGGCAACGGTCATTGGCGGTTGGATCGGTCTGTTGGTCGGTCGCGCACTGATACACGAGAAGACGTGTCCGCCTTGAGCGTCGGCGCATGTGAGGTCTCCATGTGAGTCCAGTGGGCAGCCCCGTATGGAAAGGGGTAGTGGCTTCGCGGTTCGCACGAGAGCAACAGTAGCGAATGCACGACATCGAGCTGGCTGGGGCGAGCTGCGACGCCGTGAGACGGGAGGTCGGCGCGCCTTCCTGCGTCCGTTGAAGCGACGAGCAGCGGACGGTTCGGGAGAGCGTTGGGGGTGCTGCGCCAGGTCTTTGCAAGAAATCGCAGTTTATTAGAAGTTAAGTGATTGGGAGATATGTTGTTTCATTTACTTGTTACATTCTACTTGTTTTCTTGGTGAGGTCACCAGCCGCTTTGTTTTGGGGTCGTCCCCCATTCTTCTCCGTTTGCCCACACGCGGGAAGGTGGTTATTTGTGAATTGGGTGGTCCGTTTTTCCCTTGTGGAATTGGGGAGGTATAGAGCACTCTTCGTTCGGTTCGGGTTGTTTAGTAAATACCCCCCCCCCCCCCCCCCCCGTCAATCTACCGTACGTTAATAGCTGACTCTGTCATGTTTGTCGGATTCGGTGTTAACGAATTTATAGAATTAAGGTAAAGGCCGAATTCCTGAAATAGGTTTTTATCTTGCCTATCATCTTACGAGGCGGTATATGTGTACTATAGAGCACGTTGTACATTTTATGCAAGTCTAAATTTCATGGGTTTTATTTAAATAGTCATTTTCATTAAGTTGCCACCCTTCCACCATAAGAGCCCTTTTAAAAACATATTGCACTTTTGGTGGCAAATAATTTCTTAGTGTGAGTGTTTGTACCATTTCCATCCCTCTTACGGGGTGCATAGTTAATGTGTTTTTGTGAGTTGTTAAAATTTTTAGTTTAAAGTAATCTGGTGTGTTGCAGATTTGCACCAGTGTAGTCTTTCAGAAGTTGTTTAAAAAAAATGGTTCAAATGGCTCTGAGCACTATGGGACTCAACATCTTAGGTCATAAGTCCCCTAGAACTTAGAACTACTTAAACCTAACTAACCTAAGGACATCACACACACCCATGCCCGAGGCAGGATTCGAACCTGCGACCGTAGCAGTCCCGCGGTTCCGGACTGCAGCGCCAGAACCGCTAGACCACCGCGGCTGGCCAGAAGTTGTTGTGAGCGATCGTGACTACGGCCGTGTTGAAAGGGAGCGACAGGCTTCTCAGCCCGAAGGCTCATACTGTTCTTTCTGCCTCTAAATAAAATTGTAACTTGATATTTCGAGGGTGCTTTTCTGCTTACAAATTTTAAATCTGTTTTTGAAAAGGCTTTTATGAATAAAATTCCCATTTGTTAAAGTTAATTTCATTTTCATCAGTTACTCCCTGGCAACTACTTCCACGCTCACCTAGTGTGATTAAATGTGTTAAATGTTCTTGGTGAATCGCTAGTAAATAAAGTAAATTCTTTAAGAAAAGATTTTGAAAGTAAAATTACGGTTCAACGCTATCTGTTGGAAGTGACGGAAACTTGGCGCACTCACTCAGGAGACTTCAGATAATACATACGTCACGTTTCGCATTCGTGGCATTGCCTTCGACTGAGAAAAAAACACGGTGCATTACTTTCTGGGCAACCCTCGTAGATGCTGAATGTTGCGTTTCCCGAACGTTGTACTACCTTACGGCAACATCTATATGATGATCTCTGTTAGGAAATTATGTAAATACTGACTGTGTCGGGTACTAAGTTGTAACAGCATAAAGTCTTTGTTTTATGATCATCCTTCAATTACACTGGCTACGAACGATGAAAATCTGTTTTTAGTTACGTCATATATGGATGTTGTCATTGTGAGAAATATTTTAACAATGTGTGAAGTCTTAATAGCACCAACAATAATCATGAATGTTTTACGATCTGAAGATGGCTAGATTGTTAGCTGAAACTAGTAATAAATCCTAATAAAGAAGATTTCATGTGCCATCTTGACATCATGGGTTTTCAATCCGTAAAATACATTATAATTTTTTTTAAAAATTATCTCAATCTCAAGAAAATTGAATCTTAGACATTTGTCTCTTCTTTTTCAGTTTCCCCAAACTTTACACGTCATTTGCATACAACGCTGTGATCCCAAATAAAATTCTCAGAAATTCCTTCCTTAAATTAAGACAATATTTGATACTAGTAGCCAGAAATACTGTCTTGGGCTGTGTGAACTGCTTTCTGTGTCCCCCTGTCTTCGTCTACCATCGTTTTTCTCCTCAGAGGGAGCAGAATTCATTCACTTAGTCTGCTTCGTGATCCCCTGTTTTGATGATAAGTTTATCATTAATCTCGTTTCTGCTACTCTTCGTTACATGTTCTTTCTTTGGTTTCTTCTCAGTCCGTATTCTCTGATCAGCAGGTTCATTTAGTACAGTGTGTGCTCTGTAATTATTGCTAGTTTCACTGAGGACAGGAACGTCATCAGCGAATGTTATCGCTAGTATTATTTCATCTTGAATTTTAATCCTACTTTTGAACATTTCTTTTATATCCATCATTGCTTCTTCGATGTATCGATTAAAGGGTTGGGCAGAAAGACCACAACTTTGTGTCACAGCCGTTTTAATACGAGCGCATCTTCTTCGTCTTCCATTCTCTTAGTTCCTGCTCGGAATTTACAGATATCTCAAATTTCCTGTCTTTGCCTGTAGCATGCCCCTGTTTCACAGGGAATTTTGAACGTCTTGCGCCATTTTATTCTGTCTAAAGCTTTTCCTAGCCCTACTTGTCTCAGTGAACGTGTCTTAATTTTTGTTTAGTGTTGCTTCCACTATCAAGGGCAGTATCAGAACTATGTTATGCACTTCCTTCTTCTAAAGCTAAACTGATCATCATCCGGCATATCCTCATTCCTCTTTTATTATTTTCAGCAACTTGGATACACGAGCTGTTAAAGTGACTATGCGATAACTCTAGCATTTATTTGCCGTTTCACATTTGGAACTGTGTGGATAATATGCTGTCGGGGTTCTGGTAGTATGTAGCCAGTCTCTCAGATTCTACTGAGTAGGCGTTAGGTTGCTAATGCACCCTCTTCCTAATGATTTTAGAAATACCTGTGCCTTCTGCGTTATTTGTTTGAAAACGTCTGACTGTAATACTGGATCCCTTAAGTATTACAAAACGATTTCCAATTCTTATTCTCTTACTTCAGCTCTGTGTAGAGACTGAACAACTGCGAGGATCAGCTACTACTCTGTCACACACCTTTCCCTCCTATTGCTTCGCTGCCACGCCCTTCGAGTCTCAATAGATTTTGTTTGGTTTCTGTGCAAGCTGTAGAAAATGTTTCACACGTGCTCTCGTCCCTATTTCAATTCCAGTCTCAACTTAGTCAAAAGCTTTCTCTAAATCGTCATATTCCAAAGAACGTAGATTCGAATTTCTTCAGTCTATACACATCATTGATACTGAACCAAAGATGATACCAAGTGCGACTGTGGCCGACAGGGTCAACATGCTGTAGTAGGGGACGCAGCGACACAATGAGAAGTGGGCACGACGAGACGAAGAACACACGTATTCGGCTGGTCTTCTGGGAAATAAGCGCCGCGCAAGACGAGCTGAGATGAGTAGCTGCGACACGCGAAATGGCGGCGCCACATTAGCGCATCTCCAGGGACGCCCGCTAGATTGTCTCAGCGCAGGCGTCGCTTCACGGCGGTCGCTTCTCGTCACACTGCCGGCGCCGTCTTATTCATTAAAGTTCATCGCGGGATACAGACCGTGTTCGGGGACACATCTAGTTCCACGTTTTACCGTGTCTTTACGGGATCGAGACTGACATAGCTTTCTTGTGTTTCACATTAGACGTGCAGCGCTGTGTCTCATGTTTGCCCCACTACATCATGAAGGCACACACGACTAAGAGCTCACGCAATTTGCTTAGCACTTTTAGCGTAGCGGGTGAAGCGATACGGCGAAACATCGCAGGCTGTTATGTGAAAGAGGAAGGATTATTTCGACTTCGTCGTAGTAGCTTTAGCGCGCTATGTAGACTCAGATACCGACGTATCTGTAACTCTCTGAAGCACTACATTTAAAACCATTAACAGTTGGCAGGCCGGTGTGACCGAGCGGTTCTAGCCGCTTCAGTCTGGAACTGCGTGACCGCTACGGTCGCAGGTTCGAATCCTGCCTCGGGCAGGGATGTGTGTGATGTCCTTAGGTTAGTTAGGTTTAAGTAGTTCTCAGTTCTAGGGGACTGATGACCTCAGATGTTAAATCCCATAGTGCTCAGAGCCATTTGAACCATTGACAGTTGAATGCTGCCTCTCAAGTTGTACAACGCTGACGTAGACTCTACATTTACTCTACATTACTTTGCAGTGTCGGCAAAATACGAAGAATACTGCCGTGCCCAACCGGCTAGCCGCGCAGTCTAACGCGCTGCTTCCCGAGCGAGAAGGCGTGTCGGCCCCTGGCTCGAATCCGGCCGGCGGGTTAGCGTCGACTTCCGCTGTGCCGGCCAGCCTGTGGATGGTTTCTAAGGCGGTTTTCCATCTACCTCGGCGAACACGGGCTGGTTCCCCTTATTCCGCCTCAGTTATACTGTATCGGCGATTGCTGAGTAAACACTGTCTCCACATACGTGCAAACCATAATTACTCTACCACGCAAGCATTTGGGGTTATGCTCGTCTGATATGAGACGTCCCCAGGGGGTCCACTGGGGGCCGAACGGCACAATAACCCTTTGTTTAGAGTGGGGCGGCGGTGGGGTGGGTGGACTGTTGTGGCCTGTTGTGGGGTTTTGAACCACTGGTTCGTCAGCATATAAGAAGCTCTTGGTGTCTGGGGCCATAGGTTGGTCGATCGTGATATGTATTAAACAGAAATGGAGCCAAAACACTTCCTTGTGGGAGACCATTCTTCTGTAGTTTCCATCGACTACACTTTCCTTGAAAGTCGACGAAGAACCTGCGATTCAGCAGAAGGGAGGTGATGAGTCTGGTTACACCTAAATCTTTGGTCAGATTGTAGACTTTGACGAGTATTAGCTGGTGACTGACCATATCATACGCCGCTGATAAGTCGACAAATGCCTCTCCTGACACCTTCCGAGCTTCAAAGCCATCTTCTATAAACTGTATCAGATTTAGCTACAGTCCAGTACAGCTTTTACCTGGACGAAATCCAGTTTTCTGAGGTATGAGTGAGGGGTCAATTCCAAGTGATCCGCTATTCAAAATCAGTCTTTCCAGCAATTTGTAAAGACGACAAAGTAGTGCAACTGGTCTAAAATTCTTTGGATCATTTCCTTCTTTGCCAGTTTTGAGCAAAGCAATCACTCGAGTCTTCCGCCGTATCTTTGGAATTTGGTTTCTGCTTCCACAGTTATCGAAAGGTTGGAGGGATACGGCGGGACGAAGCCTCTCCGTCGTTTCTAGGTTCCCAGTTTAACACACTCTTACACATGCACAATACCACCGTAGAAAACATTCAAGGCTCCTTATGAAAGGCAACCAAAACCACAACAGCTGCTCTAGCAGTAGGTGATCTAAGTTGGGTTGCCTGTCTTAAGAGTTGCTGGCTGCCCTCCTGAAAGATATCCAGCCAAATTCTGCCCAACTGGTACGTTAGATCGTCAAAATCGCGGACTGGGTGGAGAGCCTTGCCCATAATGCTCCAAACGATCTCAGTTTGGAAGAGATCCGGACACGTTGTTGGCCAAGGTGTGGTTTGGCAAGGACAAAGACAAGCAGGAGGAACTGTTGTCGTGCGCGGGCTCACATTATCGTGCTGAAACGTGAGCCCATTATGGCTTTCCATAAAACACAACAAAACAGGGTGTAGAATGTCATCGAGGTACCGCTGTGCTGTAAGAGCGTCGCGGATGTCAACCAAAGCGTTGAAATAGCACCCCGGACTATCACTCCTGGTTGTCGGGCCTTACGTGGGTGACAGTCAGGTTGGCATCCAACCGCTGACAGAGGTGTCTCCATTCATGTCTTCGCTGATTGTCGTGGCTCAGTTCGAAGCGGGAATCATCGCTGAAGACATTTGTGCTGCAGTCAATGAGGTGCTATGCTGAAGACATGTCTGGAGATGCCCCAGACAGTGGTGGAATACCAACCCGAATCTCCCCTACCATACTGCCCGACGGCCAGGTGTGATGGTCTGGAGTGTCACGTCTTCTCATGGAAGAACTCCTTGGTTGTCGTTCGTGGCACCCTTTCAGCACAGCGCACGTCGAAGATGTTTTACGGCTCCGTTTGTTGCCCGTCACGGCAAGTCATCCTAGGCTTACATTTCAGCAAGATAATACCCGCCCGCATAGGGCTACTGCTTGTCTTCACGCTTGCCAAAGCCTACCTCGACCAGCAAGGTCGCCGGATCTCTCCCAGATTCAGACCGTTTGGAAGATTATGGACAGGGCCTTTCAAACCAGTTCGGGATTCTGACAATGTAACGCGCCAACTGCACACAATCTGGCCCTATATACCTCAGGAGGACATTCAAGAACCTTGTCAATCAATGTCAGGCGGAGTAATTGTCTGCATAAGGACAGTGATTGACTTGCTGAGACTGTAAAGCCTTTGCCTTTCAGTAAATCATCCAGTTCTTCTGAAATTGTATTTATTTGTTTGTATCTACATACAGGGTGGTCCATTGATCGTGACCGGGCCAAATATCTCACGAAATAAGCGTCAAACGAAAAAACTACAAAGAACGAAACTTGTCTAGCTTGAAGGGGGAAACCAGATAGCGCTATTGTTGTCCCGCTAGATGGCGCTGCCGTATGTCAAACGGATATCAAATGCGTTTTTTTAATTAGGAACCCCCAGTTTTTATTTCATATTCGTGCAGTACGTAAAGAAGTATTAATGTTTTAGCTGGACCACTTTTTTCGCTTTGTGATAGATGGCACTGTAATAGTCACAAACATATGGTTCACAATTTTAGACGAACAGTTGGTAACGAGTAGGTTTTTTAACTTAAAATACAAAACGTAGGTAAGTTTGAGCATTTTATTTCGATTGTCCCAATGTGATACATGTACCTCTGTGAACTTATCATTTCTGAGAAGCATGCTGTTACAGCGTGATTACCTGTAAATACCACATTAATGCAATAAATGCTCAAATTGATGTCCGTCAACCTCAATGCATTTGGCAATACGTGTAACGACATTCCTCTCAACAGCGAGTATTTCGCCTTCCGTAATGTTTGCACATGCATTGACAATGCGCTGACGCATGTTGTCAGGCGTTGTCGGTGGATCACGATAGCAAATATCCTTCAACGGTCCCCACATAAAGAAATCCGGGGACGTCAGATCCGGTGAACGTGCGGGCCATGGTATGGTGCTTCGACGACCTATCCACCTGTCATGAAATATGCTGTTCAGTACCGCTTCAGTCGCACGCGAACTATGTGCCGGACATCCATCGTGTTGGAAGTACATCGCCATTCTGTCATGTAGTGAAACATGTTGTAGTAACATCGGTACACCACTTCGTAGGAAATCAGCATACATTTCACCATTTAGATTGGCATCGATAAAATGGGGTCAATTATCCTTCCGCCCATAATCCCGCACCATACATTAACCCGCCAAGGTCACTGATGTTCCACTTGTCGCAGCCGTCGTGGATTTTCCGTTGCCTAATAGTGCATATTATGCTTGTTTACGTTACCGCTGTTGGTGAATGACGCTTCGTCGCTAAATAGAACACGTGCAAAAAATCTGACATCGTCCCGTAATTTCTCTTGTGCCCAGTGGCAGAACTGTACACGGCGTTCAAAGTCGTCGCCATGCAATTCCTGGTGCATAGAAATACGATACGGGTGCAATTGATGTTGATGTAGCATTCTCCACACCGACGTTTTTGAGATTGCCGATTCTCGCGCAATTTGCCTGCTACTGATGTGCGGATTAGCCGCGATAGCAGGTAAAATCCCTACTTGGACATCATCATTTGTTGCAGGTCGTGGTTGACGTTTCACATGTGGCTGAACACTTCCTGTTTCCTTAAATAATGCAACTATCCGGTGAACGGTCCAGACACTTGGATGATGTCGTCCAGGATACCGAGTAGCATACATAGCACACGCCTGTTGGGCATTTTGATCACAGTAGCCATACATTAACACAATATCGACCTTTTCCGCAATTGGTAAACGGCCCATTTTAACACGGGTAATGTATCACGAAGCAAATACCGTCAGCACTAGCGGAACGTTACGTTATACCACGTACTTATACGTTTGTGACTATTACAGCGCCATCTATCACAAAGCGAAAAAAGTGTTCCAACTAAAACATTCATATTTCTTTACGTACTACACGAATATGTAGTAAGAAATGGGGGTTCCTATTTTAAAAAAACGCTGTTGATATCCGTTTGACCTCTGGCAGCGCCATCTAGCGGGCCAACCATAGCGCCATCTGGTTTCCCCTTCAAGCTAGACGAGTTTCGTTCTTTGTAGTTTTTCGTTTGATGCTTATTTCGTGAAATATTTGCCCCGGTCACTATCAATGGACCACCCTGTATATAAATATATGTATAGTTTCTTACCGATTTACTTCAAATTTGTATGATACTCTATCAAACATTTGGAAGGATATAGGATATAAATTTCATTAATTAACTATAATATGTAATGACACAGGACAGATGCCAGTCACGAAACACAAAATCCCACAGAAGTACTGGCTGTTCTAGTGCTGATTTGATGCTGAGGATTATTTACACATCAACTGGCAAATGAAGTACAGGAAGAATGGCCAGTCTTTAATGAATAAATCTATTTTTGATCAGAAATATAGCCGAGGCGGGAAATGAATGTGATTTTTTAAGAAAATTTTGAATTTGTACCTCAAGTATGTAACCCACCCGCCGAAGAAAAATTCACATTTGGCCTCTATTTCCGCAACTTTCGTACATTATTGCCCTTACGCTTTATAGTAATTTTAATTCAAATTCTGTGCTAACGGTAACATTGTTTAATCTCCGTACATCCATCTTCCTATACATCGTGAGATGACAGCCGCTATTACATTTTTATGTAGCAGGGAATACAGCTTCAGCTGTATTTTTGTATCTGATTTTATTTTGAGGTTCAAATTGGTTGAACCTCAAAAAGACGTAATGCGTCACTAAAAGAGATTGCAAATAAACTAAAATCTTTAAATACAGCTGAATTGTCATCCCAACTACACAAAGACTTGGTATTTGATTTGTGATGTCTGGTTCCTTAAGCGCCCAATGGCATTCTGCGTATTCTTCTCCCTTCTCAGTCAGTGGCCGCCAGTAATGACTTCGCAAGCAAATCGACATTAAATACATTCCTATTCCGTTACTGTATTAACGTATTAGTATTCTGAAATGTTCTCCCACTTGGCTCAGTGGTCTGTCGATGCAAAATGATAATGAGTCCAATAACAAGCTAATGTCTTGGTATAGACCATTCACATTATAAACCCAACTCTCTCGATTTTCAACTATTGTTGCTGCCTCTTGACATTTACACGTATTAGATTCCTGTGCTTCTCTGCACTTAGTCCCTATTCTTTCCCAGGTTCTGAACAGCTTGTAATACTTTACATTGCTGAAGGCTGTCTCAAAGTTAATAAACAGCATTCATCTATCTTTATTCTTGCATTTATAAATCAAAAGTTTGAACTGCACGTGTAACATCTCCACTTTTTTCGTTTACAGTTACTTCAGCTGTACTTCCTATTCATTTATATTGTGTATTCCTTCACCCCGCAATCTCAAATTACGTGTTTTTTGACAGGGAGGCCGATAATTCTTTGATGGAAAGTGGGAAAGATCGTATGGCATTGTTGGCCGGGAGGCCCCATGCGGGGGAGTTCGGTCGCCGTATTGCAAGCTCTTTCTATGTGATGCCATGTCGGTGACTTGCGAGTCAGTGACGATGAAAATGATGGACACACAACACCCAGTACCCTGCGTGATAGGCAGTAACGCTACCGCTACGCTACGGAGGCGGGCATCTCTTCGATAGTTTTACTCTATAACTTATCTGGAAATCTGTTCGTACCTCTCCTTCTTTCCACAGAACTTGGACCTTAAGTGACATGATTTCATATCTAATATCTCACTCTGATATTACCTCAGTGCCTCAACGAAGAAGGACACATATTACAGCTAAGCCGCAGTTCATGTTAAAGAGGATTATCAGAACTAACAAAAAGGGCAGAGAGGGAGAGGCAGAGATAGAGAGAGAGACGGATACAGATGTACAAATATCATATTTTATAGTAATTATTTCGTTAAAGGCCGTACATGGCATCGAACGCTCTAATTCCATTGAGTCACTGCTATATGAAATATGATTAACAAATCCCTCTCTCCATGCGCTGCGAGCTATTAGCCTCGATTCTACGAAATACTCAACTAAACATTAGCAGCTAAATACATTGCCATTATAGACCTCTTTTCATGCAATGCATTCAATAGACGGGTTGTCAAGATCCATCCATAACATGGGAGGTCGCAATGAAACACAAATTAATTTTACATTTAATAGAGATTGGAGTGCAATATCTGAATCCAGACCACTACCACATATCACATCATTGCTTCAAATGCGGCAAAACCAGTGTAACGTTTCTCACCAAGCCTTACAATGTTGTTATACTGTGGCCGTGCTGCGTGGTTTCTCTGCTCGCTCTAGAACAGAGTGTTTATATACTGTTGCCCGATTTCTTATCCATCCGAACCAGGCAAGGAAAGGAGTTAAATATGTCTGTACCGTAAAATCAGATGTATCTATAATATAATTCTTAATGGTTTTCTAAAACATCTGCCGAATCTAAAAGAAATCCTGTCAAATTAAATGTCATACTTCTTGTAGTTAGTCTGTCGACTCCCGTTTATACACATCGTGAAGTGCTATTGATGTGCGGTTTTCACAGAATGGATTGATACTCAGGGGCTCGTATTGTTAGCGCGTCAACAGATTGCGATAATGTTTAGAAAGTGTATTTTTTGTGCAAACATGCACTTTTAAAATGGAACAATGCCTATTGACATTAAGTCACTAAAAGTAGTGTAAATAAGAATGTCAGTGGTGTTCGTTTCGAGATTCTTATGCGAGTTGTTAACAAGCTATCGTATCTTGAAAAGTTCACACACAGACACTTGCACAATGTCTGTGATAGCACACACTAAAGAACAATACAAGTGCATGCACTAATTATATGTATCCTGACGAGTAACGAAACAATTAACCCTCACAGGTTGTGTTCACAACAACCAACAGCAGCAGCAACACACCCTTCTAGTCCGATGTGGAATAACTGCTACAAACGCACCAGAATTTCGGCGAAGATGTCCTAGCAGGCTGCGGTAGTACGTCTTGCATATCATTGTATGGAGCTGGTATGTCCTTGTAGACAGCCACTTTCAGCGTTCCCCACAAAGTCTGCAGGCATCAAATACGGGGAACTGGGCGACAGAGGTACAGGTTCTCTGCATACAATCCAACGATTTGGAAACAATTTCTGAAGAGATGCTGTAGTACTTCATGCATTATGGGCATGACAACCATGATGTTGGTACCACAAGTTCCTTCTAGTCTGGCCGGCCGGAGTGGCCGAGCGGTTCTAGACGCTACAGTGTGGAACCGAGCGACCGCTACGGTCGCAGGTTCGAATCAGCCTCGAGCATGTATGTGTGATTTCCTTAGGTTAGTTAGGTTTAAGTAGTTCTAAGTTCTAGGAGGCTGATGACCTCAGAAGTTAAGTCGCATAGTGCTCAGAGCCATTTGAACCATTTTTTTCCTCCTAGTCTGCACAGAAAGGTCTTCAGTTACCTGTGGAAGATGGTTTCTTAAGAGACTGCGACACTTGTGCGTGTCCTATGAAAAACGGTCCTGTGAACTGATGGTTCAGTATCCCACACCACACGTTTTCACTCCATGGACGCTGACGTTCCACCCGACCAGGCCATAGTGCATGTTTCCGCGGTTTACCTGGCCGTAATTGAATCTAGCCCGTGGTCTATCGAGTCGGCTCGCAGCCGTGCTAGCGTGCGGAGCTGCTCCGCGCGCCGTGTGACCCTCCGCTCTTGGCGGTGTTTACTTCCGCGTCGCGGTGTTTGTGTCTATCGAGTCCCGTCCTAACGTACACCATGGCGCACTCGTACCGCCGTGCAACGATCAAAGTAACGTTTCAGGCCGAACATCCACGACCCAGAGCTTTCGAAGTCGAACAGTTCATACGTGAGGATCTACGTTTGAACCCCCAGGACGTAATCGGCATACATTTTTCCATCACTGGAAGTGTTGTCTACATCAAGATGTCGACGGAGGAAATTTGCAATGGCATAATTCACCGTCATGCCACCGGACTGAAATTTAAACACTCTGATGGACATATGGGTGCTGTGACAGTCGCCCATGCTGGATTCGGTCTCCGGACATTGCGGGTGTTTGAACTCCCGTTCGAGGTGCCTCAGGATGTGGTCATTGCCGCTTTCCAACCATATGGCACCGTCTTGGGTCACGTCGCGGAGAAGTGGCAAACATTTACGACCTACCCCGTATTTAATGGCGTCAGGCAAATAAAAATTGAGCTGACGAAACATGTCCCATCGTACCTGCTGATTGGCGGTGTGAGGGCCATCGTCATGTATGATGGACAGCCACGAACGTGCGCAGGATGTGGCCAGGAGGGACATGTACGTTCCGAATGCTTACACCTCCGTTTAATACAGACGCCGTTACGTGAAGAGACCCAGGCTTCGACGGTCACGTCCTTACCCATCACCTACGCCAAGGTTGCACAGGACCCCGTCGTACCAATCTCGATTGCGCCAGCAGCATCGTCAACGCCACCCGCCGCAGCACAACGCGCCGAGGACACAAGCACGGCGTCGCCTCCAGTGCTCGCTTCAAGACCGTCCGGGTTGCAGACCGAAACCGATGTTCCTGTTGGAACCATGGGCGTCGACCTTGGTGTCGTGCCGACGTCTGCCTTTGTCCAGACGGGTTCGGCGTCAGACGGCGGGCGACCACATTCTGATTCAGAAGGCCACATCAGAAAACAGCGATCGCCTCGCAAACACAGGAAACGACGACGAACGCCTTCCGATGACGCCCTTTCTCAGACGGCCCCACGAGATGTCGACCTGATGTCTGACGGTGATCTCTCACATTGCGTCCAGTCACACGATGTGGCAGCAACAGGAGCCCCTCCTGTGACGCCTACTCTCCCAGCCAGGGACATGCCCTCGCCGTTGTCAACGAATGATGACGCTGGTCCCCCTGCCACTCATGTTGCGGAATCCACAACACCCGTTCCGGAACTACGTGACCGTCACATGTCCACGTCGTCAGCTTCCTGGGCCGATGACGTTGAAGAAGAAGAGGAACAGACTGCCAGCGTGTCTGCACAGGAGTCCACCTCGGCGACACTGGGGCTGGCGCCCCGCCAGTAATTATCACCACTGCGGGACCACCGGCGGGTCTCCACCTGCCGGCTACTTCTACCGCACGTTCTGCAAATACTGAGGATGGCCGCACACAGCAATATCGTATCGCCACGATGAATCTTGCCACCATTCGTGCCCCCCATAAACTGGCCATGTTGTGAGACACTATTTACTCTGCGGATGTGGATATAGCACTCTTACAAGAGGTGTTTGTGGCTGACTTTGTAGTTCCCACCGGATACAACGCCCATGTTTCCCCCGCATCCGATACCGGTAGCGGCGTCGCCAGCCTTCTACGCGACGGACTCCCTGCAGAGGACGTCATCTACCTCCCCACTGCGAGAGGTATGGCCCTCACACTGTTCGGCGTGCGTATTATTAATATCTACGCTCCGTCCGGCACTGGCCGCCGTCATGACCGACAAACTTTTTTTGCCGAAAGCGTCACACCCCTCTTCACCGGTCCGCAGGACGATTTGGTACTCGGTGGGGATTTTAACTCGACACAAGAGCCCGCGGACCAACTCCCGCGACATTCCCCTTGTGCATCTCTCTCAGTGGTCATCGACCGTCTCCGACTTGTTGACACATGGAAGAAGCTCCACGGAACTCAACCGGGCTATACATTCTACACCTCTCACTCGTCAAGCCGCATAGATCGCATCTACGTTACCCGCTCCCTTGCTGAAGGCACACGTCATGCGGAAGTCTGGCCCTTGGCCTTTTCAGACCATGATGCATACCTCTGTGACGTCACTCTCGCCCGACAGCAAGTGTGGCATAGTCGTGGTCTGTGGAAACTCAATGTCGCTCACCTGACCTCCTCAGACTGTCGCCGTATGGTCGAAGAAGCGTGGCCACGCTGCCACCATCGTCGAGCAGCCTATGACTCCACCTTATCATGGTGGCTCTCCTGTGCAAAGCCGACCCTCAGGAAGACTCTGATGAGTTTTGGGAAGGAATTAAAGGCGTGGCAAACTAATACCCTGCACTTCTACTACACCATTCTACGTGACTGTGCGACGATGCCTTTCTCGCCAGCCCGGCAGTCGATGGTCCATCGCACGAAGGCGCAGATCTCCTTGATCATGCGGCGTAACTTGGAAGGCACTGTAGTCCGTTCTCGGGCTTCTAATCGAATCCCTCAAGAACGTCCGTCGATGTACCACCTCCTTCAGGAAAGACAACGACGACGACGAGCTCTGATCCAAGTCCTCACTGATGTGGAAGGGCGCCGGCACGACACCCAACAAAGCATCGGTCGTGCTCTCCATGCTCATTTTGCCGGGCTATACGCAGCCGTACCGCATTCTGCAGCACTGATCACAGAAGTCGCTCAGCTCACTACGAACACTCTTCCGGAGGATGCAGTGCATGACCTCCAAGACGAGGTAACCACAGATGAAGTGGTAGATGCTATCAAGGCGGGTTCCGATAACAGGTCTCCTGGACCTGACGGTATACCCATCGAATTTTATAAACGTTTTCAGTATTTGTTGGCTTCCACGTGGACGGCAATCGCACAAGAGCTGATGTCACCGAGGACAGTGGTCCCGAGCGCCTTTCTAGAAGGAATTATTATCCCCGTACATAAACCGCGCGGGTTATCGAGGGTCCAGGACTATCGACCAATTACTTTGCTCAACAGCGACATGAAAATATTCACACGGCTACTGGCATGGCGACTCAAGAAGGTAGCACGTTACGTCACATCCTGCGACCAGACTTCCCTAGGAGGCGACAACAACATCCGTACGGCCCTTTGCCGTTATAGAGACATGATAGCATTAGCGCATCATCAGCGTCTCCCTGGCGCCTTGGCTTCACTGGACTTTAGCCAGGCTTTCGACCGTGTTGACCACTTCTATTTACGGACAGTTCTTCAGCATATGGGTTTTCCTGGCGGTATTGTAACAGTGGTTATGCGCCTGTTGAGTAGTGCAACCTCTAAAATCATGTACAATGGTCGTCTTACACCGTCCCTGGTCATCGCACGATCTGTACGGCAAGGATGCCCTCTTTCCACGATTTTGTATGCTTTCGCCTTGGAACCCCTGCTCCAGGGCATGCGCCAACGTTTGGAAGGCATGGCTGTGCAAGGCCACCGTTTTTGTTGTACAGCCTACGCAGACGACATAGTACTATATCTGCGCAGTGAAGATGAAGTACGAGCAGCACTGACATGGGTGGCGACTTACGGCGAAGCGTCGGGGAGCTGCCTCAACGTGTCAAAATCCAAGGTCCTGCTCATTGGTGAGGACTTGCCGGAGAGATGCGCTGCCCCCCTTAGTGTCGCCGCCACCATACGGTGTCTTGGACTTGATTTCACAGCAGACCTGCGCCGCTCAGCGGCTATCAATGGTAGACGCTTGCTACAGACAATCAGAGCAAATCTCGCAGATCACCGGCTACGAGCTCTCGACGTTATCGAACGCGCGCAATACGTGAACATGTATCATGCTTCCCGTATACCACACGTGGCTCAAGTACTACCAGTCCCAAATCTCCTGGCGCGACGACTGTTGATGGCTTTCGGCTCCTTCATCAGCTCGGGGATGTTATTGAAGGTGCAGTATGAATCCCTTGCACTGCCACGAGATCGTGGCGGGGTGGGACTCATCCACGTGCCGACTCGTGTCAAGGCACTATACGTCAGCTCCCAGCTCACACTTTGGCATCGTTGCCCGCAGAGCCTTACTAGCCTCCTGCTTCACAACTTTGCACCGGCCTCCTTGTCCGCTCCAGTACTGATATCGACCATTCCAACCCCCTTTTATTACATCCAACGATTTTTCCTGGAGTTCAGTTATATCTACCGGTCCTTACCACTTACACGATTGTACCTCACGAAAACAGTCTCCGAATTGTTACAACAGTGCCGCCCGTCCAACCCCATCGAACGTAAGTATCCACAGTACGTGTGGCGACACATATGGAAGGCGATCCATGCGCGTTTTCTCGAATCAGACGTTCAATCAGCGTGGTACATCACCGTGAATGGCAAACAAGTTAACCGAGATCGTCTGCACCACATCCATCTCGCCGATTCATCCCCCTGCACCCACTGTGGCGTGGATGACACGGATGTCCACCGGTTCCACTGTGGCACAGCGCTAGACGTCTGGACACTTGCGCGGCGAATTTTGGCGTTTCTTACTCGCCAGACACCGGCTCAGATCGACGTCCACATGCTTTTGTACCCCGATAAGCCTTTCTACCCCTCCGCCAAAACTAACTCTGTGAATTGGATCTGTGGCCACACGATCCGCTATCTTTTTACTTCAGGCGACAAGTCTACGCTAGGATATTGGACTTATCTCAACGAACGACACTGCGTCCTGATACGCAACCCACGCTATAAACCGTATTTTTCTAATTTCTTACGGAGCACTTTCGATGACCCACCTCGTAGCTGGAACGTCCAAGCCCTGAGAAGCTGAAAACTGTATTAACCGATCCGAACTGAATAGATCTGCTACCCAGAACTCACGCCTACGCCATGAGAAGACACGTTTGGACGAGCTGGCATGCTGTAGGCGGATACACTTCAGGAGCTCCTGTAAGAACTGCACTTTAACTACAAGTCGCATGACGACTTAAAACGCTTTTCCTTATTTCTTCCTCATAGTTTGTTCTTAAAGGAAAAAGAAATTTGATTTTGACTTTGAGAAACTTTTTTTTGTTCCAAAGGATTGCTTCTTCGCCAACAAGACGAAGGAGACTCATTTTTTCTTTTTTGTTTACTGGAAGGAGAAACCAGTATATGATCGGAGTCTTTGTTTTCTTTCGAAAAAAAAAAAAAAGGGGTAGCGTCTTTGATTGATAATCAAAACGTCTTCGGTCTCGGGTTCGATCCCCGCCACTGCCTAAATTTTGATAAATAATCAGCATTGGCGGCCAAAGACTTCCGGCATAAGAAGTCAGCCTCATTCTGCCAACGGCCTTATCAAAGAGGGCGGAGGAGCGGATAGAGGTTCAGGGCACTCTCTTGTCCTAGGGGTGGGAAATTGCCCCTAAAGGCGGAAGAATCAGCAAGGATCAACGACATGAGGATACAGAAGGCAATGGAAACCACTGCATTAAAGACACGGAACGTGTATCCACAGGACATGTGGCCTGTATTTGAAAAAGAGTCATGATGATCTCTCCATTGGCAAAAGATTCCGGAATAGTCCCCCATTCGGATCTCCGGGCAGGGACTGCCAAGGGGGAGGTTACCATGAGAAAAAGATTGAATAATCAACGAAAGGATAACGTTCTACGAGTCGGGGCGTGGAATGTCAGAAGCTTGAACGTGGTAGGGAAACTAGAAAATCTGAAAAGGGAAATGCAAACGCTCAATCTAGATATAGTAGGGGTCAGTGAAGTGAAGTGGAAGGAAGACAAGGATTTCTGGTAAGATGAGTATCGGGTGATATCAACAGCAGCAGAAAATGGTATAACAGGTGTAGGATTCGTTATGAGTAGGAAGGTAGGGCAGAGGGTGTCTTACTGTGAACAGCTCAGTGACCGGGTTGTTCTAATCAGAATCGACAGCAGACCAACACCGACAACGATAGTTCTGGTATACATGCCGACGTCGCAAGCTGAAGATGAAGAGATAGAGAAAGTGTATGATGATATTGAAAAGGTAATGCAGTGTGTAAAGGGGAACGCAAATCTAATAGTCATGGGCGACTGGAATGCAGTTGTAGGGGAAGGAGTAGAAGAAAAGGTTACAGGAGAATATGGGCTTGGGACAAGGAATGAAAGAGGAGAAAGACTAATTGAGTTCTGTAACAAGTTTCAGCTAGTAATAGCGAATACCCTGTTCAAGAATCGCAAGAGGAGGAGGTATACTTGGAAAAGGCCGGGAGATACGGGAAGATTTCAATTAGATTACATCATGGTCAGACAGAAATTCCGAAATCAGATACTGGATTGTAAGGCGTACCCAGGAGCAGATATAGACTCAGATCACAATATAGTAGTGATGAAGAGCAGGCTGAAGTTCAAGACATTAGTCAGGAAGAATCAATACGCAAAGAAGTGGGATACGGATGTACTAAGGAATGACGAGATACGTTTGAAGTTCTCTAACGCTATAGATACAGCAATGAGGAATAGCGCAGTAGGCAGTACAGCTGAAGAGGAATGGACATCTCTAAAAAGGGCCATCGCAGAAGTTGGTAAGGAAAACATAGGTACAAAGAAGGTAGCTGCGAAGAAACCATGGGTAACAGAAGAAATACTTCAGTTGATTGATGAAAGGAGGAAGTACAAACACATTCCGGGAAAATCAGGAATACAGAAGTACAAGTCGCTGAGGAATGAAATAAATAGGAAGTACAGGGAAGCTAAGAAGACATGGCTGCAGGAAAAATGTGAAGACATCGAAAAAGATATGAATGTCGTAAGGACAGACTGAGCATACAGGAAAGTCAAAACAACCTTTGGTGACATTAAAAGTAGCGGTGGTAACATTAAGAGTGCAACGGGAATCCCACTGTTAAATGCAGAGGAGAGAACAGATAGGTGGAAAGAATACATTGAAAGCCTCTATGAGGGTGAAGATTTGTCTGATGTGATAGAAGAAGAAACAGGAGTCGATTTAGAAGAGATAGGGGATCCAGTATTAGAATCGGAATTTAAAAGAGCTTTGGAGGACTTACGGTCAAATAAGGCAGAAGGGGTAGATAACATTCCACCAGAATTTCTAAAATCATTGATGGAAGTGGCTCTGACTTTCGGAAAAGCATCATCCACACAATTCCGAAGACAGCAAGAGCTGACAAGTGCGAGAATTATCGCACAATCAGCTTAACAGCTCATGCATCGAAGCTGCTTACAAGAATAATATACAGAAGAATGGAAAAGAAAATTGAGAATGCGCTAGGTGACGATCAGTTTGGCCTTAGGAAAAGTAAAGGGACGAGAGAGGCAATTCTGACGTTACGGCTAATAATGGAAGCAAGGCTAAAGAAAAATCAAGACACTTTCATAGGATTTGTCGACCTGGAAAAAGCGTTCGACAACATAAAATGGTGCAAGCTGTTCGAGATTCTGAAAAAAGTAGGGGTAAGCTATAGGGAGAGACGGGTCATATACAATATGTACAACAACCAAGAGGGAATAATAAGAGTGGGTGATCAAGAACGAAGTGCTCGTATTAAGAAGGGTGTAAGACAAGGCTGTAGCCTTTCGCCCCTACTCTTCAATCTGTACATCCAGGAAGCAATGATGGAAATAAAAGAAAGGTTCAGGAGTGGAATTAAAATACAAGGTGAAAGGATATCAATGATACGATTCGCTGATGACATTGCTATCCTGAGTGAAAGTGAAGAAGAATTAAATGATCTGCTGAACGGAATGAACGGTCTAATGAGTACACAGAATGGTTTGAGAGTAAATCGGAGAAAGACGAAGGTAATGAGAAGTAGTAGAAATGAGAACAGCGAGAAACTTAACATCAGGATTGATGGTCACGAAGTCAATGAAGTTAAGGAATTCTGCTACCTAGGCAGTAAAATAACCAATGACGGACGGAGCAAGGAGGACATCAAAAGCAGACTCGCTATGGCAAAAAAGGCATTTCTGGCCAAGAGAAGTCTACTAATATCAAATACCGGCCTTAATTTGAGGAAGAAATATCTGAGGATGTACGTCTGGAGTACAGCATTGTATGGTAGTGAAATATGGACTGTGGGAAAACCGGGACAGAAGAGAATCGAAGCATTTGAGATGTGGTGCTATAGACGAATGTTGAAAATTAGGTGGACTGATAAGGTAAGGAATGAGCAGGTTCTACGCAGAATCGGAGAGGAAAGGAATATGTGGAAAACACTGATAAGGAGACGGGACAGGATGATAGGACATCTGCTAAGACATGAGGGAATGACTTCCATGGTAATAGAGGGAACTGTAGAGGGCAAAAGCCGTCTCTTGAGTCTTATCTTTTTACAGAATAGAAACTTCGAAACCACTCTGTAAAAAATACGTAATCCATGACAACTGAAGTTTCACATGTATTGCCAAATATCTGTTACTCCCTCTAAAATCACAGTTTAATATTGTATGATTTATTAGAGCATCTATTCTTCCGTTTCTTTTCAACAGCTCCGAATTAGTCGCCTGTGAAATGTTGTTCATTGTTGCCTACGAATCGTTGGTTTTAGAACACCTTCTACAGTAAGCAATACGGTCGACTCTCCATAAAAAAAAATCGAATTATAGAGAGTTCAATTAAACTAAAGTTTGACTGATCAAGAGCTTAAGAAATTCTCGAGGAAAGGGAATGGTTATCACTGCAACACCTATTTTTTGGCTCTCTTTGTGTGATATAATCTTTTAAAATAATGACTTGCTCCACGGTCGAGCGTTTGCAAATTAGAAGCGATGTTCGCTGGGAAGAAAATGAAGTTTCAAATGGTTTGTAGCGAACTGCAAAACTCTGCCGAAAACCTAGTATCTTTCACTTGTGTTTTTCATGTCTTTGTCCTGGCTCAACAAACACGCGCTGAATTATTCTGTTGTCATCCACGCCATGTTGTTGCACAGTTGCAATGATGTGACACAGGTAATGATTAGATAACTTGAGAGATCTAGGGCTAGCAGCTTTTGCTATCAAATAAAGGTTTTACTTTCTGAGACCCGTCATGTTTGTTCCAAGCTATCGTTGCTTCTCTTTTTTTATATTTACTGCCATGACAATTTCCGAGTTTAAAAGTCAGTGTGTGGTAGCAAAGAAACTTTTTAAAAAAAGGCTACAGTTCCTAAGTGCTAATATGCAATCAGGCGTAGCCTACTGGTTCGTTTTTCGAAGTCAAACAAACTGTGATGTCAGCAATTGCACTTATTCCCCAAGTTTTAAAAATAACGTAGCCGGGAATTCTTCCTCCCTCTGTATGATGGGTTACACTCAATCTCATCTTTTTGCTTCAATACTGTCGACAGAGTGACCGGCAGAATCCCGAAACCGTTTGCTACATCCATTAATTTTCACTCAATATGCCACGGTCTCAACAACCTGCTTCTCTCCTGCAAGAGTCAAGAGAAAAAATTAGTACTTCTCTGAAGCCATTCTTTGAATTGATGTATGTACTCTTATACATTGTGCATTGTTGAGTAAACAAAAACTTGTCGACAAGAGTTGATAGATGAAAAAAATACAGAAACAGTTGACAAAATAATTAGAGTTCTTAAATATTAGGTAACTGCTGACCTCAAATTATAGAGTCTTTGCGGTTGATCTGTCAAGACAAACGTTTAGATTTATCGAGTACACCTAAATACAAATTGTTCGATCTATCGAGGTTTTTCGGGAAACCGAACTACCATTCCGATTTACCGATAAAGTAGAGTTTTCGTGGTCGGAACTAGTTGGTGTCGACTCCAATTGCAGAAGTACTCAATTATTTATATATATATATATATATATATATATATATATATATATATATATATATATATATATATAAAACCTACACAGTCTTATGAACGCTCAGATAATATAAGCATTTGTTTGTGAAGTGAGTGAACTCTGTATAACCTTTGGGACTTTGTTTAAAAGACAATTGATGGATAAAAGTTAGCTTCCTGTTTCACTCTCTTTTTCGCTCGCCTGCCATACGACATTCCAGTTTCTGTCCTTCTTAGATTAGTAAAATAATCTTGAGAGAGATGTTTTTTTATTTAATATTAATATGAATCCTTCTCCAAACATTGATTTTTAAATACTTTTGCAGTTTTCTGTGATGGTGAGCAACGAGTTAAGCTGGACTATGCTAATATTGTGTCGCCACTGATCGGCCGGCATTACAACAGCCTTAAATGCATATCGCATGGGCAGAAACAGAACCTGCGTTTATTCTAAACTTACCACACTAAGTCCGGTAGCTTAGAAAGAATCAATACATTGAAAAGCCCATACTGGCGTTAACATGCCGATTCGCTGTCACTCATCACCCTTTTAGCAACGAATCATTGATTAATAATTACACCGATTTCATCCTTAGCTCACGTCATTAAGATAACTGCGCTCTCTTCTCTTTCTAGTAATCAAATAATTAACCATTTGCCTTTCATTTGAAGTAAAAGAGAAATTATAAAGTTTATGTTCCCTTCTCCTGTGAACAATTACTGGTATGTATTTTTTTCTTTTGGTGTATATGTTTGACACTAATCGAATTTTATAGCAACAAAATGACGTACATAAAGAGAAAAATTTCCACCGAAAGTGTACTGATAGCTTCTATTCGTGGTAGATGCATGAGTACCATATCAGATTGAAGTCCTGAAAGTAACACATGTCGGTGTAAGTCTGAACGACTTAATTCGATGCCCCTCGATAGGATCCACATGTTCGCATTCATGTTTTAAATGAGCTGGAGGGTGAGGAAAGAAAGCCGTTTCGTAAGGCAGTTGGAGAGACTCGCACAGACATTTTAAGAAGATGAATCGTCTCTCACCTACCTGCGATGCTAAACAGCTTACTTCAGCCGCGAGTCAATCACGAACACCCCTGCTTCTGAACCACTTTGGTGCCGAATGCATCCCTAACAGGCCATAACATTTTCTTGAGAACCCACGCTGCAGCGCCGATGGAGGCGAGCATTTTGTTGCAATTGGCTGCTGAGAGGCACTCGTGCCGCTGGTAAATGCAGTAGTCAGTCCCAAATTGTCACGCTCCGCTCCGCGCGGGCCATTAACGCCTGAGGAGAAGAGCTCCGAATTGCCTCCCAGACTTTTCTGTCTTCGTCCGCAGGCCGGCGCAGAGACCGTGTCCTCCACCACGCTTTAAGAGGTTGCGTGACGCGGCGATCCTCCACCACCGTGCGAGGTTACTCACAGCCTGTGAATCAGCTGAAATTATAATCGCCCCACTTCGACGGAATGCCTGTGTGTGTGTGTGTGTGTGTGAGATGGTGGGAGGGCGAGAGTGTGGGCGAATGGGTTCCGTGTGGGTGTGTCGAGAGGGGACGGAGCGGGTGATTTACCTGCTGGAGGCGCAGCCATTACTGGAGTTGGTGGCTTCTTCAGTGCTCCTTAAACCGGAAAGGAGCACAAAAAAGGGAGAAGGGAAGATGCGCCTTGCCTCCTGCCCCCCCCCCCCCCCTCCCACCGCCGACCGTATCTCGACAACGTGACGCAGCTCAGTTCTCGAATACGCCAGAGTGAGCACAGCCGAACGAGCACCAGGGAACCGATGTGCTTTCGGTCTGGTGTTAATGGTAGGCGTGCGCGAGGAAAGAGCATTCGGTCGTGTTCGGTTCGCACTCGCAGGTGCCCGCTCGTGTTACGCTGGTGGTCGGGTCTTTGAGCGAACTTTTGGAGCTAATACGCTTGTCCTCCGGTGCAGCGCTAGCCTCGTTGTGAACAGGGGCGACAATATTCGTTTGAAAGGGCCCTCTACTAGCACCAACCGACCGACCGACAAATTGAACATAATTGTGTAGGCGTTTTGGCCAAACGACCTAGTGACTTTTCGGGATGAGACCACCCGACTGCCAGCCCCCGCACCACTTCACCGCAGCACTGTCCTGCCAAACACTCGACAAAAGCTCTTCTGTCACTGCGCTAAACATCGTACAAATATCGCTAACATGACAGAATGTGAGGCGCACGAAACTCTGATGACAGAGTTTCTGAAGAAGTACAGGACTGCAGATATTTGTGTGGCAGGTAGTGGGAGAGGTATAGCAATACAGAGGAATGAAATGAAGCATTTGTTCAACTTTTTTTTTTTTTTTGACTAATCGATTATGGCTTTGTGTGGCATACTGAGTCAGTAAAAGATCATATTTTTCATAAAAGTCCGTCTGTCTGTATTTCGGTTTTTTAGGTTTTATTTCTGATACTTATCGGAAAAGAAACAGATCGAAATAGAAACAGATTTGATTTTAAATTCAGCAGATATGAAATGCGAAACCCTAATACAGGTAAATTAGATATTACTTCCGATGCGTACGGGAAATAAAACCAAAAAACCGAAATAAAGTCAGGCGACTATCATTTATTCATAAATGCCTACGTTGAAGGCTTTTTTATAGTTACAATTGTTGTTAAAAGCGCAGAAAAGCATGTTTCAACCATTACAAAATAATTCCGAAAATGATCAACTCCCAGCTCCTTAAGCAAAATAGCGTGAGTCAATTTCCTCCTTTGCATCAGCCATTTATTTGCCCATAGCTTTCTCTCGCCATTGTTTTTGTCCTTTTGGGCTCTATAACAAGTCCCAGTTTATGTGCCACTGTATTGTCAAGCCTCAGTGTACGAAAGATAAACAACCAGTCACAGGAACAGGGCGGTACTGTAATCGCCGAGGGAAATCTGTCGATACGTGTGTGGGCTGCAACGAAATTGGTCGGTCAGTCGGTTGGCTGACAAACTGGCGCTTGTTTAGGGCCCTCTATAGTCATCCCTTCTTCGCCCATGAACTAATTTTGTTTGTATCTGTGTTGCGCGCGATGAGAAATAGGGTGGTCGGAAATTCCCATTACAGGCTTCTAGGACTTGTAGAGGGGAGTGAATACATCGTATTTTGAATAGGAACCCATGTCCGGAAACGTCATCCAACGAGACTACAGAGCGTTAAGTTATAGGCGCGGACGTCTGTAAGTGTACGTGTACACGGGGTGATTCTGTGATGATGTTATAGACTTTCTAGGATGATGGAGAGCGATAAATGTATTAATTTGAAGTAAGGATTCCTGTACCGGAAACTAACGAGTCGAAAGTTATAAACGAAAACCGTTCTCATACCTCTGACAGTTGATTACATGTACCGGTTCTTGTGTTGCGAAGAGTGTAGGGCTGGTAACTTTCAGTGGTGGTAGTGTGAACAAAAACGAGAAAAAATGTACAATAAACGTGGGCCCTAAAGTGCGTACCTTAACAGCTATGAATACTTGCTCAAAAGAGGAGATGTGTTTCACATTAGCGAAGATGAACGAATGGTCATAACCCCACCATTTAAATAAATTATAAACTATTAATTGCAGTTCTTTCAGAAATTGCCACAATGTGCCTCAGGGTTTTAATCACTGCAATGAAATTTTAGTTGCATGAAGTTGTCGCAAGTAATTTTATAGTGTTTATAAGTACCTTACACTGTTTTTGTGTCACATTTTAGATAACGTCCATGTATTGCAAGATTTCACTAGCGAATTTTGAAGTTTCCGGAAATCAAGCAACTTTTAGTTCTACCCTTTTGATACGTTTATTGATTTCTTTGTGATTTTTATTCATTGCATGATCCTTATGAACCTTTTGTGAACTTTAAGTGTAGAATGCCAATAGTTGCAAAAGGCTCTACAATCTTGACCGGATTCGTCAGGGGCCATCCAATTAGAAAAGCAACAAGGGGAATAGGTCAGCAACTAATTAATAGCAATCTCCTTACAATATGCATTAAACACATAGAGAGCGGTAATTAGTATTTATTTTCATCGATAGAACCTTCCATTAAAACTCTGCATGTGGATCGACATATTCATGCATTCATTCGAAAAGTCAATTGCAGAAAAATACTGATTTTTAATATTCTACGCTTTAGTGTTTACCAAAAAAAGCGATAGTTCTCGCATCACATACAAAAATGTAAAGCGTAACATAGAGGTTACATAAACATCGCAACCTCTCAGCTATGCATGCCACATCAAACAAACCGGAGATAAGCGTATCTTTCAGCAATGGATCTGATATCATGGTAGTATAAAATAAATTGACAGGTCCTGACATGACAACTTTTAAGTCAAGAAATTGAATGGATAGCCGTCTCGGTCAGCCCAAAATTCTGCTGTTCTAATCTGGCGTGTATTGTTCAGAGGATTGTTTCTAGTTTCTGGAAGGATTTTGAGCTATGATAAAGACATGTGTAGTGCATGAGTAGACGGGTCGTTCCGGTTGTACCGCGAAATCTAACAAATAACATTTCCTATGTAAACTGTTCCGCTATCTTGTTATTTTCCCACTTTAATTTTGAATAAATTTGTCACCTGTTTACTTGTACCGTAGCGTATTTCTCCCTCGTACGATTTCAGATTAATATCGGAAATCTCTGTGGGAAAACGCTGCGACGATAAATAACTGGCTGGGGCCTAAATTGAGCACTATATTTTCCGTGCACTTTCGAGACGAGGGTATCGACCGAACGTCGCTTTCAACAGTTCGTCTTAGGGGAAAAGCTGTGCCATCAAATTTTTTCTGCTCACCCAAAACATTTTCTAGAATGGACGTTAATTCATAGATTCCCAGTTCATGTCCCTGTATAAAATCTACGCACTACAGATAATCGAACAGTAATTTAATAGACGTAAAGTATAAACGAAACGGTGTGTAGGTTTACGATTCTAATTATTTCCGTAAACCCAGAATGAAGTTTTCACTCTGCAGCGGAGTGTGCGCTGATTTGAAACTTCCTGGCAGATTAAAACTGTGTGCGTGACCGAGACTCGGAGTCGGGACGTATGCCTTTCGCAGCAAGTGCACCAAGCACTTGCCCGCGAAAGGCAAAGGTCCGGCAGACAGTTTTCATTTCCATAAATATTGGTATTTGCAGAAGAATGTTTCACAGTAAAGTTACTTCACTTAAATGTGCTTGTAGCGTAGATTTACCTTAAGGTGACAGATACGCATGTACACAGATGCTGGTAATATCGCATACGTAAGGTATAAAAGGGCTACACAGTGCCGGAGCTATCATTTGTAAGGCGATTCATGACAAAAGGTTTCCGACGCGATAATGGCCGTGCAACGGGAATTAACACACTTTGAACACGGAATGGTAGGAGGAGCTAGACGCGTGGGCATTAACCCTCCCCACGGACAGTGCAATGACCGACAGCCTTCGCTTAACAACCGAGAGCAGAGGTGTTTGCGTAGAGTTCTCAGTGTTAACAGACGAGCAACACCGCGTGAAATAACCTTGGAAATCATTGTGGAACAGTGCGGCAAAATTTGACGTTAATGGGCTATGGCAGCAGACGAACGATACAAGCGCCTTTGCTAATAGCATGACATCGCCAACAACACCCCTCTTGGGCTCATGATCATATCCGTTGGACCCTGGACAACTGGAAAACAGTGGCCTGGTCGGATGAGCCCCAATTTCAGCTGTTAAGACCTATTGTTAGGGTTCGAATGTGGCGCAGTCCCGATGAAACCATTGACTCAAGCTATCACGAAGATACTGTGCAAGCTGGTGGTGTCCTTTGGTCCAAATGAACCGATCATTGGCTGGAAATGGTTATGCTCGGCTGCCCATAGATCATCTGTAGCATTCATGGACTTCATGTTCCCAAACAACGATGGGATTTTTATGATGACAGTGCGCCATGTCATTGGGCCACAGTTGTTCGCGATCGGTTTGAAGAACGTTCTGGAGAAATCGAGCGGATGATTTGCTCTATGTAGTTAACGTTCAACGAAAAATATTTCGCATCAGTTGGTTTGAAGAAGGTTCTGGACAGTTCGAGTGGATGATTTGGCCGCGCCGATCGCCCGATATGAATGCCATCGAACATTCATTGGACGTAATCAAAAGGTCACTTCGTGCACAAAATGCTACACCAGTAACTCTTTCGCAACCACGGACGGCTATAGAGGCAGACGGCTTAATACGTCTGCAGGGGACTTCTGACGACTTGTTGAACCCATGCGTCGTCGAGTTGCTGCACTGTGTTGGGCAAAAGGATATCTGCCACAATACTGGGATTTATCCCATGACTTTTGTCACCTCACTACATAATATGTATTTATTTGATGTTACACGTCTTTCATTTGCTGTTAAAAGCAGGTACCACAGCAGCTGTCTATGCATTATGTATTCTGCTTAAAGGCTGACGTCTGATAATTCTTGCAGTGAATTTTATGACAGGGCAATAAATTATTTATCAAAATTTTCAAGATTTACTTTTTTTGTGCATGTATCATTATTCTGCTCTGCGGCAACTGTTATGTTGAAAGATTTCTTTTAAATTTTGGATACTGCTGTTCCAAAAACTAATAATAATTAATGTGTATCAAAGCTTTGCATGTAATGCTAACTTACTGCATCTGTTTGTAAGCTGTGTGTGTAAAGTCAACATGAACAACGGGAAGAAAATCAAGCTTTCTCAGCAGCCAAACACTGGCCTCAAGCAGCGAAATAGTTATTTGAATCATAAGGCCTTGCAGAAGAAGAACTACTTTGATGAAGAACATGGTGCTTAACAGTGTATCCTAAATGAAGAGTCGCCACGACAACATCCTAGAACATAAAGTGGTATAATTGTGAGGCACCTTGTTTCACAAGTGATGGATTATATATACCCACAGAATTCCATTCATTTAATGGTTAGTGAGGTTATGAGTAAGTGTCTCAAGAAGGCTTCATTTATGAACTTGAATGCTCACATGAGGCGTCAGTGGTCACTTGGTACTACAGTTTAGTTTGGGTCATGCAATAAGAATGCTGGAAGCCACAGAAACAAAGGTTAACGATAATTTAATAATCTCATTATCTTTTGAAGGACAGTGAACTAGATTTATGATAAAGTACACGGTTTAATGAGTTGCAAGTTGGTTTTGTTTGTGAGAGGGAAATAGAGATTTAGTTTCACAAAGCTCTGGAGTATAGTTTTGACGAATATCAATCTGTCATTTAAATCGGGGACAGTCAACCTTATTGACCTACCGCCCGTTTTGTGCCTCTGTTAGTAATTAATTTTTCTATCCACCCAGCGATTCCACAATAACAATGATTTATAAAGTGGGGAACTACTTTACAAAGTTTACACTCCTGGAAATGGAAAAAAGAACACATTGACACCGGTGTGTCAGACCCACCATACTTGCTCCGGACACCGCGAGAGGGCTGTACAAGCAATGATCACACGCACGGCACAGCGGACACACCAGGAACCGCGGTGTTGGCCGTCGAATGGCGCTAGCTGCGCAGCATTTGTGCACCGCCGCCGTCAGTGTCAGCCAGTTTGCCGTGGCATACGGAGCTCCATCGCAGTCTTTAACACTGGTAGCATGCCGCGACAGCGTGGACGTGAACCGTATGTGCAGTTGACGGACTTTGAGCGAGGGCGTATAGTGGGCATGCGGGAGGCCGGGTGGACGTACCGCCGAATTGCTCAACACGTGGGGCGTGAGGTCTCCACAGTACATCGATGTTGTCGCCAGTGGTCGGCGGAAGGTGCACGTGCCCGTCGACCTGGGACCGGACCGCAGCGACGCACGGATGCACGCCAAGACCGTAGGATCCTACGCAGTGCCGTAGGGGACCGCACCGCCACTTCCCAGCAAATTAGGGACACTGTTGCTCCTGGGGTATCGGCCAGGACCATTCGCAACCGTCTCCATGAAGCTGGGCTACGGTCCCGCACACGCCCCAACATCGTGCAGCCCGCCTCCAGTGGTGTCGCGACAGGCGTGAATGGAGGGACGAATGGAGACGTGTCGTCTTCAGTGATGAGAGTCGCTTCTGCCTTGGTGCCAATGATGGTCGTATGCGTGTTTGGCGCCGTGCAGGTGAGCGCCACAATCAGGACTGCATACGACCGAGGCACACAGGGCCAACACCCGGCATCATGGTGTGGGGAGCGATCTCCTAGACTGGCCGTACACCACTGGTGATCGTCGAGGGGACACTGAATAGTGCACAGTACATCCAAACCGTCATCGAACCCATCGTTCTACCATTCCTAGACCGGCAAGGGAACTTGCTGTTCCAACAGGACAATGCACGTCCGCATGTATCCCGTGCCACCCAACGTGCTCTAGAAGGTGTAAGTCAACTACCCTGGCCAGCAAGATCTCCGGATCTGTCCCCCATCGAGCATGTTTGGGACTGGATGAAGCGTCGTCTCACGCGGTCTGCACGTCCAGCACGAACGCCGGTCCAACTGAGGCGCCAGGTGGAAATGGCATGGCAAGCCGTTCCACAGGACTACATCCAGCATCTCTACGATCGTCTCCATGGGAGAATAGCAGCCTGCATTGCTGCGAAAGGTGGATATACACTGTACTAGTGCCGACATTGTGCATGCTCTGTTGCCTGTGTCTATGTGCCTGTGGTTCTGTCAGTGTGATCATGTGATGTATCTGACCCCAGGAATGTGTCAATAAAGTTTCCCCTTCCTGGGACAATGAATTCACGGTGTTCTTATTTCAATTTCCAGGAGTGTATAAATCAGAGTTACAGCAAGTTAAGGAATAAAAAAATAATTACTTATGAGATACTTCATGCCAAAATTTCATGAAAACGCAATGGAAATGTTTTAAAAATAATTAGTTACCAGATACTTCAAGTCAAAATTTCATGAAAACCTAATGGAAATGTATTAGAACAAATAAGCCCTCGGACACAAATATTAAGTCAAAATTGACCATGTTTCGACGCTACTATGAGCGTCGTCTTCAGAATTAGGCTAACTGTTCTAAAACATATTAGGTATATAATACATTAATAAAATTAAAGTTTGTACTGACTGGAAAAAGATGTAGTACTTATAAAAAATGGTTCAGATGGCTCTGAGCACTATGCGACTTAACTTCTGAGGTCATCAGTCGCCTAGAGCTTAGAACTAATTAAACCTAACTAACCTAAGGACATCACACACATCCATGCCCGAGGCAGAATTTGAACCTGGGACCGTAGCGGTCGCTCGGTTACAGACTGTAGCGCCTAGAAGCTCACGGCCACTCCGGCCGGCGCAGTACTTACAAGTCACATATTAAAAAAGATCTAAGCCGGAATGGCGACGTCATGAATAGTTGTAAGTAAGATCTGTTTTAATATGTGACTTGTGAGTAGTGCATTTTTTCCAGTCAGTACAAACTTTAATTTTATTAATGTACTATATACGTAATATGTTTTAGAACAGTTAGTCTAATTCTGAAGGCGATGCTCACAGTAGCGTCGAAACCTGGTCAATTTTGACTTAATATTTGAGACTGAGGTCTTATTTGTTTTAATATAATTCTGACACGGTCACTGAACCTTAGCAGCTATGTTCGAAGTTTTACTAATGGAAATGTTTTGAATACCCATATAGCCTACATCCCACCAGGAAAGCTGAAACGGTAGGGAGCAGGCTGACTACCACAGATTTAAATGTGTCACAGATTTGTTGTAGAAATTCCATTTTACGGATATCATAAATGAATAGAAGTAGTGATACACTACCGATGTACAAAATTGTGAAACGAATCTACCAATGTGTGGAATGACCTAAGCTTTCTTAGAAGCAGGGAAAATGTGTGAGAGAAATAGAGACAGACTTTACCTGATATTAAGTGTAGGCTTTTGGTTTCAGTGGTAATTCTTCTCTGCATCTAAGCTCAATCAATTTCCATACAATACTGTCACGTACCTCTCACTAAAAAGCCTCACTTTAGTTCTTACAATATGAAAGTCGAGCATTTTGGTAGTGAAATGATCCGAAGGAACTTGTGCCATTTGTGCGGTTAACCATTACAGCTAATAGTTCGATTTAAGTTAGAACTATCGGCTTATCTGCTCTACGTGGTTAACGTTCAACGAACGAAATTTCGCATCATTAAATTAGTTCTTGACTGTCCGATTGCGAGTATTCCTCCACAAAAGTATGTCGTATCACAGTACATTCAAATATATGACGGTCAGTTCAGTGGCTTTAAGTAGGGAGGGCAAGTTTCACTCAGTGTTTCAACGGAGACACTGGTTTTGGTCAGAGCAAGATGACTACTGCCCCGTCCCCTGGCTACAGCCAAAGCCTTCTCTCAGCATAGGTACAGCCATCTTCCTGCATTCCTACCTCCAAGGCTGATTCCCACGTCTTTAATTGTGGTAATCCCCACGAGGAGTTTAACTTCTGGCGTCTGTAGTAAGGGAGGGCTGCCTACGAAAGGTCGAGAATGAAATGTTAGCTAGAGCTAAATAATTTTTAATTCACATGTATTATTCATATTCCACAAGCAAATATAGATACATCACAAGGCACTCTTCCCACTAATTTCCCCCTAACGCACCTAGCGCTTTAAATTCCCCTATAAGGCTGCTGATTCCCCCTAAATTTAGGGAGAAAATCCTATTTTTTTTAAGTTGCAATACTCATAGCAAGACGGCCCGTGACAACTTCTGCTGGGGCGTTGTTGTCAGTATATAGTAAAGCAGTGCTCCCTCAGAGAAAAGGCGCGCTGAGCCTTGAAAGTTCCTGAAGTCAGTGATCAGTAGGGAGTACATTACCCATACACTAAAACATCTGAGAAAGCAGTACTCCTCACAAATCTCACTTGTCACCTGGGAATCCTGACACTGCGACTGACATCGGCACAGGCGGTACTGCACGTGGACTCCCACATCTCTGCCGCAGCCTCGGTACCAGTGAATCTATTACGTTAATGTACAATCGAAAAATACAAAATTGCTGATTGTTCTCGTGCCTTTAGTTCAAGGTAGCTTTAGTTCAAGGTAGCTGTAACCTCATCACGTGAGTACAGTGTTACTGTTGTGACAGGAGCTTGTAATATAATAATCGAACAAACAGAAATCATTTGCCCCTCGACCTCAAATTATATCATATAAGATGCGCGTCAGGTTGTATTACATAAGTTGAGATAATGAATAACATTAAACACAAAGCACTTCCTAATGTTCCGGAAAATTTTATTTATTTAGTCACGAACCGGTTTTCAGCCGATAGGCGGTTCGCGATCAAATAAATATAATGTTGCAGAACATCGGGAAACGTTTCCTACTATCACTGTCATCATGTTCCGGCAGGCACCAACGGAAAACTCAGCTCTGTTAATTTGAAATTGCATCAGATAGTACTCTAGGGGCATTATTTTCCTTATAATTACGTTAGTAAAATCATTCAACACTTCGCAAATGACGCTGCAGACTTTGGGAAATGAGATATAACAGCTACTGAAATACGAAACGTGAAGTAGCGTAGCTGTCTCCAGTTGCTATGAGCCGAACTTTAATGCTAACTTTCTTCCGCTGATATTGCTCGTGGGTAATTAGGATCCTACTTTGAAGTTCTCTCCTCAGCTGCAATGCGTAGCCACGCGAAAATTGTGAGCCGACATCCGGGCGAAGTTTTGAAACAGAAACACAGCTAAGCAAGACTGAAGCTGCAATCCAGAGATGAGTGCGCACTTGCCTAAAAATAATTGCCATCTACGTTTTCATACACTCTTTTCCTTGCTTCGTCCTCAAAATCGGGCACACCATATAAAATAATTACATCTAAATATGACTGGTCGACGTAGCTACAATGACAGGCGCTGTGTCGAATGAAATGATTATGTGAATGAATCTAAGAAATAGCAGTGTCTGTGTTATTCAGAAGTACAATGCAATGTTCTTTTGGCATGTCCGAAGGAAACGTCGCTGCAACAACTACGGTCATCAATAAGTACAGGAAATATATTCGCAACTGCGAATATAGACCACCATCGGCTGTATATTGGAATGACGACAATGACAATTTGTACCGGACCGGGATTGGAACCCGTGTTTCACATTGAGCTAAAAATAATTCATTTGAAGTTTACAGTTTGTTGGTCCAGTAAAGATCTGAAAAAGACTGACCACTAATTTTTTTTACTGTTGCTGACTGACATCTCCGTATTCATTGGAACTAAACATAATACTTGTAATAGTCTTCACGACATAATTCTTCATATTAGATTCATATCTTTAATAAGCGGCATAAATTTGTAAAACAGGGACGAAATAATATTTAACAGAGCACAGCCTAATCACACCGGCCACATAACAAAGATTCTCCACGTGGTTCCAATTACACTATCAGAGACTCTAATTCGCCAGAGATGATTTTCAAAGAAAAAAAATGGTTCAAATGGCTCTGAGCACTATGGGACTTAACATCTGAGGTCATCAGTCCCCTAGAACTTAGAACTACTTAAACCTAACTAACCTATGGACATCACACACATCCATGCCCGAGGCAGGATTCGAACCTGCGACCGTAGCGGTCGCGCGGTTCCAGACTGAAGCGCCTAGAACCGCTCGGCCACACTGGCCGGCTTTTCAAAGAAGCTACATCGATCTATTCTGTGACAGCAGTTTTGTAAATTAGAAAAACTGAGATTCTTCTATTTCTGTAATATACCCGGCATTGAAATCAGTAACTACTTTTACCGTGTAGCAGAGGTAACACCCCTTCAGATCGCCGAAGTTAAGCGCTATCGGGCTTGACTAGCACCTAGATGGGTGACCATCCGATCTGCCGAGCGCTGTTGGCAAGCGGGGTGCACTCAGCCATTGTGAGGCACACTGCCATTGCGAGGCAAACTGAGGAGCTTCTTGAATGAGAAGTTTCGATCACGAAAACTGACAACGGCCGGGAAAGCGGGGTGCACAGCATATGCCCGTCCACATTCACATCCAGTGGCGCCAAAAGGGGTGAGGATGACACGGTGGTAGGTCAGTGCCGTCGGGCTTTCCGAGGTTTGTTAGAACGGAGTTAAGTGTAGTTTTAGTTGACTGTAAAAATAGCTGGGTGACTACATTTTTAGAGGATACGTAATTTTGTATAAAAATCATACGAAAAATTTTCACAACCACCCAGTAGGATATAAAAATAGGAATAAATGATAAATACAACAAAAGCAGATCCCCAGAAAAATCTCATAATCAAGCAAATATCTACATAAATGGCGTCGAACGATTCATTAACAGAGAGGATGGGATCGTCAAAATCAATCTGAAATCAATCACATATGCTGTTACAGTATGAAGATGCGGAAGAACCTGAACTGAGACACGCTTGAAGATAGACTCAAAATCTTGTTTACAAAGTTACAAAGCTGAGCTTTCAGATCTTGTCTTGATAAGACAAGATTATATAAAATTACAGCATGCTCAGAGGCTCTAAACAATCATTCTTCCCGCACATAATACGCAGATGGACCGGAAAACCTGTTATAAGAGATACAATGGGAAGTAGCTCTGTCATACACATTACAGTGGTTTTCGAAGTATATATATATATATATATATATATATATATATATATATATATATATATATGCGAATTTAGATGTAGATACAGAAAAAAGTAACACAGCTTTCGTAGGATTTGTGCGCTTCGCCACTCTCGTGTTCGTTTCCATGTAAACAAGGTTTTAGAGTCAGTGACCCTGTCTACGATAAGACAAGGCCCTATCAAGTCGAGTTTGCACATATCTAAAATATCAAACTCACGACTGAAAATTTGTAACGTATATTATACATGCAGCGGGATTTGTCTATCTTCACACGTCTTGTTTGATACAGGTTATTATTGATTTGTTCTTTCACTTGCCCGTCTGCTTAGCTATCGACACCGGTTTCTGAACTTGTGACATACTGTCAGATAACATCTGACTGCCGGCATTGTTGATTACAGCACATGCTGCTAGTAATTTTGAATACACGCTAACGGAAAAAATATCCCCACACCAAGAAGAAGTTGTACGACATAAACGAAAGTTGGTAGGGGTGTTTCTACATCTGAAAGATGATGTTTGTTCAAATTTCGTTCCAGTCGCATAAGAATGGCGCTAGTGGCACCACTATGAGGACGTAAATCAGGTTTGCTTTAAATACACGCTCTAACGGGCTTGAGCGTTAGTCACCTTTGAAGTTTGACGTGGTTAGTCGATGTTAGTGACGAATGCCTTTGCAGGATAAAGACGCCGTTATCAACACCTCATTGAGTTTGAACGAGGTTGTATGATAGAGCTACGAGAAGCTGTACGTTCCTTCTCCGATATCGCAGAAAGACATGGCAGGAATGTAGCCACTGTACATGGTCGCTGGCACCAGTGGTCATGAGTATGTACTTTCAAAAGAAAACCGGGCTCCGGACGGTCCGCTGGCATTGCCGAGAAGGAAGACCATCATTATCGGCGTGTGACTCCGGCACATCGTACTGCACCAGCAGCAGCAATTTGAGCACCCGTTGGCAATACAGTGACACAGAAAACTGTTACAAAACGGTTATTTCAAGGACAGCTCCTAAGCGTGAATTCACCGACACTAAACCAACACCATTTGCGACTTCAGAGACGTTAAGCGAGAGCCCATTGGAGGGCAGGGTAGAGATCTGTTGTGTTTTCTGATGAAAGCTGGTTCTGCTCGTTGCCAGTGAGGCCGTGTATTCGTTAGAAGGACGCTTGACGTACTAGACCTACACCTGGAGTTATGGTCTGGTGTGCGGTTTCGTATGACAGCAGGAGTACTCTCGCGATTATCCCGCCCACCTTGACAGCAAATTTGGAGCCAGTCTGGCGATTCGACCTGTTGTCCTGCCATTCATGAACAGCATTCCGTACGATGTTTTCCAACAGGATAACGCTCGTCCTCTTACCGCTGTTGTGATGCAACACACTCTACCGAGTCTGTCTCCAGTCGAGCACAGTGGTACATCATCGGGTGTAACTCCAGCGTCATCCAAAAAAAAATTAAAAAAAATGGTCCAAATGGCTCTGAGCACTATGGGACTTAACATCTATGGTCATCAGTCCCCTAGAACTTAGAACTACTTAAACCTAACTAACCTAAGGATAGCACACAACACAGCGTCATCCACAAACAACATTAACCGTCCGTGCATCACCTGACTAAATTCAACAGGCATGGAACTCCATCCCACAAACTGACATCCGGCAGCTGTACAACGCAACGCAATGCATGCTTGCATTCAACATTCTGGCCACTACACAGGTTATCAATGTAACAGAGTTTAACTTTCGCAGTGGTTACCTCGCGCTCACATTAAACCTGTGATCTTGCAGTGTTAATCCCTTACATATGTCACCTAGACAAATGTAATCAAGTAATTTCATTACTCTACATCAATCTTTTTTGGTGTTTCGATTTTCTTGCACCACTGTAGTAGCACATTATTAGCTCTTAATATAGTATTTTTGGTGATCGATTCTCTTGAACTGACCGTGAATGTAAAAATAGAAATTCATACCCTATTCAGTGACTTTCAGTGTTTTAACCCCACAGTGCAGTTCACCCCCATTCCTGAAAGAACTGTCAACCGTAACTGCTAATCAAGTACAGAGTTTATGCGTGGCCCATGCAACAGAAAATCACACAAAAATTTTCACTGAACACACTATGGTGATGTACATATCGAATTTTTTACTATTTTCTTCACCAGAGTAACAGCTTGTTATATTCGCAGCACCATAGGCAGTGGGCGCATCACCGACGACAGCCGCAAATTCCATGGTGATGCAAGCCATCTGAGGTCAACTACGGTACAATATACAGTCATTTTTCACTGTGCAGTGATTTTGGCCCGCTAAAGTGCTGTCCAGTTGCTACGAAGTCTCCGCTATTATTTAGAAGAGACGCGAACCTATGTTTGTACCACTCCTAGAGAAATTTTTTGACCGTGTTGGCTGGAATACACTATTTTAAAATACAGTATAGTGAACAGTTGGTGGCCTCTATATTTGTACAGAAACCAGACTGCAGTTATAAAATCGATAGACACAAAATGGAGTTGGTAGTTGAGGAGGGGCTGAGACAGGGTTGCACCCTCTGCACGATGTTAATTACACTGACAAAGCAGTAAAATAAACGAAGGAGTTCTTGGGAAAGAGATAAAAATATTCAGACTTACCAAAAATGGTTCAAATGGCTCTGAGCACTACGGGACTTAACATCTATGGTCATCAGTCCCCTAGAACTTAGAACTACTTAAACCTAACTAACCTAACGACACCACACAACACCCAGTCATCACGAGGCAGAGAAAATCCCTGACCCCGCCGGGAATCGAACCCGGGCGTGGGAAGCGAGAACGCTACCGCACAACCACCAGCTGCGGACTCAGACTTACCGGTGATATTGTAATTCTGTTAGAGACAGCAAAGGACTTGGAAGAGCTGTAAACGGAATGGATGGTGTCGTGGAGCCGGCCGAGGTGGCCGAGCGTTCTAGGCGCTACACTCTGGAACCGCGCGACCGCTATGGTCGCAGGTTCGAATCCTGCCTCGAGCATGGATGTGTGTGATGTCCTTAGGTAAGTTAGGTTTAAGTAGTTCTAAGTTCTAGGGGACTGATGACCTCTGAAGTTAAGTCCCATAGTGATCAGAGCCATTTGAACCATTTTGATAGTGTCGTGGAAAGAAATCAGGCGATGGTCAGGGAAGTCGATTGGGAACTGGGACACTAAAAGTAACGGGTGGGTGTTGTTATTTGCGAACCAAATTAACGTGTAATGTCCTAAGTACAGAGAACATAAAATACAGGCTGGCAGTAGCATGAAGAGCGTTCCTTTAAAAGAAAGCATTGTTAATATAGAGTAAAAGATTATGTGGAAGAAATGTATTCGGAATTGCGAGTGTAGTTAGACTTCAGCTCCACAATTTGTTGGTGACAAATGAAACTTTGTGCCAGAACTGTATTCGAGCCCGGGTTTCCCGTCATACTGGTTGCGTTAACCACTTTGTCTATCCGAGTGTGCGTTGAGGACCGAACCAAACCTGCATATTTCACTGACTGTTCACGTCTTGCACTCGTACAGTTGCTTTGATTCTCCCGCAGGGAGAGACTTTATTATTTCTGTCGCGACATGTCTAGGCATGTCTACTAACCAAACTGCGTGCCTATGGAATATCGCCTCAGGTGTGTGGCTGGATTCGTGATTTCCTGTCATAAAGTTCACAGTTCGGAGTAATATACGAGAAGTCGTCGTGTAAAACAGAAGTAATATCCGGAGTTCCCCAAGGAAGTGTTATAGGCCCTCTATTGTTCTTGATCTACATTAATGACATAGGAGACAATCTGAATAGCCCTGTAAGATTGTTTCCTGATGATGCTGTCATTTACCGTCTTGTAACGTCGTCAGATGACCAAAACGAATTGCAAAAAGATTTAGATAAGATATCTGTATGGTGTGAAAAGTGGCAATTGACCCTGAATAAAGAAAAGTGTGAAGCTATTCACATTACTAAAAGAAATTCGCTAAATTTCGATTACGCGATAAGTGACAGAAATCTGAATGATGTAAATTCAACTAAATACTTAGGGATTACAATTACAAATAACCTAAATTGGAACGATCATATAGATAATGTCGTGGGTAGAGCAAACCAAAGACTGCGATTCATCGGCAGAACTCTTGGAAGGTTCAACAGGTCTACTAAGGAGACTGCTTACACCACGCTTGTCCGCCATATTTTGGAGCATTGCTCTGTGGTGAGGGATCTGCAACAGGTGGAACTGGCAGATGACATTGAAAAAGTACAAAGAAGGGCGGCTCGTTTTGTACCATCACGAAATAGGGGAGATAATGCCACAGACATGATACGTGAATTGGAGTGGAAATCATTAAAACAAAGGCGTTTTTCTTTGCGACGGGATCTTCTGATGAAATTTCAATCACCAGTTTTCTCCTCTGATTGCGAAAACATTCTGTTGCCTCCCACCAACATAGGGAGAAATGATCATCACGATAAAATAAGAGAAATCAGGGCTCGCACAGAAAAATTTAAGTGCTCGTTTTTTGCGCGCCGTTCGAGAGTGGAATGGTAGAGAGACAGTTTGAAGATGGTTCATTGGACCTCTGCCAGACACTTTATTGTGAATAGCAGAGTAATCACATAGATGTAGATGTAATACTAGTGTATTTCAGTGTATGTGGTTTTCGGTGTACTATACAGCGTCCTTCAGACATCCACGCATCGAACAAAAAAGACACTGCAGACAGTACTACATGCCTAGACAGACCGTCTCAATAGCAACAAAGTCTCTTCCTGAGTGGGAATAACAGCATCTGTGCTAATGGAGGATGTGGACACCGAGTGGCATATGAAAATTTGGTTCGGTGCTGGTGTATGCTCGGACAGCTAAAGTGCTTGGGGAACCGCTTGTGTAAAGCAGGAAATCTGGGTTCGAATCCTGGTCTGCCACAAATTTTCATTTGTCAGTAACAAAGGGTGCAGCTGATGTCTAATTGTATTCGCAATGTCGAATACATTTCTGCCATTAGATATAACTGTAGATAGTAGCAGTGTCCGTTTCTTCAGACATTCATACATGCATGCATGCATGCATGCATAGTACACCGAAAAACACAGACGCTGCAGACAGTAAAAGTTTTTATGTAAGGAAGCTTTTTATGAGTGTATCATATTATGTAAGTGAAACGTAGGCGATATAAGGTTCAGACAAATAAAGAGTAGATGCTTTTGAAATGTGGCACTATAGAAGAATACTGAAGATTTGGTTGACATGTCGAATAACTGATGAAGAAATATGAGTCAAATGGGGGAAGAAATATGAGTCAAATGGGGAGAAAAGTGTAAGTAGCCTGTTTATATGTTTGTATGTTGGCAGCGCTATAGACTGTATTAATATCGCTGACAGCGCTCTGCGCCCTCTGTAAGAGACTCTGTGGTTGGTTGGGCTGGCAGTAGCCAGCGGACGGCTTGGACATGTGTCTTTCGTGGAGAGTCAGTGTTGGTAGGATATGCATTGTAAAATGAGGATGGATGTAGTAGGTAATGTTTGGGCAGTGGAATTATTGACGACTGTATAATTTTTTGAACTGGATGTCACATGAATAGGGTAAAATCTGCTGTATACATTGTTTGATCTTCAACAAAATCTTACTTTTGCTAACCATATGCCTCCCAGTAGTTAGAGTCTATAGTAGTTAGAATCTTTTTATTTAGCTGGCTATAGTTGCTGCTTCCTGTAATTGTTGTAGTTCGTGTTATGAAGATTTTCTGTGAGGTAAGGGACTTACGAAAATTATGGATTATTTTTAGAATTTCTCCCGATTCAGGGCCATTCTTTTGTGTTAATTATCTGAAATCATGTTGTCACTGTAGAGCAGTCAGTTTGCGTTGGGCTTGTATGTTGTGGGTAATAAATGAATAGGTTAAGTTTGAGTTGTCATTGTCAGGGAAAATTCTGTAGGTCAGTACTGAAATGATAAAAATAAGTAAACACTAAGGAGCTTCACCTGTCGACCCTTAGCCGAGGATACTTCACTGGAATCTTCTGATTTTCTTGTAGTTTGAATAATTAGCACATGATTAGAAATTAGTTTACTGCTAGGGCGTAACTGTATATATGGAATTACCTTTGTAGTTGTATTTTCTTATTGTTGTCCTGCATTGTCATGAGCAAAGTGGTTGTGGCATGCATTTGGATTTTCACTAATTATCTTTCAGTCACTTTTGCAGCTAATTAGATATTGATTATTTTCGGTGCTATTTTAGTGTTTCGTCCTATTTTTGCTTTTCAAAGCGTTTTTTGTGTGTTATTGTGCAAAATATTGTGATAATCGTGGCTAGTGAACAGCGGAAAAAGAGGCTGGAAATCAAATTGAGAAATGACAGTGACGACGAGTGTAGCTTGTTAGCACCACTTAGTAACGAATTGGGAAATGTTCAGTACAATAATTTGGTAATAGTGCATAGGGACATGGACCAGACAGTAAATAAGAAATAGAAATTGAAACAATCAGTGAACAGGGAACTGTTGTCGATCAATCGGTCGGTAACAGTTCACCTCAGGAATGCGAAATAATAGAACAGAATCTTGCAAATACCGTAGATTCAGATTTTGTGTCATTACAATTTTCTCAATTAAGTCAAGACACACTCTCTGCTCTTCAGAATACGAATACTGCCGGTGCAAACGCACTTACGAAAAACACAAAGGAACATGTTCAACCACTAATGCACTGTTATTGCAATTAATTCAAAAATTTGATCAAACAGAGAAACAAACACAGCAACAACTTCAAAAGTTAGACACTATGGAACAAAATCAGAAACAAACACAGCAACAACTTCAAAAGTTACGTGCACAATTGAACAAACACGTAAAGATTTAACCGCTGAGGTACACAAAATCGAATCGAAATGTCAAACATTTCTGAAGACGTAAGACTGTGACAGAGACACCCGTAAAAATAGACAAAATGGGAACCAGAATAATTATTATCAAAGGAGACAAAATGACTTCAGACTCAAGAGTCCACCTCGTAATTACGATTCGGGGGAAATTCTCAAATACTTAATCGACAAGAAAGAAATTACAGGAATTACCGACAAGACGACGGACACTATAGTCATAACAACAGACCTGAATTTAATCAGAACTTCCCAGTAACGGCGCTCGACAACAAAGAGACAATAGATAATGACTCGCACTGCAGGCAGCCACAACTTATGAAGCCGACCACGTAGCTGCGATGACTGTCAATTACGTGAAAATGGAAGACATTAGGGACATTTTACTCTTAAAATTTACGGCAGTACTTGACCCCGGCAGTCCTATTTCGGTAATTGGTGATACAGCCTTCAGTAAATGCAACAAATCGAACGATTGCCTCCACACTTCCTTTACGTAAGATGAAATTACAAGGTGTGATTTTTCGAAAAAGTGTAGACGTACGCCAACAAACCAACTTAGAATTATTTTGTCAGAGCCAGAGATTTATTTTGAATTTTGTTATTGTTCCGTTATTGTCTACGGACATTGTATTAGGTGTAGACTTTTATGAATGAGTGTAAGGCAATTTTAAACTTTCATGACGCTGAAATAAGTTTAGAGAAAGAAAGTAAGTCAATAGCTTTGAAATCTGAAGACTGGCTTTCAAACGATGACAAGGAAATCAGTTGGTTTTACCTTTTGTCAGATCACAGTTTGGAACTTCCGACGGAACTTGATATTGATAATCACTTTTTAAGTACTGGCAGGGATGATACTGATGTCGTACTAGATACTAACGTTTTAATTCAGAAAAAATTCAATTGAGGACGGTAATGACACTGATAGATAGGACTTTTTTGACATCTTACAGGCACATTCCACAGTTGTTACTCACAAAACGGGACCAATTAAAGGATTCCAATACAAATTTCATGTTCGTGAGCATACTAAATTTTGCGTCAGACCATATGTAATTCCGGCACATTATAGGTAGCGTGTTGGAACGGAAATAGTCTATACTTGACGATGGCATTATTGAACAGCGGTAAGCTCATACAATAATCCATTACATGCTGTTGAGAAGAAAAACAGATAATTAGGCTTGTCTTAGATTCCAGACAAATAAATACCATAATCATTCCTGAAACAGACAGTCCGCAAACTTTGGAAGAACTTCTTCAAAATTTCAATGGCGTAAAATCATTGTCCTATATTGATCTCGGATCCAGCTTTTATGAAACTGAACTTCATCCAGAATGTAGAAACCATACGGCTTTTCTTTGTTTCGGCGTTTGTCATTAATTTCGGAAACTTCCTCTTGGTTTGAACATTTATTCGACAGCATTCATTGGTGGGAAAAATGCCATATTACCTGAGTTCTTGAAACGACACATCAACTCGTACGTGGACGATATTTCAATAGCAGAAGCCTCTTGGGAGCAACATAATCGTATCCTCAACAGTTTGTTACGTATTTTTGCTGAATCTGGAATTACAGTTAACTTGGAAAAATCTGAATTCGGTAGGACAAAAGTGAAGTTTTTGGGTCACAATTTTTCTTCTGGGGACGTTCAGCGGGGTCCTGAAAAGTTGGAAGCAATCAGAGCCACTCCTGTTCCATCCACCCACAAAAACAAGTTCGCATCTAGGTCTCGTTAATTTGTACCGTCGTTTCCTGAATATGCAGAGTCTAGTAACTCCAAAACTTCGTTCTCTCACCGGCAAAAACACTATTTGGAACTGGGACGAACAGCCACAGTCGGAATTTGATTCTTCGAAAGAAGCGCTAATTAACGCGCCAATCTTAGCTCACCGAGGTCTGTCACAAGATTTCTTTCTTAGCACTGATTCTTCTAAAGTTGGTCTTGGTGGCCATTTATTTGAAAAAGCTATAGAAAATGACATTACTGTTAAGGAAACCATCGCTTTTGCTAGCCGCATGCTAACAAAATCTAAAAAAAAATATTCCGCCACTGAATTGGAAGCTTTAGTTATCGTTTGGGCATTTGACAAATTTCGTTTTTCTTTCTGGCAAAGATGTAAAAGTTTATAGTGATCATCGAGCATTACAATTTCTTATGTCATCAAAATTAGATCATCACAAGTTGAAACGTCGGGCGTTGTTTCTGCAAGAATTCCGCTTCACAATGATCTACATACCTGGTACGGGAAACATTTTTGCGGTGCACTGCAATGAGCATGCAAAAAGGAGCCTTTGAAAACTTTGTCACTGCATCTTTAAAGGACGTTGCTCATGAGCAAGACAAGAATCCGATTTGGAAAGATATCAAAAGTAAATTTCATGAAAAGACACACACACAGATTCGTCATTATCTGGTTAGAAATAACATACTCTTCAAACGTTGCACTGCTGATGACAAGCTATGGATACTTTGGATTCCTGACGATTTTGTTAATAAGCTCATCTGGTACATTCATTTGAGCTACGCACATTTTGGTCCACGAAAATTTTATCATATTCTTCAGACGACTTATTATTTTAACAAAATGGATAAGAGAATTGGGAGAGTCTTGTCTGTTTGTAAACTTTGCCAAAAAACTAAACTATCTACCATCTCACATCGTGCTCCGTTGTTTCCTATTATTCCTACTAGATTAAAAGAATTAGCTGCTGTTTGTCTTCTGGGACCCCTTATGAAAACATTGAATGGATTTTCGTACTTTATCGTCGCTATTCTGTATCCAAAGCCTTTGTTAAAAATTTCTTATGTGAAGTTGGACAAGGTCATTTCAGATAACGGTCCACAATTCAGATCTGCTGTTTGGTCACACATGCTTCGGAATCGTAAGATCGAAATGTAGTGAATGAAATGCCTCATGACTCCACTGCTTTACTGCCTATTCTTGAACTGAAGAATGAGGAACCACCGAACATAATCAGAGAGCTTGTACCTTTTCCGAGTATAGGTAAACTTCGACATAAAGACATAACTGATTTGGCTATTAAAAATATAAATTCTGCTGCAGACAAAAGGAGAAAACTACACGGAAAGACAAAAGCAAGGAAACTACACATTGGTCAAAATGTTCTCATTAAAGCCCATTCATTGTAACGTAAGAAGAAACATTTGAGTCACAAATTCTTTCTGATTTACAATGGACCTTACAGGATTCAACATATACCGCATGATAATTACGTTGAAGCTGAAACTCTGCGCACCAAGAAAAATAAAGGATTACACCACACTTCTCATGTAAAACCATTTATTGAGAAATAATTTGGTTTCTGATTTAGTCTTTGCTACAAAATTTTTCACATCAAGTTACTATTACGCTTTGTCACATTTATCATGCAGCGATGCTTTCGAGCTAACTATCTAGTCAAGAACTTTTGGAACATGTTAAGACAGTAATTTTACGAGTTCGCTTTTACAGCGAAGAGACGACACAGTCTTCTTGAGTGTACATTTTTGCTTGTTAGTTGCACGATTACGTCACGACTATAAGGCTCACATTTTTGGAACATATACTGCTAATGAGGTATTACTGCAACATTTTCGTTTACTTGAAAAGACATTTTTAATTAAAGTACTTTCTGAGAGGTCTCTATACTATGATGCTACTTGTGAGTGACACAATTTTCTTTATTCCTTTTACGCTACTTCTGTTTTATGTCTGCACAGTCTCGCTTCAATACGTTACAGTAAAGTACTTTCAACGTCACAACAATGAACGTAATAACTACAATATTTATACGCATAGCACTTTACTTTTGTAAATGACAAGGTAGCACATTGATTTTTTGAGAACTTTGCTTATGAACGACGATAACTACGACACTTGGCACATTTTCACCACTAAGCAATGACAGAAATTTTCTCACAGCAAGAAGTACAGTTTAGCACTACATGACACACATTTGAGATTAATTTTTGTACTTGAAACATTATTAGAAACATTTTACAAAAATAATGATACAGAGAAGGTTTTCGGTGATACATTTCATTCTGCAGTTTTAATCTGTAAGGTCTGAGGTATAATTACATTATCCCTCACGGGAATACGCCTACTCTGTCTACCAAGCGTGTGGCAAGCACAAGGAGCCCTAGCCGATATGGTATTTGCTTATACAGTTTTATACATTGGTACCATATTTCTGTAAAACAGAATTACACAGCTATATGACATTTAACATACAGAAATAAACATTTTACTATGTCTCTGAAGTATGTCTGGGTAATTACACAGTTGGATTACTTCACATGTAGGAAATTGTACGTTTTATGCATTTTGTGAACTGTTCACATATAGTTTTGGAACCATTGTGATACTGTGAGAGCTTTGAGTGATGTATATTGCATCTGACCTTGATGCAATGCTCTGCTGCGCTGGGCTGCGCTCTAGACTGTGGGAAAAACCTATTGTTGTGTTACCTGTCAACTTTAATAGTGTCGCTTCAGCCGCTTTTAAGCTCACTGCACCCCTGCAAGTGCTCGCATAGCTGCAGGAAAGAGAGGCCGTTGACCTCGCTGCCTGCCACTGTGGCCGAGCGGTTCTAGGCACTTCAGTCCGGAATCGCGCTGCTACTACTGTCGCGGGCTCGAATCCTGCCTCGGGCATGGATGTGTGTGATGTCTTTAGGTTAGTTAGGTTCAAGTAGTTTTAAGTCTAGGAGACTGATGACTTAAGATGGTAAGTTCCATAGTGCTTAGAGCCATTTGAACCATTTTTCTGACCTCGCTGTTAACATTTCTTTGCACCACAAACATGACATACATTATTACTTGTAAACATATGATTACACATTGGAGTTTTTACTACGTGCTATTTACTGAAATGCAAATGAACTGATGAGAAATATTCGTATATTTACACAACTGATTATGACAAGTCTCTCTCTACGAGAGTTGACATAATTTCTACTGACATATGAAATGCCACATGGCTGTTGAAAGATGTTTTTATGTTTTGGTTGGTTGGTTGGTTTGGGGAAGGAGACCAGACAGCGCGGTCATCGGTCTCATCGGATTAGGGAAGGACGGGGAAGGAAATCGGCCGTGCCCTTTCAGAGGAACCATCCCGGCATTTGCCTGGACTGATTGAGGGAAATCACGGAAAACCTAAATCAGGATGGCCGGACGCGGGATTGAACCGTCGTCCTTCCGAATGCGAGTCCAGTGTCTAACCACTGCGCCACCTCGCTTGGTTTTATGTTTTGCTTTGTACATAGTTGCTTATTTTATTTGATATCTAGCTGCGCTGCAGTATTGGTTCTATAAAATAAAATTCAATACTTACGTTAATGTGAGCACTTTCTGTCAACAGATCTATGAAATAATAATTTTATGATCCACATTCTTAAAAAAGAGAGCACTTGGAAAGGAAAGAACAATAGGAAGGAAAGGGGACTAGCAACAGGAACTGCATATGTAATTTTCTTTTCAAGAATAAGTTGTTGTGGTGAACCACTTTAGTGTTAAGATGGGACATAGAATCACTGCATTTCACATGGGAGATGCAGATGTTCCTTGTGCTGGCGCTTTGCGTAGTTTTGATGATCACAGATATACACATGTAGTAAGCTTACACATATATTTCCCTTATCTGCGTTGCTGTGATATTTTTTCTGCTTGTGCTTTGTCATGTTTAGGTATAGCTTGTGCTTTGTCATGTTTAGATATAAGTTATTGCATTTGCTGCTGCTATTTGTCAGGGATTGTCCTTCTGAATTTTACTTTGTATTACTGAGATATCCCAGTTTTACCACTGATTTATTTTTCTTGTTTGCTGCATATTGCCTTATAGTAGGTGTAATGTTGCATTTGCTTTGCTAATTTAGATAAGCTGCTGCTTGCCTTACCACTTTACGCTTTTGTCGTTGTTGTTTGTGCTAACTGTTTTGTGCTGCTGCATTGCCTCGTTCCCTAGTTTATGTGTCTAAGCTCAGTAGATTAAGTTATTTTAAGAGTGTGTATGCTATATAAGAAAATGCGTTATGATGAGTTGGGAAGAAATGCACTGAGAAGCTATAAGGAAAAGCTTTGGCCAAAAAGTATTGTAGAATGAGGAATAATTATTTTGAAAGAGGAAATGAGCAGATATAAGTAGGGTATAATGACAACAGGTTTAGGTAGGATTTTCTTGGAAACGAATGATGAGATAAGAAAAATGTAGAAGTGTAAGCACTGGTTCAAAGTATAAATACAGATAGATAGAATTTTTTTGGAACCAAATGTCAAAGTAAGAGAGGTCTGCGAGAATTAAATGTTTTTGGTTGGAAATGAAGTAGGTTGGTTGAAACAGAGGTATAAAATGCTCACAACAAGTACTGCACTATCAAATGTTACACTTACACTTTGACACATTTACACTTGAAAACAGATTCTGTACTTTCCTTTAGTGTTATTCCGCTATTTTTATGTGTATCCTTGTGTCTCTGTGTTCTTCCTACCTCTTTGTGTTTACCTGATACGATAAATTTTGTAGTTTTTTCCTTGTTATACTAGACTGCATTCACTATGATGAGGAATATTGTTATCCTCAAATCTGATCTCTGTTTTTGTACCCCGTTCTTTATGTTAGGCAGATGTTTAAATATTATTTAATCTGTTATGCTTTTCTGCCATTCTCATTTTCATTTATTTACTTATGTCATAATTCCTGTAATACTCGTATATATGCTTATTGTTATCCTTTTTGTAAGGCCTGTGTTACTACAAATATTATTTCTATTATCATGTTCTTTACTATAATGGTGTTTTATTTACATCTGTAATTGAATTCGTACATTGTTAAATTGTAATTGTATAGACACCAGTTCTTCAAGTTAGGTAAATAGTAGGGATTCATTTTCTGCACACATTTGTCTGTTGGTCATACTATATGTATCAAATCTCACAGGTTATATGATTGTGTTAGTGCTTGCACGTGTAATGATAATTCAGCAAGGGACTGGTTAACAGCATTGCTGGTTGTAAGGAAATTGCCCAAAAATTAGTGAGTGCACAAGTGGTGGTCCTTGGACTTGCTATGTTATCGTCAAGACTCTTCAACAGTGATTGTGCATCCTCACAGCCACAACGGATGGCTGCTGGCCATCTCTACAAGGACTACAGTGGCTCTACACCTTTGGTGGCCCATTACTGCCATAATCTCTACAAGGACTACTATGGGTCTGCTCTCTCAAGACCTGCCAATTCTACCAACATCCTTCAAGACTTCGACTGATAATGCTGTGGGCCTGCTCTGTTGTGGCCCATTACCGAGCTTACGATATCAACTGAAATCTTCATGTCAAGAGTCAGCATTGTGTTCCTCAAGACTACATGGTGGTCCACTACTTGTGCATTTTCATATAGTGCTCAGTCTCTGTGCACAAAACTGGCGTAGAATTCTCTTCTGTTTAATATTTAGAACCGTCTTTAGGGACTGTGAGGAGAATTTGTCTTTATTGATCAACAGCATATAACTTAACTTTTGCGTGCATCTGATCTCTTTGATATTGTTAATATAAAAAAATTGTAAGAACTTAGTCTTAGCCACTGCCCAACACACTTTGTAAAATTTTTTGAGGGGAGCAGGGGCCCATGTATGTAGCCAGTTTGTATGTTGGCAGTGCTATAGACTGTATTATCGCTGACAGCGCTCTGCGCCTTCGGCAAGAGGCTCTGTGGTTGGACGGTCTAGCAGTTACCAGTTAGTAAGTGGACAGCTTGGACATGTGTCCTTCGTGGAGACTCAGTGTTGGTAGGACATGGATTATAAAATGAGGACGGATGTAGTTGGTAATGTTCGGGTAATGGAATTATTGACGACTATATACCTTTGGAACTGGATGTCACATGAATAAGGTAAATTCTGCTAAATACATTGTTTGCTCTTCTTTTGCTAACCATATGCCTCCTAGTAGTTAGTCTATAGTAGTTAGATTTCTCCCAATTGAGGGCCACTCTTTTGTGTTTATTATTTGAAGTCATGTTGTCATTGTAGAGCAGTGAGATAGGGTTAGGCTTGTATATTGTAGGTAATAATTGAATAGGTTAAGTTTGAGTTGTCATTGTCAGGGAAAATTCTGTAGGTCAGTGCTGAAATGATAAAAGTAAGTAAACACTAAGAAGTTTCAAAATAAATTTATGGCTCAACTTGACTGAAAGAAGGGATTAGTTGATTGAACACGTCTTGAGGCAGCAAGAATAAGTTTTGTCTGCTGGTAATAAAGACATGATTTCGGTGACAATGAAACTATGATGATCACCTTTCGTCTACCACTGCAGTGTTGCCTTTCTAGCAGGAAATCAGCTGCAATTTGTATTCGCAACGAATCTTTGCAGCTCCAGGCACCCTACTGTGATTCTTTGTTGATTTAGCTTCCTTCGCTCTAACACTACGTTAGTTAGCAGCTAAAGTGGGCGATACTCGAAGGGAATGAGGAACGCAAGACCAAATGACGTACTGAATAATGTTTCGCCTAGAGCAGTGCTTCATTATTAATTCTACAGCAATTCAACGAAGCGTATTTTGTTTTTCCGTCCTCTAGCACTACGTTGCGCTATTTTAAAAAGTTTGTGAGCGGTTTAGGGCACAAAATCTCCTTTGAAAAGCCGTGAGTGCTACGAAATATAATTACTGTCAGCACGTCTTCATATAATCAGGGGTCCTGAGAGATTATTTAAATGAGTTTTCAAAGTAGACTGCACTTCTCTTAACGGGAAGCCTTAATGCAGTAGATGCTACGTACAGATAGTTTCGGCTCTTAGGAGAAAGGAGGGAATTAATTTTTCTTTCCTTCGTGAATTCTGGTTTAGTTGTCTAGTTCGTCTCTCTTAGGACAAAATAACGTTATAAGAGGACCAGTCTGTAAATAAGCGCAAATTTATAGCTTATTTTGACGGCTCTTTTCACAATAGGGTGCCATGAATATTATTAAGAACAAGCTTAAATAAATAGCCTCATAATGAACTGGCAGTACAAAATTAATTATGTAATGACTGTGAAAAGTGATAACCGAAAGTAGACGCACCTACTTGAGTCAACTACTTGTTGTGCTTCTAGAGATGACTGAGTGAGCTGCTTATGCAAAGACGGTGAACTTGCAGCATTTCGAGAGAATATGATATGTGACGCTTCTGAAGAGACATTCGGTGGTCCTCGATAAATAGTGTCGTTCATCTATAGGACTGCATTGGCGTCTCAAAGTGCAGTGTACGAGATTATGGCGGAATAACACGGTGAAGGCGGTCATGCCTTTGAGATTCTGAATCAGTTATGTTGGTACATGACGCGCAGTAGCGAAACTGAAGTGCCAAGTTGCTCCTATGATGAGGCTGTGAGATGTCTTCTGTGGCAGTGGTGAGAGGCGCGGTAAGAAGATAGCGCCTTGTGTACAGGCACAGCACGAACAGTGAAGCCCCTGCGACAAATATCAGCCGTCTCACAGTAGTGTGTAGACGGGCGAATATTGGTAGCTCGGGCTGTAGCGCCAGCACCAGCTGATACGCGTATAAGCTGATGCGAGTTGGCCTGCCGTGGAGGCAGCGAATATGCTATATTTGTTTGTTTGGTTCAGGTGGAGAGATTGGAGTACCATGCCGTCGTAATATCTTCGGAACATTGGAAATTATTTCAAATCTGGTGAAACTTTGAAGTCCCCTCTTTCGTTTTCAACGGTTAGTAAATGAGTGGTGAAATTCAGTCATGGCTTCTCTTAAAAATGTTCCACGTGTAGTATGTCCCCACCGTCCAGAGCTTGATGGCGAGCGGAGCGAGAGAGACGAGGTTTGTCCACAAATCTTCTGTGACCACGTTTCTCCAGACACCGTCAGCGTGGCTTCGATCGGATTGTTGACACTATTTCACTACAGGTGGACGCGCCATTGCGTTTGGTCCATTCGCCGTCAAAATTTCACGGTGAACTTGTGCACATTTTAAACGTTTTGCCCAGGGCTTAGTTTCGACCTTAATGGGTTCTGTCATCTCCCAAAGAATGATTTTGAACTCACTGGAGCAAGTCGACACCGGAGATTTAAAGTAGCACACGTGTGTTGAATCTCAACGTACCTGTAATTTGCCTAGCAACATAGAACTTGTTTATTTCATTTACGAGCTGCAAATACACACATAGTGCCAATTAGCCATATATTTATTTAGACACCATTTCCACCACATTGCTTCACTTCCACTTTCAAATTATACGAGCTCATATATTTTATCTCTTCTAATTTAACTCAATCCAGTTGTAATACAACTCCATGAGTAGAAGACAAACAACATTTAAAGCATTTCATATACATCTAACACCGTGTTTCATGTCAAATCACGTTTCGTTATTCCTAATTCTTCGGGAAGCCGGAATTGTACATGACCCCTACAAGTCGGGAATATCTTCGTCATTGACAATGGAAACTCGTTTCACTGAGCAGCTACAATGCAACTGTTTGGTTGTGAACATTACATTATAGTCACCAAGACTACTGACTTGTGCCGATATACAACACAAGTATCGAGCGGAAGTTGGAAACAACGTAGATGGTAGCACCTGCTGTTTAAATTGTTTTCATTATAGGAAATTACGTTTTAAAAACATGAATTTCCAAATAGTATTTTGTAAAAGATTATTTCTTTGTAAGTTTTATCACAAGTTATAGCTGGGAGGGGGTAGGCGGTTGTACGGTTGAAAAGGTGCCTTTCTGCGCCTATAATTTTGGAAATTAAGTACCAGTTTTTCCCACAAGAATTGTACTGTCCCTCATACTTAAACTCTGGAGTATGTTTCGAGCTGCCGCATCATTTCATTCGCACATTGTGACGCTCCTGTTATCTGTAACGCTGCAGAACTGCGTCTGCAAGAAACCCACAATATGTACTCTCTTCTGACAGTGTGCCACTCTTGCTGCACTATGATCTTAGTGTGGTACGACGTTTGTAACTTACTTTCTGAAGTCCCCGCGTACGAGATATGTTAAAAAAATTCCGAAACTTTGTCCACAAATTTTTTTACCCTTACCTTTTACTTAATGTGCATGGTCTTCTTCCAGCTACTCTCCTCCACAACTGACCGACCGCTCCCAACGCCGTTTCTACTTCCGGAAGCAGTACGCTTCTTGTGAGATTTAAAACTTTCCTGGCGTACATTCTATTGGAGTACTATTATTAATGAACCCGTGGAAATACGACTTACTGACAGCGAGTCTCTTATTAATCGAGATGGCGGTTTCCAGTTGAATTCGGCATGGAATCCAATCGTCGAAAAACTTCGTGTCCTCCGTAGCCGGCGGTGTTCTGTGATGGAGCCGCAGGAAGACAATCGAATTTATACCGATGCGGCGAGTTTTCACCACGGAGGGCTCGCGGCGTAGCAGAATCGAACGCGCTCAATCCACCACGCATGTGCCGGCGGTAAATACCAGAGCTCACTGCGTTTTCGCCAGTATCACCTGAAGATGGCCACAAGACTCTGCGCCGAAATATTGTGGCAGGAAATTACAAACATCCGGCAGTTCTCACACCTCTCACTGGATCGCGGGAAGCACCGCCTGCGAATTTGCTTTTATCTTGTCTATCGTTGCAAGTCTTCGTCCTTTCTACGGGGTTTTCAACTTTCCAAGTAAAAGAAGTCTGCAGGGGCCAGGTCTGGAGTTTACGGAGGATGAAGCAGCACATTGATTTTTATGTAACAGTTACGCACCAACAGGGACGAATGTGGGAGTCATGCAGTTACGTCATGCAATTGTCCCGTCACATTTCAGGCCGTTTCCTTCTCATGTTTTCTCGCAGGCGTCACAACATATACCGCTATTACCATAGATTACGAGTTTGTCCCTGTGGCACGAATTCATAACGAGCTAATCCTTCCAAGTCGAGGTAAACCATCAGCATGGCTTTGTCATTTGACCTGGCCCGACCAGCTTTTTTTGGTCTTGGAGAACCTTTCCCAACCTTTTGTGAAGACTGAACCTTGGTCTCAACATCATAAGCATAGGTCACACAGATTGCGAGGCGAAGGTCTTTCTGGTCTTGATTCGTGAGCCGTGGGACGAACTTGGCGGCAACACTACGCAGCACAGAGGCTGTGTCAGAATTTCATGACATCATCCAACTGAAATGTTACGTTCTTCTGCAATCTCTCAGAAAGTCAGTCTTCGATTGGTACACACAGTTTCGTTGACGTTCTGACGTGAGTCGTCGGTAGACATCGAAGGGCGTCCTGAACGAAGATCATCTTTAACTTCAGTCCGGCCATTTTGAAACCGTGTGAACCATTCGTCACACCGAGTACGGCCTAAATCCTCATCATCTTAGGCGTAATGCATCATTTGGTATGTCTCTGTAAAGGTTTCCTTGAGTTTCACGCAAAATTTAATGTAGATGCGCTGCTCCTCTAACCCTGCCAACTCGAAATTCGCAAACTGTACCACACAACCTTCACTCAATACAGCATTGACCAATAACTAAGAGACGTACAACAATGAAACTTCCGGCAGTTACGCAATAAATAGAGGCGTATGCAGGGATGCCAACCGAGGCGTATGCAGGGATGCCAACCGCATTTCGCTCAAACATACAATTTGTGCGTAATTACGGATCTTACGGAATTTTTTTAACAGACGTCGTATATCACACGTCCCCCACCAGTGACGGCACCCTCTCTTCGATTACGTACTTGCGCCATTGTATTTTTCGGATAGGATACTATCACTGAGCAGTTGTATCGATGCTGTCGTTTTCTTCTTTTGTCTATCATGGACGAGATAATCGCCTTCTGTCTTCTGGACTCTATACAAGGACGCGTTATTCTGTACAGACTATCTGAACTGAACTATGCGGCACCTGCCTATATCAATAAGCGACTATCTTGTAACCAAGAACCAATAGCAGTTTCAGGCTGCCTATCTAACTGCTTCCAGGGCAACAAAAATTTGATCTTCAACATTTCGGGTAGTTATGGACTGAATTTAAAAAATTAAAATGCTCTCATAATGTGATCATTAAGATAGATAATCTTAGGTTAAAAGTTTAACAAAATAAGAAAAATATTATGGTAAGAAACTGTGTGTTTGTCTTGAAGTAACGTAATTGACGGCGCGCAAATAGCCAGACTTCATTCATCAATTATCTGAGAATGAGAGCGCTTAGCGACTTCAACCAGTTTAATATTCAGTTTCAAACGTCTCTGAATTTTTTTTACCGCTGGCACACAGCACAAAATGACAGGAGAGAAGAAGATTATCGCTTACTATATTTTCGCTGTTCATGCAGTAAAACATCAGTATAAGGAATAAGTTTTATTTATTGCTTCTTTACTACTGACTCTATTCGCAGCATTGTTTTCAGACAGTATCCTCACATACGACTGAATGTGCCTGCAAAATTTAATCATTGTACAACACATAGCTCAGTTCATATGACGTCATAGTTATTTAGACGTGTCGAAAACTAGATTTTGCTGCGAAAATTACCCAAGGGGAAACTACAGCCGTAATTTTTCCCGAGAGCTTGGAGGTATTTTCTACGGTTAAATGATAATGGCATCTCTTGTGCAAAATATTCTGGAGGCAAGATAGTTTTCCTTTCGGATCTCTGGGCGGGGACAACTCAGGAGAATGTCGCTATCAAGCGAAACAAAACTGGCGTTCTATGTATCGGAGCATGGATGTCGGACCCCTTAATGGGGCAAGGTAGCTTAGAAAATTTTAAATGGGAAATTGATAGGTTAAAGTTAGATGATGTGGGAGTTAGTGAAGTTCAGGGCAGGAGAAACAGGATTTCTGGACCAATGATTATAGGGTAATAAATAAAAATCAAATATAGATGTTGTGTACATAGTTCTGCGTAGTCAGTGCGTACTTAACTTTCCCACTAGAGCGCGCCCCGCTAAGCACAACAGCGCAGGCGTAGCGCTCGTCCGTCTCCACACAACGAGATGGCGCTGCCTTAGAGATGGACCAAATTCCACTTCCGCTGATCCGCGTAGCCAATGAGATTGCTGCTAACGTAGAACCTTTTCTCCTCGCGGATCACACTCGCGCAGTGATACCTGAACGCACAAGGTATTATAGCGAGTGTACAGACCTCAGATTAGTCAGTCTGCATTTGTCTGCAGCAGTCTGTACCAGTCTGCATTTGTCTGCACCAGTCTGCATTACTCTGTACCAGTCTATAGTCAAGTTTCAGTCTGCGCCTAAGAAGATTATCATTTTCCTGTACATAGCGATGAAGATAAATGTATAGACACTTTGTCAAGTATCAGAGATATGTGAGAATAAGATTAACGTACCAAGACCAAAGGAACTTCAGATTGTCAATTGTAAATAGTATCCAGAATCAAGTTACGTAAGGTTTATGGTTTTTATTATTTTAATAAATGTGTGTGAAAATTAATCAAGTTCTGTTTAAAGTTGGTCACCATCAATCTGCTACTCTAAGCGTGCAAGTGGCATTTCTATCGTCTGACCTAACAGCAGAAGATAAACACACCATGATAAGACCACGACACATATTGCTGACACTTGCCTACTTCGTTAGAGCGACAAGTCAAATAATCTGATGGTGTGTGTACTGAAGGTCTTACAGTACGCACACCACAATAGGTCATGAAGGATAAGTTTCATAATAAACCATAGGAACGCAGATAAGCTACTACGAACAGCACATAGAACGTATTATTGTAACCGAGATAGACACGAAGCACCACACCAGTCACAGTAGTAAAAATACCTATGCAGACTAGCTTCTCAGATGAAGAGTTGAAGCAATATATGATGAGATGAAAGAAATTATCCAGATAGTTAAGGAAGACAAAAATTTAACAGTCCTGGGGGACTGGAGTCCGATAGTAGGAAAAGGAAGAGATGGAAAACTTGTAGGTGAATACGGATTTTAAAAAGGAATGAAAGAGAATACCGCCTGGTAGAATTTTGCACAGATCATAATTTAATCATCACTGACACTTCGTTTAAGTATCATAAACAAGATCATATACGTGGAAAACACCTCGAACCACTGGAAGGCTTCAGATTGATTATATAATGGTAAAACAGATATTTCTGACCCATATTTTAAATTGTAAGACATTACCAGGGCCAGATATGGTCTCTGACTACAATTAAACTGTAGATTAAGACGAAAGAACTTGCAAAAAGGTAGAAATTTAAGGAGATGGGACCAGGATAAAGTGAAAGAACCAGAGGTTGTTGGGATTTTTAGAGGGAGTATTAGGGAACGAATGATAAGAATAAGAGAAAAAAATACAGCAAAAGAAGATTGGGTGGCTTTGAGACAGGAAACAGTGAGGGCAGCAGAGGATCAAGTAGGTAAAAAGACGAGGGCTAGTAGAAATTCGTGGGTAACACAAGAAATACTTAATTTAGTTGATGAAAGGAGAAAATACGAGTATAAAAATGCTGTAAATGAAACAGAAGAAAGGCAATACAACCGTCTAAAAATGAGCGTGACAGGAAGTGCAAAACGGGTAAGCAGGAATGGCTAGAGGCCAAATGTAAAGATTTAGAAGCACATATCATTAGGGGAAAGATCGATACCACCTACAGGAAAATTAGAGAGACCTTTGGAGAACCACCTGCATGAATATCAAGAGGTCAGATGGAAAACCAGTCCTAAGCAAAGAAGGGAAAGCAAGAAGGTGCAAGGAGTATATAGGAAGGAGTATACAAGGGAGATGTACTTGAGGGCAATATATTAGAAATGCAAGAGGACGTAGATGAAGATGAGATAGGAGATAAGATACTGCGTGAAGAATTAGACAGAGCACTGAAAGACCTAAATCGAAACAAGGCCCCGGAAGAAGGTAACATTCCATTACAATTACTGATAGCCTTGGGATAGCAAATCATGACAAAGCTCTTCCATCTGGTGAGGAAGATGTAGGAGATAGATCAAGTAGAAAATTACCGAACTATCAGTTTAATAAGTCATGGTTGCAAAGTAGTAACACGAATTCCTTATAGAAGAATGGAGAAACTAGTAGAAGCCAACCTCGGGGAAGATCAATCTGGATTCCGGAGAAATGTAGGAACAAGCGAGGCAGTACTGACTTTACGACTTCTCGTAAAAGATGGGTTAAGGAAAGTCAATTTCAGATTTGGAGAAAGCTATTGACAATGTTGACTGTAATACTCTCTTCGAAATTCTGAGTGTAGCAGGGGTAAAATACAGAGAGTGAAAGGCTATTTACTGCTTGTACAGAAACCAGATGGCCGTTATAAGAGTCGATGGGGTATGAAAGGGAAGCAGTAGTTGAGAAGGGGGTGTGACTGATTGTAGCCTGCATGAAATTCAGTCTGTACATTGAGCAAGTAGTAAAGGAAACAAAAGAAAAATTTGGAGTAGGAATTAAAGTCCACGGAGAAGAAACAAAAACTTTGAGGCTTGCCGATGACATTGTAATTCTGCCAGAAACAGCAAAGGACTTGGGAGAGCAGTTGAACGGAGTGGACAGTGTCTTGAAAGGAGAATATAAAGTGAACATCAACAAAAACAAAACAAGGATAATGGAATGTAGCTGAGAGAATTAGGTTAATAAATGAGACACTGAAATTGGTAGATTTGGGCAACAAAATAATTGATGATAGTCGAAGTACAGAGGACATAAAATGTAGACTGGCAATGGCAAGAAAAGTGTTTCTGAAGAAGATAAATTTGTTAAAATCGAATATAGATCGAAGTGTCGGGAAGTCTTTTCTGAAAGTATTTTATGGGTATAGCTTTGTATGGAAGTGAAACCTGGATGATAAACAGTTAAGGCAAGAAGAGAATAGAAGCTTTTGAAATGTAATGCCACAGAAGAATGCTGATGATTAGATATTTAGATGACGTAACTAATGAAGAGATACTGAACAGAACTGGGAAGAAGTTTGTGGCACAACCTGGCTAGAAGAAGGGATCGGTTGGTAGGACCCATTCTTAGGCATCAAGGGATTACCAATTTAATACTGTAGTGATGCGTGGGGATGGGGCGGAGGGGGGGGGGGGTAAAAATCGAAAAGGGGTAACAAGAGATAAATACAGTAATCAAATTCAGAAGGATGTAGATTGCAGTAGTTGTTCGGAGATGAAGAGGCTTGTACAGGATAGAGTAGCGTTGAGAACTACATCAAACTAGTCTTCTAACTGAAGACCACAAGAACAACATATTCATCCAATGTTTTATAATGGGAGCACTTATCGACTTCCAGCAAACTTTACGCATACATTCAAACGGTTTCTAAACTTATCATGCTTAACGTCAAATTTTTAACTCATGAGTTCATTTCTAAAGTAATCAAATGTTTGATACTGTTTTATAGCTGGGTGTCCGAGTCTTTAAAGAATCGTGGTTTATTGGGTACCACTAATAGATGTGCGGATATTAATATGGAGGTGTATCCGTCCTTCACCTCTATGACGGCTTCTGGCGACACTTTCAGTGACGTGTCTGAATGTCTTTGGAAATATGGCAGCCCGTTTTCCCTGAAACGCCGAAACCAGAAAAGCTAGAGTTGTTGGACGCAAGGGGCTGGAGCGGAATCGACGTTCTAACTCTACTCCGTTGAGTTCATGTCCGTATTCTGGCCAGGTCAGTCCACATCAGGCATGCTCGCAAATAGTTATCTGTCACCCTTTGTGACAGGGTGCATTGTCATGTTGGAACAATCGTCGTCTCCGAACTGTTCGTCTACTGTACACGTTAGACAATGTTGTAAAATGTTTTCATATCTTCCGCATTTAGAATTTTCTTAAGCGCAATTAGGAGACAACACCCTAACCACTAAAAAGACCCCCCACACCTTGATACCACCTCCTCCGTATTTCACTTGATGGTATTGGCCAAACTCCAAACACAAACCAATCCATGGGTTTGCAAACACAAACCACTCCATGGGTTTGCGACAAAGTATAGCGTGATTCATCACTGCACGTATCTCGTTTTCAGTGATCCACTGTCCAGTGGCATGTATCTTTGCACCACATCAAGTGTAACTTAGCAACAACTACAGAAACGTGCGGCTTGTAACGATTGCTTGGCATTTGTATCCCATTCTCTTTGACTCCCTAACCACAGCCATTGTGTGACCTCGACCGCTGACAACACTTTGGAACTCACGAGTGAAGTCTTCCACTGAGCGTCCACGATGCAAGACCATGCCCGTCAGCACATGAGGACTGCCTCGTATAGCAGGGGTTGTTTCTTCGCGTTTCCACTGCACAATTACAACACCAGCAGCCGGCTTGGGCAGCTTTACAAGGGTTGAATTGACCCTGGCACATATGCTACTCGGGTGACATTCAGTTGCTGGTCCACGTTAGAAGTCTCTGAGGTCTTCTGAGTGTCTCTTGCTGGTGTTACTGTCTTTCAACTGACACCACAGCAGTCCTAACCCCCATTTCTACTGCCAGGCCCTCTCTCGCAGCATCTAATCAGTAGTGGTTAACTCCACGCTACCATGACATATTCTGAACTTTAACTTGACCTCTGAACAAACATGTGAGTTTTAATACAAATACCGTCTTCCGCATATTATTATTATTATTATTATTACCATTACACATTTTTGCCTCCATGATAGAAATAAACTTGAATGTTGTCCGCCCCCAGTAGCTGAGTGGTACCGGCACGGTAGCTCAGCGTGTTCGGTCAGAGGGTTTAGGTACTCTCTATTATAAAAAAAACTGGGTGTACGGACCAACGAACGACCTGAACGAGTGTCATCGGATGTCCGCTACGAACAAATTCAACGAACAATATAGAACAAAATGAGATTAAAAAAAAAAAAGTTGTCAGCGCGAGAGAATATCAATCCTAAGGGCCCGAGTTCGATTCCCGGCTGGGTCGGAGATTTTCTCCGCTCGGGGACCGGATGTTGTGTTGTCTTAATCATCATCCTTTCATCCCCATCGACGCGCAAGTCGCCGAAGTGGCGTCAAATCGAAAGACTTGCACCAGGCGAACGGCCTACCCGACGGGAGGCCCTCGCCACACATTATTATTGTTACTTGAATGTTACATGATTAGTCATTGCTTCCTTCTTCTTTTGCTCTTCCCAAAACCTCTTCATTCTTTGGCTGTGAACCTGTTTCTTTTGCTCTGTCCATAATTTGCCAATTTTCTTCTTTCCGTTCACTTCAAGCTCCGTGATCATAGTTCTGTTTCTGATCTGTCTCTCATTTATCATTTCAGTACTGGCCCCTGCTTGTTTTAGGTCTTCTATTTCTTGAAACCAATTTTTTTGTTGTTGCTTGAACTATTTACTACATCAAAAATCCTCTTTGTAAATCTGATGCTGTTTATTCTATGTATCTGTCCACAGAGTGTTCCTCGGTGTTTTCTGATCATGTCCGTGAGCCTGTCTGTTTGTTCATGTAATTTTTTGTTGGTCTTTTCATCCAAATACCATCTCTGTGTACTGCTCGAAAATTTTTTCTGAGTATTTTACATTCTATTTTTCCTGCCTCTGTGATGCCTCATGCTTCGATTATGATCGTAGCGTGCTTCTGGTGGTACAACTGTACTGTAGTGCCTGAGTTTAGCCGGTCTTGAAATATTTCATTTATTGTAGTGCGCCCCTATCACTTTATCTTCCACCTTATTTATGAATCACATCTCGTATTTTTATTGTCTTTGATTGAGCACGTCGTTATTTTCCCGGAGCAAAGCATACTTAAAGTATATATATCGTTTCCAAAGTAAAGAGAAACGTGACAGCCTGAAGAATAGAGAAAGAAAGTAGAGGTGTAGATAGGTAAAGGTAAATATGTAAACAGAATTATTATAAATGGTGAGGAGTGGTAAAAAAAATCACTAATACCAGCAAGAGAGTGAAATTTACATGTTAATTTTATTATCTTTGTATTAATCAGTGGATAGGAGGGAGTAAGAGTACAAATCTTTTGTTTTACTAAAGATTTAGAAAAAACTTTTAGCAATATAACATCAGACACGCATGCAACTTCTAGCGTGATATCTTGGTAACATTGTGCGAAAGTTTCATTTTCGTGCATTTACGAGGACTGTTTGGAAATTAAGGTCCGATCGGTCACGAATCCACAGTGAAACTTACGAAAGTTAGCTACACTTTCCAGCTGCTTGCTCTCCGACTGTGACAAAATGTCGTAGCATTGTACCAACTTTTCAATACCTTCGTCACAGAAGGAGCCGCCTGCGCTTTCTGGCAATTCTCTACGCTCATCTGCAGCTTGTTGTCTCTACCAGAATGTTGTGTTCATAGTCACCGGCTCATGTGAGCAGAGGCGAATATTAGATGGAGCCAAGTCCGGACTGTATGGTGGGTGATCAACCACTTCCTATAGAAAACGCTGTAGGAGCGACCTCATTGCCCCTGCAATATGAGGCCGAGCATTTTCACGAAAAAAGAAATGCGTGACACTTGGTTCGTGTGAGCTGCATCGAATCAAGCGAAGTCTCTCACAGGCGCTCATGCCTGCCGGGAGACAACTTCTATCTGGACGTTTTTACGTGCCCAGTGTGCGCTCAGAACTGAAAAGAGCGACACGACGCGATCGACGGGCATGGTAAACACGATGGCCAACACATGTATGCAAAGCTTGGCCGGATTTTCACTGTACTTTCCATTTCGCGACCGATCGGACCTTAATTTCAGAGTATCCCATTCGTAGATGGGTAATAAAAGTTTTCCTACAATAATAATTTTGCGGAATCCTACCCCATGCCGTGGTGAAAGAGTACCCGTGCTTGGGGCAAGGGAAGACAGTGTGTTCTTTTACTCCCAACTGAAAAAAAGTAAAAAGGAATACAAATAATATACACTAAAACAAATTCGGAACTCTTTGTTTTTCTGCAAAAATCTAAAAGAAAATATCATGATGATATGAGAGTAATACCGAAAAACACACTTTCATCAAGGAAAATGTAGTGCTGTGCTGTTTTTGTAAATCGGTGATCACCACGTTTGCCGGTTTAAAGACATTTTCTTAAGCTAGCCTCTGAAAACCCGGTAGCTTTGGATGCTTGCCGAACTGAGTTCCCATTTTCAGTGACGCCAAGATCGTGATGGTAGAGCAGCTCCGTTCGTGGCTGTCGATCTGATATTTTCGACTGATTGTTGGGGGAAAAAATGCCACTATGGAAGACGTGATTATATTCGAAGTGTGCCTGCCAAGTAGCTCCGTTAGAAAAACCACTACCCAACGGAAAAATAACTACAGAAAAGAAAAAACATTACTCTAAGTTCTCCAAGGTGAGTAACGAGGCATCTAAGGTAAATAAACACAAATAAAAATGCTTGAATACGCTAGGAGGGACTACACAACTCAAAGTGCAGGCTGTGGCATAAACGTTCGCAAATAATTTCTTGGTGGCCAAAGAAGCGCGCTGCAGACCTCTACTGCAATAGACCCACATACATTTACCCCATTCAGTTTCAAGACAAACTACGCAATTCAGTGTTAGTTACGCAACTTTTTTTGTAATACCGGAGGGCGTATGCAACATTGTAAAAGCAAAGCGCAGCCCATTGAATGCTGCTAGTATAACACCAGAACTCTATGGATGATCATACATTATCTACGTCTTTTACGAAATTTGTTACATTAGTTGTGCCGAATATTATTCTTGTAAATATGTTGTCAAGTTAAAAATGCTGTTTGTTATTTAAGAAAGATAATGCTCACGGAATGTTATCATTTTGTAAGTAGACACGCTCGCCTAGGCAGGGATGTCAAAGAGTATAATAAACTGTAAATGCATTATCGCTGGCCATGCGAGCGCCCCAAAAAAGTAGCAGTTCGGAGTTGCGAGGAGACTTGTCGTTGGTTGTGTATATTCGCCGGTGTGACTGTGCAAAAGTGCGGAGATAAAATGTCTGTTTCCGAAGTGCGGTACAGTGAAAACTGAAATGGTTGATTTGGCGGATGTATAATATGGGCAAGCTATGTGTATGGCCTTTATTGGGCACAGTACAAATGTAGCATGAGTAATTCACATAACATCAGGAGTACTGTGGGCCTTTTTTATTGACTATGCTATGACAAGATCAACCTGTGCCCTATTTTACCACTAAATGAAGCCGCTCGACAAACCAACGGCATCATAAAGTGAAGTAAGATCTAGACTCTTTATAACTAGAAGCGTAATAGGCTAACAGCGAAGTTGGAAAATTATTGCTTAATTAACATTGTTTTCGTGCATATTTTCGTGTAAATAATTTTCATAAGTCGTTATCCAAGAAGTATCCATCCTATCCCTTTGTACGAACCTAGAATAAAAAAATAAACTGAAAATGGAGTGAACATTAACTTATTAGATAATCAAAACATATTTTTTCCAACTTTTGGACAATTACGTAATAATGAGGGCCCTGGCTGTAGTATGACTAATGTCAGAAATAGAATAATGTAAAAGCCAGTATTACTTCATTTGCTAAAAATAGAGTAACTTTCATAACAAAAAAAAGGTAGTAAAACTTTACATAACTTGAAACTGAATTTCACTGTCAAAGCACAGATTCTAATTTATAGCTTGTGGCATAAGCTATAACTTTTATTATAAACAAATATCAGAGTAACCGCTAGGTAAATGACAGTCCTTACCAATGAGTAAATTCAAACAATGTTCCTGCTTGCTACAGTTACGACAGTCAGTATTACGTGAGTAATGTAACAAAAAATTTCTGTCCACAGCCAGTAAACAATGTTACTTTCATTGATCTACAAAAATTAATATTATATGTTGTATGTGTTTGCTATTTGATTATTATCTGACTAATGTGACATGTGTGGCGTGAAGTACTTGAAAGTGTGCGTTAGGTATTGTTCCTAAGTCAGAACGCCAATAGCTATTCCTACGTTAAGATTGCTCACGAGTCTAATGTTCAGTTTCAGTTTAATTATTCTTTTTCCGGTAAGGAACTGACTACCGTTATTTATTTTCATTAATCACATTCTTCGAATACCTTTTTTCCAAATTTTCCACTAACTTCCTCTTCTGTAGTGGTCAGTCCAAGGATTGGTTTGCAACAGCTACAATGGCAGCTTGTCTCCATTCTGTGCGTCTTTCAGCTTTTCTCTTCATGTCTTTATAGGTGTTACATCCCACATCTTTCACGATTTGATCCATGTACCTCAGTCGTGGTCTTCCTCTTGGTCTTTTTCCCTCGACATATCCCTCTATGATTGTGTTCAGGAGTCCTTTATGTCTTAATAGATGGCCTGTAAATTGCACTCTTCTTTTAACAATGAAACTCCAGAAGCTTCTCTTCTCACCTGCTCTTTCCAGAACCACTTCGTTTGTGACCTTGTCGATCCATTTTATTTTGAGCATGCGTCTATAGCTCCACATTTCAAAAGAATTTAGCTTCTGGTCTTCCTCTGTCCCGAGAGTCCATGTTTCACACCCATAGCATGCCACACTCCACACATATGATTTCAAAACTCTTTTCCTGATTTCAAGGCTGATGCTCTTAGATGTTAATATGTTTTTCTTCTTGTTAAAAGCAGCCTTTGCTTGAGCTATTCTACTTCTCACTTCTGCCTTGCTCCTTCCATCCGTGGTAATATTACTGCCCAGATAAGTAAATTTATCAACTTGCTCAAGCAGTTCATTGCCTACATGAACTTGGACTTCAACTAACTACTGTTAATTAAAAATTAGTTTGCATAATAAAAAATATAAAGTTAACCGATTTTTGTTTCTAATTATTATTGCTAAAGTACTGAGCAGTGGCGATTCGGCTACAACTTCATTTACTTCTCTAGGTTTTCCATTATACTTCGGAGCAGATTGCCTTTTCCCCACAGATCAGGGACTTTAGGTACACGGTCATATAGAAAAGCCTAATTAGCCGTAGAGGTTGGAGAGTTATACTAGCACAGGTTTCTATCATTGCATTTTATTTTCATTACTTTTGTGTTATAATAGTTCATCAGAAATTTTTTATTTCTTGTTTTTCATTTCACAAGAAATCATGGGGCCCGTACATCACATTACCGAGATGCTAAATATGCTACAAATCCTGACAAATGGCAAGACCACGACATTGGTTATCATGAATACGATATAGTAAGAAAAAAAGCCCTTACGAAAACGGTAGAGACCATTTTACAAGAAAATGGTAAGTTAAAAAATAATTCTGACTACACTGAAGACAGCTAAAAATTAAATGAACTCCTTTCTGCTACGGCAAGAATCGGTGAGGGACAACGAACACTCGCCGAGTAAGTTATTGCGATGCCTGGCGAACGAGGAAGAATTTAAATGAAAAGCTCAAAGAACAGCGCAAGATTTTGCCCTGCTGAATTAGGAAAAATATTTCGTAGAAAGGGATAAAGAGTTGGTAAAAACGTTTGACGAAAAAATTTGGAATACGAAGCCCTGTAAGTTTTCTGACTGGCGTCAAAAGGAAAGGAGGGAATAGTGCAGTCGCTTTGATATCGAGTTTAACGAATTTAAGAGGGATTCTGTCTTGGCAGTTGAGGAAGTCTTCATTAAATAGCTCAATGCGATAGGTACACAGCAGAATTAATGCGCTCGCGAGGTTAATGAGAATTAGATAAATAAACAGAGATATTATAAATTTCAAGAAGTTGATTATTTGACGAAAAAGAAACCCTAATTAATGTCTCACAGCCCATATTCGACTGATTTATTACCTAACGGCTTCTTTCTTCCGTTGTGTCAAACAAATATAATGTATGGACAGCGTTATTACCTCGCCAAGAAGCTGTTGAAAATCTCAAAACTCTGTTTCTGAGGTACCAACATAAGATTGCAAATTAAATTTCCAGAATTAGTTCGAGCCGATGCAACTGTCTGTTAATGTCAAAGGCAATATCCACCGACGGAAAAAAATCGCAGCACCATAAACCAATTAGTGCAAAGTAATGAAATTTCGTGACTTAAGTAACATATTTAAGTGATTAACATTGCAAGATCTCAGCATAACGTAAGCGCGAGATAAGCCTTGCAAATGTGAAATGCTGGTACATTAATAGCCGGTGTAACAGCCAGAATGTTAGATGCAGGAATGCAAACATGTATGTATTGTGCTGTACTTGTGCCGGATGTCAGTTTGTGTGATGGGTTTCCATGCCTGTTGCACTTGGATCTGTCAATACAGGGACGGTTAATGCTGGTGAAACGTCCCCTTTAAACAATTATACATGACTGTGCTTAAACTGACACACAATGTTTTGTTAGCGCAACGCAATCTGACTTTCAAAATTCCCTACAAAAGAATGGCCCTGACTAACATTAAACTATACCTTTCACAAATCACTTACCTCACAAAAATCTTCGCTGCTCAAGCTACTGCAATACAGCGAGCGCCACTACTGCCAGCTAAATAAAAGATTCAAACTATGGAAGGCACTAACTACTGATAGGGATAGTTAGCAAATGAAAGATATTAATAGAGAACAAACAATGTATTTACCTTGATAGCATCATATATAAATATAGCAGTTCATGACAAATTTCAAAACTCCGCCATCTCTCTCCCCACATCCACCACTGCTGGCGGCTCACCTCCAACTGCGCAACGCTATGCGCTGTTCACAGCCAGCTGCCTCTGCCCAACACTACAATGGCGAGTATTACAACAATGCAAAGCAGCCACAGACTGCACACAGCACAGCCAGTGATTTTCATACAGAGGTGGCGTTACCATTAAAAATCCTAAACAGCCTACTTACATAGCCCCCATGCTCCCCACAAAAAATTTTACAAATTGGATTGGGCAGTGGCCAATACAGATTTGAAAAAAAATTTTCATAATTACAATAACAAAGAAATCAAATGCACACACTTATTGATACAATGTTGGTCAAAAGCTAAAAATTTCTCACAGTCCATAAAGACAGTCCAGATTGTTCATCACAGTAAAAATGCAGAGTTTTTCTTAAAGTCTGAGCAGTAAAAGAAAATGCACACAGAAGTAGTGGATTTCCATGCAGTCTTGAAGAAGAAGTGTTGTCCTTCCAACGGAAAGACAGTGCTGACTCTTGACATGCATACAGGTAATGGGCCACAACAGAGCAGACCCACAGCAGAGTCATTCCACGTTTTGAAGAATATTGGTAGATAGGTCATCACATAGTAGACCCACTGTAGTCCTTGTAGAGATAATGGTACTTGTGGGTCATCAAAGATGCAGACCCACTGTAGTCCTTGTAGAGATTGCGGTAATGGTGGGCCACCAGAGGTGCAGACCCACTGCAGTCCTTGTAGAAATAATGGTATTGGTGAGTCATCAAAGGTGTAGACCCACTGTAGTCCTTGTAGAGACGGCCAGCAGCCATCTGTTGCAAATGTGCAGGTGCACAATCACCATCGAAGAGTCTTGCAGAGAATATAGCAAGTCCATAAACCACAACTTGTGCACTCACAAAGTTTCTGGAATTGTCCTTAGAACCAGCAATGCTGTTATCCAGTCCCTTGCTGAATCATTAACACACGTGCAAGCACTATCAGTCCCTACTTCTCACTTATTGTCCATATACTATGACCAACAGAAATGTGTGCAGTGAAATGAATGCTTACAAGTTACTTAGTTTGATAAACTGGTATCAATTACAATTTTATAACATGAGAATACAATAACAAAGGTACAGAATACATCATTAAAGAACATAACAATACAGATAACATTTGTAGTAAAACAGGCTTTACAAAAGAATAGAGGTAGACATATACATCAATGTTACTTGAATTATGAGATAAGTAGATACATAAAATATCAGAATAACTTTTGGAACATCAACTTTGCACATGAGCATTAAAACAAAACAGAATAAATAATGTCTAAGCATATTTACAAGGTAAATAACATATTATTAATGCAAATTATATTTGAGGATAACAGTATTCCTCATCATAGTGAATGTAGCTTAGTATTAGAAAAATTCTACAATGTAAGTCTTATCAGATAAACATATAAATACAGGAAAAACATAAATACCCAAGGGTACACAAATATATAGCGGAATAATACAAGGAAAGGACGGGGTTTGTTTTACTGCAGTATTTTGCAAACAAAACTTTCTTAACTTCTCAGAGATCTCCCTTCGTTCTTCATTATTTCCAAAAGTCCTATCTATACCTGCTTTCTGTACTTTTCTCGTATAGCCTCTCAGTGCATTTCTTCAAATTCATCGCAACTCATTCTCTTATAGGCTACCCCCTCTTAAGCTAACTTAAATCTACTGAGCTCAGATGCTAAACTAAGGGACAAGGCAATGCAGCAGCACATAAAACAATTAATATAAACAGCAATAAAAAAAATGGAAAATCGCAAAGCAAGCTACAGTAAATCTAAATTACCAAGCAATTCAACATTACAACAAATATGAGGCAATGCGCAGCAAACAAAAAAATTAATCTGGCTTAGCAGAGTAACACAAATTAAAGTTCAGTAGCACTATGCCTGGCAAACAGCGGCTTATATCTAAACATGACATAGCTCAAGCAGAAAAAATAGTACACTAAAGATAACAATGCAGATAAGGGAAATGTATAATCACATCTTAATGTCTAAGTAATTAAAGTGGTGCACCACAACAACTTATTGTAAAAGAAATATTACCATGTACTTGAAAAGAAAATTATGTGTCCAGTTACTGTTACTAGTCCCTTCTTATTGTTCTTTCCTTTCCAAGTGCTCCTTTTTTTTTAAGAATGTGGATTACAAAATTATCATTTAATAGATCTGTTGACAGAAAGTGTTCACATTAGCAGATGCATTTAAGTTTATTTTATAAAGCCAATGCTGCAACACAGCTGGAAACTAGGTATTAAACAAAATGAGCAATCTCTTAACCACAAAGACAATAGATGTAAAATGTTTCTAATCATTTCATTAGGCATTTTAGTAAATATCATAAATTATGAGCTCCACAGTATGCTTTCGACAAGGAAATGTCAATAGCGAGGATTATGGCCTCCCCTTTTTTTTCTACCTGTGCTTCTGGAAAGGCACACCCTAATGGCTTGTTCTCCAGGTGTCTGACACAGCTGCGTGCCCACGACGCATTACGTGCAGGTGGTCACTTAACTTTCTTACGGAAATATTTACGACAGCATTTTCCGCTACTGTGACAGTCTCATATACAAAATTTCACGGGTCGAGAATTTGCGTTGCAAATGTGTAGAAACAAAACCCTATAAATATAACAGTGTCCAAAAAATTTTCGCCAGCATTGTGATACATTCACTCATATACACACATTTCATAACTCTTAAAGTACGATTCTTGGTTTCCAACAACCTTTCTCACAAATCAACGTCCCTAACCACTACTCATTATTCCTTACCTTATTCGTCGATACTTCTTCAATATTTCATCATTACAGATATGTAGCATAATCAAATAACTCATATAGCATCAGCTTACTGATCATAAACATACCGCAACAGCATAATACACATAGTCATCGTAATAATAACATCATAAAACCTCAGTCAAATCTCAAAAACGTCGTGGCTTTCTGCAATAATTTCAAAACCTAAAAAAACTTCTCTGCTCATTTCAATAGTGTCATCTACCTCAAACGTACTTTAAAATCATGCTACCTTACCAAATACATCACTCAAAGCTCTCATAGCATCACAATGATTCCGAAAAAATATGAACAGTTTACAAAGTACAGACAAAATACAGTTTCATAAGTGTGAAGTTACCCAACTGTGTATTGCGTAAACATGTGTCACTGATGTAGTAAAAAAATGTTTATCTCTCAGTTAAACCATCAGATAGCTGTGTAATTTGTGTGTTAGAGAAATATGGTACCGATATGTAAAGTTGTATAAGCAAATACCATATTAGCTAGGGTTCCTTGTGGTTGCCATACACATGGTACACAAAGTAAGCGTGTACCCCCCTGAGGATTAATGTAATTATACCCTCAGGTGTTACAGATTACAGCAATGGAATGAAATGTATCACGGAAAACTTTCTTTGTAATTCAAAAATCTTTAAAAATAAATGTTTTAAGTACAAAATTAATCACTCAAATACGTGTACTGTAGCGCTAAATGTGCATCTTGTTGCAACATAATCTGTGTGGAAGTGTCGTAGTTATCGTCCTCCGAAAGCTAAGTTCTGCAGAAGTCAATGTACTTACCTCATAATACACAAAAGTGAAATGCTTTGCGTATAAATATCTTAGTTATTACGCTTATTGCCGTGATGAAGAAAATACTGTGCTGTAACGTATTGTTGTGGTACGGAAAAGGCAGTCTCATTGTAGCTATACCACAAAAGTTACTACTAAAACATGTTTTACTTTCCAGAATAAAACAGAAAACTGTGCAGATATAAAACAGAAACACTGCAAAAGCAACATTGTATATTGTCACTCATTTGTAGCGTCGTGATAAAATCGTGTAGCTGTCACATAAACTAACCACTGTGTCATCTGGTATCTCACAGAAAGTACTTTAAATCCAGAATATATTTTCAAGTAAACCAAAATGCTGCATTAAAATCTCATTAGCAGTACCAGATATAATGTTATTTTTCTCGGAGCCAGCCGGCGCACGTGTATGCCTGCGGTGCGAGTCATTGTCTGTCTCTTTGTTGCCGCGCGTCGTTACTGGGATTAGGAGACCTAACTTCTACAAATTCACTCTGTCGAGAAGGCCCTGCTCTGTTTGAATCACGCCAGTTCTGATGCAATTCAGGTCTGTCGTTACGATCATATCGTCTGTCGTCATGTCGGTAGTTTACACAGTTTCTTTCGTGTCGGTCACGTGGTGGAGAATTTCTCCCTGAATCGTAACTGCGCGTTGAACTGTTGCGTCTGAAATTATTCTGTCTCCCTTGATAATAATAGTTCTGATTACCATATTGTCTGTTTCTATGGTTATCTCTGTGATAGTCACTTCCGTGGAGAGGTGATCTTTCCCAGTAATTATTACTACTCTGCCAACGGTTGTAATACGGGTGGTGTCTGTTTCGGTCACGATTTGTGTTGTGAGAATAGCCTTGTCGCGTCCAGTTATTATTTCTTTCATCGCGGAATTGCGACTGATGTGATCTGTAATTGTTGTGTTCCTGGTTTCGCGTTCCGCGATTGTCAGTGTCAATTTCTAATTCTTGTAAGAGTCCCTGGAATGCTTCAATGTCGTCTTTGCAACGTCCTGCCAAAATAATATGTCGTAAATGTTCAGGCAGTTTGATTAAGCAAATGCGAATGAGTTCTGAGGGGCTGTATGGGTTTGAAAGATACTGATTCTTATGCAACATGTCTTCAAAATATTTCATAAGACTGGAAAATTCAGATTGTTCAAAGTGTTTCATCATCATAATGCTATGTTTTACTCGGTCTTGTGTGGCTTGAGACCAATATGCTGAGAGGAAGGCATGGTAAAACTCTCCTTCACTGTGGCAATCGTGAATTACCGATTGCATTCTTACAGCTGGTTCATTCTCCAAGTAGCCACACATGAATTCTAATCTGTGTTCTAACGACCAGTTGGGAGGAAAACAACGCGAGAATTGATGGAGCCATGCTTGTGGATGAATGTCGTTGCCAGAATTCTTAAATGTTTTGAATTTACGTGTAGTAATGAACAGCTTATAGTCAAAATCATCATGTCGGCGAGTCGGATATCGGTCATTGTTAGGTCGTGTCGGCCGTTCCATCTCAAAATTCGGTGCACATTGCCAATTTCTTTCATAACTTCCGAAATGCCCTGTGTTATTATTTTGTGGCTGTTCCGTATTTCTGTGTCCCTCTTCCCGTATTGGGGCGCGAGTATCCTCTGAAATACGTAATTCTTGTATTACCTGTGTCAGCTGATCTTGTACTTTCCGGATTTCTCTTTTGTACTGTGTATTGATTTGATTTTGATTCTGTTTGAATTTTCTAATTTGTTCATACTCTTCTGTGTCAGTGAAGGCTACAGGTCTTGTGTCATTCAGATCATCATCTACCTTTGTAGATAAGTTAGTGACCTGATCCGAAAGTTCGGCTACTTTCTCCGATAGTGAACACATTTCCTCAGTGTGTTTTTCTGAACCAAGTTTCAGAGTGTCCATTTGTGTTGAAATCGAATCTACTGTGTCCTTTAAGTTTTCCTGAGTTTTTGCAAGTTGCGTAACCGAATCGGTAGATGCAACTGAGTCAATTTTAGCTTGCAAGGTGTCGTGATTTTCATAAACAATGGTTTGCAGTTCTTTTATGGCTGCTTCGTGATTCTGTAATACATTTTCATGCCGCGAAAAAATGGGTTGAAAATGCTCACAAATTTGTGTTTTTACGTCATTACAGACTTTTTGACATTTCGATTCAATGTTATGTAACTCACTAGTTAAATCTTCACGTGTTTGTTCAAGTGTGGTGTCTAACTTTTGAAGATTTTGTCCCATTGCGTCTAACTGTTGCTGTGTTTGTCTCTGATTTTGTTCCATTGTGTCTAACTTTTCAAGCTTTTGTCACATTTGTCTCTGATTTTGTTCCATTTGTTGCATTAATTGCAATAATAATGTATTAGTGTCTGGAATCTGTTTCTCTACGCTTTTCGGCAGTGCATTTGCACCGGCAACATTCACATTTTGACAAGCAGAAAATGTGTCTTGCCCGCATCTCGTGGTCGTGCGGTAGCGTTCTCGCTTCCCACGCCCGGGTTCCCGGGTTCGATTCCCGGCGGGGTCAGGGATTTTCTCTGCCTCGTGATGGCTGGGTGTTGTGTGCTGTCCTTAGGTTAGTTAGGTTTAATTAGTTCTAAGTTCTAGGCGACTGATGACCTCAGCAGTTGAGTCGCATAGTGCTCAGAGCCATTTGAGCCAAAATGTGTCTTGACTTATTTGAGAAAACGGTGATGACCCAAAATTTGAATCTACAGTATTTGCGAAATTGTGTCCTGTCATTTCGGATTCCTGAGGCGAGCTGTTGCCGACCGATCGATCGATATTTCTTCCCTGTTCACTACCTGTTTCAGTGTCTACACCATTGTTTGCAGCCCGCTCCATTTCCCTATGCACAATTACCAAATTACTACTTTGAACATCAGTTAATTCATTACTCGGTGGCGCTAACACACTGCTTTCATTTTCACTGTCATTTCTCAGTTTACTTTGAAGCCTAGTATTACGTTTTTCACACGCCATTATTGTCACAGTATTTCACACGACAACACAGAAAAACACAATTTGAAGGTCAAAAATAAGAGAACACATTAACATAGCACTGAAAATAATATCTAGTTAATTGCAGCTGCGAAATACTTGGTGCAAATCTACATGTATGCCACAACTGTTTTACTGTACAACAATGAAAGACTGCAACTACAAAGGAGATTTTCTCTACTCTAGCAATAAACAATAGCTACACTAATTACACAAACTACAAGAAAAAATCAGAAGATTCCAGTGAGGTATCCTCGGCGAAGGGTCGACATATGAAACGTCCCCTTTAAACAATTATACATGACTGTGGTTAAACTGACACACAATATTTTGTTAGCGCAACGCAATCTGACTTTCAAAATTCCCTACAAAAGAATGGCCCTGACTAACATTAAACTATACCTTTCACAAATCACTTACCTCACAAAAATCTTCGCTGCTCAAGCTACTGCAATACAGCGAGCGCCACTACTGCCAGCTAAATAAAAGATTCAAACTATGGAAGGCACTAACTACTGATAGGGATAGTTAGCAAATGAAAGATATTAATAGAGAACAAACAATGTATTTACCTTGATATCATCATATATAAATATAGCAGTTCATGACAAGTTTCAAAACTCCGCCATCTCTCTCCCCACATCCACCACTGCTGGCGGCTCACCTCCAACTGCGCAACGCTACGCGCTGTTGACAGCCAGCTGCCTAACACTACAATGGCGAGTATTACAACAATGCAAAGCAGCCACAGACTGCACACAGCACAGCCAGTGATTTTCATACAGAGGTGGCGTTACCATTAAAAATCCTAAACAGCCTACTTACACTGGTTCCGGATGACGCTGGAGTGGTCGTCCGATGACGTCACCAACGTGCTCGACTGGAGACACATCTGGTGATTGAGCACACAAGGGCAATATGTCGGCACTCTGTACTGCGTGCTGTATTACAACAGCTGTATGTGGGTGAGCGTTATCCTGTGGCAAAACACCCCCTGGAATGCTCTTCATGAATGGCAGCGCAACAGACTGACCTCCAAATTTGCAGTCAGACTATGAGAGTGCTCCTGCTGTCGTACGAAGTCGCACCCCGGACCATAACTCCAGTTTAGGGTCCACTGTGTCTAGCAGGCACACAGGTTAGGTACAGGCCATCAACTGGCTCTCTTGTAACCGGCACACGGCCGTCACTGCCACCGACTCGGAACCAGCTTTCATCAGGAAACACAACAGTTCTTCACGCTGCCTTACAATGAGCTCTCGTTTGACTCCACTGAAGTTTTAAATAAGGGTTGTTTGGGATCTTCAGGGCGTCTGACTGGAAGAGGTCCTTGCAGTAATCGGTTTGTAACAGTTCGTCGTGTCACTGTGGTGTCAACTGCTGTTTAAATCGCTGCTGTAGATGCAGTATTTTGCGCCAGAGCCATACACCGAACACGACGGTATTCCCTCTCGGTAGTGCCGCCTGGCCGTCCTCATCCACATCTTCTTGGATCCGTACATTCTTGTGACCACTGCGGCCAGCACTCATATACAGTGGCTACGTTCCTGCTAGGTCTTTCTGCAGTATTGCAGAAGAAACATCCAACTTCTCGTAACCCTGTTCACGGCATCGTTCAGACTCAGTGAGGTGTTGATAATGGCGTCTTTGTTGCTTTGAAGGCATTCTTGACTAACAGCAACTCACCACGTCCGATCTCGAAAGGAAACTAACGCTCACGACCGTTACAGCCAGCATTTAAAGCAAACCTGATTGGCATCATTTAAGTCGCGCTACGAACACTACTCTTACGCGACTGGCGCAAAATCTGAATAGACATCATCTTCCAGATGTAGAAAATCGACTACCAATTTACGTTTATGTGGCACATCTCCTTCTTAGTGTCGTGATATTTTTCTGTCCATATACTTTAAAAAACGATAAAACAATTTGTAAAGCCAACTTTCGTAAAAACGTAAAACGCGGCCTCCACTCGCAAGTTCAGAAGACCGGAATACGTCGCGCGTTTTCAAATAGCACGTTTAGGCATCTAAACTTCACTAACAACCCATCACATGAGGTTGCATCAACGCATCGTTTACCGATAAAAGCTAAGAATTCTTCAGATGTCTTAAGCCTCTTCTAATGCTATGGATTTAAGACGTGCCAGTGTGAAACAAACTACAACCAAATTGTCAGTATCGCGAATATCGATGTAAAATGAGGTAGTCGATACTCGTTTACAAGCTGCAAAGCCGCTATATTGGTTTAACTGTATAGTGTTTACATGTGTGTAAAAAAATTTGTGCATTGAATTATGTCGAAGGAAATACCAAAATAAGTAGTGCAGTAACGTAATGTCTCTCAACAGCTCCGCCTGTGTACTTACGATGCAAACAAAGCTTTGCGATGCCAAACAGACGATTTTCGCACCATAACATCTGGTGTAAAACTGTCTGCATCCCACACAGGCGGCCGTGTCAGTCATAAGAAACAACGAAACACAGCTCCACACCAGTAGACGGCATCAATGGACAACGATTTCTGGCCAACCACTGACCGCCTCCAACCCCTCCCTCCAAATATCCCAACAGCCACATCAGCAGCGAACAATAAGCAGAAAGTTCAATGTTAATTTAGTTATAGACATTTTCTTTTTAAGTAACTATTTTCTGTGCGTCTGAAGATGAGCAGAACATACTCGAAACGCGTTACAGTATGTTAAACATAAAAACAAATAAAAGTGACAGATAGCAGAAAATACAAATAATTAACAAATTGTAGTCACTTCCGACTTTTAGTTCCTTATCTTGATGGAGTTATATTACGTTCTGTATCAATCTCATCTTACGGTCTAGAACAACCTGTTTAGTACAACTGCAACTTTTTCACTTCCGCTTGCCAGCCTGTAATTTTCCTTGTGTCCGAAACTGCGGCTGCCGTCACTTAAATCTGCGTACATTCTAATCAATATTACTTGATGTTTAAGAATCCGGATGACGAGTATTAAAGACTGCTACTTCTTCTTCTTCTTCTTCTTCTTCTCCTCCTCCTCCTCCTCCTCCTCCTCCTCCTCTTCAGGAATGAGACAAGAATGATTATTCCAGTATCTGTCTTTGCCAGAATCTTCCTCTATCTGTTCTTCCTTAGCACTTCTAAAGCTAGCGTTTAAAGTGTGTCCCTCAGTCTCTGTTCTTTCAAGTTGTTCGTTCCTTTTCTTCTACAATATAGAATTTTAACACTTAGACTAAAAATTTTTCGCTCTTCTCTACTTTTTTCCCTTGCCCTGTCTTCTACTTTGCAGCGTTTAACTCTTCCTCGGAATTTCATTTGTTGTTGTTGTTGTTGTTGTTGTTGTGGTCTTCAGTCCTGAGACTGGTTTGATGCAGCTCTCCATGCTACTCTTTTCTGTGCAAGCTTTTTCATCTCCCAGTACCTACTGCAACCTACATCCTTCTGAATCTGCTTAGTGTATTCATCTCTTGGTCTCCCTCTACGATTTTTACCCTCCACGCTGCCCTCCAATACTAAATTGGTGATCCCTTGATGCCTCAGAACATGTCCTACCAACCGATCCCTTCTTCTGGTCAAGTTGTGCCACAAACTTCTCTTCTCCCCAATCCTATTCAATACTTCCTCATTAGTTATGTGATCTACCCATCTAATCTTCAGCATTCTTCTGTAGCACCACATTTCGAAAGCTTCTATTCTCTTCTTGTCCAAACTATTTATCGTCCATGTTTCACTTCCATACATGGCTACACTCCATACAAATACTTTCAGAAATGACTTCCTGACACTTAAATCAATACTGGATGTTAACAAATTTCTCTTCTTCAGAAACGCTTTCCTTGCCATTGCCAGCCTACATTTTATATCCCCTCTACTTCGACCATCATCAGTTATTTTGCTCCCCAAATAGCAAAACTCCTTTACTACTTTAAGTGCCTCATTTCCTAATCTAATTCCCTCAGCATCACCCGACTTAATTAGACTACATTCCATTATCTTTGTTTTGCTTTTGTTGATGTTCATCTTATATCCTCCTTTCAAGACACTGTCCATTCCATTCAACTGCTCTTCCAAGTCCTTTGCTGTCTCTGACAGAATTACAATGTCATCGGCGAACCTCAAAGTTTTTATTTCTTCTCCATGAATTTTAATACCTACCCCGAATTTTTCTTTTGTTTCCTTTACTGCTTGCTCAATATACAGATTGAACAACATCGGGGAGAGGCTACAACCCTGTCTTACTCCCTTCCCAACCACTGCTTCCCTTTCATGTCCCTCGACTCTTATAACTGCCATCTGGTTTCTGTACAAATTGTAAACAGCCTTTCGCTCCCTGTATTTTACCCCTGCCACCTTCAGAATTTGAAAGAGAGTATTCCAGTCAACATTGTCAAAAGCTTTCTCTAAGTCTACTAATGCTAGAAACGTAGGTTTGCCTTTCCTTAATCTTTCTTCTAAGATAAGTTGTAAGGTCAGTATTGCCTCACGTGTTCCAGTGTTTCTACGGAATCCAAACTGATCTTCCCCGAGGTTGGCTTCTACTAGTTTTTCCATTCGTCTGTAAAGAATTCGTGTTAGTATTTTGCAGCTGTGACTTATTAAGCTGATAGTTCGGTAATTTTCACATCTGTCAACACCTGCTTTCTTTGGGATTGGAATTATTATATTCTTCTTGAAGTCCGAGGATATTTCGCCTGTTTCATACATCTTGCTCACCAGATGGTAGAGTTTTGTCAGGACTGGCTCTCCCACGGCCGTCAGTAGTTCCAATGGAATATTGTCTACTCCGGGGGCCTTGTTTCGACTCAGGTCTTTCAGTGCTCTGTCAAACTCTTCACGCAGTATCTTATCTCCCATTTCATCTTCATCTACATCCTCTTCCATTTCCATAATATTGTCCTCAAGTACATCGCCCTTGTGTAGACCCTCTATATACTCCTTCCACCTTTCTGCTTTCCCTTCTTTGCTTAGAACTGAGCTCTTGATATTCATACAAGTCGTTCTCTTATCTCCAAAGGTCTCTTTAATTTTCCTGTAGGCGGTATCTATCTTACCCCTAGTGAGATAGGCCTCTACATCCTTACATTTGTCCTCTAGCCATCCCTGCTTAGCCATTTTGCACTTCCTGTCGATCTCATTTTTGAGACGTTTGTATTCCTTTTTGCCTGTTTCACTTACTGCATTTTTATATTTTCTCCTTTCATCAATTAAATTCAATATTTCTTCTGTTACCCAAGGATTTCTACTAGCCCTCGTCTTTTTACCTACTTGATCCTCTGCTGCCTTCACTACTTCATCCCTCAAAGCTACCCATTCTTCTTCTACTGTATTTATTTCCCCCATTCCTGTCAATTGCTCCCTTATGCTCTCCCTGAATTTCTGTACAACCTCTGGTTCTTTTAGTTTATCCAGGTCCCATCTCCTTAAATTCCCACCTTTTTGCAGTTTCTTCAGTTTTAATCTACAGGTCATAACCAATAGATTGTGGTCAGAGTCCACATCTGCCCCTGGAAATGTCTTACAATTTAAAACCTGGTTCCTAAATCTCTGTCTTACCATTATATAATCTATCTGATACCTTTTAGTATCTCCAGGGTTCTTCCATGTATACAACCTTCTTTTATGATTCTTAAACCAAGTGTTAGTTATGATTATGTTGTGCTCTGTGCAAAATTCTACCAGGCGGCTTCCTCTTTCATTTCTGTCCCCCAATCCATATTCACCTACTATGTTTCCTTCTCTCCCTTTTACTACACTCGAATTCCAGTCACCCATGACTATTACATTTTCGTCTCCCTTCACAATCTGAATAATTTCTTTTATTTCATCATACATTTCTTCAATTTCTTCGTCATCTGCAGAGCTAGTTGGCATATAAACTTCTACTACTGTAGTAGGTGTGGGCTTCGTATCTATCTTGGCCACAATAATGCGTTCACTATGCTGTTTGTAGTAGCTTACCCGCATTCCTATTTTCCTATTCATTATTAAACCTACTCCTGCATTACCCCTATTTGATTTTGTGTTTATAACCCTGTAGTCACCTGACCAGAAGTCTTGTTCCTCCTGCCACCGAACTTCACTAATTCCCACTATATCTAACTTCAATCTATCCATTTCCCTTTTTAAATTTTCTAACCTACCTGCCCGATTAAGGGATCTGACATTCCACGCTCCGATCCGTAGAACGCCAGTTTTCTTTCTCCTGATAACGACATCCTCTTGAGTAGTCCCCGCCCGAAGATCCGAATGGGGGACTATTTTACCTCCGGAATATTTTACCCAAGAGGACGCCATCATCATGTAATCATACAGTAAAGCTGCATGCCCTCGGGAAAAATTACGGCTGTAGTTTCCCCTTGCTTTCAGCCGTTCGCAGTACCAGCACAGCAAGGCCGTTTTGGTTATTGTTACAAGGCCAGATCAGTCAATCATCCAGACTGTTGCCCTTGCAACTACTGAAAAGGCTGCTGCCCCTCTTCAGGAACCACACGTTTGTCTGGCCTCTCAACAGATACCCCTCCGTTCTGGTTGTACCTACGGTACGGCTATCTGTATCGCTGAGGCACGCAAGCCTCCCCACCAACAGCAAGGTCCATGGTTCATGGGGGGGGGGGGGGGGGACTTTTTTCCCTTGGCCTGTCTTCTACTTTGCAGCGTTTAACTCTTTCATTTATTGTGCCATAATACGGCTTTCTTGCTTTTAGGTAATCACCGTGGTGTTGCTTCCATATAGCGATGCGGGGACTGCAACAGTTTTGTACAATTTATTTTCAATATCTTTCCTAGTTTTGTTTTTGATGTTTCTGTTAAAATGTTCCACAAACGCGACTGAATTTACTAACCTTGATTTCTATATTTTTACTGCACACGTATGTCATCTCAGTATCATAGGTAACTGAAGTACTTAACTTCTTCTAAAATCTTCTGCTCTATCATATGTTCTATCCGCAAGAAGGGCATTGTCTTATTTTTTTGTATTCAGATCGCCATGTCAAATTTCGCATCGGATTATTTCAGTACGTAAATTCCTTTCTGAACGTCTTTTTCTTATCTGCTTAGGTCACTGCATCGTCAGCATATAGTGAGGTATATACCTTTTCCAGATTTTGTTATCCATCAATGCATTTTTTAATGTATGTAAACCTTGAACAAGATTGGTGAGATGCAGCAGCTTTGTCGTACTCCCTTGTTGACTGGTGCCTTATTAGACATTTTCCCGTTGAGATCTAGATTGACAGTCGTGTTCCGATATAAAATTATATCGCATTTATTAGGTGTTTCGGATATCTGACTTTCGTCACTATCTTGTAGAGCTTTGTCAAAAGCCCTTTTTTAATCAATAAAAGCGATGTGTATTTTTTATTATATTCTCTCGGTGTTTGTATTATTTGCTGTAAATTAAAAGCATTCATCGTGGAGCGTCATTTCGTACAGTCAATTTTTTACTCATGCGGTACTACTTTCGTTATGAAACTTCCTGGCAGATTAAAACTGTGTGCCCGACCGAGACTCGAACTCGGTCGGGCACACAGTTTTAATCTGCCAGGAAGTTTCATATCAGCGCACACTCCGCTGCCGAGTGAAACTCTCATTCTACTTGCGTTATGTTTTTATGATGTGTTTTTAAAATCCTTGAATAAATCTTGTTCGCTGAGTCCAGTAAACTTAATCCTCTGCAGTTACTGCGTAACGTTTTATCTGCTTTTTTAAAAATTGATAGAGGAGAGTCGGGCAGTATCGGCCGACTTAAGTTTTTGACGTTACTGTATAACTGTGGTGATTAATAGGAGTATTAATATATATTCACTTACGTGAAGGCATATTGTCAGATTTTAATTGTAGCACTTATTGACATCGAAAATAAAAGAGCTATAATTACAAGCCTTGTAGAAAGTCTCTTAAAATATCGGCCATTGTCTTTTCTGTGATAATATAGGTTGTCAGTTGTACTCTCCACTGATTCCTACTGAATAATAATAGAACACATAAGCATCGGAACGTATTGTTACCATTTCTGCTTGGTTCACCAATGTTTATCTCACTGTTATTTAGAGATCGCAAATAAAATGAAAAAAATTCTCCTGATTCACACATCGTACATGTGACCAGCCTCTATGGTTGGTACATAGCACCCAGGCTTCTTCAAATAATTCCAAACTCTTTTCTATTGACCAATTAGTTTCAATAAATTGCAATTATTTTTACCGCTTTGTAATTCGCTTTCCATGGCCACCCCTTGCGTGTGTATTTTAATTTTGGAACAGTCCAGCTTTCCAAGATTCTCTTTTAAGACTTTTATTTTGTCCGCTTTTAGTCACTTCTCTTTGGTGGTGTGCTCATTTCTAATTGTTGAAAAGGTTTCAGCTGCCACCCTCGCGGTCATTTTGTCCAAAATAACCTTGTTCACACGATTGTCTACGTCCAGTAGCCGAAATCCTCCATTTTCCAGGTCCTGTTCTAGAGTTATACAGGCTTCAAATTCTACCTCAGTAAGGTCTGAATACTCGAATCTTCAGTACCATTGTCGTCCAATTGTTTTAATTGTCAGTATTGCTTGCATCTACTGAATCATCAAGTAAATATAGCAGACGTAATGAGAGAAACGCAATAAAAATAATTTCGAGCGCCATTCATACCCTTTCCCTTTTTTCTCATTTTTTAGTGTTTTAATAAGAACTAAGAAGGGGAAAATTTAATTTGAAAATTGAAAATACTTTTGGCCAATACTGAAAGACGATCGGTTAGCAGGTACGACGCAGTAGGATCTAGTCATATTTTGCGTTATTTCACAGAAATTAACATGAAACGTTTGTTAGATATCATTCCTCACATAACAGATAACCGAAATATAGCAACGAAATTAATCACTCACCTTGAAAACGGGTACCACAGGCCTAAAAAATTGCTCCGTGCGCTAAGAGCAACACATCGAAGCACTCTGAGGAGACAAAGCAATGAAGAGAGGAAGAAGATATCCGAGTGCAGTGGACATGGATACAGAAGCCTGCTTCTGCTTGCTGTACACTTCTGCCATTTGGAGGAGGAAAGGCAAATCACAACTGTCTCGAATGGCAAACAGCCCACAGTTGCACTAAATTCTGTTTATTTCAAACACTGACCATGGTTTCTGCTATAATAATATAGCCTTCTTCAGGAGTCATACACACTAATAAATGAAAAATGTCTTAGCCCAACGGCTGTGTCAAGACCAATAAGGCAACTTCAAGAAACATAAGCCTGTTTCGAACATAAGTAAAGTTACATATGGCAACGTATGTCCTCCGCCACTACCTCTGTGTGGTAGGTGGTAGGGGTTTTGGCGTTGCCATATGTAATTTTACTTTGCGAAACGCTCTTCCCATCCAAACGACAATGCATTGGCAGCGAGAATGTTAGTGTTGCGTACGAAGTTGTTACAGCGCAGCCAGCCTAAAGCTGAATAAGAAAAATACCTATTCTCATCGTAACAGACTAAAAGGTAGCTTTGAATTTCCAGATTGGTAAGTTTGATTTTTGTCCATTTGCTTCGCGTCCGGATAACGGCAGGGCGACAGCCACACCTAGTGGGCATTTAGCGGGCTTTGCACCCGAAGACAACACGCAGTTAGCTGCTTTTGAAACCGAACACGATTTTCCACAGCCATGTTTGTTCACAGAATTGATATTGCATGTGTAAATGCATGGACTGAGTTAGAGAAAAACGCATCGGAATTAGGTGTTCCTAATAATGAGACACTTGATTTGATTCACTTTAGGGCAACTGTGGTCAAAGTACTGACAAAAATAGATAAGCCAGCTGCCAGGAAAAGGGATGTCCCTCTAGTGAGAGTCCAATGCCATCTCCAAGTACTTCAAAACGAGTCAATGCGCGATCGTCCGCAAGCTGATGTTCGTTTGGACAACGCTGGGCATCTTCCAGTGGTCAGCGACAAAAAATCATTTGACAGGTCCAAGAAACCGGGTTGCAAAGGCAAAAGGTTTCAATACCTGTAAATACAACAGAAAAAGATACTCTGTACACTGTGGAAGAACAATGGGTAAATTATTACAAAGGATTATGTTACGATGATACGGCACAAGAAACTGAAATCGAACCAATAGACATTAGTTAAGAACCGAGAAGGGACAAGAAGGGATGGTGTTAATGATGAATTGTTAAAATATGGAGGAATGATGCTACACCCACGACCGCTACATTTCTCAAAAGAATTCTGGAAGAGCGAAAGTATGTCCAGAGACGTGAAGATTGCTGGAGTGATAGGGGAGAGTGGCACAGTATCGGCCGCTTTGTAGTACTGGCCACTGTTGTGATTTACTTATTTTCATCATGGCAGCGACAACAGCAACCGTTACGAAATTATCTCGAATGAAAAACTGAGCTCACAGTTGCACTAAATTCTGTTTATTTTAAATCTTGACCATGGTTTCTTCTATAATAATATAGTCTTCTTCAGAAGTCATACACACTAATAAATGAAAAAGTCTTAGCTGCCGAATTAGGTGCTCAAGACAGTTTCCAGGAAACTTGTTCAGAAGTACTACGCATGACTGTCTGTCTGTACCCCCTGCAATGAATCCATAAACATTCCAGTCTATAATCGGTAAGTTAAAGTCGCCATGCATGATCTCAGTATATACACGCTGCTGTCAGATATTCTTTGAAAGTCTCTATCTAGAACTGCCACAGCAGAATCCGCGTGACCGGTAAAAACATCCAACAACATGATTTCACCTACGCCTATTATACACGACCAGATAACTTCAATATCTCACACGACTTCGGCCTAAAACGTTTTTGTCAACTGCAATGAATTCTCACCCTCCTATGGCCTCTAATCTGCCCTTCCGATATACGTTCCACATACGCTAAATATCTCAGAGCTTTCCACTTCAGGTTTCAGACAGCTCTCGATCCCGAGAATAATTTCAGCGCGAGAACTTTCCTGGACAGCAGTAAATTTGGGAACTTGGTTGAGAATACCTCGGAAGTTTACTGATAAAATTTTGACAGACAGAATGTCTTTGCTCTGAAGGCGGTCTGACTTCCCTTGCTGCGAACTGACTGGCGAGTCTTCATCAGAGTACCTCAAACAACCGCCTAGCCCAAAAAAAACCTTATGTACACTCCACAAGTAATCTGCTACCCGAGTAGCTGCTTCCTCTGTGTAGTGCACCCCTCAACTGTCTAGGGGAGTCCTACAAATGCTCAACCTCACTGCGCTGGCTCGTTTTCCTTCAGGGTTATAATCACGCATCATCATCGGTGATAATCGATTCCAGAAACGCTTCTCCTCTCTCTGCAAAGAGACGCAGCACCTCACGGCTTGGGTCTTCTCGGACAGCCTTTTCTTCGGTAGTCAACAGACGTGGCACCAATCAGGTACAAACACGTGTCATGTGGAGACGATCATGCACTATCGTAAAGATTGATTGATTGATTGAGTGATTGACTTTAACAGGAGAGCTTAGGTCTAACCCGCCACTGCCCGCACCGAAACTAGGTTTATTGTGCGGTATCGCTCTCTGTATGTCTAGTAAATCCAAACAGTGCCCTTAAATAGTGCAAGGAGTCCCTCTACCAGTTTTTTGTTAGACACAATTTCTTCAGGTCTAGTTGTCCGAAGATTCTGTATCTTTTACTCTCTAATGCCATGCATTCAAAGATTAGGTGTGATGCAGTTTCTTCACCCTTATCACAGATCCTACATTTAGGGTCCTCTACCATTATACCCATTGTGTGTAGGTGTTTTTTGAAGTTCCCATGGCTGCTCATCAGTCCAGTCATGAGTTTGATCTCTTTCCTGTTCAATCCCAGGATTACAGAGCTTCTTTTAAAACATGGCTTGGGCATCATTACCTTACCATGTTTTTGTTTATGGACCTTGGTCCATTATCCTACGTGCTGTTTCCTAAACCAGTTCCATAGTTCTAATTTGATCATAGCCTTGGTGATTGTCAAGAAAGGTTCCGGTCCAATAAATGGAGTTGTTGGCTCCATCCTAGCCAATCTATCGGCTTGTTCATTGCCACAGATCCCTGAATGGCCAGGATCCACACTAGGTACACCCTATTGCTTCCCCCTAGCTCCACCAGAGCCCTGTGGCAATCTGCAACAATCTTAGATCTTGTTGCAGGAGCTGCCAATGGTTTCAGGGCTGCCTGGCTGTCTGAATAGATGTAGATGCTACGGTCATTGTAGCACCTACTCATATTCTCCTCCACACATGCCCTGATTGCAGTAATTTCGGCTTGGAATACAGATCGTAAAGATACTGCTATATAAAATTCTTAACACTTCACTCAGGTTACGTATTATGATCCGTCGACACTCAGAGATAACGACAGCAGCTGTGTTGATGTTGACATTTCTTCAGTGACGGCAGAAGCCGAAGCACGAGGCCCACCTTGGTTAGCATAGCCAAGTCGGCCTTCCTTGAAGGCCTTGAACCACTTAAACGCTGGTTGTCCGTCTTCAGCTTGCTGCAGATTTTCGTAAGTTTCAGTGGCTGTATGGTTTAACACAGAATTTTATTACGCCGTACTGCTCCTCCGTTGTTTGGTATGTGGAGTGCAAAGGGCACCTACAAAATAGAGCATTACTACCAACATAGCGATACGAGCATGCTGCTACCAATGGACATTATACATTAAACCCCGCTCTTTTTAGGTATGTATGGCACGGGTAGGTACCTGTCACGAAAGCCACACGAAAAAATTAGTTACAGTTTTTGTTAATCAGCCCTCGAATTTCTTCTCCCTGAACTTTTTTTTTCTTTTCCAGTTTTCTCAGTCTTTCATATGTTGCTCAAAATACAGACTGAGTAACATTTGGGGTAGATTACAACCCTGTCTGTTTCCCTCTTCAGAGAGAACTTCCGTTTAATTTCCTTCCACTCAGAAAGCTGCAGCTGGGTTTCTGTATAGTCTTTGAACAACTTTTCGCATCTTGTGTTTTACCCTTTATCTTCGAAATTTCAAAGAATGTAGTCCAGTGGATGGCTCACAGAGATAGGCAGCGCCTTCTGGTGATGTCCTGATCGAACATTGTCAAAATCTTTCTCTGAATCTACAAAAGCTATAAATGGTAGATTTGCCTTTTTCTTAGGTAAGTCATATAGTCATGTTTTCTGCGTGTTCCGACATTTCTCCGGAACCCAAACTCGTCTTCCTCAAGGCCAGTGTCTACCAGTTTTTCCATTCTTATGTAATAATTCTGTAGGGTCTAATTTAAATAGCTGATTAGGTAACAAACAGGTTTTTTCCCTGCTTTTAAGTTCGCCAGTAAACCACGTGTAACACAAATCGATTCCTTTGTTAAGGGAACGCAAAGGAAGCCCTGCCCTGTTGCCTTTCATGGGCAGGTCGAACTGAGTCCTCGGAAGAGGAGGGAGAGAGACAGGGCCAGCACTTGTGGAAGTGGATTTCGCTCGGTCATTGCGGACGAGTGCGGTCCCCCCGCGCTGTGAGGGCCCGCTGGAAATTAGTGTAAAGTGGAGTTCCATTTGTGTGGCCGTGAGGCGGGCGGTGGCGCTGGCGTACTGCGGCGGATTGTTGTGGACACGTGTCACGGCGGGACCTCCCCTCACCCCGCGGCGCTGGTGGCGCCCTGTGTGCTCCGCAGGGGTGCCAACAGACGGCTAGTTGCAGGTCGATACCGACGTCACCTGACGGCGCTGCCTGTCTCTGTGCGCCGACCACTGGTGACTGCAATTGGCCCGTCTGCACACACTAGTTGCGTTTGCCGTGCGACATGGTCCATCTGAACCCATGACAGGGCTGCGGATGTTCTGCCGACCGAGTCAACGTAAAAGCTACTCTCACTAAGTTTACATGGGGGTCCCAAAATTGGTTTTCGTAAGCGGCTGAGGGTTGGCTATGTAAACATAGAAATACGTATTCTAGAAACGGTGTTCTAGTTGCTGAATTTTCCCTTACATGATCTACATTCGAATACTTGTAGACGCTCAACTGGCTCTGAAACGTGCTTGGTTTGTAAGGTCCCTCCCTGCTTTTAAAAAAGTGGCCCTAAAGGACGGTGAAGAGATTTTATGTTGTTTGAAGGAAGAGGAGTATTCAACTGAACAAGGAGTTACTCATTTGCTTTTTTAAATAAAAAAGCACATTCTTATTAGATGGAAATATATACACAAGAGGGGCGTTCAATAAGTAATGCAAGCCTTTTTTTCTGAGAACACATTCGTTTTATTCAGGATTTCAATATACCATACTATTCCCTACTCTTTTAGCTACGGAAACCTATTTTTCAACACAATCTCTGTTAAGTGCGATGGCCTTACGCCATCTTACTTTGACGGCCTATGTGTCTGCATGGTACAACTCTGCTGGCGGATGTCGGAGCCAAGATCTTGCTGCGTCAGTAACCTCCGCGTCATTCACGTACTGCTTTTTCGTTGAGTGCATCCTTCATTGCGCTAAATAGATGGAAGTTGAAATGTGCGAGATCGGGGCTGTAGGGTGGAGGATGAAGAACAGTCTAAGGAGTTTTGTAAGCTCCTCTCGGGTGCGCACACTAGTGTTACGCCTTGTGTCGTCATGGAGAAAGAGACGTTCGTTTGCCTTTTTATGGTGAAGATCGCGCTGAAGTCGTTTCTTTAGTTTCACGAGGACAGCACAATACACTTCAGAGGTGATCGTTGCACCTTGACGGACGACAGCAAACAGAATAACCCCTTTCGAGTCCCAGAAAACAGCCGGCAGACGTGTCCAAGACTACCAACCCAGACGTCCAGTTGTACGAGTGCAGCGATGTGGTTAATTGTGATCCTTCAATGATTTCGAATAAGAGTGTCCGCACGTTCTAATACTGCAAAACCCACAGCCGGAACGCGGGATATCACACAGGTTTGAGGGACCTTGTTGCCATGATGTCACACGCCTAGACTGCCGACTCACCGTGCTTTTGTTCATTGCAAAGTCTCCGTAGACTCTCTGCGATGCTCTGGTTTTGCGCCGTAAGAAACCCAATGACAGCTCTCTCTCTCTCCAGATCGAACGCACCTCTGTTACAGACGTCGTTTTGAAGACTGCATGTAGCTTCCCAGCGATCAGAACTTCATGAAACTATAAGGGGCGGAAGCGGGAATATTTCACGATGTTCCACAAAAAAATCCGCCTGCTCGACGATTCCGACAATCCTGAGTTCGTTATCTGCATGTTCCACATATCACTTTAACAGTTCTTTTATCGAAATGATATGGAACGACTCAGTTTATGGCACATTTATACATGACTAGTGTTAACATTAATGACAGAAATTCTTCGATGGAATGGAAGGAGTTACCCAGCTGAAATGATTTTGGGTTCAATTGAAGGCTTGCTTTGTTATGTACTAGATATTTTATGGTAGTGCAAGCCACTGACAGCTTTAATAAGGATAATAAAGGTCGTTTCTTCCTCTAGTGTTGTAGGTATGGCTATAACCATTCTTCTCAAATTGTGATGGATTATCTATGACGAATTTCATTAGTGAATATATGTATTACGATATGGGAGTTAAAATGCCCCAACTCCTTGGTGGGGTACTTACATGACACCTGCGATTGAACTCCATATTGCTCGCTTATATGTAACGACCCACCCCAGAAAATAGTTCCATAAGACATTATTGAGTAGAAATGTGCAGAATATGTTTATTCGTTTGTTGCTTAGACTAGGAATTATATGAAGAACAAAGGTAACTGAAGTTAATTGTTTGAGATGTTCAGTAATACATTTCTGCCAGTTCAAGTTTTAATCGTTATTATGTACACTGACTCCTGTTCATGTGATGCATGAATTATTGTTATATTTGTTGTGCAGAACTGAGGATAATGTGTTTCCTCAAAATTTAGATGCAACGCATTTTCAGAGAAACACTTGATAGTTCTTTGTAAAACATTACTGAAAGTCTCCTCTGCTGCATTGTCTCTAATGGAATTAATTATAACAGTAGTATCGTCTGCAAAATATACCAATTCTGCTTGTTGAATCGTAAGTGAATGTACATTAACATATATAAGGAATCGATCAGAATGGACCCACCATTGAACCCTGTGGGACTCCTTGGTCACTAAAAGTTTTTACGTTTAGAAAACAGTCTTAACTACTTTTCATATCTTTTTTCATTGTGTTTCTAGAGTATCAGTCAAAGCAGTTGTGCATATACGTTGCTCTGTAAAATGCTCTACACAATCAAATGCCTTCAGACGATTACAAAAAATACCAACCGGCGATATTTTATTATTTAAGGCTTGTAATATTTGCTATGTGCGTGTGTAAGTAGCATTGTCACTCCAGTAACCCCTTTGGGATCTAAACTGTGATATGCTTGTATTTAAATTTTAGGCTATTCCATGAGTATGTCACTTTTTCGAATATATCGGAAAGATAGCAGAAAGATCGTATTGCTGAAAAACGTATCATACGGGGAGAAAGCTGACATGGTAAAGTGAATTCCCCCGTCCTGAAGAATGCTAACTAAATAGCTTAGTCCCTAAAGAGATGGAAACATATCTGTAGGAAATTGTATACTTAAAGAAAATGCTGAGTCAGTCGCTGTTAGTCTCGTTATTGAAGCGTTCGCCAGTATGAGGGAAGGCTCGTTCGCCGGTATGAGGGAAGGCTCGTTAACTTTGAAAGAAGGTATATCATCGTTTGGAAGAATATTTGTGGCGAAAGTGTCAGGTTTGTTTGGCGTGGAAAACGAAGTAGGAAGCCATGTTGTGATTCACGCAACTTGTTCATCACAGACGAAACGGGATTATTTTTAAAGCACCTTTACGACAGCACATTGACCTGGTGGAAAACTTAGCAAACAGAGAGTAACGCTCTTGCGTGCACTGAGCATGAATGATTCTCAAAAATCGAAAATTCTTTTGATGACCGTAATCTGTTATCTGGAGATATTTCATGGGTATTCTCCTGTCTTACTGTTCGACCAAAAACCCGTGAATGACAACAGCCTTTCCAGTCAGTGGTCGTCGACGCTGTCAAAGGCGCGAAAAAATGAAATCGAAAAATGCTGCTTTTTCTGGACCACAGCTCTCAATTATCAACGACCTCTGGATAATTTGAAACTTCATTTTTCTTCTTGCGAGTATCGCTTTGAAACTACAACCCCTCTTCCATGGAATAATTCACAATTTCTAGACATTGTGCTGCGGTGAAGTTGTAACGATGGTGTTGGACATCATTGATGATTGTCAGAGGCTCAACCGTTTTGGAACAACGACCACGGCTGATGAAACAGGGCATATTGGTATCCTGACGACGAATTTCAAGAAGTTTGGAGTCAACAAGGAGCCACAGAATCAACTCCAATAACAGTCTAGCAGATATCTGGAATCGAATTCGCATTATCAGTAGTGCCTTCTTGCTGACTCAGGGGGAAATGTGGCATGTGATGATAACGTACATTTTGGACGTATTGGAAATCATCCAGATCCCCAATGCTGAAATTTTGGCTGTTTCGGTTGACAAGAATCAAGGTGATGACGAAGCAAAAGGGGAATAAGTAGAATCATAGTCGATGCGATCTGTGACTGCAATAAGGACCTACAAGGACCTGCACCTACATAGGGAGAAATGATCATCACGATATAATAAGAGAAATCCAGGCTCGCACAGAAAAATTTAAGTGCTCGTTTTCCCCGCGTACCGTTCGAGAGTGGAACGGTAGAGAAACAGCTTGAAGGTGATTCATTGAACCCTCTGCCAGGCGCTTTATTATGAATAGCAGAGTAATCATGTATATGTAGGTGTAGAAGGATAAGTATACACTAGGAACGTTGCACATGTATACTTGTAGAATGGAAGCATAGTATGATGTACACTATCTGATCAAAAGCATACTATTAGTGGACTATTAGTGAACTCTGCTGAATGTCTGTGGTGGAATGGCAGTCTCCTCTTCCACAAGAGCCGAAACCAAAGATGGTAGTCACGTTAGACGCTAGGTTCTGGAGCGAAACTCAGCCCAAAGAGGTTCCACTGGGTTCACGTGGGGACTCTGAGCGGGCCAATCCACTTCAGGAATGTTGTTGTCCACAAACGAGTGCCTCACAGATGATACTTCAACACGCGGTGCGCTGCCATGCTGACACAATCATCGCCTTCGAACTGCTCTCCTAACGCATACAGTACACAATTCTATTCATATCTTTGCGCAAGAAGGGGATGACGCCCTAACCACGAAACACACCCCCTACCGTAATACTACCTCCTTCATAATTCGTTGTTGGCACTACGCTTGATGGTAGGTAACATTCTCCTGGCATTCGCCAAACCTGGCCCCTTCCATCGGTTCGCCACAGGGTACAGCGCGGTTCACCGCCCCAAATCACTCGTTTTCAGCCATCCACTGTCCAGAGGCGTGTCCCTTTACACCACCTCAAATGACACATAGAACTGACTACAGAAACGTGTGACTTATTACGAGCTGCAAGACCACTGTTCCCCATTTCTCTTACCTCATAACACACAGTCATTGCGCTAGCTGAACTACTGGTAGCACTATGGAACTCACAATCGATGCCTTCTGTTCATTTCATGCGATTTTTACAACCATCCCAAGCAGTGCTCGGTGACCTTGGGGAAGTACAAGGTTGTGGGAGCTTGTACACCCTTACAGCAACAGTACCAGCAACAACCCCACGCTCTATCAGTACGTGAGGTCCACCTAGTCTTGGTTTAGTTGCAGTTGTTACTTCACGTTTCGACTACACAGTCACATCACTAATAGGCAGCTTGGCGGCTTTAGAAGTGTTGAAATGGAGCTGATGAGTTTGTTACTCAGAAGATGTCCAATTCCTAATCAGCGTTCGAAATTACTGAGTTCAACTGGCTGAGCCTTTCCGCTATTATTGGCTCTCTACTACAAAAGTAATACGCCCCATCTCCTTTTACACTGGTGGGTCCATCTCTCGTGATATCTAGTGGTCTTTTCTGTATTAAATAGTGGCGTCCAGTTACTTGTGATCGATTTGCGTTCTTTGTAGCACAAGCAGGGTAACTCCTCTACTACTTGTAAGTAGCCTGTTTGTATGTTGGCAGCGCTAAAGACTGTTAATATCGCTGACAGCGTTGTGAGCACTTGGCAAGAGATTCTGTGGTTGGACGGACTAGCAGTTAGCGTGTGCAGAGGGAAGTGTCTGGACATGATCTTCTTAGTGGATATTCTGTGTTGGTAGGACATGCATTGTAAAGTGACATGGAATGATGTGTTTACAAGAAAGTAGGCAAAGAAATGTATGATGATGGATGTTTGGTTGATAATGTTTGGGCAGTGGAATTATTGACAGCCATCTAGTTTTTGGAACTGGATGTCACATGAGTAAGTTAAAGTTTTTCTTAAATATATTGTTTTCTCTTCAACAGAATCTTTCTTTCGCTAACCATATGCCTCGTACAGCAATTAGAATGTTTTTATTTAGCTGTCTGTAGTTGCTACTTGCTGTAGTTGCTGTAGCTGGTGTTATGAAGATTTTATGTGAAGTAGGTGACTTATGAAATAGAACGGGGTTTGCTCTGTGACTGAAACGATTTTAGGAATTAACAGAGTTAGAGGTAGTTTCATATTTCTTTAATTTCATATTTTTTGGATTTATTAAGGATTTCTTGCAATTCAGGGCCATTCCTTTGTGTTAATTATTGGAAGTCATGCAGTAGCAACACGCCGTCGTCTTCAGTCGCGATACAATCGATGGCAGCGTTTACCGCATCAGTCGTGTATAATTACGGTGAGCATAACTAGCAGAGCCAGTGTCGCAGGTCATTCTTAGTCCAAACTTGTGGAATTCTGTACGAGTGCCAGTCTCCCTTTAAGGCTTGGTGTGCTGAATGTGTAACCGTCGCAATTAGTCTTCAGGTTTACAGTTACTGTTTTTTTTGTGGGATTAACAAGCTTTGCGGTGAACTTTCTCTTTGGCTTTTTCATTGACATTCTAGTGCAGCTGAGTAACAGTGCTAGTCAGTTCAAATGGTTCAAATGGCTCTGAGCACTATGGGACTCAACTGCTGAGGTTATTAGTCCCCTAGAACTTAGAACTAGTTAAACCTAACTAACCTAAGGACATCACAAACATCCATGCCCGAGGCAGGATTCGAACCTGCGACCGTAGCGGTCTTGCGGTTCCAGACTGTAGCGCCTTTAACCGCACGGCCACTTCGGCCGGCTAGTCAGTTAAAGCCACTAATTAGAATTTCTCGAATTTGTGCTAATAAACCATTCCACATTCTCTCACGATTTATGGATATTATTGATGTTTTTAGCGAATAAATTCAACTGTTTAAATGAAATATTTTTTCTGTTGGACGCCTTACCTTCAAACTGGATCTATAACCTGGGCCAATAAAATTAGCGTTATGTGCACATTCTGCCTGGCGGATGGTGGGGTGAAAATAACGGCAGTCCATGAGCATACGTTCTCATTGTTTGAAGGATCTGCAGAACGTTCTGACAGGACAGGAGCTGAACTCCCTCTGTGTCGACGTAGGTCAGAACAGCACGGCTAACGTACTGCCTTGCGGTATCGTGTTGAAATATAGCGACTAGGAGACGACCTGTAATACAGGGCAGACTTAGAACATGTCATGAAAGTAACGTGTACTGTCCAAAGCGCGGGAATTTCAAGAAGTCCCTCAAGGTTACTTTTAAGTTGAACATTTCCTGAACAGTGAAATAACAGACTTCTGCAACCAAGTCCTCGGCCAAGAAATACGTTGTTCGGAAAAATATGACACATTAAAATATGAATATGTAGGGGAGTGCTAACAACTACCAAGTCTGAGACTAGCGCCGCGTTTCATCCCCACGAGGGACTTTTGCGGCATGTTGCATAAGAAGTGCGAGATGCCGACAGAAAGTGCTTTTATTATGATGTAACCGTTAGCAAGATTTGAACAGCCATGGTATTTTCATAAATTTCGCAGATTTGTTAGTTGAAAAAAAGTCCTAGATCTAACAGTTAGAAACTTTGTTACCATATGCGATGTACTAGTCACTAGGGAAGTAATAACAATGGTACAGAAGAAATGAAGTTTTTCGTATGTACTTCTTTGACACGTTTATATGTTTGTGACGTAAATAATTATTCAAAATGTTAACATGGAAAACAAAATCCAGTGTAATCTGCAAAATCTGAGTTTTTACAACGTAAATTATCTTTAGGAGACCACCTAATAGGTAGGGCAACAGCAGCTTGGGTACTAATAAACCGCTTCAGCTGTATTTGGTCTTTTATTTCTTAGATCACTATCGATTTCGTGGCACTAAAAGTCACATCTTCAGCTGAACGTATAACGAAAACATTAGACCTAAAAACTCGGAACTTCGTGCCCAACATGTTTACCTGAAGCTGTGGCTTTTAGAGCCATGAAACCGATTGTAATCCAAGAAATTAAGGACTAAATACAGCTTAAGGGGTTTATTAGTGCCCAAGACAAACTGTTTTTACTTCAAGTCTGTACAGTTGCTAACGGAAGGAATAGTAAAATTTTTTTTTGGAATGCTTGTTTTCGCCATCAAACTGAATTAGGTTTGGGAAATGATATCATTGTGGTTGACTAAGTACAAGTAATATCTAAAACTCTTCCTGGTTCGTGGGCTGAGTGGGTCTGTATATATATATATATATATATATATATATATATATATATATATATATATATATATATATATATATGTGTGTGTGTGTGTGTGTGTGTGTGTGTGTGTTTTATACACCTCTGAACCTTCAGAGTACAGAGAGAGACAAACCAAGGATACATACAAGTGTGTACAGTTGAGCAACGGATTTGACTACTGCCATATGAGCAGTGGCCATGTCATAAATACCCACTGGAGATAGTGATTAGAAACAATACCGAAGAGATTAGAAACAATACCTAAGGGGACAACAACAAATAGTTACATGACAATGGATATCATATAACAAGAGCATATCCTGTGGATTGTTCAGAGATTTTCTAGGATATTCAAGCTATATTCCCGTCCTCAAGCTCATCCAAATTAACTATTGCATCTGAACAACATTAATTAAAAAAAGCATAAAACAATAAAAGTCAGTGCTCAAGGTAAACTAATCTTTACTGAAGGTATAAATGCAATTCTGTACTATACAAATTTATTTTATGTCAGAATCCATTCAAAACAAGATTAAACAGTGACATATTCGTCCAGCGGGTACATAAAACATCACAAAAGTCACTCTGAACTAAGAATAGCTATTAAATACCTCTTCATGTCCTCTTTTTGGATATGTAGTCTGTGATACAATATGCGAAATTACTTACATCATTCAGTGCAAAACTGTAGCCAGACAACTGGTGTCAACCTCAGTGGAGATAAAAATACGTTAACAGTGATTACAGCAATTCACTTTTACAGCCCTGTAAAGTTGGAGCGAATTGCAATATCAACGTGAATACCACGCGGTTTCGAAACGGAGTGATGATTCTCGAAGAAACTTGCACCTGCGGCAAGACTGCAGCCCCTCAGAATATTCTGACTGCTAACTTACAAGACCTTGGACAGCAGACTACAGTCCGCAAACTACTAAATCTGGGTACTCTCTGGTAGCTTCTCTGCACGCAACAGACGAGAGACGTGAACTCCCACCCAGAATGGCGCACTCAGAAACGTCTCCTCTAAGTGAGAGTATAACAAGAGAAGTGCTCTCAAGATCATCACATGCTGCGTAATAGACGAGAACTCCCAGCCAGGAAGGCAAAGTTCAGAGTCGTCAAAGTTTACAAGTGCCGTGGCCTAACTGCTCGCTGAAATACAAGTTCGCCTCGGAGCAAAAGACAGCAAGTCCGTCGGTCAACAGGAGCTGACGTGGAAGACGTTCATTACTCACAGCCGTCCAGATGGCTGGCTCTCCAGCAAACCTCTGACATCGTACTCCCCAAGTCCGGGTGGCGAGTAATTATCAAGAATTCCCTGTACATTCTCCCTCTTTGCTCATTCTCCCACCCGCCGACGAACCACCGACTTCAGTTCGGTTTTGGCGTCGAAACTTGTAGAATTTATCCCTTGTTTGCTGTCTAAGCAATATTCCACCAATCGGAGGTCCACTCAGTGAAAAATTCGCATGAAGCAGCCTTGCGACGTGACCGCCACCCAAACGGCTGCTTGCGCCACTGTGTCGCGTGGGACATTCCAGACTTTCTCTATATTGTTCTGAAAGAATTCCAGACGCAACTGCATGGCGCTGACCGAGCTCAGGTGCACCGTGTGTCCCCGCTCTGACGATCCAGTCTGTGAGGTCACCGACTGCTCTACAATGAAGGGACCCCAAGACACCCCACGTGCCCCTATGGAACCTCCCAGAGTAAGCTGGACTACTCGCCACATCCGCCCTGAAGAGGACTGCCCGCACACGCACCGTGAGACCTAAATCCCGTTTTTGTCCCTTACTCCATTGAGCTCACGATCTTTGATAATAAAGCCAATCACCTGTCACTCGTTTACCATTAAGAATTAGTGGAAAGCTGTCCCTGACGAGGTCAGTCACATTCAGATGTCCTCATCAGCGACACAGAATCTGTGAAATATTTCCTAATTTCAGATTGACCACAAGGCAAGGGGTAGATAGATGCGAAATACTAACACATTACAACGACAAAATAGTATATTAAGAACCTGAGGGTCAGCTGTCTGGGCTCGAAATGTATCGTACTTTTGAATAAATACCTCACAGTTTTATTGAAGGTGGTTGACTCTCCGTTGTACACAGCCGGAAAAAAACGCAGCACCAGTAAGGAATTGTGCGACATAAACTAAAGTTGGTAGGCATGTTTCTGCATCCGAAAGATGATATCTATCCAAATTTCGCGTCTGTCGCATAAGAGTGCCGCTATTAGAGCGACAACGAGGATGCATATCAGCTATCGTTTAAACACTCGCTGTCAGGGTTGAGAGCGTTAGTAACCTTTTGACAATTGGACGTAGTGAGCTGATGTTAGTCAAGAATGCCTTTGAGGGGCTCCGGAACGCCCCATACTTGCAATGTTAAAATAACGCTTATAAATTACATCTTTCCTCACAAAGTATTTGAGGTAGGAAGTTGAACTTTTTACAGATTATTTATTGGAATATGGGCTACAACTTAACACAGGGATTTTACAAAATTTTAGTTCAGTTATTAAAGATGATTTTTTTTCAATTGTAATGAAAATTCACAACATTTTTTATTTATATATTCAAAAATATACAGTTTTTTGGAAAAAGGCGGTGTTAAATTATGCAGAAGGTACTGTGTAACATTTATTGAAAGTTTGAAACAAATATGTTTGGAAGATCCTTAGAAAACATGTAATTAGTATGAGAAAATAAAAGTTTTGGGAATCGAGCGACAAAGATTGGATTAACTTTTTAGTGCATTCCAGGTCCATAGGATAGGTTATCTTCATCCCCTGCAAACTCCTCCTCCAGCTTCCTCTTGTTCCTCCTCCTGTTTACTCTTGCTTGTATTTCTAGACTCTTTACAGCTCTGTCTGCAGCCCGAAGGCGTTCCTTGTCTAAAGCAAGCATCGCTCGTTGTTTTGTTCGTAGATTTTGCTACCATTTTCTTCAGTTGCAGTTACTGCAACACTGTTCCAAAAGGTGGTCATGTATGAACACTTATCACATTTCAGTTGTATTTCACTAGCAAGTCCTACGTGCTTTATTATGGAGAGTTCCAGACCAACTTCACTACAATGAATACATCTTACACAGTTTGAAAAAATTCCTTTGAGAACCGACATATCAAATATTTCATTCACATCCGATTCGCCCATAAAACATTCATAGTTTTCACTCATTGAACCAAGCTTCTTCTGTGAAGTATTTTCTTTCCCACTTTGACTGCTATGAGCAGGTGTACTTGAGAGGTTAGGTTCACTCACTTGGTTATCGTCTTTATTGTTTACAGTAATAACACATACCTTTGGCTTTCCAACATTTCTCCTTTTCTTAAAAGCCTTCAGAGGATTTCTAGTAACTTTTACTCATTATTATACTTCAACAAAACAGAGACTCAAGAAACAGAATTAATTACGAATATTTTCGAGATAAAGACAGAGTAAATAAACATGAAACAATCGACAATCACACCAGCGATATATATTGAACCATCACAGTTTAGCCACAACACATACTTTATCTCACATCACTAAAATGTACCTGATGAACACGGACGTTAATAATAACACCATTTGACAGCAGTTTAACAGCGCCACAGCGGGTCACGCCCATGTAGAACACATTTCAAAAAAAATTTAAAAATAGTTGTAGTCTTCGGAATTGAATAAATTATATATCTATTAAAAGGTAATAGTCTGCAGATTCAGAAAACGCAAAAAAGTAAAAATTGAACTTTTCATGATTTTGAGCCTTTTCGGAGCCCCTTAAGGCGACAAGACGGCATTGTCAACAGCTCACTGAGTTTGAACGTGGTCGCCTTATAGGGCTACGAGAAGCAGGATGTCCCCTCCACGATGTTGGAGAAAGACTTGGAGAGCATGAGCTACAGAACATGAATGCTGGCAACGCTGGTCACAGGAAAGTACAGTCGCAAGAAGACCGGGCTCTGGACGGCCAAGTGGCGCTACAGAGAGGGAAGACAATCGTGTTCGGCGTACGGCTGCGGCGCATCGTACTGCATCTGCAGCAGCGATATGAGCTGCAGTTGGCACCACAGTGGGGCAACTAACTATTACAAAGCCCGCCCGGTTGTCCGTGCGGTCTTACGCACAGCTATCCGGGCGGGAAGGTGCGTCGGTCCCCGGCACGAATCCGCCCTGCGGATTTTTGTCGAGGTCCGGTGAGCCGGCCAGTCTGTGGATGGTTTTTAGGCGGTTTGCCATCTTCCACGGCAAATTCGGGCTAGTTCCCCTTATTCCACCTCAGCTACACTATGTCGGCGATTGCTGCGCAAACAAGTTCTCCACGTACGCGTACACCACCATTACTCTACCACGCAAACATAGGGGTTACACTCGTCTGGTGTGAGACGTTCCCTGGGGGGTCCACCGGGGGCCGAACTGCACAGTAACCCTGGGTTCGGTGTGGGGCGGCGGAGGGGTGAAGTGGACTGCGGTAGTCGTCGTGGGGTTGTGGACCACTGCGGCTGCGGCGTGGACGGAGCCCCTCTGTCGTTTCTAGGTCCCCGGTTAACAAAAAGCTATTACAAATCGGTTACTTGAAGGAACGATCCAAGCTAGACGCCTTGCACGAGTATTCTAATGATACCGCGTCACCACCATTTGCGAATTGTGTGGCGTGAAGCGAGAGATGGTTGGAAGGAAAGGTAGAGGTCTGTTGTCTTTTCTGACGAACGCTGGTTCTGCCTCAGTGCAACTGAGCGCTGTGTATTGATTAGGAGGCCAGTTGAGTGCCTGCAACCAACCTGTCTGTATTCTAGACGCGCTGGACCTGTACCTGAAGTCATTGCCTGGGGTGCGACTGGCAACATAAGCGCTCTCGCGGGTATCCACGCATCCTGACTGCAAATTTGTATGTCAATCCACTGATTCGACCTGCTGTGCTGCCATTCGTGAACAGTATTCAAAAAAATTGTTCAAATGTGTGTGAAATCTTATGGGACTTAACTGCTAAGGTCATTAGTCCCTAAGCTTACACACTACTTAACCTAATTTACCCTAAGGACAAACACATACACCCATGCCCGAGGGAGAACTCGAACCTCCGCCGGGACCAGCCGCACAGTGCGTTACTGCAGCGCCCAAGACCGCTCGGCTAATCCCGCGCGGCATGAACAGCATTCCAGGCGCTGTTTTCCAACAGGATAACGCTCGTCCTTATGCGGCTGTTGTAACCTAACATGCTCAAAAAAGTGTCGACATGTAGCCTATGACTGCTCGATCACCATACCTGTCTCCAATTGAGTACATATGGGGCGTCATTGGAGAGAGAACTCCAAAAACAACATTAACCGTTCCTGTATTGACCGACCAAGTACGACAAACTGACAATCGGCAATTGTACAACACATTACAGTGAGTCCACGTCTGCATGCTTGCATTCAACATTCTGTCCATTATAGCAGTCGTTAATGAAGCATTTCACATCTGCTGTGGCTTCCCCGCACTCACAATAACCTGTGATCTTGCAATGTTTATCACTTAAATATGTTACCTTCACAAATGTGTTCGGGATTTCATTACTCTACGTTGATAACTTTTTGGTGTTGTGACATTTTTCGGTCGTTGTATTGTGGTAAGAAAGTTAGACGAACAAATTTTTGAAACTATATTTAAAGTGAAGGGGATCACTGCTGTTAGCTGTAACGGGACATTATATGAAATCAGCGGCGACGAGTGAAAATATGTACCGGACAAGGATTCGAACACGGGATCTCCCGCTTGCTAAAAAAAATCAAATGGCTCTGAGCACTTACGAAAATTGGCTGTAAAGAAATAGTGTCAAGTATTTCATTGAATGACGCTATCTGAAACCCTAGGTTAGGTGATGATTGAAAACGCTAAAAATGATATGAAGATTTCAGGTAACAATTGGTTTTGGGAATGTGTGTATCCGAAGATCTTTAAGAAATGAAGTGTGACTTAAGAATGGAAGTCTAAACATCCGGAAGAAAGGAGGATTTACTTTCTTAAGGAAATGGAAAATCCTGAACGCAAATGCTAAATACTAATATTATGCCAGTATTTGTTTTCTGTTCCCGCACACAACCCACTGTGGAAAGAGTATTTTCACAGGCGCCGACTCCATGGGGCCTGAGGGGGCTCGAGCCCCCTCAAAAATTCGTTTGGGGCGGAGGGGGTGGGGGGCGGAGCCCCCCTATAATTTAAGAAATGGCTCTCAGCACCATGGGGCTTAACATCTGAGGTCATCACTCCCCTAGAACTTAGAACTACTTAAACCTAATTAACCTAGGGACATCACAGATATCCATGACCTAGGCAGGATTCGAACCTGCAACCGTAGCATTCGCGCGGTTCCGGACTGAAGCGCCTAGAACCACACGGCTACCGCAGGCCGACCCCCGCTTGCTAGGCAGGTGCGTTAACCACTGTTCCATCCGGGACACAGCGTTATCGCAACTGCGCGGACTATCTCGGCACGCCTCACGGCCGGTCCACATCCCCACCTAACCGCAGTCCTTGTCCATTGACTCCATGTTCTCTGCTCCGATATTCCCACAGCAGGTCGGACATATTCGTGCAGCCGCGCTGATGAAGGTGGATTCATCGTGCAACTAGGCGTATCAGTTACATGAGAGCGTGGTGTCTGTTCTTTCGGACACCACGCATTGATGTAATGAAACCAGATGTGTTCGCACGAAATAAAGTTCTGCCAGCCTGCCAGTGATACTGATCGCAGTACTGTTCGGGACAAACGACGATCTTATGGGCTGCAACGATAGCGATCGCGACAGGAGTGACTGGAGTAGGGGGTCGGGGAAGGGGGAGGGGGGGTATGGGGGTGGGCGGAAACCGCAACAACGATCGATGGCCCCGTTTCGCTGGAGCGATTGCTGCTCTGCTAGCTCCGCTACCGCGCGTATGTAAGTATGTTTTGTGTGTATGTGTGTGTGAGCGCGCGCGCGCGCGCGCCCTTGCATATACGTTCGTGTGTGCTGCTCGGGGAGGGGTTGGGGGCAGAGAGGAACGCAGAGCGACCACTGTAGCCTCAAACCGACCGCCGCGACCTAAATCCGGCATTCGCTGCCGCGACGCTGTCCGGCAAGAAACGGCGGCAGCACCGCACAGCGGCGCGGTGATGCACCGTCGAGTGTTTCGAGGTGGGCGTAACCCGCCGTGGCGCTGCATAGTGGCTGGCGGGGAATCCCCGCGCGCTGGCTCCGCGCCCGGCCGCTCCTTACAGCTCTCCTTGGCACCGCGCGCCTTGTTTTTCTCGCTGCACCGCCGTAACGGATGGCGCCCCCGCTCGCCAGATACAAGGCAAAGCTCTCGCGACTGCAGCCCTGCCGCAGAACGAACGCTCCAGACGCACGTGTGTGTGTGTGTGTGTGTGTGTGTGTGTGTGGGAACCGTGTGGCCCTGCACACTGCGGAATGAACCGCACCCACCATTTCTCTGAAATCTCCGCAGCAGTCCTTATCGGCCACCTGCTCTTCTTCCGTGCGACGAACAACGGCGCCGTAATTGGTAATTGCGGTGGCCCAGGAAACTGAACGACGGACGCGAGGAAATGCTTTTTACAGCCGCAAAGATCTGCCTTTCCGTTCCCGCGGATTTAATTACGGAACCGACAACACCTTTCCCAGAATCCTCCCCGGATTTTAAGAACAAAAAGAAAACTGCGCTAAATGAACGGAAAGAGGCGACAAACTTCGGACAGTGCTAACGGTCGGCTCGGGAGCAATGGACGTGGTTACCGTAAGAGTAAGTACACGCCAGTGTTCCCGTATGTACAACTTGACTCCGCCACGTGTATCCGGTGCATTGCTTCCTGCCTTACTTTTCTGCGGAGAGCGTGAGAAAAGGTACACTTTAGTGAGCAAAGTCACATTGTTTTAAAATACGAAGTCAGCAATGATGTTCTCTTTCTTGTATTTGCGGAATACACTGTTACTTACTACCGTGACCTTCGTTGTGCAGCAATTTTAAGAAGTCATGAAGATATCACATTTGAAAAATGACCACATACTATGATTATTAACTACAAAGAAATTATTTTGATTTTTGTATGTTAGTGACCTAGCACTTTGTCCACAAAAGAAAATTTGGTACTCCACTATGAGATATTTTCTAATAAAGACAGTACTTGGCGCTACTGTGTAACTAGCAGTCACTCGCAAAAATACAGTCTTATTTTTGGTTAAGCAAACGATTGCGCAATACTATTCATCATTTAAACAATACATGAAAAAAACTGTTTATATAGAGATGTTATCGTTCACTATGAGAGTTAAGTTATGTACACTACCGGTCATTAAATTTGCTACACCACGAAGATGACGTGCTACAGACGCGAAATCTAACGGACAGGAAGAAGATGCTGTGATATGCAAATGATTAGCTTTTCAGAGCGTTCACACTAGGTTGGCGCCGGTGGCGACACCTACAACGTGCTGACATGAGGAAAGTTTCCAACCGATTTCTCATACGCAAATAGCAGTTGACCGGCGTTGCCTGATGAAACGTCGTGTAAGGAGGAGAAATGCGTACCATCACGTTTACGACTTTGATAAAGGCGATTGTGGTTTATCGTATCGCGACATTGCTGCTCGCGTTGGTGGAGATCCAATGACTGTTAGCGGAATATGGAATCGGTGGGTTCAGGAGGGTGATATGGAGCGCCGTGCTGGATCCCAACGGCCTCGTATCACTAGCAGTCTAGATGACAGGCATCTTATCCGCATGGCTGTAACGGATCGTGCAGCCACGCCTCGATCCCTGAGTAAACATGTGGGGACGTTTGCAAGACAACAACCATCTGCACGAACAGTTCGACGACGTTTGCAGCAGCATGGACTATCAGCTCGGAGACCACGGCTGCGTTTACCCTTGTCGCTGCATCAGTGACAGGAGCGCCTGCGATGGTGTACTCAACGATGAACCTGGGTTCACGAATGGCAAAACGTCATTTTTTTCGAATGAATCCAGGTTCTGTTTACAGCATCATGATGGTCACATCCGTGTTTGGCGACATCGCGGTGAACGCACATTGGAAGCGTGTATTCGTCATCGCCATACTGGCGTATCACCCAGAGTGATGGTATGGGGTGCCATTCGTTACACGTCTCGGTCACCTCTTGTTCGCATTGACGGCACTTTGAACAGTGCACATTACATTTCAGATGTGTTACGAGCCGCGACTCTACCCTTCATTCAATCCCTGCGAAACCATACATTTCAGCAGGATAATGCACGACCGCATGTTGTAGGTCCTGTACGGGCCTTTCTGGATACAGAAAATGGTCGACTGCTGCCCTGGCCAGCACATTCTCCAGATCTCTCACCAATTGACAACGTCTGGTCAATGGTGGCCGAGCAACTACGCCAGTCACTACTCTTGATGAACTGTGGTATCGCGTTGAAGCTGCATGCACAGCTGTACCTGTACACGCCATCCAAGCTCTGTTTGACTCAATGCCCAAGCGTATCAAGGCCGTTATTATGGCCAGAGGTGGTTGTGTGAAAATGTAATCACATGTCAGTTGTAGTATAACATATTTGTCTAATGAATGCCCGTTTATCATATGCGTTTCTTCTTGGTGTAGCAATTTTAAGGGTCAGTAGTGTATTTGGAAGAGAACCATTTTCGTGGTCCAAATGTAAAATGCTGGAAACAAGACACAAAATGTCCAAAATATGAAATCTGCCTGTTTCTATAACATATTCTAAGGTAACAGACGTAGTCTTCCAGAACATGTACTTACAATCTTTTAACAACACACTACCAGTGGAGCAGTACAAAACTGAAGACAATATTACAGCAAGGAACAATTACGTAGATAAAGAGGAGAGGACGTATGATACTGCAAGAAGAATTGCACTAAGCACTGAACGTTGTAAGCCATCTGGAATAAACATCATTCACTCAGAATGATTGCGATTCATGAGAGAACCAACCATGACAAAATTATTCCACCTGGTACGAAAGATATGACACAAGTGAAATATCCTAACTCGTTAACTATAATTTGATAGCTCCAATACCAAAGCGACCAGATGCTGAAAAGCGTAAATATTATTGAACCATCATTTAATAAGTCATGTTTCCGAAACGTTGAAACGAATTATTTACGGAACTTGGAAACAACGGTGGAACCAACAGAAAAAATGGAACCAACATTGGGAAGATCAGTTTGGGCATAGAAGAAATGTAGTAAAACACGAGGCAGTATTAACATTACGACACCTGAGTTTATAGCATTTGTAAGCTAAGGGAAAGCACATGATCACCATAGTCAGTCATTCAAATTCTGAAGGTATCAGGGATAAAATACGGGGAGTGAAATGTTACCTACAAATTGTACAGAAACCGCAATTTTTATAAGAGATAGTCATGCCTCGAGCAACAGTGAGGGAAGACAAAGAGATTGTCGAAAAATGAATTAATGTTCAGCGGAAGAAATAAAAACTGTCTGCTGGTAATATTCTTTTTCTGTCACAGACGTTTGGAGACTTGGAACAACAGTTCCACGGAATGAATAGGGTATTGATAAAAGGTTGTAAAATGAAAATCAATGAAGGGTCATGGTGTGTAGTCGAATTAAATCAGACGATGCCGAGGAAATGAAATTAGGAAAGGTAATAAACGTTTTTGTTACTTGATTCTACTTCATCAGATCAGCCCTTAAAATGAAAGAAAGAAAAAAGAACAATTCACTCGCTGTTTCAGCAAGTCTGTTCGAACAGCAAGTCTGTTCGGTATAATCACTCACCCCTTTGTCTTGAATTTTTACTTTTTCCAGTGTCGTGTTTCTAGAGCAAGAGGCAACACATATTAATATTGAATCTTTGCAGTACACTAATCAAAAAAAGAAGAAAAAAACGGACAAGTACAAGTAGGAATCACACCCTGAAGGCTTCATAGATACTTAATTACGTATATAAATAGTTCAACTTCAGCTTTTTTGACGAGTGAATTTGCGAGTATCAAAATATATGACATATGTGGCCTCATCTCTTGACTGCTCTGACTTAAAAGCTTAAGTTTCTTATACCGGCAAGGGACCGTACAACTTAGTATTTGTTGTAAATTTCAACTTGATCGCTCTATCTATTCCTGAAAAAAGGGATCTTAACAGACAGACAGATGGACCACAAGTGGAAAAAGATAATGTGACGTACTTACACACTAACAATTTTCGAATATTTTCCCTCAACTTGTAGTGTGAAACCTTGCGTTTTTCTCAAATTTAATGATTCTACGTCAATGGGAAGTACCCTACTGGTTTCGCCGAGTGATTCGCGAGTATCAAAATTGTGACGTAAATGCCCGTATATTTTGATTCCATTGACTTGGGAGGTTAAATTTTTCAACCTGCCAATGGACCGTAGACGTTAGCACGTGGCATAAATTTCAGCTTCATACATCGATCCGTTCCCGAGAAAAAAGGGGTCTCGAGAATCAGACAGATGGACTGACTGACTGACTGACTGACAACGAAGTGTTCCTGTAAGGTTTCCGTTTTTACCGACTTAGTTATGGAAACTTAAAAATCGTCGAAAATCTGATATTTCAAACACATACAATGATGAATCCTTAATACCCTCGGCACACACTTTCGAAATCAATTGCCCCATTAGCGCACCCTGAGGTGGGTAAGAAACAATTCATTTAATTTGAAAGGAGTAATTATCGCACAGCAATATACTATTCATAAACGATGTATAACATTTCAGCCACGAATTCTATCCTTTCATCTCAATGAGCGTACATGAAAATTAGTTCCGTTATCAAACTTGTGTGTGCAGGATTCTTATTTCTTTCACCTCAATAAATATCAGTGGTGCAGCTGCACGTTTTTTAATCCCTAAAGGTCTGAATAAAAATTACAGGATTAGCCCATTTATTGGAGCACAAAAGGAATCAATTAACTCTCTTTTATTCAACTTTTCGCACAAAAAACGTCCTACGCGTCGTGGTTTGTAGACCTGGATCCTTTATCCGTGTTTAAAATTAAAACTGAATGAAAACAGTGTACAATTCTAATCTGAGCTTCTCTCTCTACGTCAAACAATGTTCTCACAAGGAAAAAAACAGCAAAAGATCCATTAGCATAATGATATTGCCCGTACCGACACCAAGCCTGAAAACAGAGCCCTCACCGAAACATAACGCTTGCTGCGTCACGGGCCATAGACATTATTCTTATGTTCTTACGCGTTCGCAAGGGGGGGGGATGTGCAAGAACCTGGGTAACAGTCTTTCACTCATAACAGAATTTCTCGAATTCCTAGCAACCACTGTTTGAGTCTTCACTAAACTCTAAATTTAACATTCTGGACCGCAACGAGAAATACTGGAACTTGAGCAGTGTGTCATCGGTTTTCTTTGTTGTCGCTCTGTTAATGGTAAATTTTGGTGATTACTTGATGCGTCTGCAGTTTCGGCGCAGATCTGCAGTCAAGAGGGATACGAACCTTTAGAGAACTGCGCCGAATTAATGTCTTCCATTTTTTTTTGTCATTTCCTCGTTCAGCTCTTACCGAGCTTCAAAAATGTGCTGGTCTAACACCGTGTGCACAGACTGCATCGCCGATTCCCAACAAATAAACACGGCATCAGTGTAAGTGACAGTCATTTGTCCCCAGTTTCCATGAGGACATCCTCATCAGTTCATCCATGACGAAATGGTAACAGTACTTTATCATTTGCCTGTGGAAAAACAAAACCATGATGGTTTGGTTGATTCTGCGTTCAGTTTTACCCTACAGAGCTATTGAAGTAAACAACCAAGGACACTGTAGCGCTACACCGAAAAGCCAAAGGATCTGGTACACCTATCTAATATCGTGTAGGTCCCCTGCGAACACGCAGAAGTGTCGCAACACGACGTGGCATGGACTCGACTAGTGTCTGAAGTAGTGATGGAGGGATTTAAAGCCATGAATCCTGCAGGGCTGTCCATAAATCCATAAGAGTACGAGGGGGTGGAGATCGCTTCTGAACAGCACGTTGCAAGGCATCGCAGACCAAATGTGCTTAATAACGTTCATGTCTGGGGAGTCTGATGGCCAACGGAAGTGTTTAAACTCAGAAGAGTGTTCCTGGAGCCATTCTGTAGCAATTCTGGACGTGTGGGGTCTCGCATTGCCCTGCTGGAATTTCCCAAGTCAGTCGGAATGCACAATGGGCATCAATGGAAGCAGATGATCAGACAGGACGCTTACGTACGTGTCACCTGTCAGAGTCGTATCTACACGTATGAGGGATCCCATATCAATTAAACTGCACACGCCCCACACCATTACACAGCCTACACCAGCTTGAACAGTCTCCTTTTGACAAGCAGGGCCCATGGATTCATTAGGTTGACCCGGACACGTCCATCCGCTAGATAGAATTTGAAACGAGACTCATCCGACCAAGCAACATGTTTCCAGTCATCAACAGTCCAATGTGGGTGTTAACGCACCCAGGCTTTACGCCTCGTAAAGCTTTGTGCTGTGCAGTCATCAACGGTACATGAGTGGGTATTCCACCCCGAAAGCCCATATCGATAACGTTTCTCTGAATAGTTCGCACGCTGACACTTGTTGATGCTCCAGCACTGAAATCTGCAGCAATTTGTGAAGGGTTGCACCTATGTCACATTCAACGATTTTCTTCAGTTGTCGTTGGTCCCGTTGTTGCAGGTTTTTTTCCCGGCCAGAGCTATTCGGATATTCGATGTTCTATCTGATTCCTGATATCACGGTACACTCGTGAAATGGTCGTACGGGAAAATCCCCAGTTCATCGCTACGTCGGAGATGCTGTGTCCCATCGTTCGTGCACCGACTATTACACATCCTGCTATTGTAGCAGCAGTAACCGATGTAGCAACTGCGCCAGACACTTGCTGCCTTATATAGGCGTTGCCGACCGCAGCGCCGTATTCTGCCTATTTACGTACCTCTGTATTTGAATGGTGCATGCCTATACCAGTTTCTTTGACGCTTCAGTGTGTATTGGAGATGTGCAAGTTTATACGTAATTCCAAAGAAAAAGCCTTGTCCTGCGGTAGAAGAGAGAGAAAATATGCTTTCGTTGTCGGAGTTCTTCCACCTTCGCTTGCCATGCCGTAGCTCATTGTTATCCACGAAAATGAATTCAAGGCCGAGTGCACCCCTGGAAAGAGGACCATGCAGAAGTACAGTGGCACGTTGTCTGGTGAGTGTACTGCGATCAACTATTTGGAGGATTTGGAGGTTAGTACGCCAACGCAACATTATGCCTCCCCACAGTATAACAACTGAGCTACGAGAACGATTGTGTGGGGCAGTGTTCTTGGATGGTTTACGTATTGCCACTTCAGGCCATATGAGGGGTACTTGCCTGTCCTTTCCCCGAATTAAATCCCATCGCACACGTGTAGATGCGTTTTGGAGACGTATTGTGGTACGTCCACTTGCACCAACGACCATCCGGCACTTGTAAATGTGTCCATCTATACTCAGTTCCAAACAGATCAGTCGAAAAAGAAACCTTTTTCTGCGGAACAAGAAAAAGAGAAAAGCTGAAATTTCAAGATCGAAAACATGTGCATTCCAGGAACGATAAAATATCAAAGACGATAGTTGCTAACGCAGCGCCTTATGAAGTCATAGAGCTACGAATTCTGCATTCCTGTTGGCACACTGCTCAATAATGTGATAAAAAAGAGAGAAGGGGATTACCTTATTGGAGTCCTACGCTGTTAAAAGTTGATTCTACCAGCCAATTTGAGGATGGCTGTAGGACATTTCCCACATTTATGTAATCGTGTATTCGACCTGGTCTACATTTTACCTAGACAATTAAAAAAATTGAAACTTTCAAAATAGATGTATTTTAAATTCAGTTACAACAGTCGACACTCAAAAATAGAGATCACTAACGTACTGCAATAAATCCACTGACGTGAACAGGTGGGAAGTTTTAAAAGCAAACAGTTACAGGCGGCTTCGAAGTTGAATAAGCCATTCTAAAATTTATTTTCTGTTTCGCCATTTCGAGGAGTACGAGTGTGAGATTTTTTTTTAATGTCCAGCAAGATTTTCTCAATCATTCTGATATTTTTTCTATTTCAAATTTTTAATTTTTTCAAACTTAACAGTATGGGAATATCAGTAAATTACTTTTATGAGATTCTTCTAAGTTTCTTCTGGATTTAATCACATGAGGATATGATTTCAGATAGATTAATCAAAGGCGTGGCATCTAAGTTCATATTAATAACATGAAAAGCTGTATTTTTAATGTAGTGTTTAAATTGCTTAGACCTAATATTTAGGTACTCGAATAATAAAACTTAAAAATACTAAGTAGAAAATCATCAGTCTATTCATATAAAATAAGTTTTGTGTAGTTTTTGTAAATACCTAAATCCTGAGGGCGATGCAGTTTAAAAATCATCGAATTGTTTTATTGAAAGTGGCAAGTTTTAAATCTTTCCCCAATCTTGAAAAAATTTCTGCGGACGCTCACGCTTGTATTGTCAACATTGAAAGCCTTCAGCTAATTGAAGACGTTATTCAGGGAGAGGCAATGTTAAGACATCGTCCCTAAATAATGAAATTTGTATCCTCTGGCGACATGTTCGAAGAGGCATCGTTCTGTTGGATCTCAACAGGATTCGCCAGTCTGTTGGATGTTACAATGTAACCTCACTCTTAAACACTGACGGTCGTTAAAACTGCAACACTAGGATGAATAGGAGATAGTAAACTGTCACATATTTTGTGGGTACAGCCACACATTTCTGTAAATGCTGAGTGACGCCTCTGGACAGTGAATGGAAACGAATGATTTGGAGTGATGAATGGCACTGTATCCTGTGGCAAACCTATGCAAGGGTTTGAGTTGGAAGAATGCCTCGAGATTGTTACATACTGTATACTGCCAACAGTAAAGTACGGAGCATGTGGCCTTACTGTATAGAGGTATTTTTTGTGTTTAGTTTATCATAGTGCAACTGCCAAATGCGTAAGGACACAACACATTTAGCAGCGTTGTGTCAGTAGACGAACAGTTTGGAGATGACAGTTATTTGTTTCTGCATGACAGTGCACGTTGTCATAAAGCAGCGTCTATGAAGCAGTGGTTTGCGTACAACATTCATCAAATGGACTGGCATGCCCAGAGGTTCGGCCCGAACTCAGTGGAACACCCCAGCGTCCAAACCGTCAATCACTTTCTGTCAACTGTCTTCTCGATGGGACCGTATTAATGGGTGATCGGTCCCAGACGTAAACACAGGAGCAGTAACCCTCATCCTGTGACTCTAAGATTGGCATACTAACCCCCTCACAGAAGTGACAGTAGAACTTTTTGTTATATTCATCTTGCTAGAGATTGAGTGGAAGGGCTTCACCTCTTACCAACATCAATATCTTATACAGTTACAGCTCTAGAGGAAGAACGGGATACCATTCCTCCAAACAGATTCAGACACAAAAGAAAAATCACAGGGCTGTGCAATGCTGGCCGATAGATTTGTCATTTATAAAAGGAAACAACTGATTTTTCTTTTGCAATAGTCGGGATGATTATGGACTGGAGAAATTAGTAAATTATTTAAATTGAAACGAATGGTTGTTAAAAGTTATTTTTTATGAGAAAGATTATTATTAGGAGATTTTTAAAACATTTACATGGGACTTGAGATAACAATACTACATATGCGCGAGGCTGCTTTTTACCTTATACAATAATGCTCAGGCTCCGGCATCGCTGCACCACGACCGGCCCAGTCAACACGATACAACAGACTAGACAAGACTGCTCGCTAGCAACAACTTACTGCTACAGGTACACAGTCCCTTCTGCAGTCAACACTGCTCTCTGGTCTGAGATTCTCTTATACCTTAGATATCGCAGGCAGCGCGTGAGCAATACATCGAAATTACATCTGCTCGGACCTCTTACATAACCCTCCAATGGGAGGGGCAAAAATTTGGCAGCGATGGTGAGTCAATTGGACTTACCATGAGCAACAAATTTTTCTAAAATCTATTTAGTTACTAAGTCTACAGTCACAGAGTATATACATTATTGATAAGTGCAGAACATATTAAGTAATGAAATAGAGTGCACATGCACTGAGTACAGAATATATCAAGAAATGACAAAAAGTATACGCAATGAGTACGAAAGACATTAACAAATGACAAAGTGCACACGCACTGTATAAGTCTTTAGTATTTTTAGGACATCTGATCTTATAAACAAATGAAAAAAAGTGCACACACACTGTGAAAATCTTTAGCATTTTACAAGAACTGATTACCCTAAAAATGAAATAAAGTGCACATGCACTGTAGAAGTTTTTAGCATATTTACAACATATCATGGAGCGAAATAAAGTGCACACGCACTGTATAAGTCTTTAGTATTTTTAGGATAACTGATCTTATTAACAAATGAAATAAAGAGCACACACACTGTAAAAGTCTTTAGCATATTTCAAGAACTAGGAAAGGAATGAGAAGGATTGCATCATGATTGTAGCACAGTAGGTTGCACGTAGTTGCACCGAAAGTCCATATTTTTCTACAGAAGCACAACACCAAGTGAGACAATCTGAAGTTCTCTTCCCTGAAGTATTTATCAGTGTAGCCAAGACACTGAAATTATTAATATTCAATGTTATCGTTTTGGTAGTACATTAGGTACACCAAGCAGTAGGACCATAATAACATCTCCATCGTTCAAGGTGGTGGACAGCTTGATATGTCAACACCACATTCTTGTAGAATCGATACTCTCACATCAACGTAGTATTAGTGCAAAAACAAATATAGTGCTCCGTGATCATGAGGATGGACAGGACAAACGGATATTGCAGTAATTTCTGGTAATTAGGTCAGAAGGTGAAGGACATTAAGTCTTATGCTAGTCATCATTGAGAATCACACTAGTCTATCAACCGATTTGAGTAATTATTGGCATTCATTGGCTATTCACACAGCATTTAAGTAGTATGTATGGTGTATTACAGAACATTATTCATAAGTCATCTCAATAGTAATTATTGGCACTCATTGGCCAGTTACAAAGCATTGTTTTACGCATTATTCAGAAGTCATCATTCAAAATGAGTTAATTATTGGCATAGCATTTATACATAATTCATCTAATTATAGTAATCATTGGCATTCATTGGCCAGTTACTAAACATGTAGCAGGTATTGAATATTACAAAACACTATTCATAACTCATCTGATTTTGGTAATTGCAGGCACTCAATGGCCAGTTACAAAGTATTCATATAGTTTTACAAAACATTATTCAGTATCATTCAGAAGTCATCATTCAAAACAATAGTTGATTATTGGGATAGCATTAATGCATAAGTCATCATTCAGTATTACTCAGAACTCATCATTCAAGTGACATAGGACATATTTAAAATGTAACACACTGTAACTGTTACTCAAGGTCTGTAGTCCAATAATACATAGATATAATGGATTCAATACAACAGAGAAATTTGTATTATATTAAACTATAACTAGAAATATATCTTAAACTGGTAGCATTATTTGGTTGTATACTGGTAATAGTTGGGACTGGTAATAATTTTTTTTAAGCAATGCATTGCGTTGGGATAGATAATTGCTGGGGCATGAAAATATATGCGTTTGACTTATTGCTGGAAATAAGGATAAATAACGTCATTTGTCAAGAGTCAGCTGTAGCAAGGTTATGAAACAAGTAGAGTATATGTGATCACTTTCGTGAATGATACACACAACTGGGTATAAAAATGCAAATACTAGAACAGTGTTAATAATTAACTGCTTATAGCATATTAATATCATGAGAAGCTTCTCCTGGAAAAACTACAAAGTGAATTATTGAGTTGAAAAAAAAAATGCATGTTATGCTGAAAAGTAGTAAACTTCGAATTAACAGCTAATGAAACGTTTACTTAATATGTATGTACTCTAGCTGTCCTTCCCAAAACATTCAGTCATTATACTATGCGACATAAGACATACTGTCAAAAGGAACTGCAACAAATACTTAAATAACTACATAGCATTTCTTAACTAATAGTAAATATATAAACTTCATCATTATTCTCATCTGCAAAGAAAAACTTCATTATTCATATTATCATAACTTCATCATTATCATCATCTGCAAAGAAAAACTTCATTATTCATATTACCATATTCTTCATACAACTATTCATCATCATTTATTATCATCTGCAAAAAATAGACACTTCATTATTCATTATTCATATTACCATTTACTTCATACAACTATTCATATTATAGAGTTTGTTATTTCTAGCATATTTCATCACTAAACTAAGATGTGTAGTTCTGTCTGACAGCCTTCATCAATCGCCTCGTATTCTGAAAGAAAAATAATTAGTCAAGACTGCTATCATGCGATATGTATAGCATATTCTGGTTAACGCTTGTTAATTCTGATCCATTTACTCTTCATGAAAAGATATTGCATTTTCTTTCGTCCCTTCCGAAGGTGAAATTCCATTTCATAGTAATCCACTGTGGTTTGTTTAATTTATTTCTTTTACATGTTATTGCTTTCTGAAAATGATGAATAAGGATTAATATCTTGCATTTAAATCATATACTCATTAAATAAAAACTTGTTTCTAGTGATACAACTAAGCATACAGCATAGCATGACAGAAAACGTATTAGGCCAAAAACATAGACAGTTTTCAAGTGCAAAAAATGTACACACAGTATCATAATGTAGTGGCAAAAAGTGTAGAATAGTCAAGATATTGAGATATCATAAGAAAAAATGTCAAAGTCAACTAGTGTTTGTTATATCTTAAAGATTTCATAGTGCATACAGACAAAAATTCTACTTTCCATAGGAAATCAATCATACATACACAAAAAAATGGAAAATCTGCACGGTCTGATATATAACGACAAGAAAAACGACCTGCTAACCTTACCTTGTCGGGCACTTCTCAAGAAAAAATATGATAATCATCAGTAAGTAGTCACATAGATAGAATTGCATAAGTGGTCATAAAATATGTAAGTTTATTTGGAAAGATGTGCACGGTCTGATGTGTAACGACAAGAAAAGCGACCTGCTAACCTTACCTTGCTGGGCACTTGTGAGGAAAAAATACGATAATCATCAGTAAGCGTTCATATAAATATCTGCAAATGGCATTACAGTGCGACAAATCATAAAGTATGTTCATTCAATAAAGGGTTTAATATTGGAAATATGGTGATTGCCCTTGCTTTTTCTGGTTCTCAAAGTTTCGACGCGTACTACATTGGGGTGAGGAATGCTGCGAATTCGATATGGACCTGCGTATAGAAGCTCAAATTTACTGCATCTACTCTTTCCTCTGTTGGATAAATAGTGTGTACGTACTAATATCTTCTGTCCAACGTGAAAGTCACGGCGTGTACAAACCTGTTTTTGCTGTCTTCTCCGGCGCTTTGCGGCACGTTTGATGTTGTTGAGCGCAATGTCAATGATTTCATGGTGGCGTAGTCGACGAGATGTAGGAAAAGACACTAGTTCTTTAATTTTGTTGGGTGGTTCAACATTTTTCAATCTAATAGTCGGAGATAGCATAGTAGATTCATTTGGTATGGAGTTAATTACATCCTGGAATGAGAGTATGTGTGTGTCCCAATCAATATGTTTTTTATGGCAGTATATTCTACATAGTTTACCAATTTCTTTCATTAGACGTTCACAAGGGTTCGAAGAAGCGTGATACTTGGATATATAGATCGGAGAAATGTTTCTTGTTCGTAACATACATGTCCATATAGCAGATCGAAACTGTGGCCCATTGTCGGAAATTACTTTCAATTCATGCCCTACATGAAATAAAAAATGTTTTACAAATGCATTCGAAACAGATTTAGAAGTAGCTTTGCGTAACGGAGTGAAGGTAACAAATTTCGAAGTGAGTTCAACAGCGACAAAGATGTAGCAAAAACCTCTATTAGATCTGGGAATCGGACCAAAAATGTCTACAGCGGCCATGTGTCTCAATTTAACGGGTACAATGGGATGTAACGGAGGAATATGTGAAGTCGTGTCTGATTTAGCTTTCTGGCGGATTTTACATGACGCTAAAACTCGTCGAATACGTTTCTCCATGTTGGCAAAATAACAATCTGTCTCAGTATAAGAAAACATTTTCTGGCTCCATAATGTGCGTAACTTAAATGAGTATACCAAATTAATTTGTTAACAAGCTCGTCAGGAATGCATAATAACCAATTGTTGCTGTCAGGGTGAGAGCGGCGAAACAGAATATTATTGCGTACAGTGTAATGGTTTCTGATGGTAACATTATTCCTATCTTGCCAAAGGCGTTTAACTTCTTTCCATACGTTGTCTTTGCTCTGTTCTTGCGCTATGTCTCGTAATGATGATGAAATGAAATTTTCAAATGCAACTTGTTTAATATACATGACGCTAAAATTTGCTTTGCAGAAGTTGGTTGCGATGTCTTGCTGATTGTTGCCGAGAGAACGGGATAGTGCGTCTGCTACAACATTTTGTGTACCGGGAATGTGAACAATTGTAAAGTTAAATTCCTGTAAATAAAGTTTCCATCTGCTTAATCTGTCATGTGTAAATTTTGCGGAAAGTAAAATCTGTATAGCTCTATGATCTGTGTAAACGGTCGTATGTCTTCCATAAAGAAAATGCCTAAATCTCGTTAATGCCCATACAACACACAATGTTTCAAGTTCTGTGACAGAATAATTGCGTTCAGCATGTGACAAAATGCGACTCGCAAAGGCGATGTTTTTAATTACTGTAGTACCGTCTTCTTCAATTTCCTGAAAAATGTGTACGCCTAAAGCTGTGTTAGAACTGTCGGTGGCAATGGAAAAATTTCTGGTAAGATCTGGGTGTGATAAAAGTGGTGTGTTCAACAAAGCTTGTTTCAGATTGACAAATTCAGAATGTGCTTGGCTGTCCCATGACCAAACAGTGTTTTTACCTGTCAACTGGCACAATCTAGGGGTGTCTAAAGCAGCGTAATGAATAAATTTACGGAAAAAGTTAATTAGCCCCAGAAAGCTGCGTAATTGTTTCTTCGTCGTAGGAACAGTAATGTCACGTAAAGCTTGAAGTTTTTCCGGGTCAGGCGCAATGCCTTCTGCTGAAATTACATGTCCAAGAAATTTTATGGAAGTTTTACCAAAGTGCGATTTGCTAAGATTAACTGTGAGTCCTTGTGCACAAAAAGTTTGTAATAGTTGTTCAAGAATTAGATTGTGTTCAGACCAGTTAGCTTCTGCAATAAGAATGTCGTCTACATACGTTGTGATTCTGTCTTTCATGCAAAAGTGTGTATCGGATATCGTCAAAACTAATACCATTTTCGTGAACAAGATTCTGTGTGTGAAACGTATTGCTTACGATGCTGGAAGATGCAACCTGTACTGTATCTAGTCAAATTCTTTCTGACGTGCTGTTATTTTCGGGAGGATGCTGTGGCATCTCGACTACTTGTACTGTTCTGTTATTTCGTCCTGACGTATTACGTTCGGGATGATATCTACTGTCTGGTTCATTCATGATAATCTGTTGTTGCGGATGATTCTGCTGCTGGCAAGACCGACTGTTACGCTGAAAACTATGCTCATTACATTTACGTCTGTCATAATAATCATTGGTATATGGCGCGTTGCGATAGTGGTTGAAATGATGTGTCTTCTGTACATAGTGATTTCCTTGTTGCTGTGCGTTACTATTTGGTGGAGCCGACGCAATACGTGTAGGCGGCGGAACATTAAAGCTTGGTTGACCTTGCACATTACATTGTTGGTTAGGTGTGCTAACCGGCTGGTTTTGTTGCTGTTGCGGGGAAAACCCTCTATTGTTGCCAAAATGCGTCTGCGATAGCTGAAAATTTTGTACATACTGATGATTACACTTCTGTCTTTCATTAAAATTACGCCGGTAGATCTGGAGTGTCTAATGAAAATTGTCACTTTCGGTAAAACTTGTCATATCGGGTTTTCTTCACACGTTTCTAATCCTGGATAGATCGATAGTTGAAGAGCTATTTTGATAGATATAAAGGATAGTAGAAGAGAAGGCAGCAGTGCAGAAAACTAAAGATGAAATAGCACTACTACGGCTCGGGGCCCTGTGCACGCTACGGCACATATTCATCGAAGCGTAATGAATCCCCTGAGGTCTCTTACGCGCTGCAAATAAATTTTAGTTTCTGCATTACAGGCAATCCCGGTAAAAATTCGAAAGCAAATTGGTTTATCCAGTCCAAAGAGTGTATGTGTGTTCTTTCATTCTTAAATACCTTAAATTTTCTCAGTGATAGAAACTGTTTGTAATCAAAATTATCGTCTCTGAGTGTCTGAACTGGTTCAGGATTGTATGAGAATCTATTTGTCTGTGTCTGTTCACATTCTAAGTCACGTACTCTCTGCAAATGACCTAAATTACACTCCTGGAAATGGAAAAAAGAACACATTGACACCGGTGTGTCAGACCCACCATACTTGCTCCGGACACTGCGAGAGGGCTGTACAAGCAATGATCACACGCACGGCACAGCGGACCCACCAGGAACCGCGGTGTTGGCCGTCGAATGGCGCTAGCTGCGCAGCATTTGTGCACCGCCGCCGTCAGTGTCAGCCAGTTTGCCGTGGCATACGGAGCTCCATCGCAGTCTTTAACACTGGTAGCATGCCGCGACAGCGTGGACGTGAACCGTATGTGCAGTTGACGGACTTTGAGCGAGGGCGTATAGTGGGCATGCGAGAGGCCGGGTGGACATACCGCCGAATTGCTCAACACGTGGGGCGTGAGGCCTCCACAGTACATCGATGTTGTCGCCAGTGGTCGGCGGAAGGTGCACGTGCCCGTCGACCTGGGACCGGACCACAGCGACGCACGGATGCACGCCAAGACCGTAGGATCCTACGCAGTGCCGTAGGGGACCGCACCGCCACTTCCCAGCAAATTAGGGACACTGTTGCTCCTGGGGTATCGGCGAGGACCATTCGCAACCGTCTCCATGAAGCTGGGCTACGGTCCCGCACACCGTTAGGCCGTCTTCCGCTCACGCCCCAACATCGTGCAGCCCGCCTCCAGTGGTGTCGCGACAGGCGTGAATGGAGGGACGAATGGAGACGTGTCGTCTTCAGCGATGAGAGTCGCTTCTGCCTTGGTGCCAGTGATGGTCGTATGCGTGTTTGGCGCCGCGCAGGTGAGCGCCACAATCAGGACTGCATACGACCGAGGCACACAGGGCCAACACCCGGCATCATGGTGTGGGGAGCGATCTCCTACACTGGCCGTACACCACTGGTGATCGTCGAGGGGACACTGAATAGTGCACGGTACATCCAAACCGTCATCGAACCCATCGTTCTACCATTCCTAGACCGGCAAGGGAACTTGCTGTTCCAACAGGACAATGCACGTCCGCATGTATCCCGTGCCACCCAACGTGCTCTAGAAGGTGTAAGTCAACTACCCTGGCCAGCAAGATCTCCGGATATGTCCCCCATTGAGCATGTTTGGGACTGGATGAAGCGTCGTCTCACGCGGTCTGCACGTCCAGCACGAACGCTGGTCCAACTGAGGCGCCAGGTGGAAATGGCATGGCAAGCCGTTCCACAGGACTACATCCAGCATCTCTACGATCGTCTCCATGGGAGAATAGCAGCCTGCATTGCTGCGAAAGGTGGATATACACTGTACTAGTGCCGACATTGTGCATGCTCTGTTGCCTGTGTCTATGTGCCTGTGGTTCTGTCAGTGTGATCATGTGATGTATCTGACCCCAGGAATGTGTCAATAAAGTTTCCCCTTCCTGGGACAATGAATTCACGGTGTTCTTATTTCAATTTCCAGGAGTGTATATTGGCTGTGTGAGTGTGAGACATGTTCGGAGAGTGGCATATGCAGTGTCGTGTTACAGGCTGAAACATTTGTCATCTCTGTCACTTCCTGCTGTAAAGATGACAATTTTCTACGTAATGTATTATTAGACGAACCTATCTCACTGATTGTTTACTGTAAATTTTGGAATTCGGGTGTTTGATTAAACGAAACTGGTGAAGTATCGTCTGATTTGGTGTCATTATTATTTTCGATAACATCAATACGACTGGCCAATTCATAATATTTTTCAGTCAGTGCTTTTACCTGATCATCGTTTTTAGTATCACAAGCATTAATTTGTTTTTGTATTTTGCGTGTGGTTTTGTTCAATTTCTTAACGTCTGCTTTGATGGCATCGGGATCCTGTATTAATTCCAACTTTTCAAGTCTGTTGGTCATTGTCTGAAAGTCTGATGTGTGTGTGTCTGTTTTTGTTTTAAGATCGGAGATTTCATCATGCAAATCGGTGTCCAACTGTTTTGATTTCGTCTGATACTGTAGCAATATTGTTGTCTACGTATGTTTTTGCTTTCGTAAACAATTTACGTTTATCTTCCTGTTTCTGTGCAGTAATTGTTTACATGACTTGTTGCTTTACTTTATTCTGTTCCTGTATAAATTTACTGTAACGCGTTTCACTGTTTTGTAGGTGGTGATTAAAACGTTCGTCAATTTGGCTGTTCTGTTGGTCAAATTTCGCCTCTACTTTCGCATCCAGCGTGCGTGAAAGTTCTGCTGACATTAATTTAAACTCGTCGCATAACTGTGTTGCGTTTTCAGAGCATTGTTTAGCGACTGCACTAATTTCATCTCTAAGTAATTTAGTTGTGGCTGCATGTGTATTACTTCTTGTGCCACAGATCTAATTTCTTCACTATTGTTCCTAGCACAAGCCTTAATTTCCTCACGTAATTGTTCTTTAGTATCATGACATTGCACGGCAACGGCTGTAATCTGTTCACTAAGATGTTTGTTCTGTTCATTAAGTTGTTTGAAATTGTTGTCTTGCTTATCATTCGACTGTTTGAGACTTTCATTAATTTGTTGTTTGAGATTTTCATTAAGTTGTTTGTTCGATTCAGTGAGTCGTTTGTAATTATTGTCTTGTTTGTCATTGAATTGTAGTAATAATGCTACAACTTGATCCAAGCCAAAATTAGCGACTCTATTTTCTGTGTTGTGTGTTGGTGTATCTACGTTTGCCACGTTTTGTGTAACCATTTGGTCATTTTCTGATTCTTGAAAAGGTTCGCCAATTGGATGTGCACTGTTGGTCACTACACCGGAATCAAATAAATCTGACATATTTTGTGTATATTGGTCACTTTCGTTAGAAACAATTATCTGTTCGCTACGTAAATTTTGCAAATCAGGCGTGCCAAACTGGACAGCGTTCATTGTAACGGAACGTGTCGCGTCATCAATTGTTACATTTACTGTGGACATAATTGAATTTGTTTGTTCATCATTAGGATCAAAATCATTACCAGTGATCGGCACGCACTGATTATCTGTAATTAGAGGATTATCACTATTACACTGAGTGTCGCAAGTACTATCGGTCAAATTATTCGAGTCGGCTATTTCACTCATTGCACATCGCGATGTACTGTTAACAGTTTTTCGCGGCATTTTCACAAATCAAAATGAAGCACAAAATGAAACAAAGACAAAGCAAAAATGGAACAAACACAATTACAACAGAGAGCAATGAATTGTCGATGATCTGTGAAAGAAAGAGTGACAAATTAGTAAATGCGTTGCGCCAGATGCAAACTACATTTAAGTAAATAAGAGCAGATATATAACTGACTACTTCTCAGAAATTCACAAAGAAATACGATCTTGGCCGATTGTCGCCAAGTGTAACCTCCCCACAAAATAAAATAAATAATATAAATAATATCCTCATTTAGTGTAACCTCAAAACAGAAAAATTCCTAAACTTGTCAACAGTAAAAATTATGATTATGTCGTTCACATTCAGTGTAACGTCCCAACAAAATAATTTCCGTAACCTGGTAATAATACAATGTAACTGACCTCTCAATTAAATTGTCGCTCACTTATCATTTTTCAATAATTGACTGTGAATTTAACCTGGTAAATTTTGGACGTCAGCAGTGCTGCGTCATGGCGCTGAAAGATCATTCTGAATAAAAAAGAGAAAAATTCTTACCTCAATCAAGTCGCCGGATAACGCATATATATCTGCTCTTACAATAATTTTTTTTTGCACAGCCCTGTGCAATGCTGGCCGATAGGTTTGTCATTTATAAAAGGAAACAACTAATTTTTGTTTTGCAATAATCGGGATGATTATGGATTGGAGAAATTAGTAAATTCTTTAAATTGAAATGAATGGTTGTTAAAAGTTACTTTTTATGAGAAAGATTATTATTAGGAGATTTTTAAAACATTTACATGGGACTTGAGACAACATTACTACATATGCGCGAGGCTGCTTTTTACCTTATACAATAATGCTCAGGCTCCGGCATCGCTGCACCACGACCGGCCCAGCCAACACGATACACCAGACCAGACTGCTCGCTAGCAACAACTTGCTGCTACAGCTACACAGTTCCTACTGCAGTCAACACTGCTCTCTGGTCTGAGATTCTCTTATACCTTAAATATCGCAGGCAGCGCGTGAGCAATACATCGAAATTACGTCTGCTCGGACCTCTTACAACTTCGTGGCAGATAAAAACTTTCTTCTGGATTGGGGACACAGTTTTAATCTTTAAGGAAGCTTCACATCAGCTCACACTCCACACTGCCAACTGGAAAACTGGAAAATACATTCTGAAAACACCCCCGCCCCCCCCCCCCCCCCCCCCCCAGATTGTGGCTAAGCCATGTCTCCGCAGCATCCTTTCTTCCAGGAGTGCTAGTATTGCAAGTTTCGCAAGAGAGCTTCTGTAAAGTCTGGAATGTAAGAGATTTGGTACTTTCGGAAGTAAAGCTGTGTGTGCTTGAATAGCTCAGTTGGTAGGTCACTTGCCCACGAGAGGGAAGGGTCGCGAGTTCGCGTCTAGGTCTGACACACAGTTTTAATACACCAGGAAGTTTCGTACCAGTGCACACTCCGATGCAGAGTGAAAGTTTCGTTCCAGGGCCATTCCCTTTAGCGGGCAAGTGCTCTACTGAGCTACCCAATCATGACTCACGACCCCTTCCTCACAGATTTACTTTGGAGGACAGGTGCTGATGTACTGGCAGCAGTAAAGCTGCGATTACTGGTCGTAATTCGCGCTCTCAGTTTGTAGGGCGCTTGCCCGCGAAACAGAAAGACTCCGGTTTCGAGACCCGACAAGGCACACAGCTTTAATCCCGTAAGAAATTTCATATCAGTGCACACTCCGCTGCAGAGTGAAAAATTCGTTCTGGACACCTCAATTACTGTCCACTAATAGGTGTCCGAATACTTTTGATCCAGTGGTTTATGTATGTGCAACGGCTACATTAGTAATGATGTTCAGTAACGGAAGTAAGGATTAACTCATACTTCGTAGAGGGTAGATGCGTCGGCAATGCCGAAAACAAACGGCACAAAATTTAGTCGTTCCTTTTGAAACCCTGCACTGCGCTTCTCGTGCGTGCGTTCTGGCGGCTTCCGCTGGCAAACGACTCCTCGTAATAATAATAACACCTGGTGGTTACTGTAAATATACGTGTACGATGTATTAAGAAAAAAAAAATGTTGTATATGAGCCGCGAACGTCGACGAAAAAACAGGTTGTGAGCGCGCGGGACTTCAGCGATGCAACAAGTCGCCTTCGCTGGGTCCAGAGATGCTGCCTGAGCGACGCGCAGTAGTCGGCCAATGTCGCAGAGAACCGACAGCAGCAACGAATAATTGATTAATTGTCAAAAGCTGGCGTGGCGTTGCGTGTTTGTTCGTTTTGAATGGTTCCTATGGTATGACATAAGGAGTTAGTTAGTTCCCATGTAGACCTCCCACCGACTAAGTGGATATATCAGTGTGTGCCTAGGTGCCATAGTAGAGCGACCCACTGCGTGATGTAGTGAGGCACCGCACCTGGCGGTGAAGGCTTGGGAGAGGTTTAAGTAGTTCTAAGTTCTAGGGGACTTATGACCAAAGACGTTGAGTCCCATAGTGCTCAGAGCCATTTGAACCATTTGGAGAGGGAAAGGAGTTTGGTTTTGGTAGTACCAGTACTTTAATTTGGGTACACTTCGCGGAGGCAGCGTGGCTATTTAGTCTGTTAGGCCCCTGCCCATATATGTGGTTGTGACGGTTGTTTCATCCCAAAGCTGAGCAACGGAAAATACAGAGATTTTGTGGGATTTTCTCAATAGTCGCTGGTGATACACCGGTTTTGGCGAAGTTAGGAGCACGAGCTGCCAATTGATTGTTGTCTTGTAGACAGTGTCGGCCTTAAAGTTTGCTGTGGTGAATACAGCGTGAGCCTGGTTAGAGAAGTAGAATTGTAGGTGCTGAGTTTTTGGGAATCGGTGGAACCGATATCCTGTCCGTGTTGTACGATTAGTGGTCGCATCACGTCCAGAGGTAATTGGGATGTTAGCCGTTGAAATGGTTTGGTAGTGGTTGGCGTGTAGGTGTCGAGAAGGGAAAGCCTCGAACACATATTCGTAGCTGTTTAAATACCACTATCTTACAGCGGACCGAGAATTGGCTCGAATAATCACTAACTTTTACACAATATTGTGATAGCGTGCACCAGTAGCTGAGTGGATAAGCGAGGAGAAAATAAAGGAACCATTTTACAAGCAGCATGCAGCTAAACAAAAACTTGATTAGCCAAATGACGAGTGGCCGAATTCAAGTAGGAAACTTAGCGGGTCGCGTATTGACAACGCCATAAAAGGTTCAAATGGCTCTGAGCACTATGGGACTCAACATCTTAGGTCATAAGTCCCCTAGAACTTAGAACTACTTAAACCTAACTAACCTAAGGACATCACACACACCCATGCCCGAGGCAGGATTCGAACCTGCGACCGTAGCAGTCCCGCGGCTCCGGACTGCAGCGCCAGAACCGCTAGACCACCGCGGCCGGCGTCCATAAGAGGTTCAGATTTGTTTTAAATTGTCACTTAGGGTTAGATTTAAGGTGGCGGTGGCCCTTAGGGTTTTCGTTTAATTTTTTTTACTGAATTTCCGTGTTGTGGGGTGTAATCTCTGACGGCTCTCGCTCACTTACGTGAATGAAATTGTATTGCAATACCTAGAGAAAATAAATTCAAGTTTTCTTGGGTTAATATAAACCTTGAGGGTATTTAATTGGTATATATATATATATATATATATATATATATATATACTCCTGGAAATGGAAAAAAGAACACATTGACACCGGTGTGTCAGACCCACCATACTTGCTCCGGACACTGCGAGAGGGCTGTACAAGCAATGATCACACGCACGGCACAGCGGACACACCAGGAACCGCGGTGTTGGCCGTCGAATGGCGCTAGCTGTGCAGCATTTGTGCACCGCCGCCGTCAGTGTCAGCCAGTTTGCCGTGGCATACGGAGCTCCATCGCAGTCTTTAACACTGGTAGCATGCCGCGACAGCGTGGACGTGAACCGTATGTGCAGTTGACGGACTTTGAGCGAGGGCGTATAGTGGGCATGCGGGAGGCCGGGTGGACGTACCGCCGAATTGCTCAACACGTGGGGCGTGAGGTCTCCACAGTACATCGATGTTGTCGCCAGTGGTCGGCGGAAGGTGCACGTGCCCGTCGACCTGGGACCGGACCGCAGCGACGCACGGATGCACGCTAAGACCGTAGGATCCTACGCAGTGCCGTAGGGGACCGCACCGCCACTTCCCAGCAAATTAGGGACACTGTTGCTCCTGGGGTATCGGCGAGGACCATTCGCAACCGTCTCCATGAAGCTGGGCTACGGTCCTGCACACCGTTAGGCCGTCTTCCGCTCACGCCCCAACATCGTGCAGCCCGCCTCCAGTGGTGTCACGACAGGCGTGAATGGAGGGACGAATGGAGACGTGTCGTCTTCAGCGATGAGAGTCGCTTCTGCCTTGGTGCCAATGATGGTCGTATGCGTGTTTGGCGCCGTGCAGGTGAGCGCCACAATCAGGACTGCATACGACCGAGGCACACAGGGCCAACACCCGGCATCATGGTGTGGGGAGCGATCTCCTACACTGGCCGTACACCACTGGTGATCGTCGAGGGGACACTGAATAGTGCACGGTACATCCAAACCGTCATCGAACCCATCGTTCTACCATTCCTAGACCGGCAAGGGAACTTGCTGTTCCAACAGGACAATGCACGTCCGCATGTATCCCGTGCCACCCAACGTGCTCTAGAAGGTGTAAGTCAACTACCCTGGCCAGCAAAATATCCGGATCTGTTCCCCATTGAGCATGTTTGGGACTGGATGAAGCGTCGTCTCACGCGGTCTGCACGTCCAGCACGAACGCTGGTCCAACTGAGGCGCCAGGTGGAAATGGCATGGCAAGCCGTTCCACAGGACTACATCCAGCATCTCTACGATCGTCTCCATGGGAGAATAGCAGCCTGCATTGCTGCGAAAGGTGGATATACACTGTACTAGTGCCGACATTGTGCATGCTCTGTTGCCTGTGTCTATGTGCCTGTGGTTCTGTCAGTGTGATCATGTGATGTATCTGACCCCAGGAATGTGTCAATAAAGTTTCCCCTTCCTGGGACAATGAATTCACGGTGATCTTATTTCAATTTCCAGGAGTGTATATTGGCTGTGTGAGTGTGAGACATGTTCGGAGAGTGGCATATGCAGTGTCGTGTTACAGGCTGAAACATTTTTCATCTCTGTCACTTCCTGCTGTAAAGATGACAATTTTCTACGTAATGTATTATTAGACGAACCTATCTCACTGATTGTTTACTGTAAATTTTGGAATTCGGGTGTTTGATTAAACGAAACTGGTGAAGTATCGTCTGATTTGGTGTCATTATTATTTTCGATAACATCAATACGACTGGCCAATTCATAATATTTTTCAGTCAGTGCTTTTACCTGATCATCGTTTTTAGTATCACAAGCATTAATTTGTTTTTGTATTTTGCGTGTGGTTTTGTTCAATTTCTTAACGTCTGCTTTGATGGCATCGGGATCCTGTATTAATTCCAACTTTTCAAGTCTGTTGGTCATTGTCTGAAAGTCTGATGTGTGTGTGTCTGTTTTTGTTTTAAGATCGGAGATTTCATCATGCAAATCGGTGTCCAACTGTTTTGATTTCGTCTGATACTGTAGCAATATTGTTGTCTACGTATGTTTTTGCTTTCGTAAACAATTTACGTTTATCTTCCTGTTTCTGTGCAGTAATTGTTTACATGACTTGTTGCTTTACTTTATTCTGTTCCTGTATAAATTTACTGTAACGCGTTTCACTGTTTTGTAGGTGGTGATTAAAACGTTCGTCAATTTGGCTGTTCTGTTGGTCAAATTTCGCCTCTACTTTCGCATCCAGCGTGCGTGAAAGTTCTGCTGACATTAATTTAAACTCGTCGCATAACTGTGTTGCGTTTTCAGAGCATTGTTTAGCGACTGCACTAATTTCATCTCTAAGTAATTTAGTTGTGGCTGCATGTGTATTACTTCTTGTGCCACAGATCTAATTTCTTCACTATTGTTCCTAGCACAAGCCTTAATTTCCTCACGTAATTGTTCTTTAGTATCATGACATTGCACGGCAACGGCTGTAATCCGTTCACTAAGATGTTTGTTCTGTTCATTAAGTTGTTTGAAATTGTTGTCTTGCTTATCATTCGACTGTTTGAGACTTTCATTAATTTGTTGTTTGAGATTTTCATTAAGTTGTTTGTTCGATTCAGTGAGTCGTTTGTAATTATTGTCTTGTTTTTCATTGAATTGTAGTAATAATGCTACAACTTGATCCAAGCCAAAATTAGCGACTCTATTTTCTGTGTTGTGTGTTGGTCTATCTACATTTGCCACGTTTTGTGTAACCATTTGGTCATTTTCTGATTCTTGAAAAGGTTCGCCAATTGGATGTGCACTGTTGGTCACTACACCGGAATCAAATAAATCTGACATATTTTGTGTATATTGGTCACTTTCGTTAGAAACAATTATCTGTTCGCTACGTAAATTTTGCAAATCAGGCGTGCCAAACTGGACAGCGTTCATTGTAACGGAACGTGTCGCGTCATCAATTGTTACATTTACTGTGGACATAATTGAATTTGTTTGTTCATCATTAGGATCAAAATCATTACCAGTGATCGGCACGCACTGATTATCTGTAATTAGAGGATTATCACTATTACACTGAGTGTCGCAAGTACTATCGGTCAAATTATTCGAGTCGGCTATTTCACTCATTGCACATCGCGATGTACTGTTAACAGTTTTTCGCGGCATTTTCACAAATCAAAATGAAGCACAAAATGAAACAAAGACAAAGCAAAAATGGAACAAACACAATTACAACAGAGAGCAATGAATTGTCGATGATCTGTGAAAGAAAGAGTGACAAATTAGTAAATGCGTTGCGCCAGATGCAAACTACATTTAAGTAAATAAGAGCAGATATATAACTGACTACTTCTCAGAAATTCACAAAGAAATACGATCTTGGCCGATTGTCGCCAAGTGTAACCTCCCCACAAAATAAAATAAATAATATAAATAATATCCTCATTTAGTGTAACCTCAAAACAGAAAAATTCCTAAACTTGTCAACAGTAAAAATTATGATTATGTCGTTCACATTCAGTGTAACGTCCCAACAAAATAATTTCCGTAACCTGGTAATAATACAATGTAACTGACCTCTCAATTAAATTGTCGCTCACTTATCATTTTTCAATAATTGACTGTGAATTTAACCTGGTAAATTTTGGACGTCAGCAGTGCTGCGTCATGGCGCTGAAAGATCATTCTGAATAAAAAAGAGAAAAATTCTTACCTCAATCAAGTCGCCGGATAACGCATATATATCTGCTCTTACAATAATTTTTTTTTGCACAGCCCTGTGCAATGCTGGCCGATAGGTTTGTCATTTATAAAAGGAAACAACTAATTTTTGTTTTGCAATAATCGGGATGATTATGGATTGGAGAAATTAGTAAATTCTTTAAATTGAAATGAATGGTTGTTAAAAGTTACTTTTTATGAGAAAGATTATTATTAGGAGATTTTTAAAACATTTACATGGGACTTGAGACAACATTACTACATATGCGCGAGGCTGCTTTTTACCTTATACAATAATGCTCAGGCTCCGGCATCGCTGCACCACGACCGGCCCAGCCAACACGATACACCAGACCAGACTGCTCGCTAGCAACAACTTGCTGCTACAGCTACACAGTTCCTACTGCAGTCAACACTGCTCTCTGGTCTGAGATTCTCTTATACCTTAAATATCGCAGGCAGCGCGTGAGCAATACATCGAAATTACGTCTGCTCGGACCTCTTACAACTTCGTGGCAGATAAAAACTTTCTTCTGGATTGGGGACACAGTTTTAATCTTTAAGGAAGCTTCACATCAGCTCACACTCCACACTGCCAACTGGAAAACTGGAAAATACATTCTGAAAACACCCCCGCCCCCCCCCCCCCCCCCCCCCCAGATTGTGGCTAAGCCATGTCTCCGCAGCATCCTTTCTTCCAGGAGTGCTAGTATTGCAAGTTTCGCAAGAGAGCTTCTGTAAAGTCTGGAATGTAAGAGATTTGGTACTTTCGGAAGTAAAGCTGTGTGTGCTTGAATAGCTCAGTTGGTAGGTCACTTGCCCACGAGAGGGAAGGGTCGCGAGTTCGCGTCTAGGTCTGACACACAGTTTTAATACACCAGGAAGTTTCGTACCAGTGCACACTCCGATGCAGAGTGAAAGTTTCGTTCCAGGGCCATTCCCTTTAGCGGGCAAGTGCTCTACTGAGCTACCCAATCATGACTCACGACCCCTTCCTCACAGATTTACTTTGGAGGACAGGTGCTGATGTACTGGCAGCAGTAAAGCTGCGATTACTGGTCGTAATTCGCGCTCTCAGTTTGTAGGGCGCTTGCCCGCGAAACAGAAAGACTCCGGTTTCGAGACCCGACAAGGCACACAGCTTTAATCCCGTAAGAAATTTCATATCAGTGCACACTCCGCTGCAGAGTGAAAAATTCGTTCTGGACACCTCAATTACTGTCCACTAATAGGTGTCCGAATACTTTTGATCCAGTGGTTTATGTATGTGCAACGGCTACATTAGTAATGATGTTCAGTAACGTAAGTAAGGATTAACTCATACTTCGTAGAGGGTAGATGCGTCGGCAATGCCGAAAACAAACGGCACAAAATTTAGTCGTTCCTTTTGAAACCCTGCACTGCGCTTCTCGTGCGTGCGTTCTGGCGGCTTCCGCTGGCAAACGACTCCTCGTAATAATAATAACACCTGGTGGTTACTGTAAATATACGTGTACGATGTATTAAGAAAAAAAAAATGTTGTATATGAGCCGCGAACGTCGACGAAAAAACAGGTTGTGAGCGCGCGGGACTTCAGCGATGCAACAAGTCGCCTTCGCTGGGTCCAGAGATGCTGCCTGAGCGACGCGCAGTAGTCGGCCAATGTCGCAGAGAACCGACAGCAGCAACGAATAATTGATTAATTGTCAAAAGCTGGCGTGGCGTTGCGTGTTTGTTCGTTTTGAATGGTTCCTATGGTATGACATAAGGAGTTAGTTAGTTCCCATGTAGACCTCCCACCGACTAAGTGGATATATCAGTGTGTGCCTAGGTGCCATAGTAGAGCGACCCACTGCGTGATGTAGTGAGGCACCGCACCTGGCGGTGAAGGCTTGGGAGAGGTTTAAGTAGTTCTAAGTTCTAGGGGACTTATGACCATAGACGTTGAGTCCCATAGTGCTCAGAGCCATTTGAACCATTTGGAGAGGGAAAGGAGTTTGGTTTTGGTAGTACCAGTACTTTAATTTGGGTACACTTCGCGGAGGCAGCGTGGCTATTTAGTCTGTTAGGCCCCTGCCCATATATGTGGTTGTGACGGTTGTTTCATCCCAAAGCTGAGCAACGGAAAATACAGAGATTTTGTGGGATTTTCTCAATAGTCGCTGGTGATACACCGGTTTTGGCGAAGTTAGGAGCACGAGCTGCCAATTGATTGTTGTCTTGTAGACAGTGTCGGCCTTAAAGTTTGCTGTGGTGAATACAGCGTGAGCCTGGTTAGAGAAGTAGAATTGTAGGTGCTGAGTTTTTGGGAATCGGTGGAACCGATATCCTGTCCGTGTTGTACGATTAGTGGTCGCATCACGTCCAGAGGTAATTGGGATGTTAGCCGTTGAAATGGTTTGGTAGTGGTTGGCGTGTAGGTGTCGAGAAGGGAAAGCCTCGAACACATATTCGTAGCTGTTTAAATACCACTATCTTACAGCGGACCGAGAATTGGCTCGAATAAACACTAACTTTTACACAATATTGTGATAGCGTGCACCAGTAGCTGAGTGGATAAGCGAGGAGAAAATAAAGGAACCATTTTACAAGCAGCATGCAGCTAAACAAAAACTTGATTAGCCAAATGACGAGTGGCCGAATTCAAGTAGGAAACTTAGCGGGTCGCGTATTGACAACGCCATAAAAGGTTCAAATGGCTCTGAGCACTATGGGACTCAACATCTTAGGTCATAAGTCCCCTAGAACTTAGAACTACTTAAACCTAACTAACCTAAGGACATCACACACACCCATGCCCGAGGCAGGATTCGAACCTGCGACCGTAGCAGTCCCGCGGCTCCGGACTGCAGCGCCAGAACCGCTAGACCACCGCGGCCGGCGTCCATAAGAGGTTCAGATTTGTTTTAAATTGTCACTTAGGGTTAGATTTAAGGTGGCGGTGGCCCTTAGGGTTTTCGTTTAATTTTTTTTACTGAATTTCCGTGTTGTGGGGTGTAATCTCTGACGGCTCTCGCTCACTTACGTGAATGAAATTGTATTGCAATACCTAGAGAAAATAAATTCAAGTTTTCTTGGGTTAATATAAACCTTGAGGGTATTTAATTGGTATATATATATATATATATATATATATATATATATATACTCCTGGAAATGGAAAAAAGAACACATTGACACCGGTGTGTCAGACCCACCATACTTGCTCCGGACACTGCGAGAGGGCTGTACAAGCAATGATCACACGCACGGCACAGCGGACACACCAGGAACCGCGGTGTTGGCCGTCGAATGGCGCTAGCTGTGCAGCATTTGTGCACCGCCGCCGTCAGTGTCAGCCAGTTTGCCGTGGCATACGGAGCTCCATCGCAGTCTTTAACACTGGTAGCATGCCGCGACAGCGTGGACGTGAACCGTATGTGCAGTTGACGGACTTTGAGCGAGGGCGTATAGTGGGCATGCGGGAGGCCGGGTGGACGTACCGCCGAATTGCTCAACACGTGGGGCGTGAGGTCTCCACAGTACATCGATGTTGTCGCCAGTGGTCGGCGGAAGGTGCACGTGCCCGTCGACCTGGGACCGGACCGCAGCGACGCACGGATGCACGCTAAGACCGTAGGATCCTACGCAGTGCCGTAGGGGACCGCACCGCCACTTCCCAGCAAATTAGGGACACTGTTGCTCCTGGGGTATCGGCGAGGACCATTCGCAACCGTCTCCATGAAGCTGGGCTACGGTCCTGCACACCGTTAGGCCGTCTTCCGCTCACGCCCCAACATCGTGCAGCCCGCCTCCAGTGGTGTCGCGACAGGCGTGAATGGAGGGACGAATGGAGACGTGTCGTCTTCAGCGATGAGAGTCGCTTCTGCCTTGGTGCCAATGATGGTCGTATGCGTGTTTGGCGCCGTGCAGGTGAGCGCCACAATCAGGACTGCATACGACCGAGGCACACAGGGCCAACACCCGGCATCATGGTGTACACCACTGGTGATCGTCGAGGGGACACTGAATAGTGCACGGTACATCCAAACCGTCATCGAACCCATCGTTCTACCATTCCTAGACCGGCAAGGGAACTTGCTGTTCCAACAGGACAATGCACGTCCGCATGTATCCCGTGCCACCCAACGTGCTCTAGAAGGTGTAAGTCAACTACCCTGGCCAGCAAAATATCCGGATCTGTTCCCCATTGAGCATGTTTGGGACTGGATGAAGCGTCGTCTCACGCGGTCTGCACGTCCAGCACGAACGCTGGTCCAACTGAGGCGCCAGGTGGAAATGGCATGGCAAGCCGTTCCACAGGACTACATCCAGCATCTCTACGATCGTCTCCATGGGAGAATAGCAGCCTGCATTGCTGCGAAAGGTGGATATACACCGTACTAGTGCCGACATTGTGCATGCTCTGTGGCCTGTGTCTATGTGCCTGTGGTTCTGTCAGTGTGATCATGTGATGTATCTGACCCCAGGAATGTGTCAATAAAGTTTCCCCTTCCTGGGACAATGAATTCACGGTGTTCTTATTTCAATTTCCAGGAGTGTATATATATATATTTAATGGCAAAAGAACATGGCGAATTCCAGAAATACCTCGTTGCAGGACACAAGTATACGCTGGTATTCGTAAGTTTGCCTAATCAAAAGTTCATTGATTGAGGCGAACCACGATAAACCTGCAGAGGGTATATATTCCAAAAATTTGAAACGATTTCTTTGATTGGAAGAGTGTCTAAGTAAATGCAAGTAGAATTGAAGTTGTAATTTATTACAGTAAGGTCAACGATTACTCCAAGGACAAAGATTATTAAATCTGTGAAGTACGTGACGTCGCATTATTTATATAGCAACGCTGGACTAAGCGGAAAGACAATTAGTAGTAGCATAAACTATTTCAATTCTTATCGATATTGGTGGAAGCGTATTAATACAAACTGGTCATAACACTACGATATATGGAATGGGAATTTTGTAAATAATTAAAAAGTTACGAGTCTATTCCAGAGATAATGTACTGCGTTCTGAGAATTTCGTTGTGTTGGAGAACAATTGCAAGCTAGATGGGCATTTATCTCGACATAATATAAACAGATACTGTACTTAAAGAGATTTGATGCTTGGATTCGACCAGTAGCTTAGATAACGAGAGTTGGTATCTAAATTGGCCTATCTCGTAATTACTGCTTGCTATTGGTGATCATTATCATTAGAATGTTTGGATGTGTCTATTCGTAGTGTAATCGTGTCAACGTTCGATCTCGACTTTGTGTAAAGTAAGGGTGCTGCCTTTCATTATTCCATATTCGAGCCGGCTGCATAGTCAGTGGTTGAGATTGCCGCAGTAGTAGTTATACTAAAGTAGATCTGTCTTCAAATGGCTCTGAGCGCTATGGGACTTAACATCTGAGGTCATCAGTCCCCTAGAACTTAGAACTACTTAAACCTAACTAACCTAAGGACATCGCACACATCCATGCCCGAGGCAGGATTCGAACCTGCGACCGTAGCAGCCGCGCGGTTCCGGACTGCGAGATCTGTCTTCAATTTGTTACTTGGGACTGCGATTACGGTACGAGCTAGACTTCGAGTAGTCACCAGGCGCTCCACTACGATTGGAATCATCTAAAATCGGATAGAGATCCGTAGTCATAACACCCGACTGTGAAATTAAAAATTGTATCTAATTAAAGCTGTAGTGGTCGATTGGTTCGCCCAAATATTTTGCGCGGCAGGAAGCCATACGTTAGCGGCGTAGCGACGTTGGTACAGAACGATCCATTGTCGTTGTAAGTTAGATCTTGGGTACCGCCAGTCGGAGTGTTACAAATACCGCAAAAAAAGGGCACAAAATGTAGTCGTTACTTTTGAAACCCTGCACTGCGCTTCTCGTGCGTGCGTTCTGGTCGGCGGCTTCCGCTGGACAAACGACTGCTCGGAGTAATGAGCGACCCGGATGTGGACTGGACGGGCACGTGGGCGGCACGTGCCCGGTGCCGGGTGGAGGCGTCCGCCCCCGCTGACGGAACGGATAGCGGAGGGGCGGGCGTCGCGGCGCTGCGCGTCGGGTCTGCAGCGCAGCGCAGTGGAGCAGGCGACCCAGAGCCAACTGTGCCGCGGCGTAACAAGCCACCTGGGACGCCGCTTCCGGCAGCAACGGAGCACCCACGCGCCACCCTGTTGTCCGACCGGGCACTGCTGGCGCGGGGGCGATTCCGCGCCGGACTAATTGCCAACTACCTGTCGCCGAGACACTAATTACTCTCGACAAAGTATAGTGCGGGGAGGACATGTCACTGTGCACACTCGGCAATGTAACAAGTGGGCTTTGTTGCAGAGCAGGTGCCACTTCTAAATGGCAAATTAAATAGTTTTTGTGCTGGAGGCCACTGTTCCCTTAGCAAGAACGCGTTTTTCTGTTTTCTCTTTTTCTCATCATCAGTTGTTACATTTCCGACTCTCAAACTGACTTCTTCCCGCCGTTTCAGCTGCGTGTAGTGTCTACACTCGATGTCCTCATTTACTTGTACAGTGCGATCCAAATAAACCTGAATTAATTTAATGAATCATAACATCTGAATCACTAATGGGGCACATTTTCAATTTTGGAAAATGATAATAGACAGTTGGAAAGTTACGTAGACGCATAGGTATATAGCGTGTTTCAGGAGGAATAGTAAATATTTTAGGAGATGATAGTATAGATGACTGCCGGCCGGAGTGGCCAAGGGTTTCTAGGCTCCACAGTCTGGAACCGCGCGACCGCTACGGTCGCAGGTTCGAATCCTGCCTCGGGAATGGATGTGTGTGATGTCCTTAGGTTAGTTAGGTTTAAGTAGTTTAAGTTCTAGGGGACTGATGACCACAGCAGTTAAGTCCCATAGTGCTCTGAGCCATTTTTGAAGTATAGATGACTTGGAATAAAATATGCCATATAACATGTCTCCAAATATTATTGAAAACAGAGATAGAACTGTTACTATGTAACCCAGGCAGACTTAAAACAAAGGCAAATGAGGACGTACATACTTGATTTTCAAAAATTCCACCGCCAACTTAAGTACACCACGTGTAGCACTTCTGAGGTCGTCTTTGCGTTCTTTTATGAGGACTGCACCACTCATGAAGCGAACGATCATATCGGCTCTTGTGGTTACTTTTTCTTTGTGCACTTCCCGTTTTAACCATCCGCACTGACAAAAATCCGAAGATGTAAGGTCCGGGCACCTTGGTGGCCAAGAAACGTACCTACATCTACCGATCCATCTTCCGGGGAATGTTAGGTTTAGATGATTAGATGATGTGTCCCCTGAGACTTCGATGTGCAGGAGCCTCGTCATACTTGGTGAACATATACATTCTTGTAGTCGAAGGAATCTCTTCCAATAATGCTGGACGCTCATTTAAAAAAAAAAAAAAAATAGTCCTGTAAGACGATGCGGTAGCTACTTCATGGTCCTCGTTTTTGGTGTTAAGTGTATAGTTAATCTCATTTTCCGCTCTCCTCATTACATCCGTCTGTCTTCGTGTTGCTCACAATCCATAGGGTGTGCTCGTTAGTTGTTCATTCCATTCAGTAGTTCTTGCAATTTTTCCGAATTTTCGTAGCGAAAATCAATGTTATTTGCGAATCTTACCGTTTATGTCCTTTCGTCCTATATTTTAATCCATTTCCTGTACCTATCTCCTATTTTTGTTTTTACAAAACAGATCTGAAGATGGTCATTATAGACCGAAACAGGTAGTCTGATGACAAAAAATTTGTGACCATAGACCTGAAGTAAAGGAAATATATTCTTATTTCCTTCATTGCTTCTTCGATGTACGAGGAGCGTTCAGTCAGTATGCAACACATTCTTTTTTCTCGGCCATTTTCGATTGAAAAAATGCGAAATTTGTTGTGGGACATTGTGCAATATTCTCGCTTCAGACCCTGTAGTTTCATGAAGTTCTGGTAGATGATGGCGCTACATGTGGCCTTCAAAATGGCGTCTATAACGGAGGTGAGCTCCAAGCAGAGTGATGTCATTGAGTTACTTTTGGCGGAAAACCAGAGCTTCGCAGATATTGATGGGCTCTGGCAGAATGTCTACGGAGACCTGCCAGTCAACAAAAGCACACAGTGTCGGTTGGCGAGGCGTCTGTCATCGTCGCAACAAGTCCGCCCAAACCTGTTCGAACATCCCGCGTGCCAGCCGGTTGCATACAGCGTATAGCGTAGAAATGTGCAGACACTTTCATTCGAGGCGTTTGAGTGATCACAGTCAAACACGTCGCTGATCAACTGGACGTCTCTGTTGGTGGTGCTGACACACAGGTCTGTGCACTAGAGAGGAGCTCACACAAAAATTCAGTGGAATGTTCTTCCTGATCCACCCTACAGCCCGGATCTCTCACTTTCCGACGTTTATCTGTTCGATCCAATCAAGGCTGCATCCAGCGGGAAGCAGTACGTGGATGATGGGGTAGTTATTGAAGCAGCAAGACGTTAGCTCCGACGTAGAGAGGAGGAGATTAGTGTTTAACGTCCGGTCGATGTCGAGATCGTTAGGGAAGGATGCGGAAGGGAATCGGCCGTGCTCTTTCGAAGGAACCATTCCGGAATTTGCCCGAAGGTATTTATGGAAATCATGGAAAGACTGAAACAGGATGGCCGGACGCGGTTTTGAACCATCATCTACCCAGATGTGAGTGCAGCGCGCTAACCACAGCGCCACCTCGCTCGGTCGTGCAGTAGTGTGGCGCCAGGCGGACGCAAAGCGAGGTGGCGAAGGTCCTCTCATTGTACGGAGATTACGCTGAAAAATAGGGTTTTATAACCAAAAGAATGGGGAATAAAATGCTGTACTGGAATCTTGAATAAAACCAACCTGCTTTTGGATAAAAAATCTGTTGCATTACTTGCTGAAGGTCCCTCGTATACAGGGTGTAAATTTTAAGCTGACAAACCAGAATAACTCGAAAAATAAGCTTCACACGAAAAAATGTGTGGAATCCAAAGTTGATTATTTTCGAGGGGGACATCTGCTGGTGCTAAAATTAGCCCATCACCCCAGCCCCCATTTTTATTGCAGAATCAGATTCTACATAAAAAACTACGATCATTTTGTCTTAAACATTTGTTCCGATTCTTGGTAGTTCGTGCTGTAATTCAAGAAAATCCATGGTCTCGTTTTTGCGTGGAAAATGGTTATGGATAAATGAAAAATACTTTTTTACTTCGTAAATTTTGATTTGCTAAGACTCTCCCTCTCTCCCCATAGGGTGGGGTTTGAGAGAGAGAGGAATTAGAGTTTTAGAAATGTTGACCCAAATATTATTTTTTTCCGCAGATTCGGGTAAGTTTTGTTTGTTTCCCGGTCAAGAGGCCACACAACTTTTAATTATCAAACAAATCATCTGACTAACTAACTAACGAAATTAGGTAAATAAGTATTTTTTATTTATCCGTAGCCATTTTTCAGGCGAAAATGAGAACATGGATTTTCTTGAACTACAGGGCCAACTACCAAGAATCAAAACAAATGTTTAAGACAAAATGTATGTAGTTTTTTATGTAGAATCTGATGACGGAATTAAAAAAAATGGGAATTCCCATTTGAAATTTTAAAGTTGCCTCCAACCCCACCCCCAGGGGGTCAACTTTGGATTCTTCACGTTTTTGTGTGAAGCTTGTATTTCGAGCTATTCTGGTTTACCAGCTTAAAATTTACACCCTGTATATCGAACAGTAGGGGCATAGCTGTCTGAGACTCTTCCTAATGCGAGCATTTTGTTCTTAGTGTTCGATTCTTATTTTTGCCTATTGGTACTCCGTTGTATATTACTTTTCTTTCCCTGTAGCTTACAAGTATCTTTCTGAGAATTTATAACATCACGCCCCATTTTACACCGTCGAACACTTTTTATAGGTCGTGAAATCCTATGAAGGATTTGATTTTTCTTCTTCCATTATCAAGCGCAATGTCAAACATACCTATCTGGTGCTTTACCTTTTCTAAGGCCAAACTGATGGCCATCCAGCAGATCGTCAATTTTCCTCATCTGCGAGTGCTGAATGTCTGTGACACCTGTCAGTCTTCTAATAGTGTGCGGAGACGGCCAGGTAACACTGTACGCCTCAGGCATGCGGCCCCACGTATTCCATACGAAGGTGCGTCATTCAGTTTCAGAACCAACATGATACGCAGGTGTCTGACCCCTATCGCCGCTACCGAGTATAATTTTTGGGCCTTTGGGCCTGTAACTATTTCGATGATGGGGTCGTCTTTTAAGAACCTCCCGGACACCTTTCTTCAGGAGGTGGCCACAAATCGCTAAAATTGCTTGCAGTATCTGCGGTCACGAACTCTTTGGCAAAGTTAACAATGCACTTTCAGAGATGACAATTACTCAGTGATTGTACCTCATTCTTAATTTAGAACATATTTTTCAACGGTGTTCACCGGTATTGTTTGACGACAAGAGTCAGTTAAGGTCTGATGATGGTCTTGTAAACAGACACGGGTTGACGAAATAGATTAAAACTGTATAACCTCCTCAATTTTCTGCTTTTGATTTCTAATTATGAAGTTCTGTCAAGAAGCGATTGACCGCTATTATTTCCTAGACACATAAGTGATCTGGCAGACAGGGTGGACGGCAATCTGCGGTTGTTTGCTGATGATGCTGTGGTGTGCGTGGATGTGTCGTCGTTCAGTGACTATAGGAGATAACAAGATGAGGTAGGCAAAATTTCAAATTGGCGTTATGAAAGGCACCTAGCTCTAAATCTAAGTTAATACACATGAATAGGAAAAACAAACCCATAACGTTGCAATGCAACATTAATACTGTCCTGCCACGCGCATTCACATCGTTTAAATATTTGGGTCTGATGTTGCAGAGCGTTACGAAGTGGAACAAGCATGTGAGTTTCGTGATAGAGAGCTCTAATAATTGACTTCTGTTTATTGGGAGAAATCTGAGAAAGTGTGAATCATCTGTAAAAGAGATCGCATATACACTGAAGAGCCCTAATATCGTGTAGGGCCCCCGCGGGCACGCAGAAGTGCCGCAACTCGACGTGGCATGGACTCGACTGATGTCTGAAGCAGTGCTGGAGGGAACTGACACCATGAATCCTTCAGGGCTGGCCATAAATTCGTAAGAGTACGAATGGGTGGAGATATCTTCTGAACAGCACGTTGCAAGGCATCCCAGATGTGGTCAATAGTGTGCATGTCTGGGGAGCTCGGTGACCAGCGGGAGTGTTTAAACTCAAAAGAGTGTTCCTGGAGCCACCCTGTAGCTATTTTGGACGTGTAGGGTGTCTCATTGTTCTGCTGGAATTGACCAAGTCCGTCAGAGTGAACAATTGACATGAATGGAAGCAGGTGATCAGATAGCATGCTTACGTGCGTGTCAGCTGTCAGAGTCGTATCTACACGTATCAGGAATCCCATATCACTCCAACTGCACACATCCCACACCATGACAGAGCCTCACCAGCTTGAACAGTCCCCTGCTGACATGCAGGGTCCATGCATTCATGAGGTTGTCTCCATAGCCGTACACGTCCATCCGTTCGATATAATTTGATACGAGACTCGTCCGATCAGGCAACATGTTACCAGTCATCAACGGTCCAACGTCGGTCTTGAAGGACCCAGGCGAGGCGTAACGCTTTGATTCGTGCAGTTATCAAGGCTACACGAGTGAGCCTTCGGTGCCGAAAGCCCATATCGATGCTGTTTCGTTGAATGGTTCGCACGCCCGGCATTGAAATCTGCAACAATTTGCGGAAAGGTTGCACTTCTGTCACGCTGAGTGATTCTCTTGAGTCGTCCTTGGTCCCGTTCTTGCAGGATCTTTTTCCGGCCCCAGTGGTGTCGGGGATTTGATGTTTTACCAGATTCCTTGTATTCACGGTACACTCGTGAAATGCTCGTACGGGAAAATCCCCACTTCATTCTTACCTCGGAGATGCTATGTCCCATCTATCGTGTGCCAACTGTAACACAACATTCAAACTCTTTTTTTTAAAATCTTGCCATTGTAGCAGCAGTAACCGATCTAAAAACTGCGCCAGACACTTATTGCTTAATATAGGAGATGCCGGCCGCAGCGCCGTATTCTGCCTGTTTACATATCTCTGTATTTGAATACGCGTGCTTATACCAGTTTCTTTAGTGTAGGACGCTAGCGGGACGTATTCTTGAGTACTGCTCGTGTATTTGGAATCAATTCTAGGTCACATTAGAAGAAGACATCGTAGCAATTCAGAGGCAGGCTGGTAGAATTGCTACGCGTATGCTCGAGCGACACGGAAGTACTGTGGACATTCTTCGGGAACTCAAGTAGCAATGTCTGGAAGGAAGGCGATTTTGTTTTCGAGGAACTCTGTTGAGATAATTTAGTGAACTGACCTATGAAGCTAAATGCAGAACGATTCTACTGCCACCAACAGACATCCCGTGTAAGAACCATGAAGATAAGATACGAGTAATTAGGGCTAATATGAAGGCATACAGATAGTGGTTTTCCCTCGCTTCTTCAAGACAGGATCTGTAAAGCAAATGACTAGTAGTGGTACAGTGTTCCCTCCGCCACGCACCGTATTGTGGCTTGCGGAATAGGTATGTAGATAAAGAAGAAATAGTTAACACGACATTAATTAACATGATACAGTTAAAGAAAAGTAAACTGCGTACACACCTGATCAGATTTATGATTTTCATAAAAAATATGTTTCAAGGAAAAACCTCGGGAAAAACATTAAGAGGAAGGTCCACAACATCCGCATCTCAAAGTGTTTCACGTGGAATGAACTGCAGGTTCTACAACCAAATGGTAAAGATAGTGAGAAACAATAAAACATGGCTTCGGCCATTTTGTGTAATCCGGCTACCTAAACAGCAAAGCAAGTTCTTTTCTTTTTCTCTGTTTACCTCAGTTTCTGTATTTAGTCGTTTCTTATACTTATCACTGTTACTGGTCTTTCCTCTCTTCATATAATATTAGCGGAATCCTCTTTTAACTAGCCTGTGCATTCCATTTAATTGTTATTTTCAGCCTTGCTGACTTCCTAGTGGCAGACCTGTCTTCGGCTAAACTTAGTACTGACGCAATCTCATTTCCATTTTTTTCCTTTTTTTTGTAATTTCCTTCCATTTGTTCATGAAGAGAAAGCGCATCCTAGTAGGACCTCATGTTAAAATACTGCTGTCTGATGGCATTATTCATTTAAACGTCCAAGTGGCACGGGACTTTCGGTGTCCACTGTAATTCCTATGAGCTGGAGCGCGTTCAGCCCAGAGGGCATTACTATTCGGTAGCTTCCAGCGGCTGTTGTCGATGGTCGCTCAGCTGATATCGAATGCCACTCCCCGGGTATTAGCTGATCACATTTTATTAAACGCTGTAGTAACGCGCTGGGAACTAGTGAAACTTTGAGCACCTATGAAATAGTGATAACTGTGTTCCGCGCCGAAAGTGAAATTTTGACAACTATCGCGCAAGGCACAGAGCGGGCTATGTAGAATTGAAAGGGGGGTGAGTAACTGGTAGTTCTTTTAAATATTTGAGGAGATAAGCCCGCCGCTGTGAACTGAAAGGCAAGGGTTGGCTAAAGGCACGCATCAGGGTTCTAGTCCCTGGGAGACACAGTTCACCCAGCGTACCTCCCGCTATTGAGAAGAAAGTTTTACCACAGTCTCTGTATCTTGTCCATTGCACCTTACACTTTACATTTACCTTATACTTTCGTTCCTCGGGTGAAAAATACTTTAGAGAGAATTACAAATTTTTTTGTCAACATGTTCGATGAAATTAACAGCGTGCATTGACGTATTTTTAACCGTTGACCCTCCAATTACATCAGCTACATTGCTTTGATGAGGCGAAGGCATCCGTCATGCAGGGAAGCATTTCATCATTATTAATTTTATCATCACACAGGTAGCAGGTGCGGACCCTGTATTCGGCTCTGTTGCGGTGGGGGGGGGGGGGGGAAGTGTACGTGTGTGTGTGTGTGTGTGTGTGTGTGTGTGTGTGTGTGTGTGTTTTTGTGGATGGTTTGAGCGTACAGCTTGTGTCTCTAGCCCTTTCCAAACCTCCCAAAGTTAATTTGTAACTTGCGACAGGTGTCTACGATTTTAATGGTAATAGGAATAAAAATGAAGAAGTGTGAAAATAATAATAGCAATAATTTGTTTAATTGCAATAGATATATGAGATGTTTTAATACAATAATAATGATTTATTTACCTAAGTGGTTAGGACATTGCTTTAGTGTAACTGTAAAGAAATTGCATTTCATAGAAATGTGGCGTAACTTTGGGGAAAGCGTACGTCCGCAACATTTAAGAGAACATGCAGTTAATTTAAGAACTACATTTTGCAGTCACATTAAAATGATCAGGAAGGCACCGACAGGGAAGTGGAGACATGCCGATTCCACTGCCGTGGCCTGCTGCGCTAGCGTTCGTAGTTAAAGACTCACGGCGCGTAGAGTCCGCACAGGTTACAATGGCAGATGCGCAGTGACAAATTTTCGTTCAAAGCGGTGGGTGAGTTCATTTGTTTGTTCGGTAGGGGAGGTCGTCATTTTTTGCCACCTTTTTGTCGGTTGGCGGTGACAGAATCGAGACGCACGCCCTGCAATCTTTCTCAAACGATTTTCCAGAAACTACTGAGCAAAAGAATTTAATTTTTGCGCCACTTGTACCTTTATATGTCAGGTTCATGATGATGCGCCCATTTCGTTTATCGTCATAGTTATCGTGATATTTACTTAAAAGTAAGACACTGCGCTAAATTCGAAAAAGTTTACAATGAAAAATAGAGGTCGCTATGACTTTGCGTTTCGTGTATATTACATAATATGTTGCAGCATATGAAATTTAGCTAACATACTGAATTTTTCTTTAGACTTGATTGGAGGTCTCTATCTCTCACAAATCTTGAGAAAATTGTTTTGATATAGCACAGTCATTTGCGGCCGGCCGGTGTGGCAGTGCGGTTCTAGGCGCTTCAGTCTCAAACCGCGTGACCGCTACGGTCGCAGGTTCGAATCCTGCCTCGGGCATGGATGTGTGTGATGTCCTTAGGTTAGTTAGGTTTAAGTAGTTGTAAGTTCTAGAGGACTGATGACCACCGATGTTGAGTCCCATAGAGCATTTGAACCATTTGAACTCTCATTTGCCATCGCGCCGCACAAGCGATAAAATCAGATTGAAATATTCACAATATTCCTCTTATTTCATAAACGCTTTGAGATATCGAAATGACATTTTGGCAAATGATACCATGCAAAGAGGAGAGTATTTTGCCGTATGGATGTTATACAAAAACTTTCTAAAAACCCTGTCACACCATAAAGTACTGACATTTTCGTTGAAAGAAAGCAATTTTTAACGCCCATTGGTACCTGGTGAACCTAGAAGTGCTACGGGTTTTCGAACAAGGCAAGTGAAGACTTACACGTTTAATTTGTACCGACGGTGTGCTTATTCATAAGCTACTGACCTTACTTTTCCTCAGTTCCTCTCTTAATAAGCTTAGTAAACCACTGGTTCAGTATTATCTCGCAACTACGTCTGCACAGCGTGTTAGTGAGGTGAGACTGTGTAAACTCCGCTGTGTTACGGCGAGAGAAGCGAATTTTAACATGGCAACAAGAGAAACGTGCAGGTTTTACTCAAAATTTACCACTCACGATGCTTCTCTGAAAGTTACAAGTGGTTAACAGGCCAGGCGAAAATATATCGCTGCATTTTCAGCGGAATTGTTTTTAGATACTAACCAAAGCAGAGCTCGTGGATGGCTTCCACTTAATATTTAGAAAAGCTGTGAGTGCAGGTTTCAGTTTAAAGCGGCATTTCCCCTCCAGCGCTCGATGCTTCCCCTACAGCGCCTGCCTGTAAACCCCACACTACTGCTCTCCCCACACGTGCCCTGCCGATTGTGCATCCACCACAGTATTACGCCCGGACTCAACAGCCCGATCGAGATGGTCCCACAGATTCTCGACTGAGCTTTAATCTGGCGAGTTTGATGGGCTGGGAAGTACGATAAACTCATCCTGATGCTTTCCGAGCAGTATGGTACATTGCATTGCCCTAGTGGAAGATGTTGAAGGAAACAAAGTGCAGGTGGGAATCCGCAAGGAGAGATGCATTATCCACTATGCCTTCCAGAATGACGAGATCTCTCAGCGAATGCCACGAAAACATCCCCTAGATCGCAAACATCCCTCCTGACATGGAACCTCCCGACGATTGTTGCAGGAAGTTTGCATTCGGACGTTTGACGCCGTACATGCCAACGGTCATCTGTCCGACAGAACATAAAACGTGATTCATCTGAGTTGTGGTACTGTCTTGCAGATTCCAGCCCCCGTCGCCGATGAACAATCTGCTTGAATGTTTTGCTGCCTGCTGCAGAGGTCACACAGCAACGTTCGCTGAACGGTCGCTAAGGATACGCTGTTAGATCCCGCTCTGGTTTATCTAGGCAGTCAGTTGCTCAACAGGTGGGCGCCTGTTCGCCCATACACACCTCAGCCGTCATTCACCCATGAGATCTATGGCTCTTGGTGCACAGCACTGGCTCGGCAACCATTTTGGATAGCGCCATTTTGTCAGGCACGATATGCTTTAACCACCACGGCACGCGAACAGTTTATCTGTCGCCACACTGTTTCGGAAATGCTTCCACTGTTGGCGCGAAAGCCAGTGGTTATGCCCTTCTGGACGCCTGATGAACCGCTCCGTTTCCGCATCACAACGCCTGCACTGTTTTCCGCATCCCCCGACACATTTTATATACCGCCAACTGCTAATGCTGCCACTTGCCGTTTGTGAGTGGTTATTGCACTTTCATATCGGACATAGGTGGTGGTCGCGTTAATGTGTGAGGACCATGTACAATAACAACGAAACTCCTTCATAGTTTCAAAATTTACATGCTATGAAATTGAAGTGAGTATTCAGCATTACCAGTACTTCTTTAAGAACTACAACAGTGAACACAAGTAGGCCGATTGTGATTATGCAGGTGTGTAAATAGGTTGGGGATGGTGAGGGATGAGGAGGGAGGAGGGGGAGGCTGTTTCTTTCAATTGTTTCCGATTATGTTACGATGGTCAGTCTATTATTTTCTGTTTCTCGATGGAACGTCTCATCATTCACGTTTTCCTTGCCTCAGCCTTCTGTGGTCCCACCTACATTAGAGAATGCGTGAAATTTATTTGCAACTGCGACTGTGGATACACATCAGCTGTATAATGGAGTGACGACAATGAAAATTCGTGCCGCGCCTTGACTGGAATCCGGAATACCCGCTTTTCCCGAGCGGCCACTTTACCAATAAGCTATCCGAGCATGCATCTCAGTCACACCCAAACTGCTGGTGCGGCCGAGCGGTTCTAGGCGCTTCAGTCTGGAACCGCGCGACCGCTACGGTAGCAGGTTCGAATCCTGCCTCGGGTATGGATGTGTGTGATGTTCTGAGGTTAGTTAGGTTTAACTAGTTCTAAATTCTAGGGGACTGATGACCTCAGATGTTAAGTCCCATAGTTCTCAGAGACATTTGAGCCACACCCAAACTTCCATATGTCGTCAAGCATCGACCACAAACTTCACTTGGGCATGTATATTGCACATTTTAAACATTTTTTTTAAATAGGGTAATTTTTATACGTCAGATTTGCATTGGCTCGAAATATTGCGCTATTATAGAAAATGGGAAAAGCGATCAGCGCTGTTTCAATAAAAATGCCGACAGAAACGAGCCACAAACACGTGGCATAAGAATTGGTACTTCATTCCTGAGACCTACCACCGTCTATCGTAGCTGAAGGTATGCTTGTACGTGCAGTGTGCAACAATTGCCCCGCCTGTTTTATTTATTTTATTTACTTATTTTTTGTCATCAGCTTTCTGACTGATTTGATGCCGCCCGCCCGCCACGAACTCCTCTCCTGCGCCTATCTCTTCATCTCAGAGCAGCACTTGCGACCTTCCAGTCTACAGATTTTACCCTCTAAGGCTCCCTCTAGTAAGACGGAAGTTTTTCCGTAATGTCTTAACAGATGTCCTATCATCCTGTCCCTTCTTCTTGTTAGTGTTTTCCATATATTCCTTTTCTCATCAATTCGGCGGAGAACCTTCTCATTCCTTATCTTATCACTCAACCTAATTATCAACATTCTTCTGTAGATTCGATTCTCTTCTTTTCCGCACCAAATGTAGGGTGGAGATATTTTTACGAAGTCATGTGCCATTGCAGTACAATGCTTCATTTGCTTTAATAGACTGACGACTTGGCTGCCATTTATACGAAATAATAAAAGAGGTAGGAAATTACGGAAACAGTAATAACTTAAAAACTTTGCAACAGTTCTTTCAAAGCAATCAATAAAAACTAAGTAGCTGATATGCTGTTTACATAATATGTCTTTATAAGTTTGTAGGCCTTGAAATCCGACAACTTAATAAAATAAGAGTTCTTCAATCTCAGTTTACACCTTTTAGCACTGACTATTCGTAATGCCGAAAACGGTGGTATGATACAGCATAATTTTTGACTGGAGTTTCAAAAATTAGAAACAGTAGAAGAATACTGATGATTTTTTTTTTTTTTTTTTTTTTTTTTTTTGTAGCATTCAGCCACTTCTAATTTTAGGAGAGAGACAACTAAGGGTAGACGCACTAAGTTTGCTTTTAGTTGCCTGTATAACTCAATATTTTGATTATATGTATCGTGAAACTGAGTTCTATCTATCGTGAAAGAGACAAAATTTTTCAATATTCGTGCGATTTATAGTTTATTACAGGGAATAATAGAAATAAAAACACGAAATTAAACTGGCGTAGGAAAAAAAAAAAAAACACGATTAACCGAAAACCGTTTGTTTCAGCGATAACGGTCATCCCTGGAGCGGCGGCGGGTAACCTCCGCACTTAACAATCAATTTGGAGGAACCAGGTGATCAGAGACCGCGGACCAATCTGATCCAATTAATCCGCCGCGTGAGACGTCGTCTGCGCAGGAGCAGTACGCTGCCGCCGCCGCCGCCGCGGCGCGTGCACACGCCTCGGTGCGCGATTTAATTATTGCCGCCGGACGGAACAATATTTGCTCTGGTACGGCCGCGCAATCCGAACGGCAACAATGGACGCTAGTCGGCAAACAGGCGATCCGCCGCGGCGGGCGCGCACAGCACCGCGTCAACAATGGAGCGACCAGCGTGCGCAGAGCGCGGCCGGGCTTCTGCAGGTCATCCTTTGTACTGTGCCGGTGTATATCAGGTCAGCTCTGTGTGCCTCTCCGCAGCAACCTCGAAGTCCCGCCGACCTGCATACGAACGCACTTCCCGAACTTTATATTAAAATTTTTATATTGCTTCTGGAGGTTATTTGCTTCCACGACTCGTACCTTTACCAGAAATGTAGCGCTGATGAAATAGGGTACTGGAAGCACAGGTAGTGTTTGTGTTCGTGTGTGTGTAACGCCCAATAACATTACAAAAAACATTTATGGTAAACAGCACAAGACATCGAATGTTTGTGCATTTTTTGTGTTCTGCAGGTCAATTGCGGCTGTTGATATTTGCTCAAGTCCCACCACAGCGCACGATCTTAGTCAACACTGTGACTTTTGTGTATAGGGTTGCATTTAGGGAGAAACTTCTTTATGTAAGTTTTCGTCATAGCCACACAATATTATAATGTAGAACTTTTTACGGCCATAAAAGCGCTATGTTGTTGCTGTTACTTTTGTGCTCTTCAGTCCTAAGACTACAATAGTTTTATGCAGATCTCCACGATATTCCATCCAGCCTCTTCACTTCTGAATAACTACTGCATCCTACATCCATTTGAAATTGTTTGCTCACCAATTCATATTCCTCTACAACTACTGCCCACCACACTTCCCTCCATCGCCAAACTAACATGTTCTTGATACGTCAGGATTTACTCTGTCAGGTGATCGCCTCCTTTAACCAAATGTTACCAAAAATATTGTAATATCGTGCCACGCAAACGTCGCCAACGCATAGCGAGCAATATCACATATGTTAGCGAGGGCCTAATGCAATCCGCGACGACGAATGGGAGGCGTTCCTGAAGGCCACACCTCCCCTCTAAGCACAGAAGCGTCCTCGCACCATAAGGCACTGACAGTTGTTAGTATTTCTGACGAAATGGGCTTTCGTAAATGTTGCACTTTCTACTTCAAGACAATAGTTTGTTAATAAATGCATCAAGTGATGCTTTCCTAGTCAACGACAGTTGACAATTGTCAAGCTATCCTGCGACAAAGAAGTGTGTCAAAATTAATCAAACCTTTTATTCATTTGTGTAATAAAGTGATCTAGCATTACATGTGTTCTAGTTTGAGAAGCCTTCCCCAAGCACAATCAAAGACCCCACATTTGTGGCCGGACGAAAGTAGCTCCATCTTCTCACAAAAATATCTAATTTTCCCAGCTCGATTCAGTCCATCCTCATTAGTTACTCGATCTTCCAATCTAAATTTCAACATTCATCTGTAGCACCACATTTCAAAAGCTTCATTCTTTCCTTATCTGAACCGTTCACCGTCTACGTTTCGCTTCTGCAAAAGCCTACAATGAATCAAAACATCCTAAACATAGACTTTTCTGCCCCTTCATCAATTATTTTTCCGCTCAAATAGCAAAATTCATATTCTGCTTTTAGAGTGTCATTTCCCAATCTTATTCCCTCAGCGCTACCTGATTTAATTCGACTACATCCCATTACTCTTCTTTTACCGTTGTTGCTATTCATCTTGTAACCTCAATGAAGGACATTCTGTTGGTCCCTTGTCGTCTCTAACAGAATACCAATATCATCAGCAAACCCCAAAGTTTTTATTGCTTGTCCTTGAAGTTCATTTCTTTTTGAAACGTCAGTCTTGTGATCGATTTGATGCGGCCCACGACGAATTCCTCACCTGTGTCAACCCTATCGTCCGAGAGTAGCACTTGCAACCTACGTCCTGAATTATTTGCTGGATGTATTCCAGTCTCTGTCTTCCCCTACAGTTTTTATCCTCTACGGCTCCCTCTAGTACCATGGGAGTTACAAAAATGTCCTATCATCTCACCCCAGCTTCTTCTTTTATTCACACAATCATGCTGTTTAAACAATGACCACCATCTCAAATACATACATACATAAATACACACACACACACACACACACACACACACACACACACACACACGCGCGCGCGCGCGCGCGCGGCTCGCGTTGGTGCCGTTGGTAGGTTGGCATCGTGCAATAGGTATAGTGGCGTCTCATTTTCTTCTTGTGTTTACTGGTGCCACTATGTTTGCTAGCATTGTCTGTCCGTTAGTGGCAGCAGCATCGGTTATCGACATCTAGTACAGTGGTACTATATTTGGAGGGATGTCAAGTGTTTTCCGGGTCGGAGTGTGTCGGGGAGTCAGGTTGGGTCGGAGCAGCAGTGAGGTCCGGCAGTGCGAGGACATGCTGGGACCACTGGTGGCATGCAGGCACTGCCGGATCAAGGGGCTGTAGTTCCGAGGGCCACAACCTAGTCCACTGGACCCAGGACGTTTGAGTTTAATGAACAGTAATCCAGTAGTGAAACCTCCACTATTTTGAGATCACACCATTTGTTTGCGAGTTGCTGCTAGCAGGGTCGCTGAGACGAAGGGCAACGAGTGGAGTGTTTGGAGTTGGCGAAATTAACTAGCCATCCTCCACTTCTTATTATTAATCATTCAATTCCTTGTGTTTATTCATGCATTTCAACCAGCGGTATTTTTCTGTCTAGTGGCCGCTAACGCCCCAGTTACCTGCCCTGGAGATCAGCTAATTTTTGCGGCAGTGTACCTTTCGTCGCTTTGCCGCTGCTGTCTGGTAAGGCGTGTAGTTGGACAGCCTCCTTGATTGTGGTTCGGATATTTTGTTTCTTTTGGACTACTTTGATCATAGTGGTTCCTTCTGCTTCTGGATGTTCTAAACACCGGATTCTGGAGACGCAATGCTGTCCGCCGGTTCCACCATACCTGGGTTACTCCACCGTTGTATTGGTTATCAGACGTTAGGTAGATTTTGCAAGGGTGTCTTGCAACTGCGACCGTTCCGGTGACAAGATTGCCGAGAATGAAAACGCAGCGGGACCGAATGGGAATCTCCCGCGAACAAACAAAACGAATGGGGAAGGACGGACACGAACAATGACGTATGTCCGAGCAAGACCTAACGAACAACAACACTCAAAGAGCAAGGAGGTCACAAGTGAAACCTCAAGAATACACAACGCCCCCTCATACACAAAACAAAGTAAGATAAACACGCTGTCTGTAGGCGAGATGTTGATGGACAAACGCAAATATCAGACTGCTTACTGAGCGAGAGGCAGGTGCTTAAATACATGGTAGGGTCCGTCGTTGTTGGCCACTAGGACCACGTGCTCCACCGTGACGCCATCACATTATACGCGGGTCAAGAGCACACTCACAGCCACGGATATGGCGCGACGGCTGCAGAGACCTCCAGTGGTAATCGAGGTCTATGCCGCCCAGAGCGGATTCGAAACCCGTGGTGCTCGGTACCAGAGAGTGTTGGTCTGCGTTTAAACTGTCACTAGTCTGAGTTGCCATTTAGTTAAGTGTATACAACTCTTGCCTGCCTGTCTCACTGTTTACAAAGTTGAGTGACTTTGCCAGGTCGATCCTTGGAGCACTGTCCAAGGCCCTCTTCTGTCTTGATTTGGTCAGATTGTGATGATTGATTTTTTAAATATTTTAATTTTTAATTATTACTGTTTTGGCCTTCAGCCGCCAAAGAGTTTGAATTTCTTGTTAATAAGGCCTTCAGCTGTGAGTAACTTGTCTTAAGAAATTTTAATTACTCGAAATATCTGAACACCATAACACAGAAATATTGATGATTTTTCTTTAAATATCTCTCGAAGAAGTTTAATTGCTTCTCAAAAATTTGCTATCCAGGCCTTCAGCCATCAAATTGTTTTTTGAGTTATTACTATTGGGGCCCTCAACCAACACATAATGTGAATATCTTGTCAATAAGGCCTTCATCTGTGAATGCAATTGATCTTATGAATTTTTAGATATTGTCTCTTAATAGTTAAATTTTGATAATTTTCTTTTTTTTTAATATTTTAGTATCTCTCGGAGAAGTTTAACTGGTTCTTACGAATTTGCTATCCAGGCCTTCAGCTGTCAAATTCTTTATTTGAGTTATTACTATTGGGACCTTCAGGCAACAAATAATTTGAATTTCTGGTCAATAATAAAGTGTACATGATTAAAAAAAACTGAGGAACCAACAGTAACTGATTATGGCTCCATCCACACCGAATCCTCCCTTTTCCTAAGTACCAGGTCTCAGTGGTAGCAGAGCCTGGTTATGGTCCATAAACCTGTGGGTTATGGGCCCCCATCACACTTCCACTGCTGTCCACCAGGCGATATGGCTTTATATATATATATATATATATATATATATATATGTGTGTGTGTGTGTGTGTGTGTGTGTGTGTGTGTGTGGTGTTGGACAGGGAACAGAAATGTTTATTTATTTAAACAACTGGGGGCAACCGCAGGCTGCAAATTGATGTGAGGCTGCCAACTACATCAATACATCACTGTCTCCCAATCACCACAGCACTGGCACTGACTAGCCCCTTTGGTGCTGCATTCTCCCCACCACTGGCGGCCAGTCACTGGAACAGATTCAACTCATGTGAGGTAGGGTGCAGAGTCAGTGACTGCTTCATCATCCTAGGTGGCCACCAACACATAGTGAGAGGATGTGTCAGGCGACTTCAGCCACTACCTAACACTGCTCCCTGGCAAGTCTCAGTTGTCTGTAATGTGACAACATAGAAATGCACTCTTTCAAGAATGGGGTCACATCACTGTTTCTGAAGGCTGTTTATAAAAGTATACAGCAACAACTTGGCACCAGAATGTGTATGATTAACTGTTAGCTGTGGTTACTTTCTATCAACAGAACTGCTTCAACACAGAAGAGCTCTAAAGTAACGCTATTTATAGCACTAGAACGCATTTCAATAACTATTAGTCACCAGGAATGTGATGCTAGTTCTAAGACACAAATATTCACCGTTATTTCTAGCAAAACACTAGTTTTCTGTTCCTCTTTCTAGGGAAGTATTCCAAAAACCGCTTCCCATCATCGTAACCCATTGAAAACATTTGGTAATTTTGTGCCTTTTTAATAGTTATAGATTAAAACACCGGATTGCACTTCTATTAAATATGTGACATTGTTCATTGTTTATTCTAACCTGTTGTTAAAATATTTCTACTGAAGAAAGCATTTTTGCTTTAAAAAAAAACGGACAAAGCTGGCTATAATTCAATAATAAATGAGTGGAATAGTAATTTCAGTACCAATCATCTACAAAGACGGCGGTCTACAATTTATGGAAATGTTATGAGAAAAGTGGATCTGCAGTGCATTGCCACAGATCAGCTAGGATGTCATTAAGTGTTGATACTAAGTTTAATGTTTTACAAGCGGTTATTCAGAGCCATAAATGTCTGCTTATAGGCTTTATCACTATATCTTGTGAGCAGAGAATTTTATAATTCAAACATTATATACCTTGTCTCCATCGGAATTCGAGGGTTATCCTTATCATAGTGTTCAGTTTTGCGAGACATAATTAAGAGAAGGTGATAATGAGCTGTTTTATAAGGTCATTTTAAGGATGAGGAAACTTTCAAATTATCAAGGCATGTCACGGGACACAACTGTACTTACCGGTATACAGAGAACACTAGAATTCTTTTCAAAGGGCAGTTACATCAACCTGGTGTTACTATTTGGGGTGGTACCTCATCCATGGAGCCCAATCAAAAATTCGTTTGGGGCGGGAGGGGGGGGGGGGGGGGCGGAGCCCCCTATAATTTAAGAAATGGCTCTGAGCATCATGGGACTTAACTTCTGAGGTCATCAGTCCCCTAGAACTTAGAGCTGCATAAACCTAACTAACCTAAGGACGTCACACACATCCATGCCCGACGCAGGATTCGTACCTGCGACCGTAATGGTCGCGCGGTTCCAGACTGTAGCGCCTAGAACCTCTCAGCCACTCCGGCCGGCTGATTTAAGAAAATTAATAGTTATATTATGCTTTGTAGAATCACAAAATAATGTTGGAATTTTTCATTTTCTTTGTTTGACGATAGTTATCTTTTAAAATACATTCAGTAAAATACATTCAGTAATTATTATGGTAGTAAGCAGATTAACTGGTAACGAGCGGTATGAATCATAATAGTGTTACGGTGCTCCGGGCACACTTAGAATTTGTCCCGGTGCTCGAACCTTCGGGTAAAGTCTGGAGCCGACGAGCCAGCGCTGAAGCCGCGGCGACATGAAATTTTAAGGTGAGTGTCCAAACAAAACGAAGCAAATTGCAAATATTATATTTGTTAGGGCTACAGTAGTTGAATTATCAAAAATGTAAAATTGTACTTTACAGAAAATAAAAGTTAACCCACAGAAGATGACACATTGGTGTCGAAACATGTCTGGGGAAATATAAAAATAAACTAGTTGTGTTTGCATAAGGTGGATTTCCGAAATAACCCAGTTTTTAAATCGCAAATACGGAAGAACGAGAAGAGGAGCTTCAAACGTTAGTAGAATGAGTATTAGTACTAGTTTAGTACTATATTGCTATATTACAACAGTACTGTATTAGTTATTTTCAAATACTTAAATATTTTTAGGGTGTAAGACAATTAAAACCCGCTGTTTACATACTTTTTAACTGAAAGTATTAGGTATACTGTATTAACTTTATTAACTGTATTAAAGCATTGACTCTGAGATACTGTTTTTATTTAATGAACCCTGAGCCTTATTCAAAGTAAGCTTAAATTCGCTATTTCATTTATTAATCAAAGTGCTACTACTGCGCGACAGCAATGTTTTATGTTTTATTCTTTTAATCATAGTTTAGGATTTATTTGAATATAATTTCAGTCTTTTCAGAGCTATATATTCACTGCTCTGTAATAGTCTATAAGCATGATTATTACTGTAAATTAAATTAGATTTTTACGAAAATACCATACGTGTTTATGTTTTGTTTCTGTTTTCAAAGCCAAAAAATGTGTCAGGTCGAGTTTCCCGCAGTGCCGAGTTATCGAGGGTCCAGTTTTTTCGGGGTTCTAATGTTGATCATATGACTCTAAAATTTAGAAAATTTCCCGTGGCAAGAGTATGGACCCCCCCCCCCCCCCCAATATTTTATATAAGTCGGCGCCCCTGAGTGTTTTCCTGATGTTGGCCCAGTGTACTTATAGAAGAAATCGACTACTGACCGGGACTGTGGATTCAATCTTACAGTGCCAGTTAACTACAGAAGGTGCAAAATGGAAAAAAAAGGCTTGCTGAAAATGGTAAAATCTTCCAAAACTTATGGCGTACTAGTTACTTCCGTCGCCACAAGTTCCATGTGATTGTGTTGTAAATAAAAACTAACTGTATTAAATAATTTCGTTTCTACACCCCCATCCCAGAATGTCCCGACGAGGTCCCAGCTACATATGGCAACCCTGCAATGGATGGAATGGTGACGTCCACCAACTAGTCAACAAGATATAATAATAAATCACAGGAAGACACTGGTTGGGCACGTGTTACGACAGTAGTAATTGCTGGAAAGTGTCGTTGAAGAGATTGTGTGAAAAATGACTCTCACAGAGAAAGGCTAGGTGTGAATGTGTAGGGATGACAGCTGATGGTGTGAGGTGCCGCTGTCATGCTTAAGTGAAGCCGACAAATAACGGCAATGGAGAACTGCGTCCAGTGACGGGACAATAACAACAACAACTAGACGTTAATTCAAAAAAATACGCCCAGCTCAAACCGTAATCAGTTCACGGATACTATAACAATCCGAAGCATAAGGTACGGCAGAGCAAAACGAAAGGGAAATCCAGTGTTTTGAAGCTAATGGAATTAACTTTTGGAATGTAGTAGAAACAAGAGTCAGTATTCAGTGGAACTGGCGTCCTGTGTGTTCCGTCCTTGTTTACCACAAATATCGCGCATCTGCCTTCATTTGCACTGTGAATGCAGAGCATGTGAGAAGCCCTAGGTATTTGTACTCTGCCGCATCGAGGCTAAACACACAGATTCTGTTTCTGCACCCACTCGCTGTCTGTTGTAGGAGTCCCTGTGCAGAAGCAGCTAACGTAGGTCGATGGATCCGTGCCTGTTGTTGATGTGAGGCTGTAAGAAACTATCCAGTGAGTCGGCTAACGCCCCCAACACTAACAAGCGAGCAGTCAGATAATAAACAGAGATGCCGGTGACTCTTTAATGAACACACGGATCACATAACGAACAAAGCCACATACTTTCTTAATGAACACACGGATCACACAGCAAACAAAGCTGCACACTGTTAATTAGCGATGTAATAAATGTTCGGCTATAATGTCACACGTAATGCAGTTAAAATTTGTTAAGTTTGTCAATTTCTTGTTCATAAAACTTAGCAAAAATTACAAACACGTATGAAAAATAAATAAGATGTTAAATGTGCAGCCTTTCGCCTAAACCGTACCGTACAACTGCACTTTTAACAATCGCACTCGACGGATACCCTGCTTCTCTAACAACTGAAGTGGCCAGCCCGAAATACCGCTCAGCGCTCATTCTTGAAGCGCCGAAGGTTCACGAAGTGTATCCTCTGCATTGCGTAATACTAAAGTTGTTAAAATGGACAGGAGTCTGAATACTTAGTATCAAAATTCACTACTGCGACCATCATATATACGACACTCAGCAAAACCAGAACTGTTATTGTAAGAAACATTAATGAAGGACTGTCTACACCTCACTCCACTCTCCATCGTACGGCAGATGTGATTCACTTTCTCAACTGCGAATGAGGATTAGGAAAGAATGCTACGGCTCATAGATCCAGAAACGTCACAAAGAACATTTTGGATACTGGTGTCATATTGCAGTAGACGATGACAAAACTGCTTTATGAAATAAAGTTTAATGAAGCATATTGCACAACCTTCACTGCGTTATGAAGCACATACCGTTATACTCTTTTCCAGTGAGTCCCCATCTAGACACGAGGAATTTCAGCGAAATTAAATAACGCTATATAAACCGTTGATAGAAGCAAATATCCAATTTGTCCGAAACAAATATGGCACCCAAAAGTAATACCAGCTTTCATCTGCGGGTCTGCGTTGCTCAAACACTGGCAGAGAAAATGAACAAGCAGCGCCCATGAACAAGCAAATGCACGTTCACAGCAGAACCTCGCTCCCGTCATTTTGCTGGCAGCCACACATTTCCTTTAGAGCAGACGCTGTATCACTAGACCACATAGCGGTTTAGTGTTCGGCGATAATGCAACGTAACTGACGTTTTGTTATTAGCAAAACACTTGGTTAATTATCAGTTCTTTGAATTCTTTTGGCGTTGAAGTTATTTGATATGAGTCCTGTTACTAAAACGAAATTTTAGGTTTTGCGTTATACGGACATAAAGAGTTCGAACTATAGGGATTTTCTATACATGAGTTATCGTCAGAGGGATTGTAATTTTTAAAACGTTTCATGTGCTAGAAGAAGCGTACGAAAGACTTGATTCAAAGCTATAGGCTCTGTATGTATATCTACTATACATGTATACTCTGCTGCATCGCAGAAACCATTGTACCACGTAATTATCTGACTTTCTTCCTGATCTGTTCGCTTATGATGCATTGAGGGCATGACTTCCTAAGCCCCTCTTCACCGGAACGAATAGAAGCGGCCAAAATCGAACGCCCACTCGGAGACAATTCACCAGCGTTCAATACCGTCCGCTTTATCTGTGAACAGGCGTTTACACTAGAGGGAACGGAATAGAACAGGCATAGCCTATCAACACTGTGTTATTGTTTCTTGGCGGTAATAATCGTCACACAGGCGTCAACGCAACAATGCTAGGGCTTCAATGAAAAATTATGATATTCAGAAAGGCTGTACTTCACATGGTGAGCACATTGGTTTTGACCAAGTAAGTGAAATGTGTATTAAAGGAAGAATTTAGGTGGCTCAGTTTCTACCTAAACGAGGAATTAGTTAAGGTAGTGCTCTTAACGCAGAATTCCAGCAGTAGTCCAAAGCGTCGCACATGGTTTGGATGACGCTTTTCGCTGATGGTTCAAATGGCTCTGAGCACTATGGGACTCAACTGCTGTGGTCATTAGTCCCCTAGAACTTAGAACTACTTAAACCTAACGAACCTAAGGACATCACACACATCCATGCCCGAGGCAGGATTCGAACCTGCGACCGTAGCAGTCGCACGGTTCCGGACTGCGCGCCTAGAACCGCGAGACCACCGCGGCCGGCGCTTTTCGCCGACTTCCCATTAGTAGAGGCGGATATTTAAAATGAAATCACTAATTACCGACGACCAACGTAACCCGAAGAAGCCTAGCATTTACACTTGGTAATTAGCAAACCTGAGAAGATTACGTTAATGATTATTTTGCATTTCAACAGCCGCCTGGTGCATGTCTTCTTATTCGACGCCAGTTTGCCGATTGTCGCGCCGATGATGATCAGTTGCTGATGAGGGCAACACGCATACAGTTCCGAGCCATGAAAACACTAGCCTGGCCTGGAATAGAATCTGGGCCCCAGTGATCGAGAGTCAGCAACGCTGAACACAATGTTTGACCCGAAGCTGGTTTTATGAACAACCTGAACTAGTTATCAGATATTAAGACTGATTATTATTTGCGATCTAGACAATTAAAAAAAAACTGTAACGCATTTAAAAGTTTTTTGGTGAATGAAGAGGTCAACAAAATACGATTAATTAAATGTGAAACGTAGATACGATTCGTTGCTTAGGCTGCTTGATGACATCTTCTGCAGGCTCCGTAAACGGCAGGTAGTGTGGTAACATATAACCATTATTATCATCAAAAATCTCCAGCATAACATGACGCGTTAGCCATGCAATTACAGATCCCGTGCACGTAATCATCGAGACTTATCATGTCTTTCGCATAGTTTTTATTTTAATCAGTAGAACAGATATATATTAACACTCGTTTACTTTCAAGGAAATTTATTGTGCTTTTCCTTTTGCTTATTCACTCTGTGCCCACTTGACACGAATAATCAGATAGGATTGATAGAGGAAATAGAGTAGATGTAGAGAAGAGCACCATGTTTCATTAGAGGTTCATTTAGCAGTCATAGAGACACTCAGCCTGTTATAGTGGCAGACGCAGCAAGACAGGCGCTCTGCATGACAGTGTGATTTACTGGTAAAATTCTAAGAGTATACTTCCTAGAAACCAATACACAGGGTGTACATAAAGTCCGGGAACACTTTCAATTATTTATCGCACAAGAACTAAACACTGTACAGATCTCATACGTATTGCATTTTGAAGAGAAACCCTGAAAGTTGTATTTACAAACATTCGATATGCGAACCGTGAGTGACCTGGCAGGCGTCAATACGGTAATCGACTTCTTGCCATACCCGTTCCAGCATGGCATCGTCGACTGAGGCAGTCGCTTCCCGTATTCTCTCCCGGTTCTCTGCTACATCACGTGGTAGAGGCGGTACATACACCAGATCTTTAATGTGTCCCCACAGAAAAAGGTCAGACGGAGTGAGATCTGGTGATCGGGGAGGCCATTTCATGAAACAGCTGTCCCCTTCTGTAGCACGGCCGATCGATCGATGCGGCAGTTCCGCGTTCAGGTACCCACGAACTTCACGATGAAAATGGGGTGGAGCCCCATCCTGCTGAAAGATGAACAGAGAGCCCGATTGCATTAGAGGCATCCTTTCAACAGTTGTAGCTCACTTGTTTTTGTCGAACTCCAACACACAGAAAGCTCGCTCCGCATCTCAACTCGCCATGTTTGCGACTAGCGCTAGCTATCGGCAAATTACCAAACTACGCTGTGACGGTAGGCATGAAAAAAAGAAAAGGGGGAAAGTGACACTCGTACGCAAGTACCCTACGCCAAACAGCGTGAATTGCGGAGTATGCATGTAGATGTAGATCTAATGAACTTATCGTCTCTCTCACGTCCCCAGCGGGATCTTTGAGTGCTTCGTAATTTTCTACCGATTATATTTCTTTTCCTTCGAACCCTGGAGCACGTATGATATCTGATTTCTGTCAAACACTGTCTCTTAGAACCATTCCATCGCGCGCGGAGCTCGTATCAACTACAACAAAACGGAGAGGACGCGAACTTCCATTTATGGTTCAGAGAAAAGAGGACAACCAGCGCAACACGAACGAACAATAGCGAATGCGAACCGAATACGAGTGAATACCGCTTGTTCACTCGCGTCTAGCCTCTACACCAGAAGAAATTCTCATTCGCTGTTGCCCGTTCGCTTCGGTGCACAGGCAACTTTCAATAACTCCATGACATCTCTTTAAGTTACTCCAGTCGCATCTGCACGGTCAGTATGAGATCGACACGCAGAAGGCTGTGGTATATATTTGTATTTTACTCTTAAATTTGGTTCTAAAAATTTTATAACTATTGTAAGTGAGTAGCCTTTACGCGCGGCCGGCCGGAATGGCCGAGCGGTTCTAGGCGCTACAGTCTGGAACCGCGCGACCGCTACGGTCGCAGGTTTGAATCCTGCCTCGGGCTTGGATGTGTGTGATGTCCTTAGGTTAGTTAGGCTTAAGTAGTTCTAAGTTCTAGGGGACTGATGACCATAGCAGTTAAGTCCCATAGTGCTCAGAGCCATTTGAACCTTTACGCGCGCGTGTGTGTGTTATCGTAAATACAAACCTGGGAATGCGAACTGACAACTTAAACGTACTACTGAGCCCAAACCGGAACCCCTTACATGGAACTGAAAAGAATCCTGTGAGTGTCAAAACCAATACCATTCATAAGCAAATATACAAGCTAACCAATAATTTCACGCTCGGTAGACTTGGTAAGTGCGAGCTGTTTGAAAAAAAGTAACTGTATATTAAAAAAACAGGCTGTAATATTGACCTGTATAAGAATGTAACCTGAAACATACGAAAATTTCTGCACTGACAAATGGCCTTGGTAAAATGAAGAAACTGACACAACCTACATTGTGCAAAGGAAACGAAACAATCACGTACTATAAATCTCACCTGCAAAGTGAAGTAGTGGCAGAAATAGCAACACAGCAAGACTCAGTATCACTTAAAAAAATACCGCTAAAAACTAACTACAGTTGGTCCAGGGAAATGGGGTTCATAATCTTGACACAGAATACTAATGAAACACATGGCTCAACCTTTAAGTACTGAAATTTCACTTAGGAAGGACCTTACTAAAGAAAACAATTATAGACTCTAATATGAAAATTTATTTAATCTAATACGTAACTTCCATGGCACAGTAAGTTAACTCAGAAGATCAATCTACAGAATAATTATCAAAAAGTCGAGTGTGACGAGGGTGAAGTGGACCAACAATACAAGTCTATAAACATTTTATCTTATCAAATAATACCTTGTTCTTCATTTCGAAACCTTTTTTATGTCCGTATTCTATTCAACCATTGTTCTGAGTCATCATTCCTCCTCGTAATAAATATCCATCTCATGTAGTACACTGTACACTCCACGAATCCCGTCTGCTGCACACCACAGCTTTCCACTACTGGCCATCAAAGATTCTACAATTCCACAGTGCTGCCATCGCAGACACAGTTACTCTTGCCTGACTGTTTCTCTGACCACAGTTCTTTAAATACATCATTTTCCTTTAGAAATATTAACACATCCAATAACATCATCAAAAATGGCTATTTTACACTATGCTTTCGCGAAGTAGTTAACGTTTGCCTTCAAGCGTTCGCCAGAACAAGGTTTTTATTTGTGTTGCGCCCTTCCGTAGGTCAAACAAATCTGCGACCATTCGTGCAGCCAGTACTTGAACACGTTCAGCATCCCATATTGGTGTGGCTCCCACACACCTGAGGAATATTATAGGAACGGTGACACGACTGTAGTCTCCTTTGCAAATTGATAACATTTTCCCACCATCCTACGACTGGATCGATGTCTGCCACATGCTTCATTTGCTACTGATCCTATGTAATCATTTTCATAACATCACACATAGTTTTACCCCGTTTTTCTATGAGCTGCGTGACTGCAGTTGTGACTCGTTGGTATTTTAGTCATAGGATACCACTTCCTTTTCATTTTTGTAGAGTGCAGAATTTTGTATTCCTGAAGCAAGTTGCACATCTTTATACTACTTTGAAATCAATGAAGTACATGAATTGTATTCACATTTTCGAATATGGGGAACCATCAGATTTACAATGGAATGACGACAATGAAAATTTGTGCCACACCAGAACTCGAACCCTTATTACAATCTCATCGCAAGCGGTCGCCTTACCACTAGGATGTACAAGCAGGAATCACGGCCTGGGGCCTTATTCTGTATCTTTTGTACTGATCGGTGCAGTAGGTTAGCTTCGGTAGTGACGTTATTTCCGGTTCTTTATCCGAAGTTCCCATTCAGTAAGCTCCCCCCATGAACCATGGACCTTGCTGTTGGTGGGGAGGCTTGCGTGCCTCAGCGATACAGATAGCCGTACCGTAGGTGCAACCAAAACGGAGGGGTATCTGTTGAGAGGCCAGACAAACGTGTGGTTCCTGAAGAGGGGCAGCAGCCTTTTCAGTAGTTACAAGGGCAACAGTCTGGACGATTGACTGATCTGGCCTTGTAACAATAACCAAAACGGCCTTGCTGTGCTGGTACTGCGAACGGCTGAAAGCAAGGGGAAACTACGGCCGTAATTTTTCCCGAGGGCATGCAGCTTTACTGTATGATTAAATGATGATGGCGTCCTCTTGGGTAAAATATTCCGGAGGTAAAATAGTCCCCCATTCGGATCTCCGGGCGGGGACTACTCAAGAGGACGTCGTTATCAGGAGAAAGAAAACTGGCGTTCTACGAATCGGAGCGTGGAATGTCAGATCACTTAATCGGGCAGGTAGGTTAGAAAATTTAAAAAGGGAAATAGATAGGTTAAAGTTAGATTTAGTGGGAATTAGTGAAGTTCGGTAGTAGGAGGAACAAGACTTCTGGTCAGGTGACTACAGGGTTATAAACACAAAATCAAATAGGGGTAATGCAGGAGAAGGTTTAATAATGAATAGGAAAATAGGAATGCGGGTAAGCTACTACAAACAGCATAGTGAACGCATTATTGTTGCCAAGATCGATACGAAGCCGACACCTACTACAGTAGTACAAGTTTATATGCCAACTAGCTCTGCAGATGACTAAGAAATTGAAGAAATGTATGATGAAATAAAAGAAATTATTCGGATAGTGACGGGTGACGAAAATTTAATAGTCATGGGTGACTGGAATTCGGTAGTAGGAAAAGGGAGAGAAGGAAACGTAGTGGGTGAATATGGATTGGGGCTAAGAAATGAAAGAGGAAGCCGCCTGGTAGAATTTTGCACAGAGCACAACTTAATCATAGCTAACACTTGGTTTAAGAATCATGAAAGAAGGTTGTATACATGGAAGAACCCTGGAGATACTGACAGGTTTCAGATAGATTACATAATGGTAAGACAGAGATTTAGGAACCAGGTTTTAAATTGTAAGACGTTTCCAGGGGCAGAAGTGGACTCTGACCACGATCTATTGGTTATGACCTGTAGATTAAAACTGAAGAAACTGCAAAAAGGTGGGAACTTAAAGAGATGGGACCTGGATAAACTGAAAGAACCAGAGGTTGTACAGAGTTTCAGGGAGAGCATAAGGGAACAATTGACAGGAATGGGGGAAAGAAATACAGTAGAAGAAGAATGGGTAGCTTTGAGGGATGAAGTAGTGAAGGCAGCAGAGGATCAAGTAGGTAAAAAGTCGAGGGCTGGTAGAAATCCTTGGGTAACAGAAGAAATTTTGAATTTAATTGATGAAAGGAGAAAATATAAAAATGCAGTAAATGAAGCAGTCAAAAAGGAATACAAACATCTCAAAAATGAGATGGACAGGAAGTGCAAAATGGCTAAGCAGCGATGGCTAGAGGACAAATGTAAGGACGTAGAGGCTTATCTCACTAGGGGTAAGATAGATACTGCCTACAGGAAAATTAAAGAGACCTTTGGAGATAAGAGAACCACTTGTATGAACATCAAGAGCTCAGATGGAAACCCAGTTCTAAGCAAAGAAGGGAAAGCAGAAAGGTGGAAGGAGTATATAGACGGTCTATACAAGGGCGGTGTATTTGAGGACAATATTATGGAAATGGAAGAGGATGTAGATGAAGATGAAATGGGAGATACGATACTGCGTGAAGAGTTTGACAGAGCACTGAAAGACCTGAGTCGAAACAAGGCCCCCAGAGTAGACAACAGTCCTGACAAAACTCTACCATCTGGCGAGCAAGATTTATGAAACAGGCGAAATACCCTCAGACTTCAAGAAGAATATAATAATTCCAATCCCAAAGAAAGCAGGTGTTGACAGATGTGAAAATTACCGAACAATCAGTTTAATAAGCCACAGCTGCAAAATACTAACACTAATATTTACAGACGAATGGAAAAACTAGTAGAAGCCGATCTCGGGAAAGATCAGTTTGGATTCCGTAGAAATACTGGAACACGTGAGGCAATACTGACCTTACGACGTAACTTAGAAGAAAGATTAAGGAAAAGCAAACCTACGTTTCTAGCATTTGTAGACTTAGAGAAAGCTTTTGACAATGTTGACTGGAATACTCTCTTTCAAATTCTAAAGGTGGCAGGGGTAAAATACAGGGAGCGAAAGGCTATCTACAATTTGTACAGAAACCAGATGGCAGTTATAAGAGTCGAGGGACATGAAAGGGAAGCAGTTGTTGGGAAGGGAGTAAGACAGGGTTGTAGCCTCAATCTGTATATTGAGCAAGCTGTAAAGGAAACAAAAGAAAAATTCGGAGTAGGTATTAAAATCCATGGAGAACAAATAAAAACTTTGAGGTTCGCCGATGACATTGTAATTCTGTCAGAGACAGCAAAGGACTTGGAAGAGCAGTTGATTGGTATGGATAGCGTCTTGAAAGGAGGATATAAGATGAACATCAACAAAAGCAAAACGAGGATAGTGGAATGTAGTCGAATTAAGTCGGGTGATGCTGAGGGAATTAGATTAGGAAATGAGACACTTAAAGTAGTAAAGGAGTTTTGCTATTTGGGGAGAAAAATAACTGATGATGGTCGAAGTAGAGAAGATATAAAATGTAGACTGGCAATAGCAAGGAAAGCGTTTCTGAAGAAGAGAAATTTGTTAACATCGAGTATAGATTTAAGTGTCAGGAAGTTGTTTCTGAAAGTATTTGTATGGAGTGTAGCCATGTATGGAAGTGAAACATGAACGATAAATAGTTGGGGCAAGAAGAGAATAGAAGCTTTCGAAATGTGGTGCCACAGAAGAATGCTGAAGATTAAATGGGTAGATCACATAACTAATGAGGAAGTATTGAATAGGATTGGGGAGAAGAGAAGTTTGTGGCACAACTTGACCAGAAGAAGGGACCGGTTGGTAGGACATGTTCTGAGGAATCAAGGGATCACCAATTTAGTATTTGAGGGCAGCGTGGAGGGTAAAAATCTTAAGAGGGAGACCAAGAGATGAATACACTAAGCAGATTCAGAAGGATGTAGGTTGCAGTAGGTACTGGGAGATGAAGAAGCTTGCACAGTATAGAGTAGCATGGAGAGCTGCATCAAACCAGTCTCAGGACTGAAGACCACAACAACAACAACAACAACAACAAGCTTCTTAGGCCTGTTACCGATCGGTCCTCCTGCCGATTTTTCGGCAACTGTACCGAGAGGTTTTGGATTTCGGTATGGCCCTCTCGTTCGGTTCAGTGTGGCTTATTTACTCCTAGAATTTGTTGTTTTAAACATAATGAGATGTTTTAGCTTCGGATTTAGTGAAAGTGTTAGTGAAGAATCGCCACAATGCGTCCGGGTGGAAAGTGAGTTAATAACAGACTATTTTTCTGTATTAGAAATATGATTTGTATTATTGTTGCTATGAATGTTTTGTTCAATATTCTCAAAATACCTGTTATTTTTGTAATTAAGAGTTTAAAAAATCATTAAATTTCGAAAGGTCAGCTCTGCTTACGTATATCACATGAGTGTTAGCTGAAATTACTAGTGACTTCGCGTACTTTTTTTCGCAAATGGTTTACTTATTAACTATCGAAACGTGTGTAAAGCTTTTAAGTAACAATGCAAAGGAATTTTGTGTAGCGTGATAAAGGAAACCTTCCAAAATTTCATGCATTTACGGCTTACTCCCCCATCATTCGGCAACAAGGTCAGCCTGTGTCTCTCTTGAGGAGAATTATGTGGAATAAAAGGACTGAAGGCATGCGAATTATAATAGCCTATCATACCGCTGGGTAAGAGAGCATATTTTTCCCTCTTCGCGTTTGTAACACATTCTGAGACTTTGTTAATCGTCGAATTTCAGCATTTTTCTGAAATATTCGTTGCTATTTACACATAAGAGCTCGCTTTCTCAGTAACGAGTATCTTCGATTTGATGACTTCCATATGTTCAAGAAATGACAGATGAAATTGCTATGCGTGAAACAACTGACAGTCACATTTATACTTTTTTGTCACAAATAATTCACTTTTTTTCTGAATACGTAGCGATTACCGGGAGTGTGGTCAGACAGGAATCTAAGAGCACAACTTAAATTACAACGAATTAAACTACCAGCAACTGTCTTTATATTCTAGATTGTTACAAGTATTTATCTGTGATCGAATCCTTAACAACAGTAGGCAGAGATGAAAGATGCCCGCCACCATATTTTCAGACTACATCACCATATATGAAACATTTTGATTTATAAGATGCGTGTCCGCCCCCGATAGCTGAGTGGCTGCCGGGAATTCTAAGGGCCCGGGTTCCATTCCCGGCTGGGTCGGAGATTTTCTGCGCTCAGGAACTGGGTGTTGTGTTGTCATAATCATCATCATTTTCATCCCGATCGACGAGCAAGTCACCGAGGTGGCGTCAAATCGAAAGACTTGCACCCGGCGTATGGTATACCCGGCGGGAGGCCCTAGTCACATGACATTTATTTTTATTATCAGATTCGTGGTATAAACTACAACGAAATTCTATAGCTGCACTCGCCACACGCTCTTGAAAATGAATTCTTTTTTTTTTTTTTTTTTTTTTATTTTGTTGTTATGAACCAAATCGTTGATGTATCATGTAGGGAAGTAGGCAATTTCGTGATTTGGATCTCTAGGAGCAAGTTACAACGACATTCTATGCATCTTCTTATTCTTTGACTCTCTCTTAAACAATTTTTAGGGTTCGTGGAGATGTGTTCCGTCAGTGCAACTAATTAAAGGCAGTTTGTTTATTGGCATACGCGTTTCTCTTCTTTTATTTTTGTAGCATCTTCACGAATAGAAGAAGCGAAACGCATATGGTGATATTCACGAATAAAAGAAGTGAAAAGCGTACGACAATAAACAAGCTGCCTTCAGTTAGTTGTATAGACGGAATGTACCTCCATGAATTTTGAAGCAACTAAGGAACAACGGAAAATAGAAAAAAATGACGAATTTTTCAGGTGTTTCTATAGATGTATTTGTACAATGTGGTACTACACTCCATTCCTAACTCATATTCCTAAACGTAAAATCCAAAACAAGGCGTCGATGCGAATGAGAATAAAATGACATAATGTGACATTTATGACAGTTTCCAGAACACAGTCAATATTCTATCGTTATCATGCATTCGTGGAAGCACGTTATCAACGAAATTTGAAAAATATTAAGTACTCTAACCACACTTCTCGGTACTGTGAAGAATAGCGTGCCCTTGTCGGCTGCTAGCCCTCAAGTTCGTGCCGCTGTGGCGCTGCAGTGCGTATGCACGAATCTGAGGCAGACTGCTTTTGATTGGTTGGCACGAGGAGAACTGCCAACAACGTTTGGGTTCCCTAGGACCGTTTGGCATCGCTTCCGAATTGCTTACAGAGTAATGTTCTTCGAAAACAACACCGCTCTGTACCGAACCGATCGGCAAAATGGCGGGAAGATACAGAATAGGGCCTCAAGCCCAAACTTCCATAAGTCGTTAACCACATGTCAACAACCTTCACTATTACACTCATTATGTATATTTCTGTGCAGGGAGACATTTTTATTGAAAATCGTTTGTCAGCTGTTGGCAGATAAATACGAGTCTGCAGTGCTTGTATAGTATACACATCCGAAGGAACTTTGCGCCGTACTTCTAAAAAATACAGGTACTGCAATACGGTACTTTAAAATCTTATCAAGATCTGACTGAAAATTTGTGCAGAGTTCTTGATATGGTACTTTATTACAAATGTTTCATTAAAAAAACTCAGTATATTATCTGGAATGTCTGCCTCACCATAATTATAAAACATTAACAGCAAGGGCTCCAACACACTTCCTTGAGGCGCTCCTAACATTTCTTCTACATCTGTCGACGACTCTCTTCCAAAATAACATACTGTGTCCTCCTCACCGAGACAATCATACTCTAGCTACAAATTTTCTCTGATGCCCAATACAATCTTACTTTCGGTCTGGTACTGAGGCAAATACTTTATGAAACTCAAGAAGTATTTCATATGACTGACTACTCAGATCTATGGCTTTCTGGAAGTCATGTCAGAATAGCATCAGTTGGGATTTGCATGACATGTATTCGGACTCCATGCTGGTTGGCATGGCGGAAGTAATTCTATACATAATGCTTCTTTAGTTCTACAAACGTTTTTATTAACTGTGCGGATTTCTAGGTATGTTGACATCCTCCTGGTTCTGCATGTACAGTCTACGGTAGGAAGGGTACAGATAATGAGCAGTTTTAGACATCATTGCTACTCTCTGCCAGGCTCTTACGTGTGAATTTCTGGGTAGTCATGTAGATGTAGATGTAAAAATGAGAGATAATGGATATAACGTCAGTTAACTGGCAGGATAAACCTCACTAAAATGGACAGAATAAGGATTGAGTCGGTGAGAGAAGTAGTGAAAGAGAAGCTCGTGCAAGAGGCCATAGAATAGACGATGTTAAGATGGTGTCGGCATGTTAAAACAGTGTGAGATGGCGGGACCTGAGACAGATACATTAAATGACAATAAGATGTCGAAGACCTAGAGAAAGACCTAGAGATACAGATCGTTGGAGTGAAGTAATGTTTGACGAAGAGAGACTGGGACACAGCAGAGAGAGAAATTAGGTAGGAAGACAGCAAGATGTTCCAAACGGAAGATGATGATTACGATGGTGTTAAATGGACCAAATTACAATGTGGAGGAAGCAAACAATGGGGTCAGGTATCGAGAGTGAGTCGCAAAACGGTGCAGCATTCTGCTAAAGACAAGAGGGTTGATGGTGTCCAGACCATTTATAAACTGCACTGCACTGCACGATTTTGAAACGTCACAGTCCAGCTCTGTTCTTGAAAGATCCAAGCGCCAATTCTGCGCTAATCAGCGTCCACTATTATCGATTTCAGAACGACCGTAAAAAAGCTAGACTGAACACTGGCCAGAACAACTTGTGCAAGAGCGATAATTTAGATGAAACGTCTTTTGGGCCATTCATATATGACTATCAGTTCTAAACATTTAAACCAGCTTTCATCTGCGGACTTGCGTTGCTGAAACACTGGCAGAAAAAATCAACAAGCAACGCCCATGAACAAGCACGCTATTTGTTTAGTCACCGCTCATCACAAGCTCTCCATCCGTATAACTATTCCTAGCTAATGTCGACATTAATCTCACTAATATTCAACGTAAAAGGTGCTCCTCTCGAATTATCACTGATTTGACAAGGCTCCAGTGATCACTGACTTCTTGAATAACACGCAGCGTTGTCAGTGAAGCTCATTTATTAGCTGTTTTCCATGGGACAGCCACTAAGTCAAGTGAATGTAGGCCCCAGTACTCACGTAATTTGACGTACTCGCGGGAAACTAGTTAGAGTATTTCATAACCTGAGGCACCCAGCTTGCGATGTCTTCTGATTAGGAAGCAGAGAGGCTGGAGTTTAGGGGCTGGTAGTACGAAGAAATAACTGTCGCAAGAAGAGTTGCGTTAGCCTGAAGGACTGGCTCTCTACTGCTGTTTGACCGTCTATACAGACGTCTTGGAGCAGCACCGCCCGTGGAATGTATACTAACTGTGTAAGTTGGCTACTTCTGTGTTCAAATGGTTCAAATGGCTCTGAGCACTATGGGACTTAACTTCTGAGGTCATCAGTCCCCTAGAACTTAGAACTACTTAAACCTAACTAACCTAAGGACATCACACACATCCATGCCCGAGGCAGGATTCGAACCTGCGACCGTAGCGGTCGTGCGGTTCCAGACTGAAGCGCCTTTAACCGCTCGGCCACTCCGGCCGGCACTTCTGTGTTCGCAGCGCTGTGTAGCGCTTTGCATTTGACTGCGCTTTCTTTGTAAGAGACTCTGTGGCTCGTTGGACTTGTTGTTGGAAGTTAATCGCCAGTGGTGTTGGGCAGTTGGAAGTTAGTCGCCATCAGTGAAGGAAGTACTGTTGGGCAGTTGGTGAACAGCCAGCTCATTGTAGCGTCGAAACCTGGTCAATTTTGATTTAATATTTGTGACCGAGGGCTTATTTGTTTTAATATACATCATTTGGTTTGCAACAAAATCTTTCCTTTGCTAACCACATGCCTATTAGTAGTTAGTGGCTTTAGTAGTTAGAAACTTTTATTTAGCTGGCAGTATTGACCCTCGCTGTATTGCAGTAGTTGGCGTAATGAAGATTTTTGTGAGGTAACTGCTTAATGAAATGTATAGGTTATTGTTAAGATTTCATTTTAGTCAGGGCCATTCTTTTGAATTATTCATTTGAAGTCAGATCGTAATTTTTTTTGAGCAGTCACATTGCGTTGCGGTAGAATGTTGTGGGTCAGTGTTGAGATTGTAAAAAAAAGGAAACGGAAAGTAGGCTGAGTACATTGTTTTACTCAGCTGGTTCAGAATCAAATAACGTAGAAGTTTTATCTTCTCAGTCATTATGCAATTTAATTACAGACACACACATTTAAATAAAGAAGTTTCAACTGGATTGCGATGCTCGCCATCATTCTTCGCTGCGTACGATAAACAAAAGCTACCCCTCCATTGTTCGCAATGTCGCTCTTTCACGCTTTTGTTTCGGTTAAATTTTCGGTTCTTATCGTTTCGGGAGTGAATTCGAAGCCAACGCGTTTTTTTTTTTTTTTCACCTTAAGCAACACGCATTTTCCCACAGTTGGTCCTCAGATCAACTTGAGTTTGACTGTACCAATCTTAAAAGCAAGGTTCTCTCCCCATTCTCGCATGAGAATTATTGTTCGAAATTTACTCATGTTCAGGCATATTAGCCAGTTACTCTGGTTGTCTAGAGTGTAACGTATTTTCCCATGCCCCCCCCCCCCCTCCATTCTCCAACCCCATCCCTTCCCAATCTCTTCAGCGCTTAGTAATTATTTATCTAGAGAACAAATGTTTGAACTGAAGTTTGTTAGTTGTCTTGTTCCTCTCGTTTTCAGCTTCCTACCCACATGCTCCAGGACACTGAACATTAATTAGCATTGGCGAATCACTAGGTCGTACTATTGATGGAATGCGTTAGCATTACCTGCTGCGCATATTGGACAGTTTGCTTGCTTTCTGAGTACCAATAAATTTGATGACGAGCGATAATAACAATGAAAATAATCATGCACCGTCCTTTTATCATTGAAATGCAAAATGAATGTCCGACTGCCAGCGAACTTTGCTGTGGTAGATACGGTACGCTCACAATAAACAGATTACTAATACACTCAGTGAAAAATACTACTTGGAAGCTATGACTAAATAATGTTACGTGCCTGATGGTGAGCCTCCAAAACTCTAACACATACTCCAGCTTAGCGCGTAATTTGCAACTGAAGGTGGATTATTTCGGGCCATATCGCACATATTTTTGCTGTATTTTTTGAGATTAAAGTAGAATACGTTACTGTCCGACCAGCGCTCATAAATGCAGACAGCAGAGTGGCGTCCTAGGTCAAAGTGATACACGCGCCACGTTTGGCCAGCCGGTCTGCCGCAGAGGGTGGACGGCGCACTTGTTGCTGGGATGTCCGACCTCGCTCACGAGTCCCACTGTTGGGCCACCGAACGTTGACGTCACAGGGCAGAACACGCTGCCAGCCCCTTGCGGACACTCGGCTGCGGTCATTGGGAGCGCGGCTTCTCTGCTGTAGTCTCCACGGAACGGGCGGCTCCAGTGTAGACGCTGCTCTAGTACTGTATACGGAATAGTGTTTCGCTCCTAAGAGTCATCAGGAGTTTCACCTCCGGTGTTTTGCTATTATTTGCAATTTAGTTTTTCCAGTTATAGAAAGAGTCGGTCCAAACAAATAGTGCTAATCACATGTCTCATGAGACGACCATTGTTAACAGAAAGCGTCGGTTTGTTTCCCGTTACAAAGAAAATGATTTTTAAAGCGGAGTTTTAGGTTTCCACTTGATCGAGTGGTCCCAGATTTGTGCGAATAGTGTTAGTAGCAACTAAATAATAAATTCAAACGTCTTGCATGATGCGGTAGTTTCTCACGCATTCGGTGTTTATGACGTCGTATCTTCTAAGTTAAGTGTCGTATAACGATGTAACTTTTCTGGTACATTCAGTAGTATATTTGAATACTGTCTGCAAAATGTGTCATAATATAGTAGGTAGTAAAGAAATAATAAATTAATACGTCGTAAGCCGGCCGGAGTGGCCGCGCTGTTCTAGGCGCTTCAGTCTGGAACCGTGCGACCGCTGCGGTCGCAGGTTCGAATCCTGGATCGGGCATGGATGTGTGTGATGTCCTTAGGTTAGCTAGGTTTAAGTAGTTGTAAGTTCCAGGGGACTGATGACCTCAGCTGTTAAGTCCCACGGTTCTCAGAGTCATTTGAACCAATACGTCGTGCTTCATGCGGCAGTTTTACTGCATGAATAGCGAAAATGTATTAAGTAACAATCTTTTTTCCTTTCATTATTCTGTGGGGTCATCGGTGTGAAAAGTTTCATATAAGTTGGAAATTGTGTGTAAAGTTTGTTGTAAGTCTCTGAGAGCTCCCATTCTCAAATACTGGATAACTGAAGTATGAGTACTGTAGCATCATGGGCTAAGCTTCTGTTTCACTCCGACCCCCACCCCTTTCATAGATGGATGGTTCTTACCAGAATAAGTATTCTTTCCAGACAGTAAATGATATGTGTACCATGGTTGGTTGACATTGGTTTAGGAGGAGATGTGGAATGTACCAGGTGATTGTAATTAAACTTCCCCATTTGACACGTTATAACATGGAAACTAAGTAACGTACGAGTACCAAACTTGGTAGCTTTAATGTCTTCCCCATTTGACACGTCATTACACGGAAACTAATTAACCTACGAGTACCAAACTTGGTAGCTTTAATGTCTAGATTACGGGGCGCGTGATTTCCTTGCGTCACAGCGCCACCGTCCAGTTCCAACTATGGCCACCAGTTGCCGCGACCAGCCAACGTGATTCATGGTCTCACACATCTGACCTGTCGCAGTGCACTTGTTGACGTGTCAACATGAGCTTGGACAAGAGGAGCAGGGCACTATTGGTGAAGCTCTATTATCAAAACAACAGTAATGCTGCAGCTGCGATTTGAGAATATCACGCCTGAAAGGATCGCGGAAGGGTCCTCTTTCTCCATCTGCTGTGCGAATTGACTCGACCACTGGGCGTCGCTCCGGTAAGAGGCCGACGACCGGTTGCACCACAGGTAGTTCATGAAATCCTGTTGCTATGGCAGACAACGCTGTGCGCAATTCCCAATTGTCACTCAGTGTACGTGCTGTGTTACGACAGTTGAACATCCCGCGGTCCATTGCAAGGAAGGCGCGTCCAATCATTCTCAAATGTTATCCGTACAAGATCCATACCATCCAGCAGCTTGAACCTCAGGACGCACAGCGACGTGTTGACTTCGCTCTCCACTTTCTCTCAAGGACTAACGTTGACGAGGTCTGGCTTTGGACCACCCAACGGACAAACGAAGCTCACTTTCCTCTGACGGGTGAGGTGAACATGCAGAATTGCCGAATGTGAGGATCTTCACCTCCAGTCACTGTGCATGAAGTTCCTCGGTATGGTGAACGTGTGACCGTATGGTGTGGCTTCACGGTTACGTTCATCATTGACCCATTCTTTTTTGAACAGGTTGGTGCTCAAGGACCAAAGACGTGCAGTGTGACTGGCAAGCGTTACTGCGATAAGCTTCGCCAGCATGTCATACCTGCCCTACAGGAGAGAGACTCATTGAAACCAACAGTTTTCATGCTAGATGGAACCCCACCGCACATCACTGGTGAAGTTCTTCGAAACACATTTGGAAACGATCGAATTATCAGCTCATCGTTTCCTAATGTTTGGCCAGCACGATCATCTGATCTCACTCCCTGTGATTTCTGGTTGTGGGGCTACCTGAAGGACAATGTTTACCAGGGTAACATTCACACATGACCTGATCTGAAGCGGAGCATATCAAGAGAGGTGGCCAACATACCTACGGACAGCTCCGTTTTGCTGTGCAACCCTGCGTTTTCAGACTCTTCTGGACACTGATGGGCGCCATATTTAGCCTCTTTTGTAGCAGTAAGGTTACCGGTATGTAGTGTTATGGTGTACCGTAGCAGCACATTAAAAGAGTTTCAGTTTAATAGATTCTGCATTATTTGTGTTCCCCATGTCCTTGGCATTAATGTTACTAACTTTGGTCGTCGTACGGCAATTAGTTTCCGTGTTAGAACGTGTTAAATAGGGAAAATTTAATTATATCCATCCGGTACATATATACATGCGCACGTACGTCTATTTTTATAATTTTTATGGATACTTGTTACTATCGTTAAAATATATGCAATGTCCAAAAACAAAATGCTGGACAAAGAGATGTGCGTCTTTAAAAGCCAGGACACAAGAGTAGTCTCTACAGAAAGCGGCAAGACCGCTTACAGGCAGCAAGATAAACGGTGTAATATTTAAAAATCTCCTTAATGTCATGGTTTTATCTTCCACAGAATTTTTCAAGCATTTATGGAGGTCGACGTAGTGTAAGTGAGATATGTCAACTGGGGTGATACATTGCAGCCACTGTGTGTGTGTGTGTGTGTGTGTGTGTGTGTGTGTGTGTGTGTGTGTGTGTTTGTGTGTGTGTTTATCTCGTCGCTTTTCGGCTGAAACGTCAGTAATAATGTACACAGCGGACGGAGTGCGTTGAATGACGGACTGCGAGATCCACGCAACGAGATTCGCAAACGGGTCAGCTTGCAACAGAAACCGAGAGCGACGCAATCCACTTCCGGCATGTACCCTTGCACTGACATGTCGCATCCTGGGCGCTGACAATCCCCATCCAATTTTCGTTACCGCAATGGCCGTAAGAAAGTGTAAAAGAAACTCGTGGAAGGATTTCTGCCATTCAGTCGTATGCTCACCAGTCAAGGTTTAAATCACGCCCATTTCTGCCGCCCCCTCCGCCCCCCTCCCCCTTACACACACAGAGAACAAGGGGCATGTTGGCGCGGTGGAGATGGTATAGGTAAGAGGAGGCGGTTACGTGGTCTTCCATCACCGACGTAAGCCATAGCAGATGCGACGGGCCAAAACTGAGGATTTCGGGTCACGAGACACATCTAACAGCCTGTAGAGGGAATAATTAATGTTGTGCTTGTCTACCGGGTGATCAAAATGAATTCCGGGGTTTTAAGACTTTGCGGCATTTATTACATTTGCACGGGTAGCTGTAATTATCTACGGCCAGAAGAGGTCTCTTGGGTAGCGTATTTTGTATGTGGCCACGAAAAAATTCAGAGAACAACATTAAGTAAGTGAAAATCACCACTGTCATGTAACTAACACGATGTAATCAGCGCACAGCAGAAAGGTGTGTGGAGGCATGAATGTTAAATGTTGCATATAGAATTGGCGTAATGATGGAAGCACATCAGGATGTAACTATTATGTTTACAACTACTGTAAATATTGTTTACCAGTTATGGGAGTATCGTGTGTGCGTGAATGATTCAGTATGTATCGGAGGGTTGGGCTGTTTTTGGGGGAGGAGATCAGACAGCGAGGTCATCGGTCTCATCGGATTAGGGAAGGACGGGGAAGGAAGTCGGCCGTGCCCTTTCAAATGAACCATCTCGGTATTTGCCTGGAGCGATTTAGGGAAATCACGGAAAACGCAAATCAGGAAGGCCGAACGTGGGATTGAACCGTCGTCCTCCCGAATGCGAGTCCGGTGTGCTAACCACTACGCCACCTCGCTTGGTGTATCAGAGGTACAAAAGGAAGAAATCACGCATGATGTTAGTGTTCAGGTCTAGTTGCACCACACATCTTATGAAGCTTAGTACGCACTGTGATGCATTGTTGAAACCCATTGCCGCAGTTCTGTGTTGTGGACTCCTTATGGCAGTCGTCTTCGCCGTACCACTCAAAGAATCATGTCCACATCTATCTTTAATTCCAGAAACGTTTTGTATGTAAACGTTGCAGAGTTGCTCAAGCAGGTTTTCGGAAAACGTTTTAATTGAAGCATTAAAAGTAAAATACATCGTACTTTGAATTCGCATGTTTTTTCGCTATAGAAGAAAACTGTTGGTTAAAAATATTTTTGATTGTTTGAAATTGTAGACTCACATGACATTGTGAGGTGGTTATCTTTCTGTTATTGGTCATATTTATGCAAAGTTGAGTAACTAACGCACTACCTGTTATTCGAAGAATTTCCACTGAATTGAAAGTGCGAATTGCAATTGCTAAAGTAAGAGAACCAGAAACTGACAATCTGAAACTGTCGTTATATTTCGAAAAGCGTCCCTTAACAACCTGTAGAAGTATTTCGAAATCTTGTGCATCCATCGGCAAGAAATTTCTGAATCCCATTCAAGACGACCGTACCAATGTCTTCTTGATCTCAGAAAGATGTAAATCTCTTTCTTGTCAGCAGAGATTCGTTTACAAGTCTTCTACATAATTTCAAAGAGAATCGTGTTCGCCTATATGTTTGATTCAAGAAATGCTGAAAGGTGAGATATATGTTCCGCTCTTATAAAACTTCCTTTATATAAACGAAGATAAGCTACATACCATGCTGAATAAGAAATAAGGAACTGAAAACCGCAGTTTTTGGATTCTGATCTGATTTTCTCGTAACATGTGCGGCGACAGCTAGACGACGCCAAAGTATTTTCTAGCGCGTTTATTCTTTGAAATAACAGAGATGCATAGATGCATTCTCCATGGTTGTGAGAGTGGTAACTAGGACAGCTTCTGGAGTAGGGATTGAGGGATTTACGTAGTTCTGAGAGATACATATTCTGATTTTCTTCTCGCTAAATCGAGCGAATTAACTTTTGTGCCACTAGCCGTTTGTTTGAATAGAAAGAGAGTGTAAACGGAAAATAATTAAGACGTGGAATCACCGGAGATCTGGACATGTAATGGAGATGGATTTAATACACAATTTCCTTCATAAATAAGGTTTGTGACTTTTTGTTCCGGAGTGAATGAACGAATGAGTTTTTTTCTGAACCATTTGATGATCACGTTGGTCCTGTAGTTAGTGGGGAAGTTTCAGCTGTGTCGAAGAGAGCCTGCAATCACTGAGTCTGTGTTAAATCGTCCAAAAAGGCTTCGTACACATCTGGAATTCGCAATCTTTCGTAAAAGGAACAAATTGTCCACACGATTGATTCTCCCGACTGAATAGAGTGTTTAACAGTAATAATAAATGTAAAGATCTCTTACAGCAAGCCAGCCGCTGATTACCAAGACGAAGGACTCCACCAAAGATCCTATTTGGCTGATTTCACGTAATGAAATATTATATTAAAAACTGTACATAGATAAAGGAGAGAAAGAGAGAGAGCGAATGAAAATAGAGATAATACTAATAATCCTCCATTAGTCTAACTTTCCGCCTGTCTTATCACGGATCAGCCAAGACACGGGAGGCCCTTACATTACTGTATAGATTTATGTGTGAAGGTGAAAGGGTCTTAAAGGCAACAGATACACGTCTATACAGAGAAGACATTACACAAAGTTAGAGGCTAGCTGCATTCATCATCTATTCATAGAGGAAGAGACGACAACTTATTATTATCATGTTAAAATGGCCAATCCGTGACAGGACACGTTTTTGGACGTTGCTAAAATAATTTTGTTCTCTGTTTCATGTCAACTACGACGAGCGAACGTAACTGACGCTTGGAAAAGAGAGGAAAGACTCGCAGGTGATATAATTGGATCTACAAATAAACCCGAAAGACAGCACGCTGGGCGCAGAGAAAAGGCCAGATCTATATTTTTATTATTATAACTTGCTAGTATAGGTGAAGTATACGCTTTCTGTTTAGTGTTATTTGATATTTGAACATTGATTAATTGTGTTCATGTTAGATGTGTGTTGATTACCTGTCCCAGTTGCATTTATCTGTATATGTACATTAAGAAGGTAGACACAGAAGTACTTTTGTGTGAACGGAGATACATATAGTGACAGTAGAAGGGAGTTATATATAGTGACTGTAGAATATTTATATGGTTTTAACTAGGGAAATGTTTAGGATGAGTCAAGCAGAGCAAAGCAGCACGCAACAGCCTTCAGCTGTTAGCACTGATAATAATGACGTAGTAAGAAGTGTTGTAGGACCGATGGCTACAGATAGCGCAATAGAACGCCCTGTAGACACGGCTGGAGGTGTAACAGCAAGTACACAGCAGGGATTAGATCCATTGGTAATTATCATGAGACAGATGCAGATGATAATCGAGAGCATGAATACTTTGAAAACCGATATTAACGCGAAATTAGCCTCAGTTACTGAAGGGCAAAATGATTTGAATACGAAATTAGCATGATTTGAATACGAAATTAGCCTCAGTTACTGAAGGGCAGGAAAATCTGAAAACCGATATTAAAGCACAATTAGTGACCGTCACTCAAACTCAAGAAGAAATTAAATTAGTCCAGACTGAGATTAAGCAGCAGTTACAAGACAGTTTTTCCGAATTAGAGCAGCGGATAGAGGCGAAGACCAAGGAACTCAAAGATCAGGCCGAAGAGACGGAACGAAAATTAACTGCACAAATAGAATTGGTGAAAGTACAATGTGAGGAATCTACTCACCGCGTACGTGTCGAAATGAAGGAGTATGTGGCTATTAAGATAGATACGTACGGGAACAAGTGGAAATGGTTCCGCAATTAGTACAAAAGCAAGATGCCCTGTCATGTGCAATTGCGCAACTACCTGAATTGGCACGTACACAGACTAACCTAAAGGAAAGCGTTGAACAACTGACAGAGCGTCAAGACGTTATAGATCACCGAATTAACGTATTAACGGGTAAATTATCCGAAATCACATTAGAAAACAAAAGGCTAATGTGTGAAAACGTTGAGCAAAATGTTAAGGCAGTATTCCAGAGTTTATCTGGCAAACAGGAAGAAAATTTGTTTGCGAAAGGACTTGAGGAGGTGCGACAGCAGTTAGGTGCTGATTTGGAGCATTGGAAACAAACGATAGAAGAGTCGATTCGCGCTTCACAACAAAGCTCAGAACAAATGAATGCAGGGCAGCAGCAGAAGTTGGCAGCGACTATAGAGCCAGTTACTGCCCATTCGCACACAATACCGACTTGTGTAAGTAATTCAAACATTAAATTACCACAAGCGGGCTGTTCGCGTGAATTCTTATCTAACGGAGATTACGGAAGCCTTTGCCATGCCAAAGAAAAATTGATAAAGCATAAGCAATTCCAGATTTTTAACCCTGACAAAAGGGGGGTCCATCCAATTGTTTTTATTCGAAGTTTCAGAGGAGTGCTACCCAGAAATTGGTCGGAGTGGCAGAAGATCAGTTTTGTTACAGGATATATACAAGGTTCGGGGGCAATCTGGGCCTCGGACATGACTTCTGTTTGCTCGACATATGACGATTTTGAGAAGGTGTTTTTAGCAAAGTTCTGGTCAGAAGGGTACAGGAGCGCCTAAGGCAGGAGGTGCTCTACCCAGAGCCTTTCTCCTTTTCGAAAGGAAGCCTTAGAAAGTATTTCGAAAAATATATAAATAAAACGAGATACTGGGACAGACCTATGCCTTTGCCAGACATAATAAACATACTTAAGGGAAGACTACCAACTAGCATCCGGAATCAATTGATTTACGGCAACGACAAAGACTTGGAGTCGTTCCTCACGACGTTAGACCATATAGATATTATCCAAGAGAACAACCAGAAAGCCCGTAATAACAGATTCCAATATGTGTGGAAGTATGTGTTATGCCAATGGCGATCAATCGACACTTAGAAGGAATGAACAGAGATCGTTAAGTAATGGAGAAACCCGTCAAAATCTCAATAGTAATCCCGGCAATGGTCTTGCGAGGGGCTATTCAAGGAACAACAGGAACGGGAAAAGATACAATCCCGTGTGGGGGAACGAAAGAAATTTCAGACCACAAGCGTGGAATAATAACGATAATAGGAAGTGGAATCAACCGGGAGGAATGAATTCGAATAGCCAACATCAGTGGGGACGGACATCTACGAATCAACCGGTAATTACCGAAGTGACGGATGCTGTCAACCAGCAGACAAATCAAAATCCAACAAACTTGTAAGGACCCACTCGTGCCCCGGAGGAGCGGTCAACAATTGGTTGAGGGGCAACAGGATATGTGTACCCATGTTAACGTATAATGATGGACGATCACTGGCAGATGAACTGACCGAGGACTTAGAACCACAAGATGAGGATAAGGAACAGGTGGCAGTAGCCGAAGTGCAAGTCATTATGGAGACCGTACCTATAGTGGCGGTTTTAGACACAGCTGCAACCACAAATGTTATTTCGGAGGCACTATTCAACAGGATCAGAAATATAAGAAGAGTACCAATTTTTCCAGTCCAAAATTGCAGAATAATAGGCACCGTTGGGGCTCGATCGGCTAATGTAAAGGTGCAGTCACTACTTGGTGTAGAAGTCGGAAATGTAGCAATATTAAGCACATTCCTTGTTGTGAAAAATTTGGTGGTAGATTGAATTATCGGAGTCGACAGCCTACGGCAATACGGATGCAGAATAGATTTTAAAACAGGAAAAATTTGGTTGAATGTTAATAAACAAGAAATTGAGTTGGAGTTGTTGAGAAAAAAAAGCCTTACGAGAAAATATAATTGTGGGATCAGTCTGCAAGTAATCAGGACGGCCCAAAATTCTAAAGAGCACATAATTAATGAGTCAAAGAAGATTTCGGTCATTGCTAATTCTTTTGGAATGAATGTTGCATGTGAAATCTGGTATCCCTGTTCCTTCCACTCTTCCCATTGTGGGCCGCGTAGAAGACCGACTACAAATGTGGACGTCGGGGACATGCAAGATCCGGGGGAGTTTCAGCATCGCAAGATATTGTCCTGGGAACAAGATTGTAAAAACAGAAACTCGAGTTATTTATTGTAAATTTTTTTTATTTTTTATTTTATTTTATTTTATTTTATTTTATTTATTTTTTTTTTTTTTTGCTAGAGGCACAAATCACTCTTCTCCAAATCGTTATATAAATCGATCTCTATCTTTCCTTTAGAGATCAATTTCAAAATTATTTTTTCTCTTCTGTAGGTTTTCCTATCTTCTATGTACCGTAGGCTGGGGGTCTAGGCTTAAGAGGTTTTCCAAGGTTTCCCTGCTTAAGAAAGTTCCGGAACGGGTAGATCCTGATAACAGTCTCATGAAAGATCATCTTCCTTGGTTATGCACAGCAAACGTAACACCTTGATGCACGTAAAAGCAATACAGCCGCGGTACCTGTCTCTTCATTTCTTATGTTTCCAATGTTTATTTTCTTCGTCTGTCTTAAACATAATTAATCTTTTTCAGTCGGAAGACTGACACTCATCACTTCCGGGTTACCCACACTAATAGATAGCTCGCGAAGTGTGTTCCGTAAATCAAAATTAGGCTCACAAACTTCGCTCGCTGCGAGGGGCATTGTAATGTCCCCACAGAAAATACCCTCTACCACGCACCAATTAATCATTGTCAATCAAACCATCCACATTCATTCACTTTGGAAAAGTATCTGATCTGATTTTCTCGTAACATATGCGGCGACAGCTAGACGACGCCAAAGTATTTTCTAGCGCGTTTATTCTTTGAAATAACAGAGATGCATAGATGCATTCTCCATGGTTGTGAGAGTGGTAACTAGGACAGCTTCTGGAGTACGGATTGAGGGATTTACGTAGTTCTGAGAGATACATATTCTGATTTTCTTCTCGCTAAATCGAGCGAATTAACTTTTGTGCAACTACCGGTTTGTTTGAATAGAAAGAGAGTGTAAACGGAAAATAATTAAGACGTGGAATCACCGGAGATCTGGACATGTAATGGAGATGGATTTAATACACAATTTCCTTCATAAATAAGGTTTGTGACTTTTTGTTCCGGAGTGAATGAACGAATGAGTTTTTTTCTGAACGATTTGATGATTACGTTGGTCCTGTAATTAGTGGGGAAGTTTCAGCTGTGTCGAAGAGAGCCTGCAATCACTGAGTCTGTGTTAAATCGTCCAAAAAGGCTTCGTACACATCTGGAATTCGCAATCTTTCGTAAAAGGAACAAATTGTCCACACGATTGATTCTCCCGACTGAATAGAGTGTTTAACAGTAATAATAAATGTAAAGATCTCTTACAGCAAGCCAGCCGCTGATTACCAAGACGAAGGACTCCACCAAAGATCCTATTTGGCTGATTTCACATAATGAAATATTATATTAAAAACTGTACATAGATAAAGGAGAGAAAGAGAGAGAGTGAATGAAAATAGAGATAATACTAATAATCCTCCATTAGTCTAACTTTTCGCCTGTCTTATCACGGATCAGCCAAGACACGGGAGGCCCTTACATTACTGTATAGATTTATGTGTGAAGGTGAAAGGGTCTTAAAGGCAACAGATACACGTCTATACAGACAAGACATTACACAAAGTTAGCGGCTAGCTGCATTCATCAACTTATTATATCTTCTTAAACTATGAAGAAGGCATACAGAAACTTGTGCCACTATATGGCAAGTGCCTACAAAATTTCGGAAGGTATGTAGAAAAGTAGTTTAACAGTTCTAGATTCTTTTACAATATGTTTCTGTACACGTGTATTTTATAAAACCAAACGGAATTTACTTTGTGGACATACCTCGCAGATGATAATCGGTCGGAGCCAAGTCTGGAGAATAAGCCACACGCCCTAGTATTTCCCAACTAAACGCCACGATCGTTTCCCTGGCTCATTTTGTTGTGTGTGATGGGGCTTTATCATGGAGCAATATGACGTTGTGTTGCCTTTTCCAATATTGCGGTAGCTTTTCAGGTAATGCTCAATTTAAATCGATCATTTGCTATTCGTAGTGGTCAGTGTTAAGGGTTTCACCAGGTTTTAGCAGCTCATAACAAATGACACCCTTCTGATCCCACCAAACACAGAGCATTGTCTTCTTTCCAAAGCGATTTGGTCTTGCAGTGGATGTCGATGGTTTGCCTGGATTCATCCATGATTTACGACGTTTAGGATTCTCAGAATACAGGGTTATTACAAATGATTGAAGCGATTTCACAGCTCTACAATAACTTTATTATTTGAGATATTTTCACAATGCTTTGCACACACATACAAAAACTCAAAAAGTTTTTTTAGGCATTCACAAATGTTCGATATGTGCCCCTTTAGTGATTCGGCAGACATCAGGCCGATAATCAAGTTCCTCCCACACTCGGCGCAGCATGTCCCCATCAATGAGTTCGAAAGCATCGTTGATGCGAGCTCGCAGTTCTGGCACGTTTCTTGGTAGAGGAGGTTTAAACACTGAATCTTTCACATAACCCCACAGAAAGAAATCGTATGGGGTTAAGTCGGGATAGCGTGGAGGCCATGACATGAATTGTTGATCATGATCTCCACCACGACCGATCCATCGGTTTTCCAATCTCCTGTTTAAGAAATGCTTCTGCTTTAGCCTTTTCCGTAAGATTTTCCAAACCGTCGGCTGTGGTACGTTTAGCTCCCTGCTTGCTTTATTCGTCGACTTCCGCGGGCTACGCATGAAAGTTGCCCGCACGCGTTCAACCGTTTCTTCGCTCACTGCAGGCCGACCTGTTGATTTCCCCTTACAGAGGCATCCAGAAGCTTTAAACTGCGCATACCGTCGCCGAATGGAGTTAGCAGTTGGTGGATCTTTGTTGAACTTCGTCCTGAAGTGTCGTTGCACTGTTATGACTGACTGATGTGAGTACATTTCAAGGACGACATACGCTTTCTCGGCTCCTGTCGCCATTTTGTCTCACTGCGCTCTCGAGCGCTCTGGCGGCTTCAGCCGAACAAAACTTTATGAGTTTTTCTACGTATCTGTAGTGTGTCGTGACCATATGTCAATGAATGGAGCTACAGTGAATTTATGAAATCACTTCAATCATTTGTAATAGCCCTGTATATCTATTTTTCATCACCTGTCACTTTTCTAAAGAGAAACGACTTTCTTTTGTATCAGGCGAGCAGCACTCCACAAGTGGTCTTTCGATTTGCTTGCTGTCTTTCATTCAAATCTTGCGGATCCCATTTTCCCACTTTCTGCACATAGCTTTCAACCGAAGAGAAACGGCTTTCTGCGTCAAATTCAGTTGTTCCGCGAGTTCCTGCTGAGTATCATCTTCATCCAATAGGGCCTGCAATTCATTGACTTCGAACTTCTTCCCTGGTTTCCCGCGCTCGTCATTTCTCACGTCAAAATAAACACTTTTGAATTTTTTGAACCACTCGAAACATTGTGTTTTCTCAAGATCATGTACGCCGAAAGGTTCCACAAGCATTCGATGCGATTCTGCAACAGTTTTCTTCAAACGACAACAGACAGACAATACCATCTGCTAATGGTAGTTCGTAGGCACAAAACTCAACATGTTCCCGTGTTTGAAACAGAAACCGATATATGGAAATTGCGTTGCAGTGTGTTGACATTCATCGTCAGGCGTTACAGGAAGCAGATGGCGCTGCAGATGCGGTCTCACGTGCCCTACACTGACGGCTAGCATCTTCTACAGCGAAATTCCGCTTTTATACTTCTACACCTGGTAGCTGGTAGCGGAGGCACATACACATGATCCTTAATGAACAATCGAAGATAAAAATCGCATGGCATCACATCGGCTGAAACTGAGTTATGCCAGCGAAGCAGAACACAATCGCCGGCCGGGGTGGCCGTGCGGTTCTAGGCGTTACAGTCTGGAACCGGGCGGCCGCGACGGTCGCAGGTTCGAATCCTGCCTCGGGCATGGATGCGTGTGATGTCCTTAGGTTAGTTAGGTTTAATTAGTTCTAAGTTCTAGGCGACTGATGACCTCAGAAGTTAAGTCGCATAGTGCTCAGAGCCATTTGAACCATTTAGAAAACAATCTTGCTGCTAAAGAAAGTTCTGTGGTTCAGTTTCTTAGAATTGAGGAAACACCCATAGGTCTATCGCATCAAAATAAACACCATTTATAGTTGCTTCACCGAAAAAGAAAGACACATACGCTTTCCGCCAGGATATGACACAAAAATATTTAATTTAGGGCAGACTTGTTGCGACTGTTATCATCTTGTGGAGATTTGATGGCCCCCAGATGCGAACGTCACGTGCGTTCACATTTCCTCTTCAGTGAACTGTCGGTACTTCAGTGAAGATGACACGATCCAGAAGATCTCCATCAGTATGCAGGAAGATTTCGTTTGCAAAGTTGGCACGAAAACCAGAGTCCGTGGGCTTTAGAGCTTGTAACAGGTGCTACAGTAAGGACGTAGTTGTAAGCACCTCCTTAAAGGTATCCACACGGACGTCACTGGAACTAGCATTCCAAACTGATTTGTTAGTATTTTCTATGTCCTCCTATGTTCTTCCCTCTGGAGAGACTGCCGGTGGCTTGAAACAGATGATACCATCCACGGATATTGATGTTACTTGGATCATTACAGTGGATCTTAATACGGAACGCATGTAGCACTGTAAACAGAGATTCACTCCTTGTAAACTGTAGAACACAAAAAATTTCTGATCATTGTTGGCCATCTCTGCTACAAGTGCTGCGTAACGGAAGACACAGAATATAGTGCAGGCAGACAGGCATACAAACCAAACTGGCTGTGTTTCTGCTTCATTTGATGTATTATTTATAATTATAATTTGCATTTAATAAATGTTTGAAAGCCTTAAAAGACCAATATTAAATTATAAACAGTAGTTATTCAGCAGAATTGTTGCATTTCTGATATATATTGCAATTTTAGATGCAGAAAACTTTTATAACGTTCTTGCTAGAGCAGTAGTTCCCAAACTTCCTTAGACCACTACCCCTGAGTGCAATCAGATATCAGCTGGTGCCCCCGCCCTCTCCCCCTCCCTCCCTTTCATCTGTTGGCTCCCCCCTCCTCCCACACTATCACCAACTTTGGCACCTAACTAAACTGTAGAATGAAAGACTTTTCTTGGAGTACTTAGATTTTTAGAATAATTAAAGATGAATGATATTTAGTTTGTGTGTATGTATGTGTCTGTGTTAGATGAGCGATGAAGGAATTCTTACTACCCGTAAGTCCTTCACAGATAAGAAAGCTAGCTATCCACCGTAAGGGTAGACACTTGTTACAAAACATACTTCCCCAACATTACGCCTCTCGACTGCGGCATTCTCTTGACCTGGACACTGCAACCCCATTTACAATCAACCAAGTTAAAATGTGTGTGCACCGGCCACTGTGACCGCGCGGTTCTAGGCGCTTCAGTCCGGAACCGCGCTGCTGCTACGGTCGCAGGTTCGAATCCTGCCTCGGGCATGGACGTGTGTGGCGTCCTTAGGTTAGCTAGGTTTAAGTAGTTCTGAGTCTAGGGGACTGATGACCTCCGATGTCAAGTCCCATAGTGCTTAGAGCCATTTGAACCATTTGAAAATGTGTGCGCTATATATTCGTAAATCACTTGAATTCTGCACCCCACATCTGAACTGGCGGAAACTGGGAGGCATCAGACTAATAATGGTTTGTGTCTGATCACAGTCACTAATAGAAATTAAAATACTGTGTAAAACTCTGTAGTAGCCCTTACATAGTTACTGCTGTGTCGTACTATCAATTAATTCGTTCATCTGTTTGGAAGCGAGTAACGAAGCAATTGATGGACTACTGGAGGTACTATCTACAACTTGGAGAAGACATTTTCTTCAGATATTTAGCATTTGCAACGTATATGTCAGCGACGTAAGGGACAAGGCACAACTTACATGTGTAGTGGGTGCACTATGTGAGGGGCCTGTAACCTCCACCGCGTTAATGCTACTACTTGAGAAAACATGAAAGTGGCAAATGATAAGCTATATAATCAGTATTAGAGTCTTACAAAATTGTGGTAATAGTTATCATCTTTTGTAAATAACTTAGTTTCGTGACTGGAACAAAATCAAATTGTTTAGTTTTTACCACTCATAAGATTTCATTTTACCCCTCAAGGGGTAATTATCCCCAGGTTGGGATCCACTGTTGCGGAGGAATACGAAGATGAGAGGGGCGTCGGAAATGTCAGTACTGATGAGACGAAAGGAAGCGGTGCACATGCTGCACTGCATGAAGGTTAATGGACGCCCTCGTCATCCAAACTGGCCGCAATAGGAAGAACGAACAGTAAATATCATTAAAACTTTTAATACGACGTTTCCTTTTTTGTTCTAGGAGTAGCACAGAATGACTGTATGGATTTAGGTGAATCGAATAGATGGGCGTCGGCCAAGTAAAAATCACCTGAATTGTTACGTGAATGTGCTGATATCAGGCGGCGGCGTGTTTCAGGTCTCTCTCCTCATATTTTATCCTAATTACGTGCTTAATTTGCGTACGAGATTCTCTTGCTTCCGATTCGCTTTTTCCTTGTCGAATTTTCACATGTACAAGTGCACTGATTACATGAGTGGTTAGCGGGTGTCTTGAAGCAACCTCACTCCTCTGCAACTAATCTAACATTTCATTCCTGTAGTACTTTCTGGAACAAACAGCGATCACAGGTATATCAATCAAATTTGCTAAAAGACGTCCTGATCGCATAAAAATTTTACTTAAACTGGTGACAGGTTTCGACCGATTGTACTTAGGTCATCTTCAGACCTTATACTCTGCAAAGAGAGTAGTGAACCAGCTTAGAGGTAACAAATCATTATAATAATAGTGCGAAACTGTTATACAATATGATTACTAATAGTAGTATACCCACGATGGTGACAGAAGCTCGTATGGCTGAGAAGGTTGTTCTAGAGATTGCTCACTGTGGCTCAGCAGCTCGTGGTTAAATAGTGATAGCCCCACCCCCTGCTTCCAGCATGGCACCATTACCGGCTAATGGCTATGAATCGTCAGTATAATTAGTAAAGGGTACTCCTAAAATTCCCTGATTTTGTCCATTACAGAAGAAAACGAGAGCAGTTATTCATTTTGAACTAAAATTTCATTTACATCAGTTAAAATATAGATAAAAACTTCGTTAGCGATGACTGTGATCGTGTGAGCGTTGGCTCTACTCTATAGGTGACACTCAGATGGTTGGATGCCACGTTGTTGCTTTTAAGCTGGTTCACTACGCTCTGTGCAGAGTACAAGGTCTGAAGATGATCTAAGTTCAATAGATCGAAACCGGTCACCAATTCAGGTAAAATACCTATACGATCAAGACTGTTTTTAGCAAATTTTATTGATATTCCTGTAGTAGTTTCTCCCATTAAATGAACCTAGTCTTTACAAGAGGAATTCCTTTCCACCGGGACGAAAACATGAGGAACTTTCGCATGCTCCGGAAGAGCTGCCCGTCACTCAGAAGCCAGGTCCCACACTAGCGACTGTCAGAGATCATCCTCCTGGCTCAGCTTCCGTGGACAATGAGAGGTGTAACGGAAGACTGGTGTCCTCTATAACAGAATGAGAAACCTCTGGTGTGGTGGAAGCTGTGCTAACTCTGCTTGTTAGTAAACTTTGGGCGGAGTCCTCAGCTGTCCATTTGCCGCCCATCCTGCTGCTTGTGGTCTCCAGACACGTTTCCTCACACAAAAGTTTGCCCTCCCCGTGCGAACGTTGTGTGAAGCCCACCAAAATTTCCAGACTTTCCTACAGAGAAGAGTGTATGTGGGAACGGGGCGACACTCATTTCCTGTCTCCATATACAAGTGTCTCAGTGGCGGAGACGCTTTAACTTTATGGTGGGAGCTACGGAACAGACTTCCAGGTCCCTGACTGGAAGATCGCTTAGGCCCTTTCTGTGATTGGCTACAAAGATTATGCTGGGTGCCTTTCCAAAGTCTGAAGGTAGGCTACGAAAATTCGTTTTCTGATTCGAACTTCCACTTGGTGGTTCTACTCTGGACTCCACTCCCGTACGTATTTTTCATTGAATTCGGCCTCCTACCAAGACTTCGAAGTATCGCTTTGAACTTACGCGCATCTGCGACTAGTATTCAGGAGGAGGATGAGATCCGCGATTCGCAATGACATCGCATCGGCTCAGCCCAGCAGCAGTTAACAGTGGCCGCATTTCGGACAACCGCCACTTGTTGACAGCGTCCTCGATGCTAGTCACTCTAAGACCGCATTTGCAATACGCTCTCCCCGGCTTTCAAAATCGCGATGTATTGAAGGGAGAGTCATTCATTCCCAGTTTCTATTTTTAGTATCCATAACCTGGTCTATGCGCCTCACGGACTAGTACGCACCTTCCTCTGCAATCCAATCCTTGCTTCAAATAGGATTTTTCCATAACCGCTCGTGTTTTGCTCCGTTATCGAATTAACTCATTGGAGCCTGGTGATGCTTCTTTCCGATTTTTCCGTCATTCACTGATCTGCTGTGAGCTCTGTTCGGGTTCATACCCTTTTTGTGTAATTATGTCGTTTCGCAACCACGACTGAAAACGTAATTTGTGTCCATTTGTGTCTGGGCATCATCTCAATCTTAATTGTCCAGAATCATGCTGGTGGCGACCCTAACAACTATTAATTTTTGTATCACTGTTCTATTTTAATTATGTAAATTGATCCTCAAATTGTTTTATAAATTCAGCTGTTATGTGACCTGAGTAATTTTGCACATTGTTCGAAAAATATTTTTTTACCTGATCAGACTCTAGGCTGTTATTCAGCAATCATTAAAATAAATTATTCAACCGAAATAGCTAGGCCATCCATCCATAAGGAAAAGGCGAGGCCTCTGAGAAGTTCAGGAACTTCTCACATAACGTTCTCCGATGTGTGCGGCAGTTAATTTTTCAAATAGCCTCTTAGTATCAAGGGGCTAATCTATCATTTCAGATGATCTTGGGTGATAGATCCAGCATCAGTCTAGTCTACATACCCTCGGAGCATCTGATGGGCAAGAGGTCGTGTTAACAGACATCCGGCTTCTGGCTTTGTATTTATAGGTTCCAAATATTTTTTCGGAGCAAATTCGTAAGTTCGTCACAAAACTGGGATCGACTGATACTATTGTAGGAAGGGACGATCAAATTAAGGGAATTATCTGTTGAGCGATCGATTTGTTCTTTGTGTACTTCTGTACTGTTCTTGAAGTTGGAACAGAGAGTTGGTAGCTAGTATTCCCGATGATTGTCCGATTGGCAGAATGTAATCCTATGAGAAATGTTACTCTTTGTTGACTTGCGTTGGAAGGATTGCAATTTGCTGCGGTTGAGAATGGAGGATGACGAAGCAACAAATTTTGTGGTAGGCTGGAGGCACTGGCGTTGTTATGACTTCATTAGTAATTAAAAACACTTTGTGTTCTGCCTTGAGGCAGGTCTTGTTATGGGGCAAGCCTTGTCAGAGACGTCCACCGCATGAGTGTCTATAGAAGTGATTCCAGTGGTGGTTTCCCGTTGCCTTCCATTGATGATGATGAAATGATAATGAGGACAACACAACACAACACCCAGTCCCTGAGCGGAGAAAATCTCCGGCCCAGCCGGGATTCGAAGCCGGGCCCCTTAGCGTGACAGACCGCCGCGCTGACCACTCAGCTATCGGGGCCGACGCATTAATAATTAAGTTAAGAAATATACAGATGACCCATCTTTACTGAGTGGTACCGAGAAATTGTAAAATAACCAGGAATAACGTTATTTTAAGTTACAAGAGTGGCGCTGTAAGTGTCTTCGTTTATTGAAACAAATTACTTGGGAAAGTATTGGTAATTAGACGTCAACCTCTGAAGTTTAAGAGATTTGTATTGAAGTCTATAATTGATGGGCTAAACTTGATGGTGGCAGTGAAGGTTTTACGGTTCTTGCTCGATGTGGGAAACCAAAAACAAAGAAACGTAAGTGCATATATGCTTCGATCTGAGATAAATTGCATCTCGTGTAGAAAGTTTTGACCCCTGAATCAAATTTAGTAGAGCAATCTAACTGCAAAGAATTTGTAGAAAATTACCTAGGCAGTGAACACTTTGAGCGCAAAGAGACGGCCGCGGTGGCCGAGCGGTTTTAGGCGCTTCAGTCCGTAACCGCGCTGCTGCTACTGTCGCAGATTCGAATCCTGCCTCGGGCATGGATGTGTGTGATGTCCTTAGGTTAGTTAGGTTTAAGTAGTTCTAAGTCTAGGGGACTGATGACCTAAGATGTTAAGTCTCATAGTGCTTAGAGCCATTTGAACCATTTTCAGCGCAAAAATTTAGTTAGGAATAGTATAAGGAAAACCGAATTTAAGTGAATGTGAGCAACTGTGTCAAACGGTCATGTGGACTGTTGTGTTGACAGAAGAGCCAACACCGTGTTACTAGCGGAGGCCGAAATGCACGCATGTTAGCTCACGCAGGCTGGCGCGAGGAGGGAAGGACTATACTGACGTGAGGTCTGGACCATGACAAGGAATTAGAATTCAGAAAGCGGACATAATTAGTTTGATACTCAACTTTAATCCAATAATGATGAACGTCGCTCTTGACGGTACATGATTCACAATATTATCTGTTCAGAATAGTAACTGAATATCGCGCCTTGCTAGGTCTTAGCAAATGACGTAGCTTAAGGCTATGCTAAACTGTCGTCTCGTCAAATGAGAGCGTATGTAGACAGTCAACCATCGCTTGCAAAGTCGGCTGTCCAACTGGGGCGAGTGCTAGGGAGTCTCTCTAGTCTAGACCTGCCGTGTGGCGGCGCTCGGTCTCCAATCACTGATAGTGGCGATACGCGGGTCCGACGTATACTAACGGACCGCGGCCGATTTAAAGGCTACCACCTAGCAAGTGTGGTGTCTGGCGGTGACACCACATGGACCCATCCTTTTATAACGATATTCAAATATGAGGCATCGAATAAACACACTTTCTGTAGTACAAAGCACGGCTTCTCTGCCACCTGACCAGAAAACATGTGGCTCAAGGAGTTCCCAGTGTAAAAGGCTAAGTATGATCCACATGAATCAAAAAGCACTTACAAACGTTCACTATCAGTGAATGGGACAAAGATGACTGTACGAGTATTAAACATTCGGGTGGACTGCTAGCAGACAATTTCTGTACTGACCCTGGACACATACTCGCCTCATAAAGACCTATATCCACAAGCGAGACCTGTGTTCAGTAACTTCGCGAAGCAGATCAATAAAATACACTCTTGTCCAAAACTGAAGCAACAAACGGAAATTTTGCAAAGTTGCTTTTATTTTACCACAAAACAATATAAACAGGTCACAGTAAACTAGATACAATGTAAAAAAATACAGAACGTAAACAACTGCAACATGCATAACGTTTTTTCCAACTTAACGAATTTGCACACACATTCCGACATCCGGTTAATGTGTTCAGTATGGGGTGTGTCCACCTCTGTTAGCACTACACGCCTGACAACAAGACATGCTGTGAATGATGTCATTAGTCTCATGTTGAGGCAACAATGCCCATTCTTCCTGCAGCGCAGCTCGCACGTCTTGGGGAGTCGTCGGTGGACGCAGGCGTTATGCAAGCCCTCTCCCTAATTCATCCCAGACATGCTCTACGGGATTCGAATCGGGAGATCGAGCAGGCCACGCCATGCGTGCAATATCCTCCGTTTCTGAGAAAACATCAACCACTCGTGCTCTGTAAGGTCGAGTATTATCGTCCATCAATACGAAGTCTGGGCTCGCAGCACTTCGCAACAACCGTAAATGAGATCCCAAGATCTCTTCACGTACCTGACAACAGTTAAACCCTGCTGAATCACTCGCACAATTTCATGAGTAGCGGTTCGAGTGGTAAACATAATTCCTGCCAGCACCATTAGGGATCATCCTCGATATCGGTCTATTTCCACAATGTTTGGGTACCGAAATCATGTTCCACGTTCCCTCCAGATGCGAATCCTTCGCGAATCACTCTCCACACCAAATCGGGACTCATCTGCGAAAACAACATTGGCCCACTGTTGCACCGTCTAGGTGGCATTTTGATGGCTCCACTCTAGACGTCCCCCTCTGTGAAAATGCGTCAGGGGTAGACATATAGCAGGTCTCCGAAAATAAAGGCCACACTGCCGGAGCCTTCTGCACACCGTTTGCCTCGATACAACACTTGTAGTCGATGCTGCGAGCTCGCGTGGCAGTTGCCGTGCTGTTCTAAGGCCGTACTGTCCTACTTTTACAGTCAAATAGTGGTCCCCCCCTTCTGAAGTCACACGTGGTCGGCCCCGCACTGGTCTTGTAGACACAACTTCGGTCTCTATGAACTGTCGCCACACTCGAGAAACAACAGAACGATTCACATTATGCCATTGAGCCACATCAGTTTGCGAGTATCTTGCTCCCTTTCATCCCTCCGCCGCAGAGAGTCTAGTAGGCATCTTCTCTGTGCCATACTGCATCCTCTGTGGCTGTGTCCCCAGCGAGTGTGGACGTGGGACAACACAGCAAACACTATCATCGTTGGCGTGGTCACCCGTTGACCGGAATGCCATCTTCCGTGCAGAACACGATCGTATGGATATCTGTTAACAGTTTGTGTGGTTTTATCGTGAACTAGACACAGAACTGGGAAACAGCGGTTTTGTTGCCTTAATTTTGGACACCAGTGTAGTCAAACCTGAACCACACGTTAGTTACGAATGAATAAATTAGCACAGCAAGTGTGCCCTGCACCCAACCAAGCTGCCTCTTGCCACTTCACCGTTCAGCGGCCAGAAACTTGCGCCACTCGACAGCAAAATACGACGTTCCTCAACCGGAAGAACACAAGAAGGTTTATTCAAATTTGCGACCCAGCATTCCCAGCGAAACGCGCGCCATCCGGTTTGTCGGTTCACCTGAAACTCAGAGAATACTTTCTGGGCGTCTCACATATTAATCCAAGGTTAACTAAGTTGTTCGTACCTTATTTTACAGAATATAAAACGCACTTTTTTCTTCGAAAAAAATATGCCTCTAAACTTCAGGTGTGTTTTATACTAGAAAGTAATATAAAAATCTTCCCTGTTTGATTTAAAATTCCCGCCGCTCTTGAAAATGGCCGTATATTCGATGCAGCGGGAAACCTATCTTAAAGTGGCCCACTGGGTTCACCTGGCAGCAGAAATGCACCGATGCGGCGAACGTGAGTTGCAGGGACTCAAAAGCGTGCTAACACTGTCTCCCTCTTTCCCCGCCATCACAAACCAAGAATACTGTCTGGTTAGCCTATGATGCGTCATTGCAGTCAACTAGAGTTGAAATTGATTTTTATTATCGGTATCATACACAATTGTTGTTAGTAGCTAGTTTGGAAATGGAAAAAATAAAAGGTATTATATGATGCCGTCTATAAACTGAAAGTAATAGCATATGCAGAAGAACATGGAAACAGAGGAACTGAGGGCATTTCTGCCCTCCACCAACAGAGAAAACCATTCGCATTTGGGGGACTACTAATGAACTGAAACAAATAAGGAAGACTAAATGTGTAAATAGAGGGCTGAATGCGAAATGGCCAAAACTAGAAGATGACGCATTGACATGGTTTCGAGGGCACTGTCAAAATGACATTGGAATTAATACAGAAATGATTCAAATACGGTAAATCTCACAGGAAGTGCTGCGTAAGTAACACACTCGATGGCAGTGAAGACTATCGAATATATGAAGAGGACAACAACGGCGATGATGAAGAAGAAGAAGAAGTAGAAGAAGAAAGTTCAGATGACGATTTTCAGAGTTTTTGAAGGTCAGCTCGGTTTTACAAACTAAGATTTTTTTTAGTCTGGCTTTGCACTCCAATAACAAAAATGCTAAAAAAGTTATTTTTATAAAAAAAATTGCTTAAAAATTAAGGGGCGTCTTATAGTCCGTAAAATACGGTAATCTATACTATGTAGAGAACAGGGTCTTTGCAGTAAATCTGCGGTATCTAGTACGCAAAAATGATTGAACTGGAAAAATGTTAACGTAAACGTTGAAAGCTGCAGTGTAACAACAAACCTTCAACTCTTTTTTATATACATGCACAGGAAAAACCAAGATCAGTATTGGGGGACACAGAGGAGGCCGGCCGGAGTGGCCGAGCGGTTCTAGGCGCTACAGTCTGGAGCCGCGTGACCGCTACGGTCGCAGGTTCGAATCCTGCCTCGGGCATGGATGTGTGTGATGTCCTTAGGTTAGTTAGTTTTAAGTAGTTCTAAGTTCTAGGGGACTGATGACCTCAGATGTTAAGTCCCTTAGTGCTCAGAGCCATTTCTTGAACACAGTGGTGCTGGAAAGCAGCGAGTGTGTACGTGAAAGGAAACTAAATACCGTCTGCCTTACAGGTTTAAAATATCACTTTGACCTTTTTAATTCTGTAGCGTGAACTAATAATATACTGAAAGAATATAGAGAATGGTAAACAGAAATAGAAGTTTATTTCGCTTCCCGGAGAAAAAAAAATTTCTGATAATTGACAAAAATAAAACACATTTTTCTACTCTTCCTGAATCACTCTTTTAATTCGGGGCTATGTCGCAGCTTATGACAAGAGGAGTAAATAAATCGCAGTTAGATCAAAATTAATGAAATCAGAAAAAAGAAAAATACTAATTGCATATCCCTTAAGGGGGGCAGGACGTCAAACGGGCCGACTTGGAGCAGGAGAGGCATCTCAGAACATTCTAATTTCCAGTGTCTATACTTTCACAAATAAATTCATAAAACTTTGTCAGCATCACCAAGAACGATTCAGGATTCACACTCATTGCAGTGGAAGTTCGAAAATATAACAAAATAATTTTTTATACGTGCGATATTTCATCAGTTTTTCACTTACTAATGGCTGCATTTGTTGCTATAGGTACACTTTTCTTCATAAGTTAGAGAGATTCTTCGATGAATTTTGCACAGCATGCATACCATACTCACAGGTGTATGAAATTCCAGAATTTATTTAATTTATGAAGAAACGAATGAACTGTTCTTTATTAAACTTCACGTTTAGAAAAAAACACAAATTTTATAGTTAATTACCTCAATTTGTACCATAGTTTTTGATAGATTTGGAAAATTCTAGAGTTTCATACACCTTTAAATATGGTTTGTATGCTATGCAAAATTCATCGAAGAATCTCTCTAACTTATGAAGAAATGTGTACCTATAGCAACAAATGCTGCCATTAGTAAGTGAAAAAAATGATGAAATTTCACACGTAAAAAAAATTACTTCGTTATGTTTTAGAACTTCCGCTGCTATGAGTGTGAATTCTGAATCCTTCCGCGTCATGCTGACAAAGTTTAATGAATTTATTTGTAAAAGTGTAGACTGTGGAAATTAAAATGTCCTGTGGTGCCTCTCCTGCTCGAAGTCGGTCCGTTTGACGTCCTACCCCCCTTAAATAGAAATAAAAAACTTCCGTAAGAAAACTAATCAGAAATTAGAGGCAGTTATCTCTGACTACGAAAGTATAGAATCGCAGAGTAATTGCTACGCTTGAGAATAAAAGAATGGTATTTCTTCCATAAGTACCTGCTTCATAACATATTCATTCATTAATATCGGAAAGAAGAATTTAACTGCTCTTTAATTCAACAGTTTCATAAAACCTGCTGCAAAGAACATTAGTGACCGCCTTGAACTGAGAACTTGCGTTGTATCATTGTTGTATGGAATCAGCGCAATAAGACACGTCGAGCTGGTGTCGTGACAGAATGACAGAAAGGAGGTATTGAGTTTGGACGTGGCCATGACCACACTGTGAACGGATTTGTCTGATTTTCTGGTGTGTCAGCGTAGACTGTCCATCGAATATACCGGGAATAGTGTATCACTCACATCTGTGTAACACGGGGTCTTGGTCTTAAAAAGATTCTAAATGCTAGGCAGCAGAGACCAGTGTCACGCCTAGTCAGTGATGGTTACGATACCGACAGGAACTGCTGCGGTCTGTCAGGAAAGTCCACCTCAACCGAGCGAATACCGCGAATGGTACTGCTTGCAGTGAACATTCGGAGTCGGGTACCTGGAAAGAGACCGTTGCTCACAGCAGAAGATAAAGCTGCACGTCTTCAGTGTGCCAAAAACACAGTGGACGCTAGCTCACTGGAGGCGTGCATCGTGATCTGCTACGTCGAGATTTGGCCACTTAACAGACGACGCAAGCGGGTAGAGCGCACCGACTCTCGCTGAGGTGCAAGGGAACATCGTGGCCCTGTTGCCTGACATGAATTAAGACACCCTCCAAAATAATGAATTAGGAATTTGGTGACTGCTAAATGAAACTAGAATCGTAATTAATTCGATTCATTACGTTAATGTTGCTGTTGTGATCTTCAGTCCGCAGAATCGTTTCATGCAGCTCTCCATGCTACTATACCCTGTGCAGGCCTCTTATCTCCGAGTACGTAATGCATCCTATATCCTTTTAAGTCTGCTTACTGTATTTATCTCTTGGTCTCCCTCTACGATTTTTACCTCCACGCTTCCTCAGAACGTGTCCTACCAACCGATCCCTTCTTCTTGTCAGGTTGCGCCACAAATTTGTCTTCTCCCCAATTATATTCAGTACCTCCTTATTAGTTACGTCATCTACCCATCTAATCTTCAGCATTCTTCTGTAACACCACATTTCAAAAGCTTGTGTTCTCATCTTGCCTAGACTGTTTACAGTCCATGTCCATGGCTACATTCCATACAAATACTTTCAGAAAAGTCTCGCTGACAGTTAAATCAAGCCGCGCGGGATTAGCCGGGCGGTCTAAGGCGCTGCAATCGCGGACTGTGCGGCTGGTCCTGGCAGAGGTTCGAGTCCTCCCTCGGGCATGGGTGTGTGTGTTCGTCCTTAGGATAATTTAGGTTAAGTAGTGTGTAAGCTTAGGGACTGATGACCTTAGCAGTTGTCCCATAAGATTTCACACGCATTTGAACGTTTTGAACTTAAATCAACTCTCGGTCTTAAAATAAATTTCTCTTTTTCAGAAACGCTTTTCTTGCCATTGTCAGCCTAAATTTTATATCCTCTGTACTTCGACCATCGTCAGTTATTTTGCTGCCTAGATAGCAAAATTCATCTTCTACGTTTAGTGTCTCACTTCCTTATCTAAATCCGTCAGCATCACTTGATTTAACTATACTTTGCCTTTGTTGATGTTCATCTTATACCTTCCTTTCAAGACGCTGTCCATTCCGGTCAACTGCTCTTCCAAGTCCTTTGCTGTCTGTGACAGATTTAAAATGTCATCTGCAGACCTGAAAGTTTTTATGTCTTCTTCCTGGACGTTAATTCCTCCTCCAAATTTTTCTTTTGTTTCAAAAAATGTGTGAAATCTTATAGGACTTAACTGCTAAGATCATAAGTCCCTAAGCTTACACACTACCTAACCTAAATTATCCTAAGGACAAACACACACACCCATGCCCGAGTGAGGACTCGAACCTCCGCCGGGATCAGCCGCACAGTCCGTAACTGCAGCACCCAAGACCGCTCGGCTAATCCCGCACGGCTTTCTTTTGTTTTCTTTACCGTTTGCTCAATATACAGATTGAACAACATCGGTGATGGGTACAACCCTGTCTCACTCCCTTCTCAAGCACTGCTTTCCTTTCATGCCTCTCGACTCTTATAACTGCCATCTGGATTTTGTAGAAGTTGTTAACAGCGTTTCGCTCCGTGTATTTTACCCCTGCCACTTTTAGAATTTGAAAGAGAGTATTCCAATCAATATTGTCACAAGCTTTCTCTAAGTCTAGAAATGCTATAAACGTAGGTTTGCCTTTCCTTAACCCATCTTCTATGAGAAGTCGCAGGGTCAATATTATTTCGTGTATTCTTAAATTTCTCCGAAATCCAAGCTCATGTTCCCCAGGTCGGCTTCTACCAGTTTTTCAAAAAATTGGTTCAAATGGCTCTAAGCACTATAGGACCTAACATGAGGTCTTCAGTCCCCTAGACTTATAACTACTTAAACCTAAGTAACCTAACGACATCACACACATCTATGCCTCAGGCAGGATTCGAACCTACGACCGTAACAGCAGCGCGGTTCCAGACTGAAGCGCCTAGAACAGTTCAACCATAGCGGCCGACTACCAGTTTTCCATTCTACTGTACAGAATTTCTGTTAGTATTTTGGAACCTATGACTTATTAAATTGATACGTCGGCACTTGGGCACGCGGGCACTTGCTTTCTTTGGAATTGAAAGTATTATATTCACATGATGTCTGAGGGTATTTCGTCTTACGTCTTACTCACCAGATGGAGGAGGTTTGTCATGGCTGGCTCTCCGACGGCTTAGTTCTAAGGGAATGTTGTCTAGCCTGGGACCTTGTTTCGACTTACGTCTTTCAGTGCTCCATCAAATTCTTCACGCAGTATGATGTATCCCAAATCATGCATAATGACTTAGACACTAAATACAAATGACTCGAAAAGTGGCAATTGTCTCTCAATTAGGAAAAGTATGCGTTCATCCATATGAGTAGAAAAAGGAAAGCCGGCCGAAGTGGCCGTGCGGTTAAAGGCGCTGCAGTCTGGAACCGCAAGACCGCTACGGTCGCAGGTTCGAATCCTGCCTCGGGCATGGATGTTTGTGATGTCCTTAGGTTAGTTAGGTTTAACTAGTTCTAAGTTCTAGGGGACTAATGACCTCAGCAGTTGAGTCCCATAGTGCTCAGAGCCATTTTTTTAGAAAAAGGAAAGCCTTTAAATTCCGAGTACATGATAAATCACACAAATGTAATGGCTCTCAGTTCTGCTAAATACATGGGAATTACACTTACGGACAACTTAGAGTATTGTTGAGGGGAAGGCAGACCAAAGGTCATGGCTTATTGGCAGAACAGTTACTAGATGCAACCTGTCTAATAAAGAGACTGCCTGCATCTAGAGTGCTGCTGTGCTGTTGCCCATCCTGACCAGACAGAAGGTGACCATCACGCCCCGTTGCCGGGGCATATGGTGGGAGACAATCAGGTTCCTATCCCAGCGCTCTCTGGGGCGCCTCCAGACATTTCTTCGCTGGTCACCAGGATGGTATAGCAACTTGTCACCCGTTATACTGCGCGAAAACCAGGAGTGATAATTCGGGGTGTCATTTCATTTCACTGCAGTTTTCATAACCCTTAACTAACGGAGATCTCAAATGTGCGTTTCAAATATCGTAATTATAAAAGGGAAACGAACCCGACTGGCGATATTTCAGGCGACAATGGGGACATGTAAGCAGTGCTACCCGGTGTTCTTCGAAGAGAGCTTGCACATGTGGCTGGGTATTGTCCAGCTGATACGTGGGATATGGAGCTGCTAGCATGAGTTGAAGTATCTCGGTCTCTAAAACCTCCCTGGTGTAGAGATTGTTGTTCAGACTGCTCTCAATACGCAAAGCGTCAGACTTAGCGTTTGTCCGCTATACCTTCAAGCAACATAGTCTGCCCGACAGCTTTCACAGGAGTAGGGTCCAACTCTTGCACAGCTGTTACTGTCGGACGAGTTGAAGCAGAATTTGTCCGAAAACACCGCATTTCACTACTCAGTGCCTCAGTGACGACATTACTGAGCCAATTACAGTCCCGGACGTCGGTGGTTTCTGGTCTGTGTAGGCACACACAGTGGCATGCGTGCCATAAGTTAACCCCAGCCGCGCGGTTTGAGGCGCCTGTCACGGATTGCGCGGCCCCTCCCACCGGAGGTTCGAGCCCTCCCTCGGGCACAGATGTGTGTATTGTTCGTAGCATAATTTAGTTATAGTTTAAGTAGAGTGTAAGTCTAGGGACCGATGACCTCAGCAGTTTGGTCCCTTGGGGAATTCACACACAGTCCAGCCCTCAATAGACGGCGTCAAACCGTCGACATATACACACCCTCTCAGCTCCGAAAGTCGAGCCAACACTGTGGGCGAACTTGTTCTGTGGGTTACAGCCGTGCGGCCAAGATTACAGCCATTCCGCACCGTGGTACTGTGGTCGCATTGTGCACTCCAGAACCCTCTTCTACGCACTTTTTCCACATACGTATCACTATCGTACCTGCTCGTCCTGTACGAACTGCACTGTCGAGGTACAGTAGATACCTCCAAAAGATCAGTTCATTGTGCCCCATTCCAGCTCACTCCCATGTCGAGACTGCACCCTTTGACTTAGACATACTAACACTTGCTTGCACGTTTCCGCTTCGTTTGAAGACTCTATATCGACTGAGCGTTGCGTAACAGTGGTCTGTCTGAAAACAAAAAAGAGGGTGCTGGTACACCTACGTGCACGCCATCTTCGTTCAGTCTCAGTTACTTATTCTGGTTCCACTGCTCTAGGCATCTTCTAATACTGGAGATAATGACATCACTCCTTCTGAACGCTGCTGTTTTCACAAACAGCATTTCGTATCACCCGCGGTCTTCCTCCAGTTCTCTTTTCCACTGGCATACTCCACTATTGTTTTTACTAGCCCCTCACGTCTGAATAGATGACCAACAATCTCAAGACTTGTTTTTATACAGCAGTGTTCCAGAAACTCCTCGTCTCTCCTACTCTTTTAATGAATTCGTCATTCCCCAACCATCCAGTGCCTCATTCCAAACGTATGCTTTCAGGGTGCGTTTCCTGATTTGAAGGCTGTTGTTTTTTGAGGTCAATATCTTCTTTTTTCTATTGACATTTATCTCATGGAATTGTTTTTCTTACTTCTTCTTTGCTTCTTCCACCTCCAGTGAACTCGCTACGTAAGTAATTGGATCAAGTTGTTGCAGTAGCTTGTCCTTTCCTATTACGAATATTAAATATCTAATAACTCCATCAAATCAGTTCTACAATCAACTAACGCCGAATCATTACGGTACAGAACTCATCAATTTACCTTCCAACGCTTTCGACAGTGCTGTTTTTTTGGAGTGATTCTGCCACAAAGATTGAATCGGATATCAGATCGTGAAAACAAAACAACGCAGATGTATAGAGAATGAAAGAACTGGGGAGTGGGGTGGCAGAGAAATGATTAATAACGGCAGTTTGGAACGGCGGGTAATGTCCCGGGGTGCGCTCCGCCTCGCCTCCCCCCTTCCCCTCCCCTACATCTAATTGGTTCCAATTGAAATGCGGACCTCGCGTGAGACGGCCGGTCTGCGCCCAGCTGCGCCACACTCCGCGGGGTTTCCGGTGCCGAGAGTTCCAAATACGGCTTCGGCCCGCCTCTGGGGTCGCTAATGGTGGCGAGGCTGGGGGATGCGCCAGCACGCGAGTGGCAGGGCGGCATAGCTAGCAGGGGCGGCTAAGGCAGCGCGGCTGCAAAGTACAGTGGCGCAGCGGCGGGCAGGGTATCGCGATGACGCGGCGGCATGCGTGCTGCAGTATAACCGTACCTCACCTAGTCTGATTCTACTCATCTGGCTCTCTAACGGGTTCTTTTCGCGAGATATCACCATCAGGGGGATGATTTACCGTCATACCAGTAGCGGCACGGGTTGTTCGTAACGACAGCCTCGTTGTGTCGAGTGAGCTGCTTTCCCTCAATGTACACGTATCACTAACAACTCACAATCGGTAGCATAAAACTGTCCTTTCTACCACGTATGCTTACTCTCAGCCATATTCCGCTTCAGAATACATAACCGAATTTATTTCAACTCGAAAAATATCTCATTCTCATGTTAACGACTTTTTAAACTTCTTTGGTTTTATCTTCATATTAATGAATTTTTTTACACTAAATTTTTAATTACTTGTATAAAATAAAACTACATTTAGTTAATTCTTACATGTTTCAGTCTAATTTTGTTTTTGTAATTTGTGTTTATCCTTGTGCTCATGTCAATATGATCATATATTTATTTTTTTGTTATTAATTTTCTGTCGCTTAATTTTACTAGGTTTATTGCTCAATAATTACTGCTCGAATTTCTTGACTTTTAATTCTTTTTAACAATGTGGTTTTAATTTTAATGAATACATTGTACTGTTCAGTTTTCATTATCTGTAACATTTTTCAGGCAAGATTAGTCCTTGCTTTTCCTTTTATTCTGGGTTGAGGACATAAAATTATCTTCAGGCTGGGGCATATGTTAATTTCTTATACTTTTCTTGCACTATTACCATGAACCACTAATTTTATTTTTCTTATCTGTAGTGTTATATAGACAGGTTCGTGTTTAATGTTGTTACCAAAACTCTCAAAGACTTATTGACCGATTTACTTCTAATTTTTGCACGATATTCTAAAAACGTTTAGGTGTAGATAGACCAAATACTTCTTAAACATATGGGGTAATAAAGATATAATATACTAATTCGGTGCCCTCTGCTTCATTGACGTAGACTGTATGCTCTGTACGCACTTTTTTGTTCTTCTTTAATGGGATTTTTATACTGTTCACAAATTGTAACACCTGCTTATCTATTCATGCTAATTAAGGCCAGGGAAGCATGGTCTTTTCCGAATGTACTTCTGACCAAAAAGTGATTCTGGTAGCAGAAGTCGGAGATTTTTGTTAATCCTGCTTTTGAATTCTTGTGGAAATATTTCCATAGAAACTTTCATCCCCTAACACGTACCTTTATTTCTAACCAAGAAGTGAAATACCAATTTAATATATTTAGTTTTAAAATTGTTTTAATATAACGGAATACTTTCTTAACATATTTTGTGTCCTATTTCACTTCGTTAAGGGTTGGATTTTCAGAAACACTAAAACGTCTATTTTTTTTATTTCTAACCAAAAAGTCAAACATCGGTTTTCATAGATGCAGCTTCAAAATGCTTTAGTAGTCGTTTGAAAACGATTTATTAAAAAAAAACTCTCAGTTACTGTTATACCCCATTAATGATTTAAATTCCAAAAATGCTGAAACATATTTTTTTGTTTTGTTTCTGAATGAGAAACCAAATAAGAGTTTTAGTAGTTCTGCATACAAAATTGTCTTAATAGCACCGAGTTTCCCAATAGCCTTCATCCTCTATTTTGCCCCCTTTGGAGTGAAAGTTCAAACAATCCCTTCTTAAAGGATGCCTGCAGTACAAGACCAGCACCCCTCTCCAAATTTCAAGTTTCTATCCTTAGCAATTTGGGCTGGGCAGTGATAAGTGAGTCAATTAATCTGGCCAAGTCTCACCCCCTAAATATTTGAATTTCCCCAGACAGCTGAACAGGTATTTTTTACTTCCAACTGGAAAGCCAAACAGCAATTTTCAGAGATTTAGCTTGAAAAATGTTTCCATAATGATATATTTTCATAAAACTTTCCATCCCCCTTTTACACGCTTAGAGGTTGAATTTCCAAAAAAAAGTGAAGCATGTAATTTTTCATTTCCAACAAAGACGCCAAATACCAAATTTCATAGATTTAGTTTCAAAAATTCTTTCAAAAAGAAATATTTTCGTACAAAAATTCATCCCAATTTCACCTCTTTAGGAGAAGAATTTCCAAAAACCGTGAAATGCGTAACACACTTTTTCATAGATTTAGCTTCAAAACTGTTTGCATAGTAAAATACTTCCACAAAAACCTTCATCCCCTATTACACTCACACAGGGGTGTAATTTTCAAAAATCAGTGAAAAATATATTTTTCATTTCTTTTCGAGAAGCCAAATTCAAGTTCTCATATATTTAGCTTTGAAAATCCTGTAGTGATTCCTTAATAACGATTCATTTTAAAAAATTCACCCACTGTTTCACAAAAAGGAGCTCATTTTTCCAAAAAAAACTGAAACCTGTATTTCTTTATTTCTCGCCGAGTAGCCAAATACCAATTTCCGTAGGTCCAGATTCAAAATTAGCATAATAAAATCCCTTAGGGGTGGACTTTCGAAACATCGCTTCTTAAAGATCACGTACAGTATATTATCAACACTATCTCCAAATCTCTGGTTTCTATCTTTAACGGTGCCGACTGGGTGATGTCAATCAGTCAGTCACAACAATGTCATTTATATGAATATAGATTAATGGGGAATATTGATACTAAAAATAAAGTTCTAGACCGAGTTGCTACAAATTTTTACAAAATAATAGACATTCAAATCTCGAAAAGTTCTTGACCGATAAGGTTCAAATTTTTACACAATAATAAACATCCATACGACCATAGGACGTATTATTTAAAACCACTATGTACATTTTCTCTTTAAGGTCGAATGTGAGAGACAGATTGCTATGCTGTGCTGAGAAAACGTGTAATTTCGTATACTTTCTCGCAATCAGTTTTAATTACGATAGCATGTCATTTAAACTATTGGACAAATCGCTTCTGTTATATAGATATTCTTTCCCCTTATATATAATTTTGCACAAAAATATGGTTTTAGTTTCTTCTTCGCAATGGTTTCGACGGAATAGTAAGTTTTATTTACGCCTAGCTTTATAATCCTACCCGTTGGAAGAGTAAAATTGCGCGAATTATTGTCACTAAAGCTACTAACCTCACAGATCCAGCAACTGTCTCTCGTATCCCGTATGCCAATGATCTCAACCGATTTATTCATTCATTTAACCGTCTTAAATTCGCAGTCAAGGTCTCGCTTGCAATAACAAAGAGCACAGTTCAAAGTCCGAAAGAGGCAGGAAGAGGAGATGGACAGGAAGGGGGAGATGGAGAATGAGAGGGCGGAGGTCAGGAGGTATATCCAATTACCAGACATATTTAGCAATTTAGAAGCTTTGCCAGGTTCGCTTGTACATTTTATTTGCCATGTATCTGATTTTGGTTCTTGTTTCTTTATGAGTTTGCCCTTTTTATTTAAAATGTCTAATTGTATTTCGCCTTTGACTGCCGAAAGATTGTGTTTTCTACATTGAAAGTAACATGATACAATGAGTTTGCCTATTTTAAACTGTTTTATATTTAAAATGAAAGTTATATATTTTGAAGAATGTTATAATAATGATTTTGAAATTATGTCCATGCCCAAAGGAATAAATGCAATTCATGTTTTCCCATGTTTCACTTCAATTTATAGCAGCATATTCAGTTGCCTAAAAGGCATACACGCTTCGACAGACAGCCTTTATAACTTACGTGTTTTGCTAGTGTACTTGCAAGTTACAAATTTCTGGCTCTGTCATGTTCTTTGCTCAGTTTATGTTACTTACAGTGTGTGTTGCTATCGCCTGAGCCTGTCCCTATTCTTTTGTTGGTTCAAAGGAGTGTGCGCCTCTATAGTGGTTACAAAGAGGATGTCTAGACTGGAGCGTACGAGCTAACAGCCTTGAGATGTTTGGGCTCACATGCGGTTCCTCTTCGTAGGAATGTCTTGGCTCAAACTCGTCGGTTGAGCCGCACATGTTGCATTTCACGCCCTAAATTAGACACTTGTGACACTCTGCTTAAATTTTCTGGCTGATGGCAAGTTTGCGAAATACAAGGTTAATATAACGTGTAATAACAATAATAATAATATATCGGGAACTAAATTAACGACCCATAAATGATGTAGGCCACACAGTTACGATTTGCTTAGAATAATGTTTATTCAGAAAGCAAACTAATACCGAAAGTGGTCGTATTTAGAGTTACTGTTACACCCGAGCGCATATCTATTTGATACAGTTGGATCATTCACAATCTTATCGCGAAACAAGTCCAATACTCCGCCTCCTTAAGGGGCTCCGGAAAGGCTCAAAATCATGAAAAGTTCAATTTTTACTTTTTTGCGTCTTCTGAATCTGCAGACTATTACCTTTTAATAGATATATAATTTATTCAATTCCGAAGACTACAACTATTTTAAAAATTTTTTTGAAATGTGTTCTACATGGGCGTGACCCACTGTGGCGCTGTTAAACTGCTGTCAAATGGTGTTATTATTAACGTCCGTGTTCATCAGGTACATTTTAGTGATGTGAGATAAAGTATGTGTTGTGGCTAAACTGTGATGGTTCAATATATATCGCTGGTGTGATTGTCGATTGTTTCATGTTTATTTACTCTGTCGTTATCTCGAAAATATTCGTAATTAATTCTGGTTCTTGAGTCTCTGTTTTGTTGAAGTATAATAATGAGTAAAAGTAAAGTTATTAGAAATCCTCTGAAGGCTTTTAAGAAAAGGAGAAATGTTGGAAAGCCAAAGGTATGTGTTATTACTGTAAACAATAAAGACGATAACCAAGTGAGTGAACCTAACCTCTCAAGTACACCTGCCCATAGCAGTCAAAGTGGGAAAGAAAATACTTCACAGAAGAAGCTTGGTTCAATGAGTGAAAACTATGAATGTTTTGTGGGCGAATCGGATGTGAATGAAATATTTGATATGTCGGTTCTCAAAGGAATTTTTTCAAACTGTGTAAGATGTATTCATTGTAGTGAAGTTGGTCTGGAACTCTCCATAATAAAGCACGTAGGACTTGCTAGTGAAATACAACTGAAATGTGATAAGTGTTCATACATGACCACCTTTTGGAACAGTGTTGCAGTAACTACGAACACAACAACGAGCGATGCTTGCTTCAGACAAGGAACGCCTTCGGGCTGCTGACAGGGCTGTAAAGAGTCTAGAAATACAAGCAAGAGTAAACAGGAGGAGGAACAAGAGGAAGCTGGAGGAGGAGTTTGCAGAGGATGAAGATAATCCATCCTATGGACTTGGAATGCACTAAAAAGTTAATCCAATCTTTGTCGCTCGATTCCCAAAACTTTTATTTTCTCATACTAATTACATGTTTTCTAAGGATCTTCCAAACATATTTGTTTCAAACTTTCAGTAAATGTTACACAGTACCTTCTGCATAATTTAACACAGCCTTTTTCCAAAAAACTGTATATTTTTGAATATATAAATAAAAAATTGCAAAAAAAATGTTGTGAATTTTCATTACAATTGAAAAAAAATCATATTTAATAACTGAACTAAAATTTTGTAAAATCCCCGTGTAAAGTTGTAGCCCATATTCCAATAAATAATCTGTAAAAAGTTCAACTTCTTACCTCAAATACTTTGTGAGGAAAGATGTAATTTATAAGCGTTATTTTAACATTGCAAGTATAGGGCGTTCCGGAGCCCCTTAACTACACAAAAAGTTAGAGTTCACATCAGGCGCTCAGAGACTATGTCCCGTGATACCACACTACACGAAATTTTCTAAGTCGTTTCACTTCCTATATGGCTAAAGACCGATTGTCCGCTTTCGCGTCTCAATGCGACTGTTCACTTTAGTGTCTTCAGCCGGACCGTCCGCTTTCGCGTCTGCACCAGCACTGTCCCTCTTCCCGTCTCCGGCCGCGTTTCCCGCGCGCCGAATATCCTCGCTCAACTGACTAGGGCAGTTCCCTTTCCTGAAGCCGTCCATCTGATTAGCTACAGCTTATTCTACATTATTTTTCATTTTGACATATTTAAATAATCAAAGCTTGACCACTTTCGCGTTCTAAATAAAGTGACAATAACATCCATTACATAATAAACGTTAAATTCTTTTACATAAAACCAATGTGCTTTCTGATAAATAAATAAAGAACAAAAGTAAGTATTATGCAGTAAACTTTACACCAAGGTGTCATACTGTCATCATTCATTGTGTTTTGTGTGGAGGAAATAATGATCTGAAGCTTAACTGAAAATACTGATAATTTAAATTTACTATACCTTTTAAACAAATAAATTTACAGAGTTGATATTTACAACATTCATCGTTTTAATGATGCGCTTCTATATGAAATGTCGATCGTTAAGATCGACCAAAGCGTTCAGATTTTAGCATTCAGGTCTTTGTTACAAAACTTGTTAATTTCACTTTAACAGTAAATCCTTAACTATTACAGATATCACCAGTATTCAAGTTTCATTGGGATCACCATGAAAACATATTAAGGATGGTAGATTAAAATTACTGTGGCTTCATCCCCTGCATTACTACGAAATTAAATATAGTTTCCATAAATGTTTCCCTTTATGGGCGATCTTAGGTCCGCCATATTTAACACTGCTGCGTCTCCTTGGCCACAAATGGCTTCTACTGGGTTTTCCTATGACGTAGGTTCTCGTCTGTCTCACTCGCACACTACAGCGCTTAGTCCTCAAAATATAATAAACGCCTGTGAGTTTCCCCATCTGGTGGTGAATCTGCGCCCTTTTTGGCACACAGTCCTCGATGGTAGGCTTCGTTTCGCAATTCCTGTAGGATCACGCTTTCGATCATATATTTAAATGAGAGCAAAATGCTCGTTAACTCACAAGCGCCAGATAACAGGGAGATAACTTTAAAACGTTTATAATCATATAGAGCACTATATCATAGATAACGGTAGTAGCTTCAACGTGAACGGGATTCGATCACGTTATTCACGTTACGTTCAAGTCCTATTGGGCTCGTGTGAACTAGAACTAGTTCCATCTCTACGATTCAGTCGTCCCGATAAAGCCATTAATATTGATTGCATGCGCAACGAGTAACTTTAAGGTTAGCACATGGGTTCAGTGGTACGTAATAATGCATGGAATAGCAAAATATGCATTATGATACTGATCTCATTCCCTGTCTGAAACATTCACCACGACGTTAGAGCAGGTTAAACATGAGACGAAGGATCAAATTTGAATTTATACGTGGTGTCAATAGAAGGTGGTGGTCGGTAGTTACAGAAAATGGCAATCTATTTACTCTTAAAATACAAGGATGTTATGATAATTCACAATGGAAAAATGGAAATGCTTTCAACACGTATACACGCTGTTACCCAGGTGATAGGGCAGTGTTAACTAAATGGCCCTTAACGCAATTAATAAAACATGATAAGGAACATGGAGTGCTATTACAGAAATGGTTATCTTCATGTAAGTGGCGGACGTGGAGGACTGTATGGAACCGAGGACTACAGGAGTAATTCCCACACAGACTCCCAGGAATAGACTTGCTAGGATATTACAGGCCCTAAACTATCGTAATCAAACCCACTGGAGGATAAACAGTGAGAAACAAGCATGTTACCGACCGGATACCCTAGTGGTAAGAAAACACACTAAAGTCTATAAATGGAAAATGAGAAAGAATTCTTTGTGTGTGTTGTTACTGTTACAGTATGGAACATAGCGATACTAAACGCCAAATAACAGACACGCGGTAGAGTCTTCTCACCGCGACGACGTCCAACATTGCAAGGAAAAACAAAGAAAACACTCAACAGAAAAGAGCCGCGAAGTAATTAAACCGGTTGATGAAGACCCTTATTAGTTCAGAAAACCTTAGACAGACCATGGAGCCACGTTGCATGACCACGGAGGACATGGTATCAAGCGTAAAAATAGTGCTCAACATGTTACAAATCTCACAAATTCCAAAGGAATGCCTCTGAAAGCTGCATAAATAGACACCCCTTTAAATTATCGATGGAGCAACTCACGAGAGACCTGATTTGCTAGTCTATAGGCACTAGTGGCTATAAATGTTTGCACACTAAACCACGCTCTAAGCCGGAAATTTGAATAAAAACTTCAAAGTCTAGTCCCAAAGTTAAGCTATTCAATTAGACCTCTGGTCAAAACAGGTTGAAACATTTTACATATTGAAACGAATCAAACCGTTATCGAACTTCAAACCATACCAGAAGGCTCGGAAGAATCCATCTTGAACACACGTCTCCCAGAAGCAAAGTGTCTGACCGTTCCCGAATTTCGGCTGTCGGCATTCTCCCACAGCAGCGGAGGGCGCACAGTATCGTTAGGCGTTTTGACGGAAACGGAATATAGCTACCATAACACTGTCAGGGTGGTGAAGCTTAGGAAACCAGGGGTTGGCTCTCTGGTTTACGGCGAAACTTCTAAATTGGCTTAACCACTCGTTCAGTCACCGAAAAGGGTACACAGCATGTCATGTGTATCAAATAGCTACCATTACATAAGAAATGAACACATTTTTCAACGCATCCTTCCTCCAGAGAGTCGACATTACTGTAAAAGAGTGAGAAACAGTGTGCCTCACGCGTTAATAACACACTCGGAAAACTTCTAAGCGACAATTCTTTTGAGATCGGGCTGACAGTACCGTTCCACGCATGTCTTACTCAAGAAATTTAAAAACTAAACACTACATACAAGACGTGTTTAGATCTTCTGAAACATACAGGGCCGGTTATACTTTTAAAAATAGTGCGACCAACTCACTTTAATACAAAGTAATCAATTGCAGTAAAGCAACAAGTTATTGCTAAATCTATACAGAGACACAAACCATGCGCACACACACACACACACACACACACACACACACACACACACACACACGCATGCACACATACACACACTATTTTTTACCAGTATAAATGTTGTATTTACGCTTTTAAAATGCGCAGAAAAGCGTTAAAATAACCATTTAAAAAGTCCAAAAAACAGCCCCTAGGAAGGTCACAAAGCAAGTAGATATACACTGATGAAAAAAATCGAAATACCAAAAATAGTTAATGTAGAGTAATGAAATTTCAGGAATAATTTGCCTGGGTAGCATATTTAAGTGACTGCCACTGTAAGATCATAAGGTTGATGTAAGCACGAGACAAGCCATTGCAAATGTGAAGTGCTGGACATAATAATCGATGTAGCCGCCAGAATGTTGAATGCAAGCATGCAAAGCGTATGCATCGTGTTGCACAGGTGCCGGACATCAGTTTGTGGCGTGGAATACCATGCTTGTTGCACTTTTTCGGTCATTATAGAAATGGTTAATGCTGGTTATGGATGACGCTGGAGTTGTCAACCGGTGATGTCCCATATATGTTCGAATGGGGGCGGATCTGGTGATCGAGCAGGCCAAGGCAACATGTTTACAATCTGTAGAGAATGCTGGGTTACAACAGTAGTACGTGGTGGAGCGCCATCATGTTGGAAAATACCTCCTGAAATGCTGTTAATGAATGGCAGGACAACAGGTCGAATCACCAGATTGACGTACAAATTTGTGATAATGGTGAGCGGGATAACCACGAAATAGCACCCCAGACGATATGTCCATGTGTAGGTCCTGCAGACAGGTTGGTTACAGGCCCTCGACTGGCCTCCTTCTGAAAAACAGACGGTCACTACTGGCACCGAGGCAGAAACAGTTTTTGTCTGAAAACGCAACACACCTCCACCATGCCCTCCAGTGAGTTCTCGCTTGACGTTACTGAAGTAGCAAATGGCTGTGGTTTGGGGTCGGAGAAATGTACACTACTGGCCATTAAAATTGCTACACTAAGAAGAAATGCAGATGATACACGAGTATTCATTGGTGAAATATACTATACTAGAACTGACATGTGATTACATTTTCACGCAAGAAATCAGTACCCAGAACAACCACCTCTGGCCCTAATAAGGGCCTTTATACACCTGGGCATTGAGTCAAACAGAGCTTGGATGGCGTGTACAGGTACAGCTGTCAATGCAGCTTCAACACGATACCACAGTTCATCAAGAGTAGTGACTGGCGTTTTGTCACCAGCCAGTTGCTCGTCCACCATTGACCAGACGTTTTCAATTGGAGAGAGGTCTGGAGAATGTGCTGGCCAGGGCAGCAGTCGAACATTTTCTGTATCCAGAAAGGCCCGTACAGGACCTGCAACAGGCGGTCGTGCATTATCCTGCTGAAGTGTAGTGCTTCGCAGGGATCGAATGAAAGGTAGAGCCACTGGTCGTAACACATCTGAAATGTAACGTCCACTGTTCAAAGTGCCGTCAATGCGAACAAGAGATGACCGAGACGTGTCACCAATGGCACCCCATACCATCACGCCGGGTGATACGCCAGTATGCCAATGACGAATACACGCTTCCAATGTGCGTTCACCGCGATGTCGCCAAACACGAATGCGACCATCATGATGATGTAAACAGAACCTGGATTCGTCCGAAAAAATGACGTTTTGCCATTCGCGCACCCAGGTTCGTCGTTGAGTACACCATCGCAGGCGCTCCTGTATGTGATGCAACGTCCGGGGGACCCGCAGCCATGGTCTCCTAGCTGATAGTCGATGCTGCTGCAAACGTCGTCGAACTGTTCGTGCAGATGGTTGCTGTCTTGCAAATGTACCCATCTGTTGACTCAGGGATCGAGACGTCGCTGCACGATCCGTTACAGCCATGCGGATAAGATGACTGTCATCTCGACTGCTAGTGGTAAGAGGCCGTTGTGATCCAGCACGGCGTTCCATATTACCCTCCTGAACCCACCGATTCCATATTCTGCTAACAGTCATTGTATCTCGACCAACGCGAGCAGCAACGTCGCGATACGATAAACTGCAATCGCGATAGGCTACAATCCGACCTTTATCAAAGTCGGAAACGTGATGGTACGCATTTCTTCTCCTTACACGAGGCATCACAACAACGTTTCACCAGGCAACGCTGGTCAACTGCTGTTTGTGTATGAGAAATCGGTTGGAAACTTCCCTCATGTCAGCACGTTATAGGTGTTGCCACCGACGTCAACCTTGTGTGAATGCTGTGAAAAGCGAATCATTTGCATATCACAGCATCTTCTTCCTGTCGGTTAAATTTCGCGTCTGTAGCACGTCATCTTCGTGGTGTAGCAATTTTAATGGCCAGTAGTGTACATTACAGAGCGTCTGGCTCCTTCTGTCACTGTGGTGTCAGCTGTTACTCGGTTTGCTGCTGGAGATGCAGTACGATGAGCCAGAGCTGTACGCCGAACACGATGGTCTTCCCTCCCGGCAGTGCTTCTTGGCCATCCGGAGAGCACGGTCTTCTTGTGACTGTACAAATACCGTGAGCATGTACAATCCTGCTGAATATTTCTACAGTATCACAGAAGGAACGTCCAGCTCCTCACAGGCCCATTACACAACCTAGTTCAAAGTCAGCTAGTTGTTGACAACGGCGTGTTTCTCACCTTAAAGACATTCTTGACTAAGCACGTCCAATCTCAAAGATAACTAACGATCGCGACCATTATAGCGTGTATTTAAAGCAGACTTGGTTTGCATCCTTATAGTGGCGCTACTAGCGCCACTCTTATGCGAGTGGCGCGAAATTGGAACTGACATCATCTTTCAGATTTAGAAATGCGCCTACCAACTTTCGTTTATTCCCCCAGTACCATCTTGCTGTTCCTGTCAATATGTACTGCACGACACAATTACAGGATCACTTTTTCGAAATACCGTAATTGTTTCCTATTGCGGCACGTAAGCTTGAAACTAGCTCAGAGATACCAAGAACGTCCCTCTGTAATGGTGCATAAGTGTGATGCCCTGCACCGTCGCCCTCTCGCGAAAAAGAAAGAAGCCAGAGCTCAGAAGTTTTGTGTGAGGTGTGCGTTGGATTAATGATATCACATTCCCACCAAATATCACCACAGTCATGTCCACCGCCACCGTGGACCTGCGATGCAATAGGAAGGTTGTCACACCCATCTTACACACATTTCCCCCTTTTCCTTTGATGCTCCTGTGATCGAGGTCTGAACCGATACGCCAAGCGTTGATTTCGTATCGTTTCTTACGGGTAGCTAAGGAAAATATTTCAAAATATTTCACCAACTCTCGGGACAGAAATGCCTTAGGGGGTAGCATAAAGCTCGTCAATGAAACAATCATATTCTTGGATCTCTGATGCCCACACAGTTGGCGGTCGACAGTTTGCAGTTTGATGAGCAACAGGACGACATAATTGACAATCTTTGAAACTGCCGACAGCTCCCAGACGATTCATCCCTTATCCTATGGAACATGGTAATGGAAATGCCGTGTGACTAGGGCCTACCGTCGGGTAGTCTTTCGAGTTAACGACACTTCGGCGACTTGCGCGTCGATGGGGATGAAATGATGACAAGGACAACACAACACCCAGTCCCTGAGCGGAGAAAATCTTCGGCCCAGCCGGGAATCGAACTCGGGCCGTTAGGTATGACATTTCGTCGCACTGACCATTCAGCTACCAGGGGCGGACATAGAACATGGTTTTGGAGTGCTGTGCGACCACAGTTTGTCCTCTTTTGTAGAGGATGGAGTCACTAGGGGCCATTCGAAAACCATTCGAAGAACTCTGTACCTGGCCCAAAAGCAGCAAAGGGTGTTTATGGTTTCTCAGCCCTTCTGTTCTCTGTCCACATGTGCCACGATCACAGAGGAGTGCTATACTACATTGGCACATGTGTGAATAAAATTGCAAAGGGTCTCTGTAAGGGCCCCCGGTTTCGCAACACCTTCAGTGCCACCTGCCTGCCATTGTTGAGCACTTTAAAAATGTTTCTGTACAGAGACAAACTATGGCAAAGAGTCCTCTGCACCTGAAAGCAGGCAACCGCTTGACGCCGCTCTGATTCTGCGTGCCTACTAGCAGGCACGAGAGTAGCAGTGTAGCCTGCCAGCAGGCACCTAGGACCCAATTATAACTCGATTATTCTCTGTGCACGGCACGCGTCTCCTGCCCTCAATAGGCAAGGCACTCGCTCTGCCCACAAATGCACGAAGCAGGCCGCAGCCTCACTTCTGCGGAAACAGTCCCTTCTCTGGAGAGTCTGGCCTCTCCTAATCAGATTCACTGGCTGCCTTCTGCCACCAGCAGTACTCTAGGACCCTACTGAGATGGCACCTTCCCTGCGCGAAAAATGCAAAGCCTTTCTCCCAAGCCCACATGTCCAGCGCTCTCAGTGAAATAAGCACAGAATTATGGCAGAATATGAAACAGTATTTCACAGACGTATGTGACAGTAATGTTAGAGCACAGTTTCGCCATAGTGGTGCCTCAGTTTGCGCTGAATTCCGTGAAGATCGAGCACGATCGGTTGTTCCATAAATATATCAGCACTGTGGGTGATATGATTAAAGAGAATCGGCATGTGGCTTACTGTGAGACAGAGCCATACTTAGGCACATGGAAGACTGCAGTACATTCGATATTGTTTGAAAATGTACTTGGAGGATTCCACTCAATTTCACTGAAGCTCCAAAAACAGTCTCACGTCAAACTGTCAAAGGAAATGTTGCAAAAAATCGGTCTAGGAAATGAAAAATCCGGTAAGCAACATTGTAACGGGATACGATACTTCCACATACCGGAAATCGTAAGAGTTGGAAACTAAGCAGCAATCATCTATTTCGGTGTTCCAAATGAACCAAATCAAATGTTTCAAATGGCTCTGAGCACTATGGGACTTAACTTCTGAGGTCGTCAGTCCCCCAGAACTTAGAACTGCTTAAACCTAACTAACCTAAGGACATCACACACATCCATGCCCGAGGTAGGATTCGAACCTGCGACCGTAGCGGCCGCACGGTTCCACACTGTAGCCCCTAGAACCGCTCGGCCACCTCGGCCGGCTCCAAATGAACTAAAACCCATTAAAGTCCTTAATTCAAGAAGCAATTCAAAGGAAATGATTTCTTGTTCCTTTGGTTACACTGGACATGAAGACACTATTGCTACTGTCAACCAAAGGAAAAATTGAGTAGTACACAGCAATTTGTTTGGCACAATTCTTGGGTGAAATATGGAAAAACAATCGAAAATGCAGCATCTTTCTTCATTACAACGATTCCAGATGTCTCACAACACGTCAGGCGGTTATTTTATGGAGGGAAACATCAAATTATTATTTCATATCCCGTATTCACCGATTTATTTTCTAACGATAATTTCTTTTCATTTGTTTCTTTATGTCAAACAGAAACATCTTGGACAGCGAGTTTCATAACTTCACAAAGCTGTTGAATCCTTCTACCACCAATTTTCTGTGGTATCAAGACCCCTCCCGAGGGACACTGCTTTATCGCAGGCGTCATCAGTGGTGGGTGGAAGCATTTGCGACTCTCAATGAAACTGAGGACTATGCCGGCGATAGTGTAGCTACTGGTATGGCCAACCAAGTCAGACAGGTCTTAGCAGAGAGGCCTGATGAAGAATTTCCCTTACGATAGAGAAGAAAAGAAAGAGACTTTGCTGACCATCCAGCAAAAATGGTATATACTGAGGCCGAAAGATGGTATTGCCACCAAAGTATCCGGGGACTGTGGCCTAATACATGCTCATCCCTTAAACTACATTTTCCAAGAAATTTCAAGAAGAAAGAGCAGGCAGACAATAAGATCCTTCGACTGAAATGGACTGCGAGAATTCGATTTTGGACAGCAAGCCCCACGCCGCCTCCTCTGCAAGAGTGAAAAACTACAACAAACCAAAGTAGAATTTAAACGCAATGGCACCAAACCGAGTCCACTGTCGATGCTTCGTCACCCCATGTTGCAGCGATTCAAAAGAAAGGCCGTGAGTCATTTAAGTCAACACCAGAGCGGCAAAGTGTTTGTAGAATTAATTCTAACGCATGGAAAAGTGTATGTATTTTAAACGCTAATATTTTTGTACCAAAATGTTTTTTCTTCCACTGTTTGTGTAAAGACTTATAAATGTGGCCTTGTAGGTGTGCCTCACTAAAGGAACATGAGTAATTGTCAAATACTACGCATCGAACGTAGAGCGCGTCTCTTAAGTGTCGTCAGCCGCATTTTCTCTGGTCTTTCCTTTTCGTCATGTGTAACTGGAGTCAGACCAAACAAATAATGATCATTACGTCTTTCTGTGTGAATAGAAATCCTCAGCTTGTCTCCCGTTGCAAACAAAATAATTTTTATATTTCCATACCTCAATCACTTTGTTGTCCGTCTGTCTGTCTATCAGTCCGGCTGTTCAAAACCCTTTTTCTCGGGAATGGGTAGGTCTAAAATGGTAAATTTGTAATTCTATCACACGAATACAAATTTGTTTGCTATTTGTTATGAGAGTGTTTGTCTGTCCGGCCGTCTGTTAAGACCCCTGTTTCTGAGGAGCGGGTGGACGTATGAAGCCGAATTTATGTCATGTACGGTACTACGGTCTATGTTCCCTTCACGCTATAATAAACGTTAGCTTCTAAGGCAATGCAAACAGAATATATGATCATTTACGTCTCATATTTTGATACTTGCAACCCCTAAAGGCACTTCGCGTCGACGTAGAATCCTAAAGTAAGGTTTCACTGTACAAGTAAAGAAAAAGAATCCTAAAATTGATAATCTGTAATTATATCAAACAAGAAAATATATCTTCGGTCATTTGTTATCCAACCTGAAACCTGAAATTAAAACATTCTCGAAAGTTTGGTATCCTTGGGATCGATATCTTTCCGACATCAATGTCGATAACAGGTAGAAATCGTCGCGGTTTTCGGGTAATGGAATGGATGAATGTCTGTATACGTAATTAAGTTTGTGCGGAACCCTGAGTCCTACCCGCAACTGGTCAATTTTCAAAGCTAACTTTTACGTGCCGATTCGAGACAGCGGTCCCAAATTAGACTAGAATGCCCTTCGTTTTATCGATATGTATTATAGTAAAGTTCTATGTACTGACTTGACAGAAAATCCTAACAAATTGTGGTCTTACGTCAAAGCGGTAGGTGGATCAAAACAAAATGTCCAGACACTCTGCGACCAAAGTGGTACTGAAACAGAGGATGTCAGACTAAAGGCCGAAATACGAAATGTCTTTTTTCAAAGCTGTTTCACAGAGGAAGACTGCACTGTAGTTCCGTCTCTAGATTGTCGCACAGATGACAAAATGGTAGATATCGAAACAGATGACAGAGGGATAGAAAAACAGTTAAAATCGCTCAAAACAGGAAAGGCCGCTGGACCTGATGGGATATCAGTTCGATTTTACACAGAGTACGCGAAGGAGCTTGCCCACCTTCTTGCAGCGGTGTACCGTAGGTCTCTAGATGAGTGTAGGGTTCCAAAGGATTGGAAAAGGGCACAGGTCATCCCCGTTTTCAAGTATGGACATCGAACAGATGAGCAGAACTATAGACCTATATCTCTAACGTCGATCAGTTGTAGAATTTCGGAACACGTATTATGTTCGAGTACAATGACTTTCCTTGAGACAAGAAATCTACTCTGTAGGAATAAGAATGGGTTTCGAAAAAGACGATCGTGTGAAACCCAGCTCGCGCTATTCGTCCACGAAACTCAGAGGGCCATAGACACGGGTTTCCAGGTAGATGCCGTGTTTCTTGACTTCCGCAAGGCGTTCGATACAGTTTCCCACAGATGTTTAATGAACAAAGTAAGAGCATATGGACTATCAGACCAGCTGTGTGATTCGATTGAAGAGTTCCTAGATAACAGAACGCAGCATGCCATTCTCAATGGAGAGAAGCCTTCCGAAGTAAGAGCGATTTCAGGTGTGCCGCGGGGGAGTGTCGTGGGACAGTTGCTATTCACGATATACATAAATGACCTTGTGGATAACAACGGAAGTTCACTGAGGCTTTTTGCAGATGATGCTGTAGTATATAGAGAGGTTGTAACAATGGAAAATTGTAATGAAATGCAAGAGGATCTGCAACGAATTGACGCATTGTGCAGGGAATGGCAATTGAATCCCAATGTAGACAAGTGTAATGTACTGCGAATACATACAAGGAAAGATCCTTTATCATTTAGCTACAATATAGCAGGTCAGCAACTGGAAGCGGATAATTCCATAAATTATCTGGGAGTAGGCATTAGGATGATTTAAAATGGAATGATCATATAATGTTGATCGTCGGTAAAGCAGATGCCAGACTGAGATTCGTTGGAAGAATCCTAAGGAAATGCAATCCGAAAACAAAGGAAGTAGGTAACAGTACACTTGTTCGCGCACTGCTTGAATATTGCTCACCAGTGTGGGATCCGTACCAGATAGGGTTGATAGAAGAGACAGAGAAGATCGAACGGAGAGCAGCGCGCTTCGTTACAGGATCATTTAGTAATCGCGAAAGCGTTACGGAGATGGTAGATAAACTCCAGTGGAAGACTGCGGGAGAGACGCTCAGTAGCTCGGCACGGGCTTTTGTTGAAGTTTCGAGAACATAGCTTCACCGAAGAGTCAAGCAGTATATTGCTCCCTCCTACGTATATCTCGCGAAGAGACCATGTGGATAAAATCAGAGATTAGAGCCCACACAGAGGCATACCGACAATCTTTCTTTCCACGAACAATGCGAGACTGTAATAGAATGGAGAACTGATAGAGGTACTCAAAGTACCCTCCGCCACACACCGTCAGGTGGCTTGCGGAGTATGGATGTAGATGTAGATGTAGATGGTTGGAGTCACTAACGACAGCGGTCGAGTTTAGGCTTGTTCTGCGCACCCACGTCACGTGTTCTTCGACAGCCAATGAGCGCTTAGTAGTGCGCTGAGCTCTCTGCTGTGAATGTTGTATACAGCGCCAGTATTACACGCGATCCTAGCGAGCTATTTAGTGAATTTTTATTCCATTTGTTGCGAGTTTTCGTGGATATATTGGTAGGGAGCGACAAACACAAGCAAGCGGGAGACACAATTGTCGGGACACACGCTTTCACGATGTGCAGAGCACGCGCTCCGCAACTGTAGCTTGGATCCAGCAACAATGCAACCCCCGTCCTTGTCTCAACGTGAGCGAATTACCATCGTTCGTGGGCCGGACTATAACAGAGGCAGCAAAACCGGAAGAACAGACAGTACTCTAGCAGTGACTGAGCAGCGCTGCTGGATGGAGGCAGCGCGAGAAACGGCGACACGCGAGTCACTGCTGCTGTACTGTCTGCTCTTCGTGGTTTACTGACGCTGTTAATACATTCCGATGAAACGAATATCGCACCAGCATGATGTGGGACCACTGTGTCCTACAGGCACGTAAAATTCCGCTCTAAAATTCGTTTGGTTTTGTGACGTCCCTTCCCTCCTTCTTCACTCGCCGGGAAGAGACGCGACTCGTAACCATGTTCCTCCCAGTCGGTGTGACGTGGAACAGCACCTGTAACTCTCGTAAGAACACAACTCCTGACGTGGTTTAGAAATATTCTGAAGAATGCTGAAGATTAGATGGGTAGATCACATATCTAATGAGGACGTATTGAATAGAATTGGGGAGAAGAGGAGTTTGTGGCACAACTTGACTAGAAGAAGGGATCGGTTGGTAGGACATGTTCTGAGGCATCAACGGATCACCAATTTAGTATTGGAGGGCAGCGTGGAGGGTAAAAATCATAGAGGGAGACCAAGAGATGAATACACTAAGCAGATTCGGAAGGATGTAGGCTGCAGTAGGTACTGGGAGATGAAGAAGCTTGCACAGGATAGAGTAGCATGGAGAGCTGCATCTAACCAGTCTCAGGACTGAAGACCGCAACAACAACAACAACTGTTATCTGTCTGCAACAGTCTTCTCAGTTTGTGCGAACTGCTAAACTGCAATCGTTTATTCTTATTTTTATGTCCGGTTATTTCCATGATGAAATAAAATCTTGATTCTTGATTTCATCATTACGGTCGTTTTTCACATCATACATAGCAAAGATGAAAATTTGCTGTCTACTATTCCGTTGCTATGCTGTTGCTACGTCCAGTTATTAACAACGGTCCGACGTAACTCCAGAGATAACTTATGTTGGAGTAAATGTATTTTTTTAATAGGCTGTAATACTGGTTTAAACTAATCACTTTTCCCTGCCCGCTATTCATGTACTCGCTTAGTCACTTAAAATGTTTAAAAAGTCAATCAATGTGCATTAATACACATTGTATCGTCCGTTTAACGGGTTAGACGACACGTAAGATTAATCTTTTGACTCAGTTTTTATTGCTCTTTCTGTAATTAATTGTTTGTCCCAAAAACACACGCACACCGATATGTCATTCAAGATTAACTTCTGTTCAGTTCAGTAATCGTGAGGCTGACGATAGCTTTTGACTAATCGGCGTACTTGTCTTTCTTCGTGTCTTCGATTTATTGTGTCCTACTCAAGACTGCTAATTGTTTTTCTGTCGTTGATCCATTGCTCTCAAGGTGTTGTAACTGTTCATCAGTACGAAGGCTAAGTCAGCTACACCAATATCACTCAACTGGAGTCTAACACTCGTCTTACTATACAATCGCGTTGAGAACGGTAAAGATTAACTTTCATCAGTCGAATGACTGAGCAATACTTCAGTCTCACGAATTATCGAACTTCCAAAACTGAAACAATATAATAGCGTTTGCGTCCAGACAAACATCGCAAAAGTACTCTAGAGCGACTCAAGAGCAACTAACTGAACATTTCCATATCCGAGCGGCATTGTAGTCGCATTGAATTTCCTTTTCGATGCGGCTTCAACTCTCTTCCATGGTAAATGTTATCTTTGACTGAATTACTTTTTTGGAATTAACCTTCGTTCATATTATTTTGAATTTATTGTGTAGATGATAATCCTTTCCTTTTATCTCCCCTTTTTGTATACTATTCTCAGTATTTGAATGATATAGGTGTTAATCAAAATATTAGTAGTGCACATTTTATCGTCAGTAGTTGCCGTCACTGTCAAGATGACTCACTGCCCTACTTTAAGTTTCCACAAAGTTTGTTAATTGGGGTTTTCTGTGCTTGGGGCGTTACAGTTTGTAGCAGAAAACAAATCGACGCTTTAGTGACACTGGACGTAGCATGGAACATGTGATGCGTGGCCGGCGCCATTTACACGACTCAAAAACGAAATTGCAAACACCAGAGAAAATGTGTCTGAAGACCCTGTGTAGTAACTGCCCTCCCGTACTAAATTCCACTTGTTTTCATTACCAGTTTGAAAGTTTTAATGAATCCAGCAATTTGATTTATGTAATCGTATGGTGATTTTATACAATGTACAGTTGATACAAGGCAAGTGATTTTATATAATATGCATATGATATAAGAAAAGATTAAACCCTAAAGTCCGTGTTTTTCAATCAATTAATTAAGCTGGGTGTGAGAGTGAACAAGTTGTCGGCAATTCCAGTGGACAGCGTTGGACTAAATGTTCAATTGTCTGCTCTTCTTGATTACATTCACACATTGGTGAACTGATCCAGCCCCATTTGTACCTGAAGTACCTACAACAACCACGTCCAGTCCTTAACCTGTTGAGGCGGCACCAGAGGTTCCTCGGTAGGTCAAAACCTTGTGGCTTCTTTGTGGGATCAAGTTGATGGGCTCTTGTTCCCAATGTTTTTGTTGTCCTTTCATGCTTCCAGCTTTCATTTAGATCAAAACCATCCACGATGAGTTGTCCTGCAGTAACACTTGCTGGTCTTCTTGATCGCAATCGTTGCTGTGGCGGATGACAGAATTGCTGGTGCAGTGGTAGAGAGGGTGATGCAGAGATTTTCTTGGCGTCCCTCCGCCTTAAGTGAGATGGAGGGATGTGACTCAGTACAGGTAACCAGTGGCATGGGTATGATTTGATGGAACCACTAACGCTGCTCATTGTGTCGTTAAGATTTGTGTCTACCTTCTTCACATGTACACTTTCCAACCAGACAGGTGCACAGTACTCGGCAGCAGAGTACACAAGACTGATGCTAGTTAAACGCAGACAGTCAGCAGAGTATTACACTACCGTCTGCTACTGCTATACCATAACCTTAAAGTAGGAGGTAGGTCGTGAAATGTAACTATCTAATTAAAACAATTATGGTATGAAGCAACAGAGCAGTGTTACCCTCTGTGAGGAATTTTGTTGTGTTGACCAAGTTGTACCTAACGGGCGTGGCTTATCGGAAATGAAAGTCAGAGTTGCGTAAATATTTGAACAGTAATGAACAAGATTTTTGCCTATCTGCACTGTTTAACGCATAAAGAAAACGGTTGCCAGCCTAATTAGGCAAGAGAATGATTAACATTCTTGTTCAAGAAAATAATTATTATTAACTTTAACGGATAAACACAACCTATACCTTGTCACACGTGAGTGCAATGAGCTCTGACACATACATATGTTTACGGTAAGATTGAAGCTAACAGCTAGAGCAGCGCAAACTATTGGCAAAAATATAACAGATACGGAAACACACTTTCAGGGCTTGTTCAAACTGAATGGTCTTTATAACGTTACTATTAACATTCACTGCATGATCATAAATTGGAGATAGGTTAAGTCTCTTTCAGTTAAATACTTTACTATTTAAAATGAGAGTTAATTGGAATCCACTAACAGGTTGCTTCTCTCTATCTTTTGAATAAAGAAATTATGCTTTTCATAAATAGTGGTCTTCCCGTTACTTGTTACCTACCATTAGCACAATTGACAAACTGTGGATCCTGTTATGCTATTAATATGCACTTCCAATACACAAGAGAGACAAACACTTAGCAATCACGAACATATAATTTTCTACTATTGCATTTTTCCGCTTTTACTACAGTGAAACACAATGTTGACAAAATTGCAAGAAACTGACTCACCTCTTAGAATTGACTGCAGAGAGCAATGTGATCACTTACTAAGCAAAACTTTATAAGCCTCAGTTTTGAGAGCTTTTAATCTTTAAAAGAAACTGCAAATTGTCTTTATTACCACAGTCTTCTACTTTCAAGTAAATGATTAAATAGGCGACTTTAAACATCACAAAACTACATTTACCGCCTCCCACAATTTCACTAAATCCAAAGTAAATCTGAATATTCCCTTCTCATCAAAGATCAAACAATATTATGTAATTAACTGTCTAACATTGAGGCTTTCATTTTTTCCACAAAATAGGACACTCGGTAATCATAGTTCAAATGGAGAGGAACCTGAGAGATGTTGTAATAGGGAAAAAAATCAAGGTAGTTACATGAATTCAATTATAAGTTACCTTATATTTGTGCACACTAAAACATCCAATAAGCTGATCCTTCACTGTACATTATTATAGCATTCCGATACAGTGATTGCGCAATGTGGTGGCAACTGCATGTTGGTAGGTGGATTTGCAGGCAGAGTTGTTGGACTCTGTCCCTTCTTGGTGGCGATGATGGATACCAATTCCAGAATCGTTCCAGCTATTTATCCATCCATTAGAGGCATTGGAAAGTGGGCAGAAAAAGCCTCTCTCGGAACCAGCACAATATACAACATTAACATGGTTCAAATGGCTCTGAGCACTATGGGACTCAACTGCTGAGGTCATTAGTCCCCTAGAACTTAGAACTAGTTAAACCTAACTAACCTAAGGACATCACAAACATCCATGCCCGAGGCAGGATTCGAACCTGCGACCGTAGCGGTCTTGCGGTTCCAGACTGCAGCGCCTTTAACCGCACGGCCACTTCGGCCGGCACATTAACATGGCAAACCTAACTAACCTAAGGACATTACGTACATCCATGCTCGAGGCAGGATTCAAACCTGCGACCGCAGCGGACGCGCGGTTCCAGACAAGCGCCTAGAACCGCTCGGCCAGAACCACAACATCTTTTACAAATGACATAATTGAGAACCCTAAGTGAAGGTCAGCAGTTTACATAACAACAAACAAACATTTTAAATAAAACAGAACATTTGCACGTATTAACATTTCTATAAAAAATTATTTAAACAAAATTACAATTAGATACAGTAAGTTTTGTTCCCTCCAATTGGGACAAAGAATTTAAATGATAGATACACTACTTTGCATAGAATCAAATCATGACCTCAAAGTTTGTACAAAGAAAGGAGTATACGATTTTGTGTTATCGATTCAATACAACAGCCTTTACAGAAGCTCAACAATGTAATATTAAATAAAACAAAAGGCAAAATAAATCAGTAGAGTATTAGAGCTATGGTGTTACAAGAGGTTCCCCAGGTTCTACCACTGAGTTTATGTAGTATGTTGTTCTTGCAGCAACTTTATGAGAAAGCTTGGTGATGTGCTCTTTGTAGCTCAGGGTTCAATCTAGAGTGATTCCAGCAATGAAGAGGCGATACAGCACGGCACCAAACAGCGTTGCGAAGTGTCAGCAATAGCGACCAATTCCAGTGTCCGAAGCGGCAGCTCCCTGAGGAAACGTAATCTACTTCACATCTCCCGAATCCCGGAGCGCCACTGGCCGGCGTGAAGAGTGGAATCAGGGTTAATGCGGCGGCAATGAATGCTTTTCACAGTAGCCGGCAGATTAATCGCAGCCTGATCGCCCGCGCGCGTTCACCCGCGCTGTTAACAATGGCGTGAGTGACCGACATCACTGACAGCGCTGATAAATTACTTCGATTTACGTACATAAGTACGGTGCAGCCCAGTGCGCTCCGCCACACATACACACACATATCGCCGTTAAATCACGCGAGCGCGGATTAGGGAGTTCTTATTATGATTGTCCGGAGTAATTGATGGCGAACTGTGCGCATTACGCTGATAAAGCCCAGTCGGAAATGTCTCCGTAATTACGGACTTCGCCCGCTGGGCGGGATTGGCGCTATTAACATCCGTACCGACGATTTAATTTTGTTTTTTGTCCTCCAGGTCGGAGAGCTAGAAGATTACTGAGGCGCCCGGATGAAGGGGGATAATCTGAGAACATTCGGCTGAACTGGTCAGCTTTAGTGGTACGGGTGTAAAATGTGAGATCTTTTTTTTCCCGTGCTGAATGGTACGAAGCTGTGGACGGAATGATTAGTATTAAGGGTTCTTCGATCACGATCGTTTCCAGGAGTAGCTGCGGCTCTTCTTTCCACGTTTGTGGATCTCGCGTGGCGGTCTTCTTGCGGACACCTGCGCAGAGCCAAGCCACATGCACGCCAGTGCGCGCCCACCGGGGGCGCAATTATTAGCCATTAGGCTGCTTATCTGGCGCGGATCGGGCGTAATGGCGCGCTCATTACTGTGCCGATGTAGATCGTATCTGGTGCCGAGCTCTGCGATCGACGGAGGCCGGCGGGCGGGCAGGCGGTACGCTGCGGGTACTCTTCAGCGGGGTCGAGGAGAGGGCCTTCCGGCGCGATCGATGGCCGCGCGGGCATCGAATGTCGGCCGCTGAAGCCGCTCACCCTAGACCTGCTACGGCCGACAGTTGGGCGACGTCGCGACGCTACCGCGGCAGCTTCTGTTGCTTTTAAACACTCGTAGTCTTCACTGGTTTGCCACCGGATTACGTCGTGCAAATTCCACAATATTTCCTCAGAGCAACAGCCCGACATCTTCAGATGGTTGAATCTTGCTGGTAGCTAGGTACGACTGACGGTATCCGCACGTCAATGTCCCGTATATACACTAAAGCGCCAAACAAACTGGTATAGGTATGCGTATTGAGATACAGAGATATGTAAACAGGCAGAATACGGTGCTGAGGTCGGCGACGAATGTATAAGACTAGTCTCTTTCACAGTTGTTACATTTCACGAATGTACCGTGAATATCAGGAATCCGGTAAAACATCAAATGTCCGACATCGCTGGGGCCGGAAAAAGATCCTGCAAGAACGGGACCAACGACGACTGAAGAGAATCGTTCAACGCGACAGAAGTGCAACCCTTCCGCAAATTCTGCAGTTTTCAATACTGGGACATCAACAAGTGTCACCGTGCGAACCATTCAACTAAAGATCATCGGTAGCGGCTTTCGGAGGCCCACTCGTCTATCCTTTATGACTGCACGATAAAAATCTTTACATCTCGCCTGGGCCCGTCAATATCGACATTGGACTGTTAATAACTGGAAACATGTTGCATGGTCGGACGAACCTCGTTTCAAATTGTATCCAGGAGATGCATGTGTATAGGTATGGAGACAACCGCATGAATCCGTGGACCCTGTATGTCAGCATAGGAATGTTCGAGTCGGTGGAGGCTCTGTAATGGCGTGGGGCGTGTGCAGTTCAAGTTATATGGGTCCCCTAGATACGCCTCTGATGGGTGACACGTACGTAAACATCCTGTCTGATAACCTGCGTCCATTCATGTCCATTGTGCATTCCGACAGACTTAGCCAATTCCAGGAGGATAATGCGACAACCCATACGTCCAGAATCGCTACAGAGTGGCTCCAGGAACACTCGTCTGATTTTAAACACTACCGCTGGCCACCAAACTCCCCACACATGAATATCAATGAGCATATGTAGGATGCCTTGCAATGTGCTATTCAGAAGAGATCTCCACCCCCTCGTACGCTTACGGATTTATGGTGTCAAGTCCCTCCAGCACTATTTCATACATTAGTCCAGTCCAAGCCTCGTCTTGTTGCGGCACTTCTGCGTGTTCACGGGGGCCCTACACAATATTAGGGAGGTGTGCCAGTTTCTTTGGCTCTTCAGTGTAGAACACGCGCGAAAAATGCGCAGGCGTAATAATAACGCATGGGCAATTATTGCAAATAGATGGCGCCATACTCGAACGCCTTATGCGGGAAATCGCAGAGCGGCCCTCTGCGCGTCCGCTGTACATTGTGTTTACTAACAGTGCGGCCACACGTTACTCATTAAAAAACGGTACTAGATCAATGTTATGACGGGTCTGTTATCGAAAAACCTTGATTTTCTCGTCGTGGTTTTCGAGCAGCCAGTGTAGGGTTCTAGGCTGTGCTCAGTTGAAATCTATGTTGATGAAATTATCAAATGGCTCTGAGCACTATGGGACTTAACATCTGAGGTCGTCAGTCCCCTAGAACTTAGAACTACTTAAACCTAACCAACCTAAGGACATAACACACATCCATACCCGAGGCAGGATTCGAACCTGCGAACGTAGCGGTCGCGCGGTTCCAGACTGTAGCGCCTAGAACCGCTCGACCACAGCGATGAAATTGCCAGCTTTACGGATATGTATTGCTTCCTTAATGACACAGCAGCAGAAAGATAATGCCGTCTTTTCATAAATCATGCGATTTTCCGTATTCAGACAGTGTTCTGCAATTGCCGACTTTTGCGGTTGGCGTAAGTGTGTATGACGCTTCATATTCACAGCAGCGTTCTTGTACTCTGCGACGCACGTCTGGCCTATATATGCCGTCCCACACTGAAAAGGCATCTTACGTACAACACGTTTCCTCAGGCCAAGACCATCCTTAACATTATTTCAGATTATTTAACTGCAATTAACAAAAAGTTATAATTAGTTAGAAAACCTGATGTTGTGTATTAACGCACTGTTAGCAAAAGACCTGATTTCAATAGTGTGATTGCATTATTACATTTCTATAGAAATGTTAGGAGAAATATCTATGTTACACTTAAACCAATTATTTCATTCATACGTTCACGCAATCAGGCCCAGTGGACCGCGCGCCCCACTGGCAGAGCTCTCCATCCGTCTCTGTCCTCTGCTGTCTGTCTCCAGTTTTCCGTGACTCCCAGCTGCAACAAATCTTCCCTCACTCCATCGATCCACCTCTTTCTAGGTCTTTCCACTGGTCTGCTGCTTGATGAGATCCAGTCCATTACGATTTTGGGACGCCTTGTTGACTCCATTCTAGCTACATGTCCATCCCATGGCAGTCTTTTGCTTCTCATCATTACCAAGGTTTTAGGCTCCTTGTACAGCTCTGCTAATTCAGTCTTATAGCGTCTTCTCCATTCTCCAGTAATCTGATCTCGGACTGGTCCAAATATTTTCCCGAGGACCTGCCTTTCAAATGTAAGCAGTCGGTTAGGGTCTTGTTTTTGAGTGCTCCAGGTTTGAGAACCGTAAGGCACTACTTGGATTATTGATGTCTTATACAACCGTAGCTTTAGCTGTTGAGAGACACTTCTACATTTTAACATAGGGTCTACATAGTGATAGCATCTGTTTTCCGCCTGCAGTCGTGCTTTTATCTCTGCTTCAGTTGGTGTTACTTCTGTAAAAATTGATCCAAGATATTTAAACTCTTTCATATGTTTATACCTGGTGTGGTTCACAATTGAATCTTGAGAGTTTGTGATCTTTCTTCCTATGGTCAGTACTCGGTCTTTTCAGAGCTAATTTGTAGAACGATCCTAGCTGCCAATAACTCCAAGGTCTGGATATTTTCAGATCTTCTTTTTGGATCTTCTTGTGTGCATGCTAATAGTGCAATGTCGTCTGCGTAGGCCAGATATGTGATGTGTTCATCGCCAATTTGAATGCCCTGGAAGTTTTCTTTGCTGAAATCCCGCATTCCCTTCTCAAGTGCCAGGTTGAAGAGGACAGGTCTTAGCCCTTCTCCTTGGCGTAATCCTGTTACAACTTGGAAGCTTCCTATCATTTTATCACCTACCATAACCTTAAGTTTTATGTCTTATAGGTATACCTCTACCAGTTTGACCAATGTCTTTGGCATACCAAACTGTGTCACAGTTCTAATGACGCTAAGTTTATGTATACTGTTTACTGTCGTAAACCAATAATTAATTAACAAAAATCTTAAATTTCAACTTAACTGAAAAACAGATTTTTGGAACATTTATCAGTCATGTGACGTATTTAATGTGACTTATGCACTTTATGTATCATTCGAAAAACGAAAAACCAGTTACATCAGTTGTAACTAACTCATTCATTAACTAATCTCGAACATTTTGACACTACAAAATTTTCATACAGAACTTTAACCTGAAATTCCATTCTGCCATTTTGTACAGTAATTCAATTAATGTTAGGAATAAAATACAACGTGAAATCGAGAGGTAATTAATGATTTTACGGTTGGTATTGTTATTGTAACTTCATAAGCGAATTTCCACATTATCAAAAGTCACAAGGACAACATTTAGAAATTTATTAAGAATAATAATAATAATAATAATAATTTATTAATAATAATAATAATAATAATAATAATAATTTATTAGGAATAATAATATTGTCTTTAAAACCGTACTAACAGTTTGCTGTAAATCATTAACTCTTCATTATGAATCAGTAAATGTAATTGCTATTGACAATAGGCCAAGAACATACATTTCCCTAGTAGGCTTGCGACTCTTTGATTATTCCATTTTTAGCTAATCAGTATTTGTTTGTATTACCAGAATTTTTTGCATTAAAAATGATACGTGGTACCGTTTTACCCCCTGTGCGCTTCGTGAGCGGTGCAAAGCACTTGAAATCAGTCACAGCTTGGCCAATGTAATGACGCAAGATCTATAACAGTTGCTGTTTTGTCAGTCACGTTGGTAGAAAGTTTATGTGTGAACATCTTTGTAAATGCTTACGGAAAATATACCTGATGTTAAAAGGATTCATCAGTGTGTTGGGAAATACTGTTTTAACATCCATGTTTTCATCATGTTCGCTACGATGTCACGGCGTACGTGCAAGTCCGTAGGTTGGCACTACGACACGGACACCGACGACAGCGCCCTCTAGCCGGCGCTGTGCAGCTCTACGAGCTCCGCTCCATTTGATTCCGAGGAGACGAACTAGCAACATTGTTTCTACTTCATAGGGGGCTAGCCATTACAGACTTTGTTACTTCAGTTACTCCAATGATAGTTTGTCCAACTACTAGTAGCAGCGTTGACACCTGTACGGCTTCGCACCTACGTGCTCATCTCAGCCAAAGTTAAGTACATAGTAAAACCACTTTTAATTGCAGTACCAAGTGTTCTACCTCACCTGCTCCTATTAGCATCCTACATTCGGCCTACCCTTCAGTTTTCAGGAGCAGACCCACGCGCCACCTTCCGAGCGGGATACAAAACATCTACGATGCGTCTCTCGTAATGAGAAGTATTTTAGCCAGAACTGAAGCTGGAGCAACAGGAGAGGGTGCAGCATGTAAGATTCTCCCGCCTACTTTTTTTTATTAAATCTCCAGAAGTGTCTCAGTTTAGTTAGCGAGTCCGTAGAGGATGACGTAGAGGCGTACAGTATGACTGGCAGTCATCCGGGACTTAACAGAGATTAAGACAACCCGTCCTGGAGTATCTTTAGTGAGTCGTTGTGTAGTATTCCTCCCTACGTGCTTTGCTGCAAACCTCTCGTAGTTGACGTATCTCGCAGGAGGAGTACCAGCGCCATCGGATTCTCTGGAAAGAGCAATTCTGTATCCTGTAATTTCTAACAAGGGAACCTCCCCGTCGCACCCCCCTCAGATTTAGTTATAAGTTGGCACAGTGGATAGGCCTTGAAAAACTGAACACAGATCATTCGAGAAAACAAGAAGAAGTTGTGTGGAACTATGAAAAAAATAAGCAAAATATACAAACTGAGTAGCCCATGCGCATGATAGGCAACATCAAGGAGAGTGTCTGGCCAGTAGCGCCGTGGTCCCGTGGTTAGCGTGAGCAACTGCGGAGAGAGAGGTCATTGGTTCAAGTCTTCCCTCGAGTGAAAAGTTTTCTTTCTTTATTTTCGCAAAGTTATGATCTGTCCGTTCGTTCATTGACGTCTCTGTTCACTGTAATAAGTTTAATGTCTGTGTTTTGCGACCGCACCGCAAACTTACAGTTCGGAAAGTATTCATTGACCTTGTTACTGAAGTCGTGAGCTATAATTGCTGGATTCATACTGCCCACGGAATACATCTCACGTATTTAATTAATGCACTCTCGTCCAAAGTAGCGAACAGTCAATTGCCAGCCATGGAGCCGCGTTAGCAGGAATACTCCCTCTTCCGTGCGCTGTGGGCGACTGACGTCGTGTGTTTCGATGTTTGTTTAGGTATAGCGTCCTCATGCCACGGCGCAGTTATCTCGCATCGGACGGACGGACGGACAGATAATAATTGTCTGAAAATAGAAAATTAAACTTTTTACTCGAGGGGAGACTTGCACCAACGACCTCTCGGTCCGCAGCTACTCACGCTAACCACGGGACCACGGCGCTCCTGAGATCGCGCAATCCTTGATGTTGCCTATCTTGCACATGGACTACTCAGTTTGTATATTTTGCTTATTTTTTTCATAGTTCCACACAACTTCTTCCTGTTTTCTCGATTGATCTGTGTTCAGTTTTTCAAGGCCTATCCACTGTGCCAATTTATAACTAAATCTGAGGGTGGTGCGATGGGGAGGTTCCCTTGTAAGTGATGAAAGCGGGAAGCTATATTATTTGAAATAACGTTCTTCAATGTCCTTATGGTGCGTTCATTTATGAAAGCACCGTTAGCTGACAATAATGAAACAGTCCATCGCTTTGTAACTCGAAACTAGATATTTCCTGAGAGCACGGTCTTAATCGACAGAACTAGATCGAAAAGGGTCGTATTGGTGACTGGTGACTATGACTCGCATCCAGATCTCACTGCTTACAATCGTTAAACATCGTAGCTGTTCTTACAACTTCGTTGTCTTAAACATTTTCATATGTTTATTGAAATGACTGTTTTCTTGCGTCGTAATGCTCTTGCAAAAAAGTGTTTATGACCAACAGGTTTCTCCTGTTATCTGTTGTGGAAAAATACCTATACAAAATATATTGCTTCTTACCAGGGCCGGCCTAAGTGGCCGAGCGGTTCTAGGCGCTTCAGTCTGGAACCGTGCGACCGCTACGGTCGCGGGTACGAATCCTGCCTCGGGCATGGATGTGTGTGGTGTCCTTAGGTTAGTTAGGTTTAAGTAGTTCTAAGTTCTAGGGGACTGATGACCTCAGAAGTTAAGTCCCATAGTGCTCAGAGCCATTTGAACCATTCTTACCAGGATGGCTGCTGTTTCCCTACATATCCTACATTGGTGTAACTGTATTTCTCACGGATGGCCACAGCGCATCATACCGCCGTCTAACTCTAACGCCAGATGGTGCAGCGGCTGCTTCAGCCAGAGTGGGAACAGTAATCTTACCCGGTACTATGCGATCTGCAGTGCTGCCTGAGCTACTGATATCGTCAGACGCGAAATACACTCCTGGAAATTGAAATAAGAACACCGTGAATTCATTGTCCCAGGAAGGGGAAACTTTATTGACACATTCCTAGGGTCAGATACATCACATGATCACACTGACAGAACCACAGGCACATAGACACAGGCAACAGAGCATGCACAATGTCGGCACTAGTACAGTGTATATCCACCTTTCGCAGCAATGCAGGCTGCTATTCTCCCATTGAGACGATCGTAGAGATGCTGGATGTAGTCCTGTGGAACGGCTTGCCATGCCATTTCCACCTGGTGCCTCAGTTGGACCAGCGTTCGTGCTGGACGTGCAGACCGCGTGAGACGACGCTTCATCCAGTCCCAAACATGCTCAATGGGGGACAGATCCGGAGATCTTGCTGGCCAGGGTAGTTGACTTACACCTTCTAGAGCACGTTGGGTGGCACGGGATACATGCGGACGTGCATTGTCCTGTTGGAACAGCAAGTTCCCTTGCCGGTCTAGGAATGGTAGAACGATGGGTTCGATGACGGTTTGGATGTACCGTGCACTATTCAGTGTCCCCTCGACGATCACCAGTGGTGTATGGCCAGTGTAGGAGATCGCTCCCCACACCATGATGCCGGGTGTTGGCCCTGTGTGCCTCGGTCGTATGCAGTCCTGATTGTGGCGCTCACCTGCACGGCGCCAAACACGCATACGACCATCATTGGCACCAAGGCAGAAGCGACTCTCATCGCTGAAGACGACACGTCTCCATTCGTCCCTCCATTCACGCCTGTCGCGACACCACTGGAGGCGGGCTGCACGATGTTGGGGCGTGAGCGGAAGACGGCCTAACGGTGTGCGGGACCGTAGCCCAGCTTCATGGAGACGGTTGCGAATGGTCCTCGCCGATACCCCAGGAGCAACAGTGACCCTAATTTGCTGGGAAGTGGCGGTGCGGTCCCCTACGGCACTGCGTAGGATCCTACGGTCTTGGCGTGCATCCGTGCGTCGCTGCGGTCCGGTCCCAGGTCGACGGGCACGTGCACCTTCCGCCGACCACTGGCGACAACACCGATGTACTGTGGAGACCTCACGCCCCACGTGTTGAGCAATTCGGCGGTACGTCCACCCGGCCTCCCGCATGCCCACTATACGTCAACTGCACATACGGTTCACGTCCACGCTGTCGCGGCATGCTACCAGTGTTAAAGACTGCGATGGAGCTCCGTATGCCACGGCAAACTGGCTGACACTGACGGCGGCGGTGCACAAATGCTGCGCAGCTAGCGCCATTCGACGGCCAACACCGCGGTTCCTGGTGTGTCCGCTGTGCTGTGCGTGTGATCATTGCTTGTACAGCCCTCTCGCAGTGTCCGGAGCAAGTATGGTGGGTCTGACACACCGGTGTCAATGTGTTCTTTTTTCCATTTCCAGGAGTGTAAATGTAAATCTGGAAAGTTAGGAAATGAAATGTAATCTGAAAATAAGGGACACCTTGCAAGTACGTCATGAATTCGGTCGGATTTCGCCACACCTTCTGTTAGACCTTTGCGTGTGTTGCGTACAACTACGACGCGATACTAGGTCACTGCGCAGCGGCTTCTCAGAACAGTTGTAACTGACGCCGGATTTAATTAGAAGACAAGGAAGCACACTAAAAGCGGAGACCAGGCGACTGGAAGGGCGCTAGAGTGGCGCCGGCGAAACTCACCAGCGCGCTTATTTAATGAGCGCGTGCAGGCGGACTGGACGCCGGGACGCCGCCGCCGCCGCATGCAGTAGTCTGCCGCCCGCGTGTTCCTCTTGCTCTTTGGAATCCTCTGCGATGCTGTAACTGAAGTTGTGCCTCCATTTTATGACCACACTCCGTTATTAACTGTCTCTTGATGAATTCGTGCAGTATTTTGTAAATACAGTTTCGGTTCGTTGTGAGCACTCTTGAGTTGTGTGCTAACTGGAACAAGTAATTAGTTAAGCTTCTCTCTCTCTTTTTCTTTTAAGGATAAACAAAAACTCTGACAACTTTACCAGCGTTAACAATGACTACTGCCCCTGAAGTCTGTGGATTTAGTTCTGGATTTAATAAAGACTGGCCAAAAGTAACTGATTAAATAAACTGATCCAGTTCTAAGTAGGCTGTTTAGGTTTTTATGTTGGTAACGCCACGTAGTGCTCTGTATGAATATCGCTGACTGCGCTCTGTGCAGTCTGTGGCTGATTGGACTCATTGCTGGAACACTCGTTAGTGTATTATTGGGCAGTTGGATGTGAACAGCGCGTAGCGTTGGACACTTGGAGGTGAGCCGCCGGCAGTGGTGGGTATGGGGAGAGAGATTCCAGAGTTTTGAGAGGTTACTACGAGCGGACGATCTGGACTTGTGTCCGTCAGAAAAAGGAAATTTGTAAGACTGGATGTCATGAAGTGATTTTATATACACTCCTGGAAATGGAAAAAAGAACACATTGACACCGGTGTGTCAGACCCACCATACTTGCTCCGGACACTGCGAGAGGGCTGTACAAGCAATGATCACACGCACGGCACAGCGGACACACCAGGAACCGCGGTGTTGGCCGTCGGATGGCGCTAGCTGCGCAGCATTTGTGCACCGCCGCCGTCAGTGTCAGCCAGTTTGCCGTGGCATACGGAGCTCCATCGCAGTCTTTAACACTGGTAGCATGCCGCGACAGCGTGGACGTGAACCGTATGTGCAGTTGACGGACTTTGAGCGAGGGCGTATACTGGGCATGCGGGAGGCCGGGTGGACGTACCGCTGAACTGCACAACACGTGGGGCGTGAGGTCTCCACAGTACATCGATGTTGTCACCAGTGGTCGGCGGAAGGTGCCCGTGCCCGTCGACCTGGGACCGGACCGCAGCGACGCACGGATGCACGCCAAGACCGTAGGATCCTACGCAGTGCCGTAGGGAACCGCACCGCCACTTCCCAGCAAATTAGGGACACTGTTGCTCCTGGGGTATCGGCGAGGACCATTCGCAACCGTCTCCATGAAGCTGGGCTACGGTCCCGCACACTGTTAGGCCGTCTTCCGCTCACGCCCCAACATCGTGCAGCCCGCCTCCAGTGGTGTCGCGACAGGCGTGAATGGAGGGACGAATGGAGACGTGTCGTCTTCAGCGATGAGAGTCGCTTCTGCCTTGGTGCCAATGATGGTCGTATGCGTGTTTGGCGCCGTGCAGGTGGGCGCCACAATCAGGACTGCATACGACCGAGGCACACAGGGCCAACACCCGGCATCATGGTGTGGGGAGCGATCTCCTACACTGGCCGTACACCACTGTTGATCGTCGAGGGGACACTGAATAGTGCACGGTACATCCAAACCGTCATCGAACCCATCGTTCTACCATTCCTAGACCGGCAAGGGAACTTGCTGTTCCAACAGGACAATGCACGTCCGCATGTATCCCGTGCCACCCAACGTGCTCTAGAAGGTGTAAGTCAACTACCCTGGCCAGCAAGATCTCCGGATCTGTCCCCCATTGAGCATGTTTGGGACTGGATGAAGCGTCGTCTCACGCGGTCTGCACGTCCAGCACGAACGCTGGTCCAACTGAGGCGCCAGGTGGAAATGGCATGGCAAGCCGTTCCACAGGACTACATCCAGCATCTCTACGATCGTCTCCATGGGAGAATAGCAGCCTGCATTGCTGCGAAAGGTGGATATACACTGTACTAGTGCCGACATTGTGCATGCTCTGTTGCCTGTGTCTATGTGCCTGTGGTTCTGTCAGTGTGATCATGTGATGTATCTGACCCCAGGAATGTGTCAATAAAGTTTCCCCTTCCTGGGACAATGAATTCACGGTGTTCTTATTTCAATTTCTAGGAGTATATGTATATATATATATATATATATATAACGACAGATGGTGTTTTATGTGATACAAAAGTAATAATTAGAGTAACAACTGACTTCAGGGAAAGACGGTGTTCTTTATAACAAATGCTCAACATGTCGGCGGTCATTCATCAATGATACTCGTAGTCGAGGGACAATGTTGTGAACTGCACACAGCCGGCCGGAGTGGCCGAGCGGTTACAGGCGCTACAGTCTGGAACCGCACGACCGCTACGGTCGCAGGTTCGAATCCTGCCTCGGGCATGGATGTGTGTGATGTCGTTAGGTTAGTTAGGTTTAAGTAGTTCTAAGTTCTAAGGGACTTATGACCACAGCAGTTGAGTCCCATAGTGCTCAGAGCCATTTTGTGAACTGCACTGTACGGCGTATTAGTAGGTATGATGAGAAATTTCGTTCGGATGTTATCTTTTAGCATTCACAATGAGGTTGGGCGATCGGGGTTGACTTGCGACTTCATGTAACCCCGCAACTAGTAATCACACAGACTGAGGTCTGGTTACCTCGGAGGCCAAGCTCGACGGACGTGACGCGATCCTCACCAAACGATATGGGCAAGAGATCTATCGCACGTGTAGAAATATGAGGTGCAGCGCCATCCACATGAAAGTCGTACCTACCAACTAGTGTATATCAGCCAGGGTTGGGATTGATCTTACTTGCTCTCTCACTAAAACTCATCTTACACACGATTTTCATAAGATGTTGCTATCCAGTGCCACCTGTTGGCCAGTTTTCGTCCGCTTTTGGTGTCAATAAAACTCCATGTCGTTTCAGGCAAATGTGTTAATTTTTACCTCTCTACCTACGGTATTCCCTGAATTAACGTGTTTTGAAGGGACACAGGCTTGAAGTGGGCCTGTTGATAGGCTATCGATACATCGATATTTCTTCCAAAAAGTGTGGATATATATAGGCGATGCTTTCTCGCCCGGTATACCGATATATGGAAATCACAACGCCAATATCGAGTGTCGATATTCTTATTTTATATTATACTTTGTCACAATTTTTGGCAAATTTTTGAAGTTGTTCTTTTGAAACTGTAGTAGAACATAATTTTAGTTTCACGGTGTGAAGGAGTCTTACTATTTTTTGAGCTTTCATCACTTCAGATCCTTCTGTTTCACTGAGTGAAGCAAGTATGTGTCGCAACAAAAGAGGAAGTCCGACTGCACAGGGGCGTGGCAGTATGAATGGACTAATAAGATTTCCGATGTGTAGAAATAAGACTGTGCTATTTTTTCACATCGGCATTCTTCGAAAATAGTTGCTGAAAATGATGAACAAATATCTAAATGACAAGATTGGTCTTGGGGCGCGCAGACGTGTGAGGGGAGATGCTGACGTAATCGGTGCTCAGTGCTACCAACAGAAACTGCAACGTTTAGCATCACTACTCTGTTTTGACACTACAACTGCTAGGTCGCTGGTGTTGGCAGAAATGAAGAAACAGGTGTAAAGTTTTGTGGTCAGAACAACTACTATGGAAGCTGCATTTTTGGTTTAATGATGCAACTTTATTACAGAAATACACGCATTTACACGGTTTACAACATGACGATGTTACGACAGTTGTCGAACGAAGGCATCTCGTCCTCAGAATGTGAAATAATCCGAAACATAACAATGGTAAATTTTAACTAGAAGTTTCTTTACAAAATCATTCTTACGACTACATCATGATGTTGGCCAGTACTACGATAAATCATCCAATTCCGGTTCAAAGTTCGGTACTATTTAGGATGACAATCAAGTCTACGGAAAATGGTTAGTTTTGTGACAAGTTGAACAAAAGATTACCCAAGGTCACTGGAGTTTACAGTGACGCAAATAGGTGAACCAACAAGCTCACGCCTGTGTTCGCGGCACTTACATCAGCTGCGATGAGCTGTCGTCTGCAAGGCTGCTCTCGTGCTCTGAAATTTCTATAAAAACTAATTAAGCCTTTGGTGCTTTTTCCAGCAGAAACTCTCCCTATGTTTCTCGTTGTGTGAGAAAACATGTACTCATCCCTAGTCTTGGAATACGGAGATATGCACGTGCAGGGCTGGAGAACTGTGTATATTAAAATGCCCTCTCACTCCTCACAAGGACAATTAACTAAATGGCTGGTTCGTTTCCCCACAGTTGGAGCTCAACGACGGTACAGCTAATATCTATCTGAATGTCAGCCGCAGTAAATGCAGTGTTCATACAAATTTCTCCTCTGTGTCGTACAGAGCGTTAGGCGCCCCATTCTGCACTTGACACCAGTTCAGAGAAGAGTCCTCGAAAATTTCGCTCTCGTCTTTCTCATAGCCGAAATGTCTCCCCACCTGCGTTCTTTCGTTCTCCACACCACGGCTCTTTTCGACCAATAGGAGCGTTCCTCTTATTTCGTGGAAACTCGGTCTGCCAATCGCAAGGACCCTACCATTGAACTGCATCGAAATCTCCGCACTGTACTCGTTCCTAGTTCGTTTCCGCCAATCGGACGTTTTGTGCCCCCTCCAGACGCCTAAAAGTTACATGCGTACATCACATGTTTACCTTTCGTTGTTCACATGATCGTCTGCATCACTGGTTTTGCTTGTATCCATCTGGAATTCCGAAACACAGTTTTCTAAAGCCTTCTGTCCTACTTCTGGTGGCCCATTACTTGCTCTCCAGTAAGCTTCACCTGTCCGGTCGCTGGCTCCTGCCACGGGACGCTCCCTAAGAGTTTTTCGTGGTGCGTCCCATGGTGTGGCCTCTGCTTCTGCTCACACTTGCTTCCACAAAAACGTTTCCTCTCGCTGCTTGTTTCACCTTCTGCTCATTGACATGCGTTATATAGGAGCGGTGTGTTAATACCGTCGATTGAGTGTCATCCCTCTTGCATTACATACTTATAATCAAATCTGCTCATTACCGCCGAAGTAATTTAGGTGTCATATTCACCTTCCCGTTACGATGTATAATTCTCTTATGTAAGGTGCGAAATTGGCCTTCATTTATGCTGCCACATTACACAGGGGAGTCGACGTGAAGTGTTCCAGACAAGTCCAATATGTGACGGAACCGAATGACAGACCCACTGGACACCTTTCATTGTGCCACTTACAGGCAGTTACTACTGTTAGCAAAGAGGTTCTCCACAAGCTTGAAAGCATATCGTTTTCCTTTCAGTTACTGCTGTAATGGGGATAGGCAGGCTGCTAGCTAGTTGATGTACAGAATATCTAGTAATAAATCCGTACTAAAATACACAGCTCCAAAAGCAGCTATATATTTTCAATATGCAGCCGAGTTTTTTGTAGACACGTACGTCGATACTTTTTCCGTCGACATATCGATACATCAATATTATTATTCGATATGTAGAGAGCCGATAACGCAATTTTTTAAATATCAATATATTGGATCCCCGATATTTTTAATATCAACAGTTCTATATTGGACGCAGGCGCCACATGCCAGTACGAGGACGTGCTGGCAGTATCGTAGAATGTTGACGAACCGCGCTGTCAGCATACGACGGCCACAGAGCGCCTCGACGCACACGCAGTAGTCGCGTCGCGTAACTGGTTACCTGCACGGGCAGAACTGTTTCCAACGAGCGTGGTTTCGTCGCGTAATTTATGTCTTTTTCCGTATTTGTTCGTTGTAGGATGTCAGCAGTTGCGATGGGTCAGCATGACGAGCACGTCATTATAAATATCCTTATAAAAAATAAATTGGTGATAATAACTCGTAGTTCGCGTATTTCTGTACCTCATAGACCCAATGCCCCAAATAATGCTGTCAGTTACCAAGAGAGGCCATCAGCCGAGGACATAGACCTCGTAACCGCCTTACAGTTAACTGCATATTAGAGTGATTGAAAAAGAAAGGATTCGCTGGGTGTAAAGTGAAAAACCACTGAAGGGATTGTAATGCCATTGCGTGCTGAAGAAGGTGTGGTCCCTATAAGGGGTTGTCCATTTATTACTGGAGGTATTTTATTTTTTAATTTTGACCCCTTCCCCTTTGTTGAGATTTGATGGGACGTGATGGAAACCTTCCTCCCCCTCACTTGAGGTTTGCCATATCATTCTTAAATAATTAAATTTACTTTTTACGTTCATTTCTTGCTTCATACCACTAAAATTACCTATTAGGTTGCTCGAAATTAATTTTACAAAACAAAATGTGGTCCGCTGTAGTAATGTACATTCTCTGAATTAAAAACCTGACGTCGTATTTTCATCCCCCTCTCCCCCCCCCCCCCCCCCCCCAACCTACCCTTAAACGAGATTTGGTCAGATTTTACCAGACCTCGCCCCTGAGAGTGCTGTGAGCCGGCCGCGGTGGTCTAGCGGTTCTAGGCGCTCAGTCCGGAACCGCGCGACTGCTACGGTCGCAGGTTCGAATCCTGCCTCGGGCATGGATGTGTGTGATGTCCTTAGGTTAGTTAGGTTTAAGTAGTTCTAAGTTCTAGGGGACTGATGACCACAGATGTTAAGTCCTATAGTGCTCAGAGCCATTTTTGAGAGGGCTGTGGACCCAACCTCGGCGCTGGAAGCACGCGGGCGCACACCCACGTACTCGCGTCACATGTCCCCTGCAGTCAGTCGTGGTGAAAACAGAGAAATGGAGGCTCCAAAACAGAAGAAACGGGACCTGGGGAGTTTGTTTGCTTTGGAAGGAACGTGGGGAACGGAGATTCATCGAAGAATTGCAAGACTGTACGAAGAGCACTGAATGACCGTTGAAATTCTGACGCTCAGTCCGATCTCCGCCACCGTAATTCTTCCGTCTCCAATAATGAGAGCATCCGCCTGCTGGACAGTGGTACCAGTAGCGTGGTGTGACGTTTCCGTCCGTGCGTCATCTGCCAACGACTCTGTCCTTCCTTGAATCCTATGTACCGCACCTTGGTCCTATCAAATGACACGCAGAGCTCTTCACACATTTGTACCATTATTTGATGAATTTCATCTTCCGCAGCCCTTCCACTGTCAAGAACCGCACTATACCACTTTGTTGCTCTTTTGAAGCTTTCATTTCTCTCTTTTCAGCACGACTGTGTGCGGCTGACGGTTGACACATGCACGTGGTTGTTCAGTCGCCAATTGTTTCTCGGATCACGGAATAGTGAATACGAAATGGAATATCCCATGCGTCTAGCTCCAACTACCATTCTCCGTTTATTTCCGTGGTGCGGTCATAATCGCTTTGGACCACTTTTTACACCAATCGGCAGAGTACAAATGACAACTCCGCCAATGCACTGTTCTTTTACATCTTGAATGTACGATACTACTAGCATTTGTGTACGTGTATATCGCTGTCCCATGAACTTTGTCATTTCAGTGTATGTAACAGATTAACTCATTTGGAGAGCAATTAAACGTTTGAAACTCTTTTATACGTTAGAGTTCGAGTCTTTAAGGAGTCAGGGATTGGGTTCAGCCGTGCTGCGGCTCGCGTTGGTACTGTTTGTAGGTTTCCGCCTTCTCTTAGAGGCCAGACGGTATCGTTTAGTTGGCTTAGTTGCTGTTGTTTGTCTTCTTCTCGTGTTGTCTGACACCACTCGGTTTCGCAAGCGTTGCCTGTCCGCTAGTGGCAGCAGCGGTGGTTATCGATATAACTGTTGCCCTATCTTTGGGGCGACGTCGTTGTTTTTCCGGGTCGTGTGAGTGGGCCAGTTCGGTTGGGGACTCGGGAGAAGCCAGGTCCTCGCAGTCCCAGAACATGCCGGGACCGCTGGCGGCACGCATGGACTGCCAGATGGAAGGGCTGTGGTCACGAGGGTGCAAAACCTTGTAGTAAACCGGATCCAGCAACTTTAAGAGAGTGCATTTCAATCCAAGAAGAGAAACCTCCACCATTGTGATATCTCAGTGACTTGGGTTCGTGTTGATGCTCGTAGTGTCGCCGAGGCGAAGAGCAGTGAATGGAGTGCTTGGGGAAGGCGACTTCTTATTACTATTTACTGCGTTCAACTTGTTACAATTTTTTAAGCTCAACCAGCGGTAATTTTTCTTTCCTGGTGGCCGCTAACGTCCCAGTTACCTGCCCTGGGAGTTAGTGTATATAACGGCAGTGTACGTTTCCTCGCCTTGCCGCTGCTGTCCAGTAAGGCGTGTAGTTTTGACAGCTTTCTTGACTATAGGCCGGTTGGTGATTCTTCCACTCTGGTGGTAATGATTCCTTTCTCGTTCTGGGCGCTCTAAACACACTATTCAGGGTCGTAGTGCAGACCGCTGGCTCTGGCTTTGGCGTACTGTTCCATCGTTGCATTTGGTTTATCGGACGGCAGGTAGCTTCAGCAAGATTAGTCATTCGTTCAAAAATGGTTCAAATGGCTCTGAGCACTATGGGACTTAACATCTGAGGTCATCAGTCCCCTAGAACTTAGAACTACTTAAACTTAACTAACCTAAGGACATCACACACATCCATGCCCGAGGCAGGATTCGAATCTGCGACCGTAGCGGTCGCGCGGTTCCAGACTGAAGCGCCTAGAACCGCTCGGCCACACCGGCCGGCTAGTCATTCGTTAGACTGCCACTAGTCTGAGTTACCATCTTGTGAAGTGAATGCAACTCTTGGCTGCCTGTCTCATCGCTCGCGAAATTATTTGTTGCCGGACCTTCCCAGAGGTCGACTCCTGGAGCACCGTCTGTGGCCCCTTGGTTCTTGTGAGACATGTGTGTTCTAAAAGGCGGTCTGATGGCCAGTAGTTCAGTGTAACGTTCTTTCAACCCACGCCTTCTGCGGGTATAGTCTGCATCAGCACCCTTTAAGGAACTTATGTACTGGTCCTTGTGTTTTATTATTGTATTATTTATTACAATACCTTGTAATGCCTTTATTAAAGGTTATATATGTCTAGTTAATAGTTCTGGTCGCCTTCTGGAATAAATCTAGCAATGCAGCGTTCAGTGGATTTAAGGACTGTGTTACAAAGTTTACCATCACCCTTATGGTGATCAGTTGCTTGTTCTTTAATTAACCTTTGCTACTGCATTTGCTGTTTTAAAGCAAGTTTCAAAATTTTTTATATTATTGCCGTTCCTGGCGTGTAAGGCCTTCAGCCGTGATTGTGGTCACTTGCCTTCAAGTTCTAATTTGGTATTTGTATTTACGCAGTAAGCCTTAAAACCATATTTACTGCCATTCCAGGCGTCTGATGCCTTCTGCTGTGTTTGTAGCGACTTGCCTTCGATATTTCAACACCTGTAATTTGTAAATTCGTAATTTGTTGCCATTCCTGGCTTGTAAGGCGTTCTGCCCAGATCACAGTGGCTTCCTTTAAAACATTATCTGCTGTATCTGTATTTAATTGTGATTTGCTATATTCTAACTCACTGAAAACACTATTATTTACACAGTTGTTTATTCCTTCATTAATAACGTGTGTCGGCCGGAGTGGCCGTGCGGTTCTGGGCGCTACAGTCTGGAACCGAGCGACCGCTACGGTCGCAGGTTCGAATCCTGCCTCGGGCATGGATGTGTGTGATGTCCTTAGGTTAGTTAGGTTTAATTAGTTCTAAGTTCTAGCGTACTGATGACCTCAGAAGTTAAGTCGCATAGTGCTCAGACCACCCACCATTTGAACCAATAACGTGCGGTATTTTATTGCTGAGTCTGGAATTACTGGTTTAAAATAAATTGTGTGTAACTGTGAAAGGCAACCAATAGTAACTGATTACGGGCCCGTCCACAATCGTAACCGAATCCTGTATTCCCTTGACTACCAGGTTTCAAGGGTATTTACTTGTCCATGACAACCTATGGAAGTGGTTTATAGAGGATTCCTCAGAATCATTCAGTTGCGGCCTGCCTGTTGTATAGACCGTGACGCGACTACTTATGCTCACCCGCGTGTCGGTTGTGGCGCGACAGTCTGGATAAGCTCGAGTTAGGCCCCGCCCTTTGTACAGGGTTATTACAGGACCACGAGCTGCCAGCGTACCGTGGACATTGTACGGCCACATTTCCTGTTTGACGCCGCGCCGACAGCGACCGATGCGCTATTCATAAACAATGCGGCCCACCCACCCACACTGTGCTGGGACACCCGAGTGACAATGGAGAGCGGTGTCCCGGGATCCGGGATCTGGGAATCGCGAGCATGGCGGGCTTGTTCAGCTGGCTGTTGTGCGAGCCACTGCAAGACCGTCGTTGCTCGCTAGTTAGAATCGACACTTCTCAATTCACGGTGATCATTCCAAAACCTGACAGGACAATATTTGGTCATTCGTCGTTTGATGGACGTTGTAATAGCACACGTTGTGTCACAAATGAAGTAGGAGTACTGAATATGGAGACTCGACAAACACAAGCTTTTGATGAAGAACGTTTGTGGAACTTCAGTTACAAACTTACGAATTAGTACAAGATTTTGTCTGAGCGGGTACCGTTACCAACTCAAGCTTCGAACTATTGAGACTCAAACAGTCTGAATATTTTAATGTATGTCAACCACTTTAACTGAGATACGGCAGTGCACTGAACCGAGCTCTTGATACTGAGAAAGTGAAGAATTTTTTTCCCATCTTTCAGTCTCTACTCATAAAAGATGGACCGACTGATGTAGGATTCAAAGGAAGTAAAGCCATTAGCTTCCAGTGGACGTTCATTTATTCAATGGAGCAAACTGACAATTTGTGCAAGAACGGGATTCATCTCAGGTCCCCTGTTTACTGGGTAGATGCACGGACAGAGTGGTCGCAACAACGGCACGGACTACCATAGCAAGTCAGACCCAAATTCTCAACTTACACCACACACTACTGATGTAATGCCTCTGCTCATTAGCGCCATTACTCGTGGCATCCCGCCGATTCCCATAAAAGTTCGAGCTTGGTGAGCATCTGCGCAGAAGGAATCATCTCTCGTACTCATCTTAATTATATATACGGTGTCTGTTCTTTCGAACGTGTCTGAAAGAACAGACTCCATTTTGATGCTGCAGCCACTATCAATCAATTTAATTCCTTTGTGTCTTGATACATTAGGACGTGAATGGGGCGTCATTCGCACTAAGCAGTTCATGTGATGCTACTGCACTTCTCACGATCTGGATGCACAGACTGAACAGTTAACTTTTCGGTTCCAAGCCTGTATTGAACATCCTCCAGCCTCACCTCAGAAGTTTTTCCATGGCCGAAACATTAAGCACCTTATCAGCGTTTGTACTTGGATTCTGGAATACACTTTGGTTCATCGTCGTCGACGCTTTCAGCAAATTTCCTTCGTGGTTCCTATGCACTCTTATACGGCTCATTCCACACACCAGGCCTTTGCCTCAAGGAATTGCCCGAAGTGATTGTGACTGTCGACAGACCTCAATTGGTTGCCGCCGAATTTCAACAGTTTTTCACCGCCTCTGGCTCTGAGCAAATCACTCCGTTTTTCGCGGGAGCCCTCTCAAGTAACCGAGTTTCATGTATAACCACCCTGTCTATCAAATTGGGCTACAAAAGTCACATGTGATAGTCGTATTTTTATTGTATGCACTGGCCCTCGGACGACGAGACGATTTAATAACCAGGTGTGCTGCGTCTGTCCACACCCCCAGTCGATGGAGAGAGAATACCTTAATAATGAGTGTCTCTGAGCGCAGAAAGGTATTTTAAAGGGTCACCGTGCCCCCTTTCACGCAGGTCACAGGATTGGATTATAGGCAACGCACATTGCATACAAACGAAGCAGAGTGCCTGCACTCTGTCGTTTGTCAGGGGCATAGCGTTGCTGCGAATCATTGGCGAACATTTGGTCTCGAACAGAAGGTGTTCCCCATGAGGTGATCTACCACCCCTCGACGTATGATTCAAAGAATTTAAAACATCCGGAGTAGGTACACAGGTTTTCTCTCCTAAGGGTCATCAGCTGTGTTTTCTCTGATGTTTCGACAAATACACTCCTAGAAATGGAAAAAAGAACGCATTGACACCGGTGTGTCGGACCCACCATACTTGCTCCGGACACTGCGAGAGGGCTGTACAAGCAATGATCACACGCACGGCACAGCGGACACACCAGGAACCGCGGTGTTGGCCGTCGAATGGCGCTAGCTGCGCAGCATTTGTGCACCGCCGCCGTCAGTGTCAGCCAGTTTGCCGTGGCATACGGAGCTCCATCGCAGTCTTTAACACTGGTAGCATGCCGCGACAGCGTGGACGTGAACCGTATGTGCAGTTGACGGACCTTGAGCGAGGGCGTATAGTGGGCATGCGGGAGGCCGGGTGGACGTACCGCCGAATTGCTCAACACGTGGGGCGTGAGGTCTCCACAGTACATCGATGTTGTCGCCAGTGGTCGGCCGAAGGTGCACGTGCCCGTCGACCTGGGACCGGACCGCAGCGACGCACGGATGCACGCCAAGACCGTAGGATCCTACGCAGTGCCGTAGGGGACCGCACCGCCACTTCCCAGCAAATTAGGGACACTGTTGCTCCTGGGGTATCGGCGAGGACCATTCGCAACCGTCTCCATGAAGCTGGGCTACGGTCCCGCACACCGTTAGGCCGTCTTCCGCTCACGCCCCAACATCGTGCAGCCCGCCTCCAGTGGTGTCGCGACAGGCGTGAATGGAGGGACGAATGGAGACGTGTCGTCTTCAGCGATGAGAGTCGCTTCTGCCTTGGTGCCAATGATGGTCGTATGCGTGTTTGGCGCCGTGCAGGTGAGCACCACAATCAGGACTGCATACGACCGAGGCACACAGGGCCAACACCCGGCATCATGGTGTGGGGAGCGATCTCCTACACTGGCCGTACGCCACTAGTGATCGTCGAGGGGACACTGAATAGTGCACGGTACATCCAAACCGTCATCGAACCCATCGTTCTACCATTCCTAGACCGGCAAGGGAACTTGCTGTTCCAACAGGACAATGCACGTCCGCATGTATCCCGTGCCACCCAACGTGCTCTAGAAGGTGTAAGTCAACTACCCTGGCCAGCAAGATCTCCGGATCTGTCCCCCATTGAGCATGTTTGGGACTGGATGAAGCGTCGTCTCACGCGGTCTGCACGTCCAGCACGAACGCTGGTCCAACTGAGGCGCCAGGTGGAAATGGCATGGCAAGCCGTTCCACAGGACTACATCCAGCATCTCTACAATCGTCTCCATGGGAGAATAGCAGCCTGCATTGCTGCGAAAGGTGGATATACACTGTACTAGTGCCGACATTGTGCATGCTCTGTTGCCCGTGTCTATGTGCCTGTGGTTCTGTCAGTGTGATCATGTGATGTATCTGACCCCAGGAATGTGTCAATAAAGTTTCCCCTTCCTGGGACAATGAATTCACGGTGTTCTTATTTCAATTTCCAGGAGTGTATTTGCAATTTCTGTTTTGGAACGTGTAGATCGAGTCGGCCCAAGAAAAATACTGCTCGCCACAGGTTTCGTGTGAAGCCCAATGTCAATGAAAATTATCCATTTGTTGCCCATTACATACATACCGACTTTTAAAGCGGACGTTTATGTGCCCATTCGATAGAATGATCGCAAAGTAGTCTCGTGCGATAGTCGTTTTATCGGCATGTATTAATGGAGTCTGTAAACTACGAGTACTCCAGCAGCGAATGAGTAGCGCTGCTGCATGGCGGTAGCAGCAGCGAATCGTTGCTGGAGTACTGGTTATCCTACGTGGTTTACTGTCCTGTTGACACATACTCATAAAACTAATATCGCATGAAACTAATTTGGGTCAGCTTTATCGAATTGGCATGTAAAATTGAGCTCCAAAACTCATTTTTGTTTCTACCAGGAAACAAACCGATACTTTCCATTGACACTGGGCTTCTCGTGATAGACATATTTGTTTGGGCTCACTCCAGCTACACGATGCATGAACGAAATTGCAAGTATGACCAGAGAAAATGGTTCTGACGAGTCTTAGGACGGACATATGGTATCCATATTAATAGAGTTGAAATTAAATGGCCACAAGCTATGCGCCAAAATGTAGGAATCATGGATTCTGATTCCACTGAGATTGAAACAGGGATGGAGACTACCAATATCTGTGTTTAATCACACGCAGGGTCACAAATAAATTATGAATACAAAGTTCTCAAGGCCAGTTTCACTAGACATCAACGCTACTTTGGGCATGAAGGGGCAGAGGATGATTTATCATTTGGTCTCACGACGTATTGATCGATGAATTCGGGGGTAAGTGGGTGATGTAGTGTCAGTGTCATTTGTTGATATCGTTGCGGGCTTTTGATTGACAGGTGACCGCTTTTATCTCTGCATCTCAGTGTACCCACGACTTTGCAGGTGTTACTCAGAGCAGCATAACAAGTGCTGTGCTCTTCTTCATGATTGGCAGCTTCCGTACTCGATTGGCAGCCATCCGGTCTTGGGGGTCAGCACTGCTCAGCTGTCTCGGTCGCAGTGACCATTCTTTGTCTACCGATGCTCATGTAGCATCTTTTGCCTGCAGTAATTACAGAGGCATTATCCAAGTTATATTTTGAAGTTGAAATTAAAGAGTGTAGATTCAGTTCAAGGGTCCAGATAATGGATCGAAGAGGCACAGAAACTGAGGACGTTATAAAACTAGACGTTGGGATGAATACATGAATGACACTCAAAGTCTGAAAACTCGAAAACAGACGTACCTGCACAATGCAAAGTGAAAATGAGGATGCCGACACAGGATGTAGGTTCAGACGTGCCATAAAGTGGTAGAATCCTTAAGCAGAATGAGAATTAGCTCCGAAACAGTTTCATATTCAGAATGACCCACTGAATGCTACTGCTTAGGAGATTTTATCTTCTTCCCTCCTCTTGTCCTTCAGGGCACGGAATTGCTTTTTATAACATCTTATCACTGGTGAGATCAATTTACTGTCCTCCTCCCGCGCTGACCGAATAATGCTAGGTAGCTCCATCCTCCCTATCTTAGTTACAGGTTGCCAATCTATTGATCCCGCTTCAAAAAACGCTTGGACTCTCCTTTATAGCTGGCTGCGCTTATGGTCATCAACGGCAGCGTGGTATATGCTAGCTGGTCGGTGTTTCTCATGGTGATTCTCGCGTTCTCTCAAGTCGCGGCGCCTGTCCGTCGAGCCAAGTGAGTCCTTAGTGTCTTACACGCCGGATTTCCTTTAGAAGCATCTGTGAATTCATCGAGTTTTCTGTTCTCTGTATTGGTCAGTTGCCTAGAAGGCAGTAGTTTAACCAGAAGTTTGTAACGCCAAGGTCTTTATGCTCACCACTTAAGTGCCCCAGCGCTTCAGAGATTTGGCGCCGGCCCTCAGCTATCACTCCTGAAACTGCATGTTCAGTCTAGAGGGATCAAAACACTTGTGTATCACAACTGTCGGCAGTGCTTTTGGGGAAGAACAACGATAACTAGACGTGGCTTAACGGGAGGCCCTTTAAATACAGCATAAAGGTCGGAGCGGGGTCTAGCCATTCGGACTAGATGCTGGGGGCTGTTAGCTGCCCAACGCGCCAAATCCGAATCTGCCGCAGCTCCCAGTGAGTAAGAACGTGTCACTACGTGGTCCGGTTGCAGCTGCGATGCAACATTTATTTGGACAACGTTACTCAATAGAAATCTGCGTGAGACTTGGTACGTTCGCTGCCAAAATGGTCATGCTTGGGCAGACATTTGGGAATGAATGTGTATTAAAACGGCAGGTAGTCCGGCGGCACAAGGCGTTTTTGCAAGGCTGCAATGACGTCAACTACGAAACTCGCTCCAGACGCTCTTTAACGTCGAAACGTGAAGACAGTGTGACTCGTGTTCGTGAAGCTTGGAACAGACGATAGAATAAATGTTCATGAGGAAGCTCAAACTGCGGATATTCCCAAATCCACTGTCCGTAAGATTCTAGCCGACCAATTGCAGATGAAGAAAGTGTGTGCCGAACTTGTTCCAGTCATTATGACCGACGACCACAAGGCCAACAGTGCCCTCTCTTGTGGTGACCTCTAGGAGTTGTGTGGAAGTGATGCTACGCAAGAGCAGATCCAGAGTGAAGGCAATGCTCATTGTCTTTTTCTATGCTAGTGATATCGTCCACCATGAGTTTGTATCTACCATACAGAATATCTATGCTGCCTTGTAAGTGGATCAGCCCAAAAGGCTGGAAACAAGTCTCGCACGCATCATAGTTAGACATCGCCGTTTTCTGGAAGCTCCACCAAGTCAATGCACTCAGCCACACCGGCTTCTTGGTGAAGGTTTATCTGGTCAAAAATGATTCAATATTATTCCCAGATGAGGTACAGTTCACATGAGATGCGACTGTATAGTCCCACAATCAGCGTATATAATCATATAAAAACCCACATACAGTTATTCCATCTCATCACCGAGTGCGGTTCTCCCTCTACATGTGAGGTGGTATCATTGGTAATCGGTTAGTTAGACCCCGTGTACTTGTACACAGACTTACGACCATTCAAAATCATGATGTATTTGTCTCTGGTACTTGACATGGAATCCGTTTGGGATCGAAATGTGGCAGGTTATCAGGAATTACGCAGTACACGCTAAATTTGGAACCATGTTCTCAGGGCCAAGAGACATCCATATGAGGCCCACACTCAAGCAGGAAGTGGAAATTTTGAACATTTTTTTATAGAAGGAGCTATATGCGGGAAGAAAAACATTCCAGTGGATATCGTTGTTTCGAAGACCATAGCTGGGAATCCTAGTATTACTGAACTCGTGTTGTAATGAACTTTCTTTATTATCTGTGTACGAGTAATACGTAACTGAAACTATGTGTTGCTCAGCTGAGACGACAACGCACACAGCCAATCGCTCGTGTATGAGATCAGAAATAATGCATGGGAATCACAGGAAATAATGGTCAGTACAATTCTAACAACTTGTCGTGACGGAAAAGAACTGAGAGTAACCATGAAGTTTCACGTCCAGTATGGGTCTCTACCATTTGCTTGAAAACATAACAGTCGCACAGAGCAGACGAACGCTGGTAATCCAGAAGGTACAGCAGAGTGAAAATCGAACAATTCGGACCACTTGAAGTTGTGCAGTGGTAAGACAAGAGATTACCATTCGGAAGGACTGCAGCATACATATTAAGCCACTTGTTTGTGTTCTGAGGTTACCACAGCGTTACATAGCAGAATAGGCATTTTGTTGAATTTTGTTACCACAGGTGTAAACACATGTGTGAATCGCCAACCTGAAACTGAAACACAGTGTAAGCTGCCACTCATTTCAAAACTAACTGCAACGCTCATACTTGACAGCGTTAAAATTTGAGGAATGGCGCCTTATAGACTTGATCTTTGCAGTGACAAAGATTTACGTATTCTGTTACCTACACTAATAACCCGAAAATAAATAGCTCGTGTGGTGAAAGCGATAATTTGGAATTATGTCTCCGTCGCAGGATATCTCGAATGCATAGGCGTCAGCTTTCGTGGATTGCTCGAAATGCTCACGAAAATTAAATGCAAGCGTAGAAAGTACATGCAACGTAGCCTTGAGAAAAACGCAGTTTGATTAGTGGAGCACATATTGTGTGAAAACGTGATTAAATACTCAAATTAAAGGAAGGATGTGGGATTTATGAACAGGTGTGATGTACGGATTAACCATTGTGGCTACAAACAAACTGAAAGTCACAACACTGAACACCTCTTCCGAACAATATGATACAAAGTTAAGTGAAAAAACTTTACAATTATAAACGTGCTCGACAGTGAGAGACTGTAAGTAACTTGATTTTACGGTTGCTTAACATACAGGCGAATTCCGATCACTACTCACTGTGAAGCAACAGAACTGCAATATGCACGGCAAGTGCACATGCAAAAGATCACCCGAAAAGGAAACTATTTTATTTGACTTCAATGTTATCACGTTTGGCAATCATGTGAATGCGCCGGTAAGGCTCGCAGCTTGCTGCTGTCTCTTTATTATGTTGAAGTGTGCTGATCGAATGCGTCCATTTCAAACGCACAAGACAAACATCTTAGTACTATGTGATTATTGTTGCTACAGCGCGCTGACGATTGTGGAGGTCAAGAAGAGAGTGCCTTTGTATTTCAGACGGTGTGATGGAACCAACAAAGAGATATGCATTCCTGTCACTCTGATTAGCCGGCTCCCAGTGAGTAGGACATCTTTGTGTTCAGGCAAAGATGCTTCGCTCTCCGCGAATACACACTGTTAGTGACTGTGAAACATCAAGTGACTTACGCAGTAACGCAGTTCTGCGACGTTTGAAAGGCGCCAACTAAAAAGCGGCCGCCACTCAGCAGTGTGTTTAAGAACTCTAGGTCAAAAGAGTTTAATGTATGTTGTACGAGTATATTGGAGTACCTATTAAAATTATGAATCTTGTGGATCTCTGTGTGCATCATCGTGCCTTCCACCAGTTACTGAATCACAACCAGTCCAGCTACCTCTAAACTGTTCAAGGATCTCAAGCACTAGAATACAAAATTGTTGTTATATTATTTATTTTGTACGGTTCTGACCCGAGGATCTTTATACCCAGCTACATAACATTTCGTATAACTAACAGAACACGATAACATTTGCCACGGATGCAATAAAAACCTCACAAGGTGACAAGACGCAAATGAGCACAGAACATGGATTCAAGTCTTTTGTTACAGCTACTAGGTCTTTAGTAAAGTGTAATTAATGGTAGACCTACGAACAGATTTATACTTAGGTGCTGAATAACATACACTGTTAAATGTAATTTTCACTGTACAATATTGTGATTACAACATTACAATATATTATTTACAGTGATTTGTGACCGGCAACATGCATGAATATATAGGAGCAGTGGTTAGGACACTGGATGCTGGATGTCAGCCGCTGTATGGAGTACCGGCGTGGTAACAGTACCAGTTCAGGGCGTTTGTTTTTGTGCTGGTCAATGAGACCCTACATGGATAATTGAGGAAAGAGTGTATTGGTGGAAGAAAGGCTGGCTCTGAGCACTATGGGACTTAACATCTATGGTCATCAGTCCCCTAGTACTTAGAACTACTTAAACCTAACTAACCTAAGGACAACACACAACACCCAGCCATCACGAGGCAGAGAAAATCCCTGACCCCGCCGGGAATCGAACCCGGGAACCCGGGCGTGGGAAGCGAGAACGCTACCGCACGACCACGAGATGCGGGCTGGAAGAAAGGAACTTTGGTGTAAAAGTTCTCAGATATGGATCGGACTCCTCTGGAATATTGTTCGTGTGTAACTCATTCTGAATCGTTATGTTCCTAACCAACGATGGAGCATTTAATATGATGCGCAGTGTGTTATTTCGAAAATCTGAGGTTTATGGAGATGCATAAACGCGGCATGTCCCCTTATGGCTAAGGCGTACGACATGACTGACCGTATTACCGTTTCACGAGGTACGAGACTGGTTTTGGTTTTTAGAGAAAACTTTCTATTTAACATGGAATATAAGACATTTAATACACTGTGTGCCTTGTTGGCAACGTTGGTTATATGCTTCGTGAAGGTACGACGTTTCATCAAGGTGGACACCAAGATACTTGACGAAGTCTAGAGCAAAGTGTGCGAGATCTCTGCCCTGCAGTAACCAGATACAGTCCGTGAATTCCTTGTCTTCAATGTGAGGTATTAACCACATCTGCAACATGCCAAAATAAGAATTCCCTTTTACGCACCCATAAAAAAATGTATTTCGAACAGGTACCCAAATGAAATTCTGGTCCGTATTACAACTTTCCTTCCAACTTTTGTAGATGATGGAAATTTTACTTAGACTAGAAAACGACATTCGTACTATGTTAATTGCCACAATTATCACAAAAAAAAAAAAAAATCCTTGAGCCAGACACGGCATTTGGAAAATGTGGCAACAAAGTACGGCAGGCTACAAGTCGGTGTCCAATGTCATTGTCAGATATTCACGATCATCAATCTAACTTGCTTTCATTTTCAGATCTTCATGAACATAAACATGCACTGTTGACCGTGGTACTTGAATTTCACTTACTCTTTAGCAAACGGGTTTGATTGGAGACTCCTTCACCAGATTGAGCGACAGCTGCAGACGTTCCATCTCGCGTTTCCTTATACCCACCACGCGGCCTGTGTTTGACACTGCCTGAAAGAGACGCAAGTTTCTCCTAACCGAGCGGGGGTGGTTGACGAGATTGCGCCTTGCCAAAGCGACCACTTAACGCACCCCCTCTATCGCTGCTTGCCCTGTCTCTGAACGTTCGCGAACCCTCACACAAATCACTAAACGCCGCTCAACAGCGTACTGTGTTTGCTCACATCAGCCATTGCTTCACAACTGAAACTGTTCAATACTGAACCGATACTATATCGGCAACAATGCTTCTCATCACATTCAAAATGAGGATTCTGCAACGGCGCGGTTTTCTTCCGTGTTCCTACTAAGCGCAGTGAGTTCTTCAGAAATACAGCCTGCTCTGCAGCGACGAATTTTTCTCACCAGAGAAAAAAATATCTGCCCTACACAGGTCAACAGGGTGCACACGTGCGTTTGACTGTATTACACAGCTGAAATGAGTTATTTTTTCCTGATCTCGTTTGTAATGCACTTGTTCAGTGCAGAATATTCAATGACCCGTCTTCTAAATAGTCGTTGATCATTATTTTGAAGTAAGCTGCATTCAATCGCACATCCACATATAAGATTCTAAGTTATTACTTAACTGGTCAGTAACAACTACTGGTACATGACTAGCAAAACTAATGAAACTGAATTCACTGAAATTTATGTGCAATGCTTAAACACTGTTTCAAATATGTAGAATACGAAAATTTAAATGTGATCTATTTAGCTTTTGTTGTTGTTGTGCTCTTCAGTCCTGAGACTGGTTATATGCAGCTCTCCATGCTACTCTATCCTGTGCAAGCATCTTCATCTCCCAGTACCTACTGCAGCCTACATCCTTCTGAATCCGCTTAGTTTATTCATCTCTTGGTCTCCCTCTACGATTTTTACCCTCTACACTGCCCTCCAATACTAAATTTGTGATCCCTTGATGCCTCAGAACATTTCCTACCAACCGATCCCTTTTTCTAGTCAAGTTGTGCCACAAACTCCTCTTCTCCCCAATTCTATTCAATACCTCCTCATTAGTTATGTGATCTACCCATCTAATCTTCAGCATTCTTCTGTAGCACCACATTTCGAAAGCTTCTATTCTCTTCTTGTCCAAACTATTTATCATCCATGTTTCACTTCCATGCATGGGTATACTCCATACAAATACTTTCAGAAACGACTTCCTGACATTTAAATCTATACTCGATGTAAACAAATTTTTCTTCTTCAGAAACGCTTTCCTTGCCATTCTCAATCTACATTTTATATCCTCTCTGCTTCGACCATCATCAGTTATTTTGCTCCCCAAATAGCAAAACTCCTTTACTACTTTAAGTGTCTCATTTCCTAATCTAATTCCCTCAGCATCACCCGACTTAATTCGACTACATTCCATTATCCTCGTTCTGTTTTTGTTGATGTTCATCTTATACCCTCCTTTCAAGACACTGTCCATTCCTTTAAACTGCTCTTCCAAGTCCTTTGCTGTCTCTAACATAATTACAATGTCATTGGCGAACCTCAAAGTTTTAATTTCTTCTCCACGGATTTTAATACCTACTCCGAACTTTTCTTATGTTTCCTTTACTGCTTACTCAATATACAGACTGAATAGCATCGGGGATAGGCTACAATCCTGTCTCACTCCCTTCCCAACCAGTGCTTCCCTTTCATGTCCCTCGACTCTTATAACTGCCATCTGGTTTCTGTACAAATTGTAAATAGCCGTTCGCTCCCTGTATTTTACCCCTGCCACCTTCAGAATTTGAAAGAGAGTATTCCAGTCAACATTGTCAAAAGCTAAGTTTACAAATGCTAGAAACGTATGTTTGCCTTTCCTTAATCTTTCTTCTAAGATAAGTCGTAGGGTCAGTATTGCCTCACGTGTTCCAACATTTCTACGGAATCCAAACTGATCTTCCCGGAGGTCGGCTTCTACCAGTTTTTCCATTCGTCTGTAAAGAATTCGCGTTAGTATTTTGCATCTGTGACTTATTAATCTGATAGTTCGGCAATTTTCACATCTCTCAACACCTGCTTTCTTCGGGATTGGAATTGTTATATTCTTCTTGAAGTCTGAGGGTATTTCGCCTGTCTCATACATCTTGCTCACGAGATGGTAGTGTTTTGTCGGGCCTTTCTCTCCCAAGGCTGTCAGTAGTTCTAATGGAATGTTGTGTACTCCCGGGGCCTTGTTTCGACTCAGGTCTTTCAGTGCTCTGTCATACTCTTCACGCGGTACCATATCTCCCATTTCATCTTCATCTACATCCTCTTTCATTTCCATAATATTGTCCTCAAGTACATCGCCCTTGTATAGATCCTCTAAATACTCATTCCACATTTCTGCTTTCCCTTCTTTGCTTTGAACTGGGTTTCCATCTGAGCTCTTGATATTCATACAAGTGGTTCTCTTTTCTGCAAAGGTCTCTTTAATTTTCCTGTAGGCGCTATCTATCTTACCCCTAGTGAGATAAGCCTCTACATCCTTGCATTTGTCCTCTAGCCATCCCTGCTTAGCCATTTTGCACTTCCTGTCGATATCATTTTTGAGAAGTTTGTATTCCTTTTTGCCTGCTTCATTTACCGCATTTTTGTATGTTCTCTTTTCATCAACTAAATTCATTATCTCTTTCTACTAGCCCTCGTTTTTTTACCTACTTGATCCTCTGCTGCCTTCACTATTTCATGCCTCAAAGCTACCCATTCTGCTTCTACTGTATTTCTTTCCCCCATTCCTGTCAATTGTTCCCATGTGATCTCTCTGAAACTCTGTACAACCTCTGGTTCTTTCAGTTTATCCAGGCCCCATCTCCTTAAATTCCCACTTTTTGAAAGTTTCTTCAGTTTTAATCTGCAGTTCATAACCAACAGAATGTGGCCAGAGTCCACATTTGCCCCTGGAAATGACTTACAATTTAAAACCTGGTTCCTAAATCTCTGTGTTAAGTACATCGCCCTTGTATAGATCCTCTAAATACTCATTCCACATTTCTGCTTTCCCTTCTTTGCTTTGAACTGGGTTTCCATCTGAGCTCTTGATATTCATACAAGTGGTTCTCTTTTCTGCAAAGGTCTCTTTAATTTTCCTGTAGGCGCTATCTATCTTACCCCTAGTGAGATAAGCCTCTACATCCTTGCATTTGTCCTCTAGCCATCCCTGCTTAGCCATTTTGCACTTCCTGTCGATATCATTTTTGAGAAGTTTGTATTCCTTTTTGCCTGCTTCATTCACCGCATTTTTGTATGTTCTCTTTTCATCAACTAAATTCATTATCTCTTTCTACTAGCCCTCGTTTTTTTACCTACTTGATCCTCTGCTGCCTTCACTATTTCATGCCTCAAAGCTACCCATTCTGCTTCTACTGTATTTCTTTCCCCCATTCCTGTCAATTGTTCCCATGTGATCTCTCTGAAACTCTGTACAACCTCTGGTTCTTTCAGTTTATCCAGGCCCCATCTCCTTAAATTCCCACTTTTTGAAAGTTTCTTCAGTTTTAATCTGCAGTTCATAACCAACAGAATGTGGCCAGAGTCCACATTTGCCCCTGGAAATGACTTACAATTTAAAACCTGGTTCCTAAATCTCTGTGTTACCATTATATAATCTATCTGAAAACCTCTAGTATCTCCAGGGTTCTTCCATGCATACAGCCTTCTTTCATGATTCTTGAACCAAGTGTTAGCTATGATTAAGTTACGCTCTGTGCAAAATTCTACCAAGCGGCTTCCTCTTTCATTTCTTAGCCCCAATACATATTCACCTACTATGTTTCCTTCTCTCCTTTTTTCTACTGTCGAATTTCAGTCACCTATGACTATTAAATTTTCGTTTCCCTTCACTACCAGAATAATTTCTTTTATTTCATCATACATTTCATCAATTTCTTCATCATCTGCAGAGCTAGTTGGCATATAAACTTGTACTACTGTAGTAGGCGTGGGCTTCGTGTCTATCTTGGCCACAATAATGCGTTCACTATGCTGTTTGTAATAGCTTACCCGCACTCGACCTACTCCTGCATTGCCGCTATTTGATTTTTTTAGGTGTTTGATTTATTTAGCTTTTATGAATATGTATTTATATGAAGCTATTTTTATGTTCACGAAGATACTGATACCCACTGATATCGTAGGATTCTTATTGTATTATTGGCTTGATTGCATTCCAGGCTGTAACTGCGAAAGGAAGAAAAATACTAGCATTAAAAATCTGGTCTGTATAGTCACTTTGTGTTCACACATTTGCTATCAAGTTCGTTCTAGCATACAGTTCCAGAAGCGAATTAACGAAAATACAGTTTTTACTAATTCTTTCACACTTACAGGACACGTCCTTGCTTTAGTAGCCAGTTTCAGATACCTGATAATGAAAGAACCACGCTTATCATCAGGCAAGAAGCGATTTGTCAAAAACATCGCGGTGCTTAATAGGTTTGAAAGCTCACTCAAATGCCAGGCAGATCATAACTTTTGGTCTCTGAATGTTCACCGTTATGAGTGCACAGTTCGCCACGTGGAATTTATCCGCTCCAAAAGAAAGTCTTAATTTTCATTAATAAAATTCGAAATTTTTGTAGTCGTCGTCAGCGAGCGATCACAATCTTTTACCGTAACTCAAAATCACACCAAAAAATCACTATTACTCAATTTTAGGGAAAATGCCTGGTGACCTCACGTCACAAGAGCTGGCCACGAAATTCACACGACTCAGGGGCGAAATTTGTCTCCCTGTACCAAAGCGCGCGAAAAGTCTCTCATCTGATTCGCAAAATAACATAGCAGCCAACCACCTTAATATTTTGCTTGAGATAACGCGGACTCTCTTTGGACCAGTCCCCGCTGCGAAACCATTTAAAAACGAAATTGTAAAATAACACATTCCCAGAAAGCAAATAAAAACAAATTAGCTTCATCTTTAATCGTCTGAAGGACTGAAGTGAGAGTTACATTTTTAAAGTACAGCAAACTAATTGTTTTACAATTACCATTTCCTCCCATGTATGTGATTTGCATAAAGGTAGCATAATCTGACTACCACGCTCAGTCACATTTAGTTATTCACAATCTTAATCATTCATACTTCACGCACATGTCACTTTCATTCACCCACATAACAAAACAATTCAAAATACCGTTATTCAGGAGAAATAATAAGACCTGGCTGAAAATGAAATTATGACGTATATTTGTAGTGTTTTCATCTAACTGTTGTTTACTCCGTTATCTAAACAGCATGTATTTACTTAACGTACTTCATTGTTTCATTGACTTCTCCGCAAAACATATTAACATGTCACGAAGTTATTTGTCAATGAAAGTTATAAATCCTGGGGTGTTAGGCATTTTCTTTGTTTATAAAAAGTTACTTAACATAAAAAGCTGAAGCTCGAACTGTTGTTAACTACCATCTTTATAAAATATTATAAGAAGTGTTGCGACAATTGTCTTGAATCAAGTGTCTACGACTGTTCATAGCAATCTATGTAATATTCGATCCCTGTTTGGTGCGTACACACAGCTTGAAAAACCGGCTGATCATGTGCAAGGACAGTGCGTTACTCTCAGCGCGCGAAAGCGTTCACTGATTTCGTGTCTCACTGCGTGTCACAAAAATATTCTGTCAGCTTCCCTATGGCCTGTGTGTATTGCTGCTCCTAATTACCAATAATACAAGTATTTATATCCGTAATTAAGCAATGTCAAGGGAGGTATAGGGACATCTGGGACGCCCAGCACATTCCTGTATTAACTGCTTTGTATTATAAAACCACATTGAAAATCGCAATGTTAATATCGATGCAATGCAGCAGTAGACGAGATCATACCTGCACATTACACACCGTGTGACAATGAGACATTCATCACTATGCAATGAAGGTATCAAGTACGCAGATGTTCAGCAAACATCAGCTGCTGATGGAGGGGAAGTTGCCCACCCCCCAACCGCGATGAGATTACTGGACGGACAACAGTCGTGATGTACGGACGGTAGACGCAGATGCGGTCTGATTCATAATTAAGTCTCCTCTGCATTGGCTGCATACCTAATAAGAGAATTTACAATTCCGAAATCTTGAGACCCGTCTATCTACCAAATTCCTATGACTTAACGCAACAGACGTATTTCTCGCAGGAGAATTTCGGCACAAGCTATTTTTATTCACACATAATAATCTCAGAGTAAAGGAGTTTTGCTATTTAGGGAGTAAAATAACTGATGATGGTTGAAGTAGAGAGGATATAAAATGTAGACTGGCAATGGCGAGAAAATCGTTTCTGAAGAAGAGAAATTTTTTAACATCGAGTATAGATTTAAGTGTCAGGAAGCCGTTTCTGAAAGTATTTGTATGGAGTGTAGCCATGTATGGAAGTGAAACATGGACGATAACCAGTTTGGACACGAAGAGAATAGAAGCTTTCGAAATGTGCTGCTACAGAAGAATGCTGAAGATAAGGTGGGTAGACCACGTAACTAATGAGGAGGTATTGAATAGGATTGGGGAGAAGAGAAGTTTGTGGCACAACTTGACTAGAAGAAGGGATCGGTTAGTAGGACATGTTTTGAGGCATCAAGGGATCACAAATTTAGCATTGGAGGGCAGCGTGGAGGGTAAAAATCGTAGAGGGAGAGCAAGAGATCAATACACTAAGCAGGTTCAGAAGGATGTAGGTTGCAGTAGGTACTGGGAGATGAAGAAGCTTGCACAGGATAGAGTAGCATGGAGAGCTGCATCAACCCAGTCTCAGGACTGAAGACCACAACAACAACAACAATCTCAGACGGCGTAAGAAACTGTAAGTAATCCACGATTTCTTGTAGAATCCGACGTTAGATACGTTTATAAATGGCTTACGGTAGTGTGCTAAATATTTGGCTTTAACCAGATACGTGAGACAAAAGTATAAGGTTTGAAATTGTGCTTAAAGGTTGTTGGAAGTCGGTATGGCTATCACTGTGAAACAATAGATGTGAAAGACAGTGGTTTACGCATCTCACTTTCTAAATTATGCATTGAAGAAGGATGTAATTTTTGTAGGTGGGTTCAAAGATATACGTCGATACTGTATGCAAAGCGTGTTGCGAGCAGAGTTAGTAATAAAGAAGTACTAAATTAAAACGTCACGCGTGATTTTGAAGTTACACTGCGCGTCTTTTTAAACAAATGCTAGTTCTTCACTCATCTAAATGTTTATGACGTCATACCTCCTCAACAACGTATTGTACAGCGATATAATTTTGGAGTTATATTCAGTGTTATATGTGGGTGCTGTCCGCTAACTGTGTTGCGAACGGAGTTAGAAGTAAAGGAGAAATAAATTCAAACGCTGTGCCTGATGTTGAAGGATTGCACGGAAAGCGTAAGGATCAAATAGCTGTGAGCGCTATGGGACTTAACTGCTGAGGTCATCAGACCCATAGAACTTAGAACTACTTAAACCTAACTAAACTAAGGACATCACACACGTCCATGCCCGAGGCAGGATTCGAACTTGCGATCGTTGCGGTCTCCCGGTGCCAGTCTGTAGCGGCTAGAACCGCTCGGCCACTCCGACCGGCTGTAGTAATGGATAAACCTTTCTCCTTTCATCGTACGTGCGGAGTGTCAGTGAGAAAAAGTTTCGAAATTGTTTTAAATTCTTTGTAAAGTTTACTGGAAGTTGTTAAGTACACTCATACTCAAGTGCTGCATGAATAGAATCCGGCCATTGGTGCGCCGGTAATTACTTCGCCTCAAGACATATATTCAAAATCTAACCGTAAAATTTCCCTTAGTGTATAAGACTTTTGACGTGAGATTATACCTCTTAACGAGTACATTGTGAGAACACTTTAAACTTTGAAATTCGGTCAATAATAACGGGAAATATTGCAAAGCAAATTGTTGTTGCCCCTGGAAGCCGTCAGTTAGGCAACCTACAGATGAATTTCGTTGTCGTGCCACCGGTTCCGGAATAGTTATTTAGTAATACACAGTCCTCGTAACGCATAGAACTTAACAAGTGCTTCATATGGCTCTGAGCACTATGGGACTTAACTTCTGAGGTTATCAGAACTTAGAACTACTTAAACCTAACTAACCTAAGGACATCACAGACATCCATGCCCGAGGCACGATCCGAACCTGCGACCGCTCGGTTCCAGACTGTACCGCCTAGAATCGCTCGGCCACCTCGGACGGCAGAACTTAACAAGTCGTTCTTATGCTCTACAACACTGACAAGTGGTCAGCTATGAAAAAGGAAGTACCGGTTCCCCAAGCGACTGTTAAAGGGCCAACGTTGTTCACGATCGATACAAATATACTTAAATGGATATAGTGTCTGTTCTTTCTGACATGTCCGAAAGAACAGACATCATTGATGACCTGCAGCTGTCTAAAACGAAATTAGAATGAAATTAATACCTTTAGCTGCTAACGCGCGTTGATATATATCAACGGGGACAGGTGAAAATGTGTGCCCCGACCGGGACTCGAACCCGGAATTTCCTGCTTACATGGCAGACGCTCTATCCATCTGAGCCACCGAGAGCACAGTGCATAGCGCGACTACAGGGACTATCTCGCGCACGCCTCCCGCGAGACCCACATCCTCACCTTATATGTCCACACTCTACATTCGTAGTGTCTCAGCCCAACACACTCATTACTCGTGGAAGACATTCTTACCAAGTCCCGTAAGAGTTCGGGGAATATGTGTGCATCCGCACAGAAGAATAAGGTCATGGTCGGTGTTGCCAGAACTATATGCATATATGGATACGGTGTCTGTTCTTTCGGACATGACTTTGTAAGATCCCGGGTTCAAGTCCCGGTCGGGGCACATATTTTCACCTGTCCACATTGACATATATCAACGCCCGTTAGCAGCTGAAGGTATTAATATCATTTTAATTTCGTCATCGATACATGGTCTGAGGGATAGTGTCGTAAGCTCCGTGAGACTGTTCGCGAATGATGCTGTAGCAAATACAGAAGTTCTAGAAAACTGAGTCGAAATCCTGAAAGATGTGCACTAGATTGATACTTGGTGGAAGGTTTGTCAGTTAACCCACTACATAACCAATGTAGAGAGTTGTATGTAAGTAGTCGGAAAGACCTATTTCTGTTTGATGTCACTACTGACGACAAAACACTGCAAACAGTAACAACACTTAAATATCTACAACGAGTACTCGCTCTAGCGGCCCGAAGTGAATTAAAAACACAGAACTAGCTGGGAAAAAAAGAAAAAAAAAAGAAATAGAAAGAATGAAAACGGCAGATACCAGGATTCATTGGAAGAGGCGCAAATAAAAGTAATTTGTCTACGAAAGAAATGACTTACAAAACGATGCACGTCAATCTGGAAAGCCTAGCGTCCGTTTACATGCATCATGGAAAGTGCATATTGGCTACAACATATCCCGACAATGTTGTCTGGCAGCCCTGTGACCTCACACTTTACAGCCACAAGTACAACATTATCGACTACAACTGCCCCGCAATGTTTGGGGCAATAAAGTTTCTGGCCATATGCATTTACAAGAGGCCACAGTGCGCCAAAAAATACACGAACGCGAACTAGTGAAAGTGAGTGCAGCTCTACTATTTCGACGTTACACAAGGAATGAAGTTAGAAACCGTTCGGATAGCCGCTTCCGGGATTTGTGCATGTGTGCCAGCCTCGGATCGATTAACGACGAGGGCCGCTGGGCCGACGTGGCTGGATGTGGCTTTTAGGCGGTTTTCCACATCCCACCAGGTGAACACGGGACTGTTAGACGAGTCCCATCTGTTACGCCACTGGCAAACATTTAGCAAACCTTCGCACACTTTCGCGTGTATGACATTACACGTACACAGAGTTCACAAACTGATCTACGAGAGAAGGAAATGTAAAAATGTTTAGCAAAAGAAAGAAATATAACAATATACGTTACTTCGGAATGAAATTATTTGGAAGCTCAGCGAAGTTAAAGTGAAATGCCCACACGAAACATGGACCTATCTACAGGGTGTTTCCGGAAGAGCGTGCAAAAAATTAACAGGACATAGAGGATGCTCCACTGAACAATTTAAGGTAGAGAACCTTGGGTCGCAGAAGCCAGCTTAATAGGAAAAAAATCACATTACTGCGTCTTTTTTATTTAGATTAGTTACAGTGAAATGCAAATACCATCCTTGACACAATGAAGCACTTGTACTGTATCTTACCAAATGTGCTGAAAATGACGGCCATCAATCAATCTAAAATGCAAGCATGACGGCAGTGAACAAGATTTTGACGAATCCTGACATATATCCCTTGGTGTGTTTCGAATCACTTCACAGGCAGCTACAATTCTAGCAGGTATTTCCACCTCCGTATCCACTGGGGTCTCATACACAAATGACTTTAGACGCAGGAAATAATCAAGGGGATTCAGGTCAGGTGATCTCGTAGGCCATGGAATAGGACCTGCCCTTCCTATCCAGCGACCAGGAAATACAGCAATGAGATGGTTGCTGACATCCACACTGAAGAGACGCGGTGCACCTTCATGTTATATCCACATCTTGTCACGGACAGCAAAGGGTATGTTCTCCCACAACTCAGACAGAACTCTTTGTACGATCCTCAAGTACAGCTGGCCATTCAGACGGCTACGTAGAAGATACGGTGCAATGAGATTGTCGCCTGCACTGCCGGCCCATATATTGACAGCACAACGTACTTGTTGGCGTGACTGCACTTCAGCGTGAGGGTTTTCCTCATCCCACACATGGCTGTTCCTGCTGCTCTAAATACCGTCAAACGAGGCCTCTTCAGTAAACAGCACGATTTGGAGAAAATCTGGTCGATCAATTCATTGTTGGAACAATCACTGACACAGTGAGACCCTTGGTGCAAAGTCAGTCACAAGCGTTGCATGCACTCGTTGTGGATGACATGGCTGTAATTCCAGAATGAGATTTTCATTCTGCAGTGGACTGTGCGCTGATATGAAACTTCCTGGCAGATTAAAACTGGGTGCCGGACCGAGACTCGAATTCGGGACCTTTGCTTTTCGCGGGCAAGTGCTCTAGAGCACATGTGAAGGTTGCGGTGTGTGGACGGGTTACTCCTGATAGCCGAAATTGCCGATCTGAAGATGGTTCTAGAGGAACCGAAACCAGTCATGTGAATAAAAAATTACAGCCATGAAACTTCGTGGCAGATTAAAACTGTGTGCCGGACCGAGACTCGAATTCGAGACCTTTGCTTTTCGCGGGCAAGTGATCTAGAGCACACAGTTTTAATCTGCCAGGAAGTTTCAGATCGGCGATTTCGGTTAACAGGAGTAACCCGTCCATACACCGCAACCTTCACATGTTGCGTCACATGATTTTTGTTCGTGAAGTACCCGCCACGCCCTAGTACGTGCTGCACCCATTTCACGTGCAATACGACGAGTACTTGTAGTGGGGTCCGCTGCAACGCGTTCCAGCACCTACTCTTCAAAATCCAGTCTGTGAGTGGTCCTCACGTTGCCAGGTCCCTCGTTTCGTCTTTCCAATAACCCAGCGTTCCACATTCGTCGATCGAGCGAAACCAATACTCATCGTGATGTATGAAGCCTGTTAGGAAATAGTTACCTACAGACTTTCAGGAGCGAAAACACTGCAACGTACTTCCTCATACAAAAGATGCATGTCAGTGAGTCCTGGGAAACTACACCGTTACTGCTTCATCGTATTTTACTGTACGTCTCTGAATAGCACTGAGTAATGGATGGATCTATCGTTGATTCATAGCACTTTCTGTCATGGGACAATGTAAACACAATACGACAGAGCCACCTAACGGACAAGTAAAGTGAACAACACTTCCATCATGACTTCCTGGTAATCAGACTAGTCCGCCTTATTTCCTTGCAGAAAATAAGGAATGTACGTGTAAATAAACAGCACAGTACGTGTGTATGTCCTAAATAAGCTGGAAAACAGTAATACTGGACAAAGTGGTAGACAAGTTTACTTCCATAACTTCTGCAGCTTGCTTCTCCGACCCAACGTTCCGTGCCTCAAATTCTTCATTGGAGCATTCTTTATGTCCTGTTACACATTTTCAAGCTCACACCTTGTGTAGCAGAACGTTCTTCAGGACGACAGGTTGAGCATATAGAAAGGGCATAACAGCTTTCGGAGACTTTCAAAGCAAAGGCTTCATTATTAAGAGTGCAAAAATAACTCCTCTGTTAAACTAAGAGAGGGCCTCTAAGAAAGGCAGGAAGCAGAGGAACACAGCCGATAGGAATTTTACAATTTTCAACACTACCGTCGGCCGTAATTTCATTACTAGTTTATTGGCAACCGCTTTCGACGATACACTTCGTCTCATCAAGTCCTTAAATACATGTTGTTGTTTTTGTGGTCTTCAGTCCTGAGACTGGTTTGATGCAGCTCTCCTTGCTACCCTATCCTGTGCAAGCATCTTCATCCCCCAGTACTTACTGCAGCCTACATCGGTCTGAATCTGCTTATGTGTATTCATGTATTCATTTCTTGGTCTCCCTCTACGATATTTACCCTCGACGCTGCCCTCCAGTACTAAATTGGTTATACCTTGATGCCTCAGAACATTTCCTACCAACCGATCCTCGTTTTGCTTTTGTTGATGTTCATCTTATACCCTCCTTTCAAGACACTATCCATTCCGTTCAACTGCTCTTCCAAGTCCTTTGTTGTCTCTGACAGAATTTCAATGTCATCGGCGAACCTCAAAGTTTTAATTTCTTCTCCACGGATTTTAATACCTACTCCGAATATTTCGTTTGTTTCCTTCACCGCTTGCTCAATATACAGATTGAATAGCATCGGGGAGAGGCTACAACCCTGTCTCACTCCCTTCCCAACCACTGCTTCCCTTTCATACCCCTCGACTCTTATAACTGCCATCTGGTTTCTGTACAAATTGTAAATAGCCTCTCGCTCCCTGTATTTTACCCCTTCCACCTTCAGAATTTGAAAACGAGTATTGCAGTCAACATTGTCAAAAGCTTTCTCTAAGTCTACAGATGATAGAAACGTATGTTTGCCTTTAACTGATCTTCAAAAATGGCTCTGAGCACTATGGGACTCAACTGCTGAGGTCATTAGTCCCCTACAACTTAGAACTAGTTAAACCTAACTAACCTAAGGACATCACAAACATCCATGCCCGAGGCAGGATTCGAACCTGCGACCGTAGCGGTCTTGCGGTTCCAGACTGCAGCGCCTTTAACCGCACGGCCACTTCGGCCGGCAACTGATCTTCCCCGAGGTCGGCTTCTACCAGTTTTTCCATTCGTCCTTAAATACATATTGGCTGAATTTTCCCAAAAGACATCAACCACAAAGTGCCAAGTGATAAAACCGGTATCCGCACCAGATGTTGCGGTAAAACACCACACAAGATGGTTTGCGGTCTCAGCGTGTGTAGTTGTTTACTGTAACAACTGATACGGATGTCTGTTTTTGAACGTGGAACTTCTAACTGATGTCTTTCGCGAAAATTCAGCCACTACATATTGAGAATCGGAGTGTAACGTCGAAACCGGTTTCCAATAAACTGATAATGAAATTACAGCTGTAGGCGGTATTGAAAATTGTAATATGTCTTGTAAAGTAATTGAATACAAAATGGGAATCGGTTTACAGGACGTGGGGAATCCAGTATTAGAATAAGAATCTGTCAGAGCTTTGAAACGCTCGAAATCAAGGAAGGAAGAGGGGCTCGATAACACTCAAGCAGAATTACTACGAGGGGTGGACAATAAGTATAGCAACCGCTTTTTTTCCTGAAAGCAGGTTGGTTTTATTTCAGATTCCAGTACACCGTATTATTTCCCACTCTTTCGGCGACAGAACCATGTTTTTCACCATAATCCCCGTCTAATGCGGCGGCCTTACACCACCTTATTGGGAGGGCCTTTATGCCCCCATGGTACCACTCCACACTGGTCGACGTCGGAGCCAGTGTCTTGCTGCGCCAATAACGTCTGTATCATCCACGTACTGCTTCCCACAGTGCGTGTCCTTCATTAGGCCAAACAGATGCAAGTCGAAAGGTGGCAGATCCGGGCTGTAGGGTGGTGGTGTTCTGATTAGAGGCGAGCAGCCCAGCGGGCACAAACTTTTGGGTATTCCAACTGGTGGGCGAATGTGCCAGCACTACCAACAGTGACGCCCAGTTGAGCAGCGAGATGTTTGAGTGCGATCTGCCCATCACCTCGAACCAGAATGTCCGCGCATTCCAACATCGCAGGAGACACAGCGCTGAACGGCCGGCCGGCATCCGGGAGATCGGACACATTTGCGTGCCCTTGTTACGATGATGTCAGACGCCTCGCCCAAAGTCTCACCGTGCTTTTGTTCATTTCTTGGTCTCCTTAGACATTCTGCAAGAGGCTACGATCTGTGATGCTCTGGTTTTCCTCCAAAAGAAACTCGGTGACAGCTGTGTGCTTGGAACGCTGCTCTGGTACAGACGCCATTTTGAAGGCTACGTATAGGGCCGCCACTTATCGGACCTTCATGAAACTATAAGGCCTGAACCGTGAATATTCCACGATGTCCCACAGCAAATTCCGCATTTTTTCAAACGAAACTGGACGAGAACAAAATGTGCCGCATTTGTTATTGAACGCCGATGCTTGCCAATGGTGCAAGTGATAACCAAACAATTACTCAAACTGTTGCAGTTAATCGATGAAACTGGAGACATGCCAGTGAACTTTCGGAAAAATATCATGCACACAATCCCGAAGACAATATGGTCAAATAACTTCGGTACCTCTAGCACAATGAACGAGCTACGTTGTTGTTATTATACGACGTTGCTTTTATTGACTAGTTAAGATGCAGGAAAATCTTTTTCACAAATTGGTGTGTACAAAGTCACCGGCAAACATCGTAGAGAAGTATATGTTGGTTATTTAGTTACAGTTGATGGTAATTAGATTATTGAAACACGAATGAAAGGAGTTGGAGACCAGAAAAGACAGATTCTATCTTTGCAGAAGACCTTTCAGTGGCAAATCACTCATAGGAAACCACCTTTTTACATATAAAGGTAAAAACTGAAACTACTGGAAATATTTGAAATGAATAACAATAAGACGCATCGTGCAAGTTTAGTTTTAAACGAACAAGCACACATTCGCTTTTCTCTTCTGTTAAAATAAGTTTCACTTATCCAAAAGTTTGGTTTAATAGTACATCGAACTTTATTTACCGCTAAGTGGAATTATTTCTAAATGAAATAAAAACTTTGTTTATTTTATTTTCAGTTAAATGTATGAATTCCAATACAAGATAAGAAAACTTACCAAGCTATTAAAAAACGGTCACTTTAATACAGATACGTGAAACTAAATTAAAATTTGTAAATTTCAAAAGAAGAATTAATTTAATGAAACATTGTTTATATGCACTTAGCTATATAGATGCCTTCCTTATTTTCGGCCAGAAAGCGTCTATGAATTTTGAACTGTCATCTTCCGCTCCTACACTATTATTGTTCTCCTGAAATCTTTTACTCATAGCAATCACTATTCCTTCAGTAACGGATATCCTGAGCTAAAATACAGCTTTACCATTCTTTTCGTACAGATATGTCATTTTCACCATGCTGCTCTTACTTTCCTCCCTTCATGCAATTTATGAAATGGTGCTCGTTTTCCCCAAAATGGCGAGATGTTTAGTTTTTTTTGTGTCTGTACTGTAAGCTTTAGTTCCGGTTTTTTCTTTTTGATTCCAAGAAAATCTATTTCGATATTTGGATTTTTCTTAGTTCTGTGCGTCGTTAGAACTGTTACGTACCTTCATTGATCTTCAGTTATTTTTCTCAGTCTACTCCCCACTGTGGTGGATTAAGAAACCAGGAATGTGTAAACAACTGGGTTATTTTTGGCATGTTTGTCATTTGTTAGGCGATCTAGTGGCATTTCTCACTGAGTCTCTAACACAAGCAGTTCCTTTCCATTTAACAGTCGATGCTCTCGGCCGACGGGCAGTTCATAAAAATTAACAAATTACTGAATCCAGAAGCTGTCAGACGAACGACGTAAACTGATTTGTGAAAACTGCGTTTTACACAACACAGCATCCTGCGCCAGTACCTGTTGAGCTCAAACACTGGCATTGACAATGCGCCTACGGCACGTGGTCTTCAAAATCATCGTTAGTTAACAGTTCATTGCGACCTGACCCTAATCTCGTTTGTGACTTGAAAACTTATCGTCACTTACATAATGAAGCTGTACGGAACTCTATCCGGCACTGTCGAGTTGGGCAGATCTTGTCTACGCAACGATTACCAAGTTGTTTAACTTGTTAATATCTGACACTTTGAACAATAGTCCTTAGCCTTTAGATGCGTTCGACGACTTCAGTTTACCGTTTCTGACATCGGTTCTTTTCGTTATCAGTTGTACATTAATGTTAATGTATTTTTGTGGCACGGCACATCGACAAAAACTTCCGGAGTTCTGCATCTGTAACAGATATTGGCTTTTCTTAATAGTCATCAATGCAGGCAGTTTGAGGTCTACCTAGCGCGTAGCGTCGTATCCCAGTACCTACTACAACCTGCATCCTTCTGAATCTGTTCAGTGTATTCATCTCTTGGTCTCACTCTGTAGTAACCAAAACCAACAACGGGAACGCCTTGGGCTGCGGATCAGAGACGCCAGGCGGGGAAGCCGCCGGCGCTGGAGAACGCACCACCGGGTAAACACAGGACGAGTCGGACGACAGACCAACGACAACCGACAACAACCGACCACGACCGACTATGAGCGACACAACAAGGAAGAGATAAACAACGGAGGCTTGTGGAAACCACAACACCAAACACCAAACGTAAATGCACTCGGAACCAGAGCCAGGCAAATGTCAACAACGAACAACGACCAGAACGCAATACCACCGAGATAGAAACGAAATCCAGAGCGAGTACCAGACTGGCTGGAATGCTGCTTTCATCGTTTACTTTCCCCTCTTTGGGGAAGTGTGAGGGGGGAGTTTGTAGCCTTTCGGCTTTTACTCCCCTGTGAACGTGTGTGTGTGATTTTTCTATAGTTTTTTGGTGTCTGTGATATGTGATGATTGTTCTGTCTGTTTCTGGTACTTGGCTGAGGTAGGCGAGTTGAATGGTGTTATATAGGAAGGAACAGGATTAGGGATTGGGTGTTGGGATTTTCTCTTCGACTCAATCGTCGAAGATCGTCATAGGGCGCTTGTGCTTACCGCGGGACATGTCATACCGACCTAGGGAGTGGATGAGGGCGTTTCCTGATCTGGAAGAACCTTCATAGAAAGCCCTTGCCAGATCTTGGAAACGCTCTCTCAGCAGTGGGATTTCAGCTGCGACGTGCAGATCGTCTGTGGGGAATCCAAGCGGTAAATGAAATGCCCTCCTGAGGGCGCGGTTCTCCAGCCTCCGGAGTTTGTCCAGGTGCTGCTTCGCCGCGTATCCCAGACAGGGCATGCATATTCCATGACTGGCCAGATCAGGGCCAGGTACACGTTTACTGCTACTGGGCATGGAAGGGAGCTGGTTGAGTTCAAGATTGGGTATAGGATGGACATTCTGGCGCAAACCTTCCTGTGGACCTGGGATAGGTTTTTTTTTTCCTTTATTGTTATTTTCAAGCCCGTACAAACAGGCAGGCTGTCAGCAGCACGTTACGGCGCTCTTCAGCCATATAGTAGATAAATAAACAACAGAAAGAATACACAGATGTGACATAACGGTGGGTAATAAAACAGTAGACACATAAAGACAAACACGGAGCCGTTCACACTCGACAATAATCCACACTACAAACTGTTGTCACGATGCACTAACACTGAAGATGGCGGTGGCACAGGTAAACGATGCAGTGTGACGGTGAACACTGAACACTAAACACGACGGCACACACGAGACTCTGATGGCGATGATCTCTGGCGCGCGAATGTCCACTGAGTGTGTGCGAGTCCGGGGACCTGCGAAGAGAGGAAGAAGGGTGAGGTGGGGGAGAGGGGAGAACAAAGATGCCAATGGCTGAGGATATGGGGGGAGGAGGGGAGGGACAGGGGAGGGGAAGCCTGGGGGAGGAGTGTGGAGAAATGGAGGAGGGAGGGAAGAGGGAGAGAAGGGTGGGAGGGTGCCCAAAGGAGCAAAAACAGGAAGAGAGAGGGAGGATCAAAGTTGGTAGGACAGGTAGATGGAGGAGAGGAGGGCATCATCAGAGAGCTGGCGGAAGCCACCTTGGGAGAGGGTAAGGAGGGTGGAGAGATGGAGACTGGGTGGGACATGGGAATACAGGCGCGGCAGTGGGCGGGGACGGGAGACGATGGGTGAGAGAAGCGGGTGAGGAGGATCGAGTTTGTGGGAGGTGTACAGGATCCGTATCCTTTCAAGGAAAAGGAGGAGGTGGGGGAACGGAATGAGATCGTACAGGATCCGCGTGGGGGAGGGGAGACGGATGCGATAGGCGAGACGGAGAGCATGGCGTTCAAGGATTTGAAGTGATTTATAAAAGGTAGGGGGGGCGGAGATCCAGGCCGGATGGGCGTAACAAAGGATAGGGCGGATGAGGGATTTATAGGTGTGGAGTATGGTGGAGGGGTCCAGACCCCATGTACGGCCGGAAAGGAGCTTGAGGAGACAGAGTCGGGAGCGTGCCTTGGCTTGGATTGTCCAGAGATGGGGGGTCCAGGAGAGTCGATGATCGAGGGTGATGCCAAGGTACTTAAGGGTGGGGGTGAGGGCGATAGGACGGCCATAGATGGTGAGATAGAAATCAAGGAGGCGGAAGGAAGGGGTGGTTTTGCCTACAATGATCGCCTGGGTTTTGGAGGGATTGACCTTGAGCAACCACTGGTTGTACCAAGCGGTGAACTGGTCAAGATGGGATTGGAGAAGGTGTTGGGAGCGCTGCAGGGTGGGGGCAAGGGCAAGGAAGGCGGTGTCATCGGCAAACTGGAAAAGGTTGGACAGGGGGGGGGGGTGACGGCGGCGACATGTCCGCCGTATATAAAAGGTACAGAAGGGGAGAGAGGATGGAGCCTTGGGGTACACTGGCGGAGGGAAAAAAGGTGTAGGAATCTGTGTTATGGATGGTGACGTAGGAAGGACAGTGGGAGAGAAAGGAGCCGATCAGACGGACGTAGTTAATGGGAAGGGGTGAAGGTTTGGAGCTTGAAGAGGAGACCAGAATGCCATACGTGGTCATAAGCACATTCGAGGTCCAGGGAGAGGAAGATTGTGGAGTGACGGAAATTAAACTGTTCGGAAAGGAGATGAGTGGGGTGAAGGAGAAGATCTTCGGAAGGACAGCCGAAAGACACACTGGGTAACGGGATGGAGGCGGTGCTGGCAGAGATGCTGGTGGATGCAGCGGGTGAGGATAGATTCCAGGACCTTGCTGAAGACCGAGGTAAGGCTGATGGGACGGTAGGAGGAGACGGCGGACGGCGGTTTACCAGGTTTAAGGAACATCAGGATATGGGAGGTTTTCCACAGGTCGGGGTAGTAACCGGTGGACAGGAATACATTGTAGAGCCTGGCCAGAGTGGAGAGGAAAGAGACAGGAGCTTCACGAAGGTGACGGTAGGTGACACGATCGTGACCAGGAGCGGTGTTGCGTTTCGTGCGGAGTGTAGCAATGAGATCCTGTGTAGTGATTGGGGCATTGAGTTCTGTGTGTGTAATGTTGTCCAAGTACTGGAAACCAGTTGCGAGGGGAGGGACAGAGGTGTCAGTTCGATCGCAGACATCCGGGAAGAGGGAGTAATCGAACTGAGGATCATCGGGGATGGAAAAGACATCGGAGAGGTAAGAGGCAAAGTGATTGGCCTTACTAAGGGTGTCGGGGAAGGGGTGATCATCATGGAGAAGAGGATAGTAGGGGGAGGGTTTAGTTCTGGTAAAGCGATGGAAGGCTGACCAGAACTTGGACGAGTTTATAGGTAGGGTAGCATTTAAACGTGTGCATGTCTGTCACCAGTCCCGGCGTTTCTTAACCGCGAGCAAATTTCGAATGTGTCGCTGGAGTTGCCTGTGGCGTCGGATTGTGTCCGGGTCATGCATGTGGAGGAAGGCACCGTAGAGACAGCGGGATTCACGGAGGAGGAGGGCAGCCTGTGGGGGTAAGGTAGGACGGTAGGGGTGGATGGCGACAGTAGGGATGTGGGCCTCCACGGCCTCAGACAAGGTCTGCTGGAGAAAGGAGACGGCATGGGTTACATCGTCAGGGTGGTGGTAGGTGAAGGAGTGGCTATCGACCTGGGTGGAGAGGGTATCCCAGTAGGCATTCCAGTTGGCACGGGAATAGTCATGGACGTACTTTGGGGGAGGGTCATTACGAGGGTTGGGGCAGGGGCGACGACTGTCTGAAACGGTGAGGAGGACAGGGAGATGGTCGCTACCAATAGGCTCCAGGACATCCACCATTATGCGGCCAAGGAGGTTGAGGGAGGAAAGGATAACATCGGGAGTGGAGTTGGATTCGGGACGGGTATGCTGGGGAATGGGGACGAGGTCGCCTTGAAGGGAGGAGAGGAACCAATGCCCGCCGTAACTGGGCGGCGGAACGACTATGGATGTTAAGGGCGGCGGCGATCACGTAGGAGGAGAAGGTGCGGTCAATGTGGGAGAGGAAGTCGAAGGGAATAGGGACGTTAGGGCGGACATAGATGGTGGCGCAGGTGACGGTAAGGCCGGGGAAGAAGAGACTAAGGATCAGGTGTTCGGTGGGGTCGGGAAGGAGAGGTTGGAGCCGAACTGGGATCTGGCGGTGGTGACCAATGTCAACTCCGCCACGCGCAATTGGGAGGGGATTATCGGAGTGGTGAAGGAGGTAGGGTGACATGTGGATGGTGTGGTGGGGTTGGAGGAAAGTTTCATTGAGGAGGAAGGCATCCACGTGGTGGGTGCAAGGGTGTGCGGGAAGAGGTTCTTGTTGGCGGGAAGGGAGCGGATGTTGTTGAAAAGGATACGTTGCTGTCGCACCATGACAGGGAATTAGACAAGGGTGTCAAGATGGGAGAAGGTGAAATGGGCCTGGTTGTTGGAGTAGGTGGCATACATTTTTAAGTGGAAAATGGAACGGGCGGTGAGGGAGACCTGTTGGAGGGTGTGAGGGCGCTGGAAAGGGTGGACGTTTTGTAGGACAATGGTGAGGAACCTGATGATGTCCTGAGCGGTGGGGGGGGGGGACGAAGGGAATTGCCAGGAGGGGTGGGGGCGTCCAGAGGACGGACAGGGACGGTGAGTTCAGGAGTGGTCAGAGGGGGTCGGGCTTTACACTTTTGGGAGTAGGTGGGATGGAGGAGATCGCAGGTATTGCAGGAGGGAGGGGATTGAAGGTTAGGGCACTCCCAGAGGAAGTGCGCTTGCCTACAATGCGGGCAGGTGGGGGTCTCATGGCACTCGGCTGTTGGGTGTGCATTATAGTTCAGACACCTCTGGCAGCACAGGGATTGAGGGGCGGACTGCCCGCACGTCCAGCGTGGAATGCGCCTTGAGCTCCGCCAACACCTCCTCCTCCGTGATCGACGGACTGAGCCGAGTGATCACGGCGGTGAGTGTCATCAGGCGTTGCGGGGGTTGGGGTTGATGGGTAGGAGATGGAGAAGGAGCAGGGGTGAGGGAGGCGTTGGCGCCAAAATGGGTGATGGGGAGGCGGGAGAGGATGTCAGTATGGAGGGTTGGGTTGGGGGAGGAGATGAGAACAGAATCCTATCTGAGAGTGAGGAGAGAGATGGAGGCACCAGGGAAGTGTTGGCGGAGGAGGAGGGAGAGATTCCGGGACTCAAGAAGGGAAGGATCGGGACAGGAGAGGAGGTATTTGTATAATGAGGGGGGGAGGAGGAGGAGGGGGAGGAGGAGGAGGAGGTGGAGGGAGCAGGCCCAGGCGGGGAGACATCCATGGCATCCTGGTGGGGGGGGGGGGGGAAGGAGGACGGGCGGGGCCTTTTTTGGAGCGGAGGAGGTGGTGGTGCCACTAAGACGTTTAACGGCGGCAGAAGGGTGGGTAGTGACATGAGGGACAGGAGCTATAGGGAGGTGGCGGGAAGGGGCAGGTCCTGGCGTGGATGCAGCCGTCGGCGCCGGAGATGGTGACAGTGAAGGCGACGGCGACGGCGGTGGCGGTGATGGCGAAGGCGAAGGCGATGGGGAGAGTTGGGCGTGGGCAGTGGCCTGACGGGCCACCACCCTAGCTGGAGCTGCAGTGACAGGCTGGGGGAGTGGGGGGAAAGGATCAGAGGGAGAGGAGCGGGAGGAAGAAGCTGGAGAGGGGGCGACAAAGAGCGAGAGCGACGGGAGAGTGAGAAGAGGAGGGATGGATAGAGGGGGGTGTGACTGGGCACACTATGTTATGGTGATGGTGGCGGCGGAGGGGGAAGTATAAACTATGGCTGTGATTGTAGTGGTGGTGAGGGCTGACATGACGACAGGGATAAACAATAATGCACAGGACGAAAAAGAAAGGAAAAAACTGGGGACAGACGAAGACGGATGAAGACGAAGACGAAGACGGACGAAGACCAGAGTCCCACGCTGCTGGCGCTGGCGCTGACGCCGACGACGGCTGGCAGGAATGCCGCAGCTGCTGCTGCTGCCGCAGACGGGGCCGGGGCCGCTGCTGCTGCTGCTGCTGGAGGGCTGGCTGGCTGGACCGCTGCTGCTGGGGGGGCGGGCTGGCTGGCTGGCTGCTGCCGGCTGGACCGCTGCAGCTGGCCGGGACCGCTGCTGCTGGCTGGGACCGCTGCTGCTGCTGCTGCTGCTGCTGCTCGACTCGACCGCTGCTGCTCGGCTGGACCGCTGCTGCTCGGCTGGCTGGCTGGCACCTGAAAACCTAGCGCTTCGATTAGTGCTGGAATGGCACAATCGAAGGGCGGTATCCTTGCGGAGTACCGCTTGAGATGCTTGGGTTAGGGCAGAGCGGGTCCCTATATACGAAACCGGAGGGAGCGGCTATTGGCCGCTGTCTGCATGTGGCGTAGCGGTGGCGCTCTCGCTGCGCGAGAGCCGCTGCGCGGAATAGCCGCCGCGGAGGCGGAACCCTCTATGAGCTGACCACGTCCATTTGTTCTCCCGCGTGTGCGACTTCCGCGGCGTGAGGTACTAGACCCTCTACGATTTATACCCTTCACGCTGCCCTCCGGTATAAATTGGTGATCCCTCGATGTCTCAGATCATGTCCTAACAACCGATCCCTTCTTCTAGTCAAGTTGAGGCACAAATTTCTCTTTTCCACAATTCTATTCAGTACCTCCTCGTTAGTTATCTGATCTACCCATCTAATCTTCAGCTTTCTTCTGTAGCACCACATTTCGAAACACTTTGTTCTCTTCTTGTCTAAACTATTTATCTTCCATGTTTCACTTCCATACACAGCTACACTCCACACAAATACTTTCAGAAACGACTTCCTGACACTTAAATCAATACTCGATGTTAACAAATTTATCTTCTTCAGAAACGCTTTCCTTGCTATTGCCACTCTACATTTTATATCCTCCCTACATCGGCCGTCATCAGTTATTTTGCTCCCCAAACAGCAAAACTCCTTTACTACTTTAAGTGTCTCTTTTTCTAATCTAATTCCCTGAGCATCGCCCGACTTAATTCGACTACATTCCATTATCCTAGTTTTGCATTTGTTGATGTTCATCTTATATCCTCCTTTCAAGACACTGTCCATTCCGTTCAACTGCTCTTCCAGGTCCTTTGTTGTCTCTGACAGAATTACAATGTCATCGGCGAACCTCATAGTTTTTATTTCTTCTCCATGGATTTTAATACCTACTCCGAATTTTTCTTTTGTTTCCTTTACTGCTTGCTCAATATACAGATTGAATAACATCGGGTAGAGGCTACAATCCTGTCTCACTCCCTTCCCAACCACTGCTTCCCTTTCATGTCCCTCGACTCTTGTAACTGCCATCTCGTTTCTGTACAAATTGGAAATAGCCTTCCGCTCCCTTTATTTTACCCCTGCCACCTTCAGAATTTGAAAGAGAGTATTCCAGGCAACATTATCAAAAGCTTCCTCTAAGTCTACAAATGCTAGAAACGTACGTTTGCCTTAGGTTTGCCTTTCGTTAATCTATCTTCTAAGGTAAGTCGTAGGGTCAGATTGCCTCACGTGCTCCAACATTTCTACGGAGTCCAAACTGTTCTTCCCCGAAGTCGGCTTCTAACAGTTTTTCCATTCGTCTGTAAAGAATTCGTGTTAGTATTTTGAAGCTGTGACTTATTAAACTGATAGTTCGGTAATTTTCGCGTCTGTCAACACCTGTTTTCTTTGGTATTGGAATTATTATATTGTTCTTGAAGTCTGAAGGTATTTCGCCTGTCTCACACTTCTTGCTCACCAGATGGTAGAGTTTTGTCAGGCCGGGCTCTACCAAGGCCGTCAGTAGTTCGAACAGAATATTGTATACTCTCGGGGCCTTCTTTCGACTCAGGTCTTTCAGTGCTCTGTCAAACTCTTCACGCAGTATCATACCTCCCATTTCATCTTCATCTCCATCCTCTTCCATTTCCATAATATTGTCCTCAAGTACATCGCCCTTGTGTAGATCCTCTGTATACTCCTTCCACCTTTCTGCTTTCGCTTCCTTGCTCAGACCCAGGTTTACACCTGAACTCTTGATATCCATACAAGTGGTTCTTTTTTTGCTCCAAAGATCTATTTTACCCATCCTTACATTTGTCCTCCAGCCATCCCTGCTTATGCTATATAATCATACGAACAGGGCACTTACCTGATTTCACTTCAAGATACTGAACACCATACGATGTGTTTATAAGTTACCTACACAAAAGTAGCTTTTAATTGTGAAAAGGGTACATAAGATACCGGAATGTTTGTTAACGGCACTCAATGCTGGATATCTTCGAGTTTAGCGCTATTAGTTCCCGACGTTTCTGGTAGGAGGCATGCGTAAATGAGTTATTCCAACAGCCAGCATGGAGTTGTATAACGGTGCAGACTTTATGGTTTCATGAATCCAAATCCGTTACTACAGTTCAGAGAATTCAGGCATACGTACTGTAAGCCATTACTACCACAAAGACAAACTGTTATTAATTGGTACAAACTGACTGTGAACCGTTTCAGAAACGGCCAGCAGTCTGTTCGGCAGTTTTACGTTCGTATTCCATGCAAATTATCGAAACGTGACAGCTTAGAATTGAACATGCCTCGTATTACAGTGTGAAAGGTATTAAGGAAACGCTTTTAATTCAATTCTTACCAACTGGAACTGTTTCAAGCTTTAAGAAAAAGTGACAAGGAAAAACAAGCTGAGCTCTGTGCAGAAATATTTAACAAAATTCGGACTGAATTTTCTTAATAAAATTGTGTTCAGTGACGAAGCCGCCTTACATCCCTGCTGTAAAGTGAATTGGCATAATGTTGGGATATGGGGTGAACAACAATCACGTCACGTAATAGAACATGTACGGGACTCGCCAAAAGTAAAAGTTTTTTGCACTGCAAGCTGTAAGTTGCAACAAGATTTATGACCCTTCCTGCATTGTCGATTCAAGTGTAACAGGCATATCGTACCTGGACATACTTGAATGTTATCTGGTGCCTCAACTAAAACAGGATACTGGCGTGTTCAGTATCTCAGTGAGAATGTGCCGACTTGAATTCCACACGGTGGAACAATGCCCTGGCCTGTACCGTCACCTGGTTTATCCCCAGTGGTCTTCTATGTATGGGTTACATTAAAGACGCGGGCAGCCAGACGTACGGACGGATAGTTAGGGCGTACTTCAGGCTAGGGCGCTGTCAGAGGACAGTCAAGAGTGTTCGTTCCTTTTCTTCCGAGAAATGTCGACGAGTTGCGACAACGGATTCCACCAGGAGTTACCACCGTACATCACGACTTAAGTCATACAATTTGGCAGGAAACTGATTTTTGGTCGATCTTCAAAAGCCATTCACACTGGACATTTGTAAATAAAAATTGAAGATATACCGCATTCAGTGCTGTATCAAACATTCCGTAAGTTACTTGCCTTTTACACAGTTAAAGGTTACTTTTGTGTCATGACAGTGTATAACTAATTTATAAAGATCCTGTACGTTACCTAAAACCAGATTTTACAAAAATACCGGAAGTGTTATGTGAGACAATTAGTCTAAAAAGTGCTTTAGTCCGACTGCACCATTACAATAAAAGCCACAAAACTTTCGTATGAAATACAATTTCTTTTACAGAGATGTATGAAATGGCACAGAGATTTCTGAACGGACCTATCCATGGAACCTGGAACTACTATCAAAAATAACTAATTCTCACTTTTTAAAATACTGTGCAGTGTATTGTTTCTTGAATTATCGTATTTATAATACTCCATTAGTGAAATTACTTAATGAATGACGGACGATTCACGGTTTGGAGGAGGTAGTAATTTTAACGAATATCTCCTGTTATGGTGTTCCTTCCCTTAGTCTGTTAATAACAACAATTTCATTTCTGGATGGAATAGTGTTACGTCTTCTTCTCATACTTCGGCCGATAACCGTAGAGCCATTTTTATGGTGAGTCGGTGACAGAACTAAAGCCACTGGACACTATACTGTGAGCAAGAAGCGCGGATTGTACTCAGTTCAATCTACCCTACAACATTCTTAGATAATATTACATGTACCATCTTCTCAATTACCAGTAGTTCGTCTAGTTCTTTAAAATATGACAGTATATGCATAATGCCAATACCTTGACTAAGAACGTTTGGTTCATCTATGATGGACTAATGCAATAATTTTTGCTACACGTGAAGATGCCGCTGTAAGCCGTGAAACCTGCAGTGGGTTCAATTAAAACGAAGTTTTGCAGCTATCAGCGGTGTTTCCATTCATCAGGACCTTCAGCAGTTGCGAATGCCCCGCATACAAAACAGTTTGTAACATACAAGCACTGTATAAACGCAATAAATCATTGGTATACATGCCTCGACGGGCTAATATGACGATAATGAAAATTTGCCTGTCGCTGTGTGCTAATCACAAAGTGCGAGAATAGGGGGTATGGATGAGATACGATATATGGAAGTTTGGATCGGTCCGGGAGACGCGCTTGGATATCCGAAGTGGTTGAGGCGACCGCTTGCGATACGCCGTAAATCCGGGTTCGAGTCCTTGTTCGGAAAAAGTTTTTGTGTCACGAAGAAAAGGTACATCTGAGGTCTAACCATATTCACAAAGTACCTACCCATTTCGTAATACTTCTCTAACGTTATACTCTTAAACGGCGCACAGGAAAAGTGAGCACTTAAATCTTTCCGTGTGAGTTCTGGTTTCTCCTATTTTATTACGATGATCATTTCTCCCCGTGTATGAGGGACAGTCATACGAAAACCAAACACATGCCACAACGGGACCACGGAATGGTTCCATTCAAAAACAGTCATCACATGCGCTAAGATGTTTACCCCAATGGGAGACGCGACGATCAATTCCTGTCTCGTAGAACGCGTTCGGCCGCTGACGGATCCACAACCGCACCCACTCTTGCGCTTCCTAGTCCGACTGAAACCGACGCCCACGCGTTTTTTTCTTCAGGTCGCCAAAGATGTGAAAATCACCTGGTGAAAGATCTGGCCCATACGGAGGACGTTTGCTTCTCAACCAAACTGCTGAAGCATAGCCTTCACCAGAATTGGCAGTGTGGGAGAGGGCCTTATTGTGCAAGATGATTCTGTCCGACAGCACTCCTTAGCGTTTTGACTTTACGGCGCACCGCAGTTTCTGCAACGCTTCATAGCGCTGCCAATTGATTATGGCTCCACAGTCGAGGAACTCGATGAGCACAGAACGCATCTTGTAGCATGATAGTACCCGTATCACAATGCCAATCGTACGAAGGCTACGTACGGTTCATCCATTTGGTTGGAAAACAATACAACATGTCCGTGCAGCCTTAATCTTTTACCGTGTGATTTTAACACATTTGGCGTCCCGAAGAAAGACGTACGTGGACGTCGGGTGGGTTGTGGATCCACCAGCGGCTAACCGCGTTATACGGAGATCGTCTCGTCTCCCTGTGGGATAAATGTCTTAATATGTGTGGTGATTACTTTTAAATGGAACCATTCCATGGTCACGTTGTCTTCTTTTGACTGCCCCTTATAGGCGGGGGTGAAAAGAAAATTTTCACTTTCGGACGAGAAAGATGGCGATCGAAGTATCGCAGGAAGATCTCGCCGCAGAGACAAACGCCTTTATTCTAATTATTGCCAGACCAACTCGCGTATGACGCTCTCTCCTCTATTTCTAGTTATACAAAACGAGGTGCCCTTCTTTGAACTTTTTCGGTGTTCTAACTGTATCAGTGACGGTCCAATTTTGGTAGAATAGAGGCTCTCACTCCCGGGTGCAGTTCGTTTAATTACTCGTGTTTCTCCATCATATACTGCTCAGTTAGCGTTTGAAAAAAGATAGTTTGTTTGACATCACATACTATCTGTATGTCTGCTGTCGGGTGTTCCTGGGTTTCAGCTTAGAGTACGATATTGGCAATATAATCCTCAGACCTTTGTCTATGACCCTCATTTCTGCGTCAGATAGGGACAGCCATTTGCTAACCCCCAACATGTGAACGAGAAACAGAATACAACCGATAACCAGACATCCAGCTTGTGTATTATATTTATGGCATCTCGTTCTGATTTAAACACAATATTACGAAAGAAATAAAGTGTCGAAAATTGTTTTTATAATGAATGGAGATGTTAGAACCTGCCAGGGTCTCACGCCTGAGAGCCGAGTTGGGCGGTTGGTTGATTTGGGGGAGGGGAAAAAATGGCTTTGAGCACTATGGGACCTAACGTCATCAGTCCCCTGAACTTAGAACTACTTAAACCCAACTAACCTAAGGACATCACACACATCCATGCCCGAGGCAGTATTCGAACCTGCGACCGTAGTAACAGCACGGTTCCGGACTGAAGCGCCTAGAACCGATCGGTCACAGCAGCCGGCGCAGGGGCAGAGGACCAAACAGCGATATCATCGGCCCCATCGGATTAGGGAAGGATGGGGAACGAAATTGGCCGTACCATTTTAAAGGACCCGTCCCGGCATTTGCCTGAAGCGATTTAGGGAAATCACAGAAAACCTAAATAAGGACGGGCGGACGCGGTTTGAACCGTCGTCCTACCGAATGCGAGTACAGTGTGCTAACCACTGCGCCACATGAGTGCCGAATTTGTGGGTTAAGGACGGAAAATGCCCATCGTGCTTTAACAATAACATTCGCAAAATGCTGAGGATGCAAAGGCTGTTGCACTCTCGGTTCAAAAGAGAATGCGGAAATGACGACAGGTAAAGGTTGGTAGAGATTCGTGCGTCTGCGAAGTGATCTATGCGTGAAGAATACAACAACCACCGCCACACATTAGCAAGAGGTCAGACCGAGAACACGAGACAATTCTGGTCCTTTGTTAAATCGCTAGGCGGGGCTTAGGTTTCCATACAGCCACTCGTTGGCTAGTCTGGTGTGGCAGTAGAAGATAGCGAAACGTAAGCGAAGTTTTAAATTCCACGCTTAAGATATCGTTCAAGCAGGAGAATCGTGTAAACGTACCGACGTTCGACTGTCACACACACTCCCGTACGGACGGCACAGTAATAAGTATCCGAAAAGCGTTTGACACGGAGTAACATTGTGGACTGTTAACGAAGGTGCGAGCATGTGGAATACGTTCTCAAATATGTGCGGCTCGAATATTTCTTACGTAATACCGAGTATGTTGTGCTCGATGGTGAGTTTTCATCAGAGACAAGAGTATCGTCAGGAGTGCCCCAGGGAAGAGTAATAGCAGGTCCGTTACTTTCTGTAGACGTAACTAATCTGGCGAACAGGGTGGGCAGCAATCTGCGGTTGTTTGCTGATGATGCTGTAGTATAAGGGAAGTTGACGAAGATAAGTGATAAGGTTACAAGACGACTTAGACGAAATTTCTAGTTGGTGTGATGAATGGCAGCTAGATCTAAATGTGGAAAAATGTAAGTTAATGTCGATGAGTAGGAAAACCGAACCCGTAATGTTCCAATGCAGTACTAGTAGTGTCCTGCTTGACACACGTCGTTTCAATATCTGGGCGTAACGTTACAAAGCGATATGAAGTTGAACGAGGATGTGAGGACTGTCGTAGGGAAGGCGAATGGTCGACTTCGGTTTATTGGAAGAATTTTTGGGAAAGTGTAGCTCTGTGTCCTGGGAGCCTTTCGCGACGGGCATACATGAATAAAACGTTCTCGGTTTTCAAACTGCGTCAATTCGAATAAAATCCTCGAGCTTTCGATGACCATCTCCGCCGTCGGAACATTGGTCTTAGCCATGTTTCTGCAGCAGACGTCCTAACTTGCTGCTAGTTGCTCCACAGTATGGCAGGAATGCAGTCCGTTTGACCTCTTCTACTGATTCAGTTTTAAGTTCTGCATTTCCGACTGTAGGTGGTCGTCGTCAGAGATAATCTTGGCTCTATGAACCAACGTGTTGAGGACCGCTTTCTTGTGTACAGGGTGGTGGAAAATATTGGCGTTCAAGTACCGAACAGTGTGTGTTGGTTCCCGGTACGCTAAATGACCAAGCTGGCCTGCTGCCTTCCGCTCAACCAAAACATCCAAGAGTGGTAGCTTGCCGTGCTTCTCCATCTCGACAGTAAATTTGATGCTGGGATGGACACCATTCATGTGATCGACCAACTGCTGTAGTGTATCTTCACCATGAAGTCATATCAGGCTCTTCAAACTGCGACATTACGGCCGTCTTGCTTTCTACGATACGTTCATGACACCTTCCTGACGTTCTTTTCGAGAAAAACTATTGAGAAAATTTAGAGAATCGATATTTGAAAGTGCGTGCAGAAAAATTCTACTGCCGCTAACGTACATTTCCTAGAGGAACCACGAAGACAAGATACGAGAATATACGTCTCGTAAGAAAAGAACAAACAGTCATTTTTTTCTCCGTCTGTTTGAAGGTTCAACAGGAAAGGAAACGACTGGTACTGGCAGAGGGTACCGTGCCTTGCTGAGTTCAATAAGTAATGAATGGTAACACTCTACTGGTCAACGTCAGAGCCAATGTCTTGCTGCATCAGCAACCTCCCCATCATCCACGTGCGCTTCCTGTGGAGTGGACTTTCATTGGGCCAAACAGACGATCCTTCGTCGCTGTTTAAGATCTTCTGTTAGGCGCCGACGAACAAAGCAGGCACACTCCTTTGAGTACCACAACTGGTGAACGCGTGCGTCAGCGCTACCAACAGAGACGACCAGCTGAGCAGCGCAGTGTTTGATCGCGATCCATAGATCACCTAGAATGAGAGTGTCCGCACGTTCGAACAACACGATAGTCACAGATGTGTGAGGCCGGTCGGCACATGGGAGATCGGACAGGTTTGCGTTACCTTGTTGCGATGGTAACAGACGCCTCGCCCAACGACTCACCGAGCTTTTGTTCACCGTCAGGTCGCTTTAGACACTCTGCATTGCTCCTATGAAACCTGCGATGCTCTGGTTGCAGGCAAAGGAAACTCAACGACAGCTGTCTGCTTGGAACGCACCTCCATTATAGATCCCATTTTTGAATCTACGTATAGCGTCGCCACCTATTGGAAATTCATGAAACTATAGGGGCTGAAGTAGGAATGCCCCACAACAAATTCGGCAGTTTTTCAATCGAAAAGGGCCGAGAAAAAATGTCTAATGCTCCTCACATGGAAATGTAGATGTAGGTGTCGGAAAAGAGAGAAATGGGAATGCGATATCGCGGGTCTTCCCCTTCGTGTGTTATCCAAAGATTTCTCCCTTTCAACGTATTCCGGAATTAATGCTGTCAGACATATTTCCTCACAGGCGGCCCCAGCGCGTTTCTGCTACTGTTAAGGCAAGCGCCCCGGAGAATGGCAGCCGTCTTTCGCAAAAAGCGCGTTACCAGCTGCAGGTGTCTGGTGACCGAAGCGACGTCTGCTAGCGGCGCACAGTGCTCCTAATTCGCAGGAAGCGCCGCGGCTCCGCCGCTCCGTATCGCGTGACGCACGCTTCGCGGGCGGAATAAATTACGCGCTATACATTTCTGCGTGGCTCGTAATGGGAGCGAGGAGATGCGCCACGGGCGGGGAGGAGACGGACCGAGTGTCAGATTTCTGACGTTTCTCGCCGGCTCACTCGTCAGGGCGGGCCGGAGCAGGGCAGGGCGGGAAGATGGTAGGTCGTCGGAGGGCGCAGGCTGGTGCAGAAGCAGAAATTCTGGAGGAAAAGAGGGGTCGGGACGCGAAAATGAGGAAGAACAGTGCGCAGGGGTGGGGAGGGTATCGGGCACAGCACGGCGGCGCGCGGTGAGACTTGCCCCGGGAGCGGGCCGTTGCTCGAATGTTATTTCGCTGTCTCATTTAGCTGACATCTGCATACAAAGGGCCGGCAGACAAAAGGCAGAGCCAGGGCTGCTGCTCGTAGCGCACAGTAGTAGTCGCGCGCGCCTGCGGAGGGCGCCCACCTTAAAAACAACTCGCGGGGGATCTCCACAGACACCTCGCACTCGTGCTGCGCTGTACGGGGGGAAGACTTGGCTCGGACATCACTTCGTTTGTTCACTGATGACACACATCACTCAGCAGGCAGCTCTGTACTGTCATCTCGTCCAGTTTTCCTCGTTAAACGTCAAAGACATAGTACACGTTAGAAACAACCATAGAGATAACTTTTCATAACTGGGATTCATAGCCATGTACTTTTTTTTTATTTTTTTTTTTTTTTTGGGGATGTATATAACAGCAAATGACAACGACATATAAATGGGTCAGCGTGTATAAAGTTGACATGGCTTAAAGCCAAAATATCTGCACTTGATAATGGCCTATGGCCGAGATTGCAATAGTGGAAATAAAACGTTTAACAAGCAATGGCGTAAACATGATGTCTTTCAAAAAGCGTCCAACTACTTCTTCTCTGGCCCTTCCTTCCGTCTTATCTCTTTCGGATTGTAGTTAGATATTCGTTGTGGAAGTCCATTTTCACGCGACCGTAGCAGTCTCGCGGTTCCGGACTGAAGCGCCTACAACCGCTCGGCCACCACGGCCGGCTAGAAGGCAACAATGATTCAGATGATAAACGGCTCTTTGATTATTATCTTCCTTTAATTGTATGATTGTTAACAGTCCTCCTTGTTGATCTTTATGCCGTAGAAGGTAGTATGTTTCCAAGCCATGACTATGTCTTCGCCGGCCGGAGTGGCCGAGCGATTCTAGGCGCTACAGTCTGGGACCGCGCGTCCGCACAGATTCGAATCCTGCCTGGGGCATGGATGTGTGTGATGTCCTTAGTTTAGTTAGGTTTAAGTAGTTCTAAGTTCTAGGCGACTGATGACCTCAGAAGTTAAGTCCCATAGTGCTCAGAGCCATTTGAACCATTTTGAAGTATGGCTTCTAGTATGCAGATGTCGAGTAAGACTAGAGACTGGCCACATTCTTGTCGAAGTCCTTGAGCTGTTCTTAATTGTTTAGACAATTTATTCCCACCTTCAGTTATCATTTTTCTCTCTTTCTAAAGTGCTTTAATAAATTAAAGCTATGTGCCGGACCGAGACTAGAACTAGGGACCTTTGCCTTTCGCGGGCAAGTGCTCTACCATCTGGGCTACCCAAACACGACTCACGCCCCGTCCTCACAGCTTTACTTCTGCCAGTATCTCGTCTCTTACCTTCCAAACTTCACAGAAGCTCTCCTCCGAACCTTGCAAAACTAGCACTCCTGGAAGAAAGGATATTGCGGAGACATGGCTTAACCACAGCTTGAGGGGTGTTTCCAGGATGAGATTTTTACTCTTCAGCGAAGTGTGCGCTGATATGGAACTTCCTGCCAAATCAAAACTGTGTGCCGGACTGAGACTCGAACTCGGGACCTTTGCCTCTCGCGGGCAAGTGCTCTACCATCTGAGCTTCTGCGAAGTTTGGAAGGTAGGAGACGAGATACTGACAGAAGTAAAGCTGTGAGGACGGGGCGAGAGTCGTGCTTGGGTAGCTCAGATGGTAGAGACTTGCCCGCGAAAGGCAAAGGTCCCGAGCTCGAGTATCGGTCCGGCACACAGCTTTAGTTTGCCAAAAAGTTCCATATCAGCGCACACTCCGCTGCAGAGTGAAAATCTCATTCCAGCTTTAACAAAGTTAATTAGACGCATAGTAAAGACTGATTTTTCCATAATCTGCACAATAAATGCCTACTGATTTTATCAAAAGATTTTTGTAATAGACAAATATTATTTATACTTCTAAGTTAAATTATTTTCTGGTTTCTGCTAGTTGTTTTAAATTAAAAATGCCACCGGCGTGGTCCTTCTCTGAAGCCTACTTGTTCAAATAACAGTGTGTAACAGGGAGTCTATTATTTAAGACAGCGTTATAGATTTTATAGGTCGCGTTAATAATACTAATTCCTATAAATTTGTCTGAGACACTTCTGTTCCCTTCCTTGAATACGAAAAAAAAAGCCGGATTCCAATCCTCAGGTACCTAACGCGTAATGCAAGAGAGTTTAATGACATATAGCCCACGTTCACAAAGAGAAAGACCTCCGTATTTAAACCATTTGGCATTTATACCGCCTGTAGCTGTTGCTTTCCTGTTTGTCAGATTTTGCATTTCTACGTCTCATTCATTCATTTCGATGAGCTCAATGTTACTTTTTTTACTTGTTTATCTAAAAATTAAATGTTTCTGTTGGATGGGCAATTTTCACAGTATTCCTCTGCTACTGAATCATCAACTCAGAGATTTTTTATGATGATGTTGCCATCGTTCTAAAATTATTATATTTATCTTTCCCCGTTTTTGTTTCATATGCAAGAAGCCTCAAGCCATTCATTACCTGACAGTTCTAATTTTTGACAATCAAATCCAATTACTTACCGATTACTGTCCTGTTTAGAATGATCAAATTGCTTTTTTCGTCCGGGTTGCGAGGTCAGTAACCGTGATTGTAAGGCCCAAGGCATGTTTTAACCTTTTCTCTGTATTCTAATTGGGTTTCTGTACACGTAAAGGTAGATTTTTCCCCTGTATGAGGTGAGATTTTGGAAAGCCAGCAGTTAGACCCAGCAAGGGCCACGAGCCGCAATGCCCATTTGTGTTACTGTGTAGGGACCAGGGGCGACTTGTGAACAACTCACCGGCTAGGACTACGAGGCGATGAGCCCAGCTAGACGTAGACGTGGGAGGTACGTTTCTCCCGCCCTTATTGTTTTGGCTCGTTGTCGTCCTGGTACGCGTAGCAAACTTTCTCGCCTTACTTTAGAAAACAGAGCACAATGCGAGACTACAGCAGAACGCTTAATACGGTGATCCGTGAACACTCGCCCCAGCAAATTAGTCGCCGTTTTACAGCTGAACCCATCCTTTAGAGGGCTCTCTGCTGAGGGCATTGTATCTTCTCCATCGATTTCTCCGAGGGCAGGTGGAAGGAGAACTTATTTGAACACATCGTCAACTGTGTAGCTCTCCTGAAAGCAGCCGAACTGTTCACACGCACCCCTGGGCTGGTCGCCGCTTGGTGAAAGTATATTCTGAGAAACAGACGTCAGCAGTCGGGGGGATGATGGATTTTCCATCCACGGGCAATAAATAAACTCGTTGGGTGTTCTTAGAAATCTGCTGGAATCGGAGGCCAGGAGCCGTTTACTGAATGTTTGTACTCGGAAAGACCGTGCGTTGGTGGAACAGAGAAGCGAGAAGTTGATACAGGCTCGCGAGTCCTACATTCTCAGAACAGTGCAGATGGAAAGCCAGGTGATTGGAGAATGATTTTTACACAGTTTTTAGTGGGAGAGAAACGGTAAATGAACAGTTACGCGATAGGTTAGATCTGGGAGAAATTTTTGTCACTGGTGAGCTATCTTTGGCCGCTGAACTCTGAACACAGCAAGCACAGCAGATACAATATGACTCACTTTGTGTTGCACCAACGTTAAACGCCGATTACCAAAACGCGGTTAGCTAATCGGGAGTTTGACCGCGGTTAACTCCGCGTGTTACAAAGGAAAGCGCCCATATACGTGCAAAGATAATGATATTCGCTGTCTGCCTGTGGCAAGGGTGTTGTAACCGCCTTGGTCTGTGGTACTTCCGCGCGCTTTTCGTATTGTTGGCGTAGCGTGAGCATTGTTACCACACTGTGGAGAACAAGAAAAGGACACTATTAGAGTGTAAGAAAAACGGATGGTTGCACAGTTGGGGAAAAACTGGATGCATGGGAAAGTATAGCATTACAATTTAATTCAACTCAAGGTAAGATTAAATTTTATTTGAATCATAAATCAATAAATATCTGTTACTAATATAAATTAAAACACTACTTTTCATGGTGCTTAGATTAATATTGAATAACAATTCCAGAAACACACAACAAAAATGATATCAGCTACTACAAAATGTATCCATTTCAGGTGTTACAAGTATTTGAAGAGGAGGTTGCCGAAGGATTTGGCTGAAGAGAATGTTCAAGTCTATAAAACAAGAGGAGGGAAGGTAGTACCAGTACCTAAAAAGAGTCCTCCCGAGGCAAAACTATTTGAAATAGTTGGCTCATCATTGAAGCCGCTGGAAAATACCTTTGATTTGGATGAACAGTACAGTGTAGTAATGGATGTAAATGTATATGTAGTTGATGATGCAGCAGTTGGCGATGCCAGCAGTACCACAGACAGTAATGGAGCTGGAGAAAGCCTGATCCCAGCACAGGTTGTTATGGAGGATGTTCAACGATCCTTCTCCAAACCTTCAAGTGCAGGAACACAAGAAACATGTAATCGGAGAAGGATGCCACCGAGACCTAAACCAACTTCCTCCTGTGCACTGGAAAGTGTGACGCAGAAGAGGGTGGAAGTACTCCAGAAGCAGCTGGAAATGATGAAGACACAAGATATGAAGAAATGAGAGTAAAAAGTCTCAAAAGTTTGGCACTAAAAGAAAAACTAAAATATTGGGAGCGGAAGAATTCTACCGAATGTAATGAAAACGTTTAAAAAACATTTTGTTATTTGTGCACTACAATAGTTACAAATAAAAATAATTACATACTTTACATGTGTTAAGTAACAGTTTACCTCAGTGAAAATGTTCATCAATTATAGTGCGACGAACTGTTCGTCCTGGTAACGTGTCATCACGATGCATTTGTTGATCGGGAGGCATTGACTCACTATCGTCGATATCGGGGCCTCTTCTCGCTACGTGATAGCCTCAGCAGCCGCATAATTTCCGTATCTTCTGGTGGCTCTTCCTTGCTTGTGCTCCTTGCAATATTACGCAGAACAGCCGTACTCACTTTAATTGCCATTGTCTTTTGTGGATTACACCACATTCCCATAGATAAAATCGGGAATATCCTCTTCCATAAACCATATGGTCTCTCCACAGTGTTGCTTCTTGCATGTAAGACCTATTATATCGGTGCTCTGCCGCACTCCGTGGATTTGAAAGTGGTGTCAATACGTAAGGTCTGCATGCATAGCAGCCACTATCTCCTAGTACGTGACCGGCTGGTATTTCACCATTTTCCAACCGTGCCCTTCGAGCGCAATCACGAAATATTGTACTATCGTGCACAGAGCCAGGCCACCGTGCCACAATGTCCCTTATTATTAAATTTTGGTCGCTGATTCTTTGACAATTAAAGGAAAAATATGATTTCCTATTGGGGAAAAGTTCTGCATTCTGTCCCCCAGGTGACTGAATCCTTATGTGAGTGCAATCCACTGTACCATTGACTCCAGGAAATCCAGCCAGTGTGTTGAAACCATCCATCACAGAGAGTACCTCCGCTCGAGAAGGAAACTTCATATATTGACGAGACATTGTTCCTATGGTTCCCGACACTTATAATTCTTTGTGCCGTTGAGAGGCACCCACAAGCCTTGCTCATACTGTGGCATCAAGCAGTCAGGCCTGCAAGATGAGTGGTCTGCCAAGCGAGTGGATTTATTCTCTCTTATCTCTCGAGTAACATCAGTGACTGATTATTAGCTCTAGTACCCCCAATTAAGCTACAAATTATTTTCCTGTTTGAGTATTACGCAACGGAAACGGATAACGCACATCTGACCATTAGAAATTTACACACGCTCTGGCAATACCACATTTTCTTTCTTACTCAACGGCTTTGATCAATACGTGGCCATCGCACTGAATATGAATGGCGCACACATTATAAATTCGAAGAACAAAGCCACCAGTATTTTTCTTTTCACTATCTTTTTTATTCCGATAAATTCTACTATGATTCAAAGATAACCTAAACACACCATTACATTTTATACGACTATTACTCACGAGAAACTCCGCCCAGTGGGCATGGCTTTACATTGGTAATTCTCTATCTTATGGTCTCGTAATTATCTAACGCTACAGTGCACTTTCTGGATAGGATGGTGGATCTTATGCTATATCTTACACTTCGACTCTCACACCCATCATCACGAAAACTTACTCCAGACCGGGCGGTACAAAAAGGAACATGCATACCCCACTGCCTCTGAACCTATCTTGCTACTGTCCCATGCAAACCACACATACTTAAATTACATGAAATACATCACACTGGCAACATACAATACATCACAAAGAATAGTCACAACGTTAGAATCACTTCACTTTCCCACTTCAGTTAGTATTCATCCCAGTTTCACAAGACACTGCCCCACTTCGTAACTTTTCTTTCCTACTACGAACTCTGGAGGATATATGCACGTCTTCCCGTGCAATGCAAGCCAAGTGGCGTTGCTGGATAGACGGCTGACTCGCCTTGCTTCTCTCTCAGAGTATTAGAGTTTGAATCTAGCGTCACACGGAAGCATAACACGCAAAGTAATATTAAGATCATATTCATCACACATGCGAGTCCTGAACTGATACCTTGGACGAGTACTTCTCTTCATCCTTTGTCTCATACACAGATTGAGACTCACACAGTACTCACCACATGGAAGTGCACGTCTCTAATTTCAAGTCCTGCACACGCCATTTCTTACGTATTTCCAACTTACAGTACACACACCAGTAATTCAGCTTAACTTTAGCACTTGGAAGTATTTCAACTTATTGCTACACGTGGTTTCATTGTGACCGTTGGTCACTTCCGAAGATTGCTACGATCCCATTAATATTACCTGCCTGACATTTAATTCTCCCCCCAAAAGTTCCTGAAATAGAAAAATAATTGTTCCAAACTACTCTTAAGTATTTTACATGCATACCATTGTCTCCATTCTTTTGTCTTTACGGAGCACACCTAAGACAGGTCTTACCAACACAAGATCCAGCGCCAGAGTGCTGAAACATGGCCGTTCTTCAGGTCATCTCGCACCTTCGCCGAGGTGGGGGAGCACCTTGCTATCGTTTTGGTCAGCCACATTTCAGGCGCTCAAAGCTCCGGTAAATTTCATCTCTCTGGTTTCACCAAGGTGACCAAAGGACCGTCTCAAAGATGATCATATATTGCATATTCACTATCTGTGGTTAGCAGACGACCATACATTCATTCATTTCGCAGATCTCGCCAAATTGGATATAGGGACTTATTTTGTGGGAGTGCACATGTGATCAATTAAATAAATAAATTGTCCTTCTTTCCTACACTGGTATCCGGCTTCGGTGTATTAAGTGAAGTTGAGTTATTACTACAAAAAATATGTTGTTCTGACAAGAATAACGAAGAATGTTGTACCTATTTTCATTGTCGTGTGGTACTGTGCCCTTTCACCGTTGTAGAATGTACATTAGCACTGTCACAATTTACTACACTCGTGGAAATGGAAAAAAGAACACATTGACACCGGTGTGTCAGACCCACCATACTTGCTCCGGACACTGCGAGAGGGCTGTACAAGCAATGATCACACGCACGGCACAGCGGACACACCAGGAACCGCGGTGTTGGCCGTCGAATGGCGCTAGCTGCGCAGCATTTGTGCACCTCCGCCGTCAGTGTCAGCCAGTTTGCCGTGGCATACGGAGCTCCATCGCAGTCTTTAACACTGGTAGCATGCCGCGACAGCGTGGACGTGAACCGTATGTGCAGTTGACGGACTTTGAGCGAGGGTGTATAGTGGGCATGCGGGAGGCCGGGTGGACGTACCGCCGAATTGCTCAACACGTGGGGCGTGAGGTCTCCACAGTACATCGATGTTGTCGCCAGTGGTCGGCGGAAGGTGCACGTGCCCGTCGACCTGGGACCGGACCGCAGCGACGCACGGATGCACGCCAAGACCGTAGGATCCTACGCAGTGCCGTAGGGGACCGCACCGCCACTTCCCAGCAAATTAGGGACACTGTTGCTCCTGGGGTATCGGCGAGGACCATTCGCAACCGTCTCCATGAAGCTGGGCTACGGTCCCGCACACCGTTAGGCCGTCTTCCGCTCACGCCCCAACATCGTGCAGCCCGCCTCCAGTGGTGTCGCGACAGGCGTGAATGGAGGGACGAATGGAGACGTGTCGTCTTCAGCGATGAGAATCGCTTCTGCCTTGGTGCCAATGATGGTCGTATGCGTGTTTGGCGCCGTGCAGGTGAGCGCCACAATCAGGACTGCATACGACCGAGGCACACAGGGCCAACACCCGGCATCATGGTGTGGGGAGCGATCTCCTACACTGGCCGTACACCACTGGTGATCGTCGAGGGGACACTGAATAGTGCACGGTACATCCAAACCGTCATCGAACCCATCGTTCTACCATTCCTAGACCGGCAAGGGAACTTGCTGTTCCAACAGGACAATGCACGTCCGCATGTATCCCGTGCCACCCAACGTGCTCTAGAAGGTGTAAGTCAACTACCCTGGCCAGCAAGATCTCCGGATCTGTCCCCCATTGAGCATGTTTGGGACTGGATGAAGCGTCGTCTCACGCGGTCTGCACGTCCAGCACGAACGCTGGTCCAACTGAGGCGCCAGGTGGAAATGGCATGGCAAGCCGTCCCACAGGACTACATCCAGCATCTCTACGATCGTCTCCATGGGAGAATAGCAGCCTGCATTGCTGCGAAAGGTGGATATACACTGTACTAGTGCCGACATTGTGCATGCTCTGTTGCCTGTGTCTATGTGCCTGTGGTTCTGTCAGTGTGATCATGCGATGTATCTGACCCCAGGAATGTGTCAATAAAGTTTCCCCTTCCTGGGACAATGAATTCACGGTGTTCTTATTTCAATTTCCAGGAGTGTATATTAAAAGCACTAGTTCCGTATGCCCTTAATGTCATTAGAAGTCTGTTCTTGGGCGAGACCGGAATATTTCGGTAAGTTGGAAATTCTAACCTATCGTGGATTTGATCCAGTACCCACCACACTGTTTATTTTGAAAGACGAAACCTCTCTTCAAATTTCCGGTCACCGTAATCTTTGAAAGGATTTCCCCTCTCCACAAGTACTCCAACACGGTTGCTACGATTTATATGTTGAAGACATAGCATTTCTTCGTCTTCTATGCCATCTAAAACGTCAAAACGTGCTGCCATGTTACGTGTTTACAATAGGTTAACCGCGATCAATTCAAGATAATCGACCCTTCGAACTCGGTTAACTTTAATCGCGATCAAATCCCTCGATTAACTTTGATCGAGGCTGGTGCAGCCAAATACCGAGTTAATCAGGGTTCAATGCTGACTTGACCGCGGTTAACTTTTAATCGGCGTTGGTGCAGTCGGCCCTTAGCGGCAGGGAGATGGAGGAGGCGCACCTATGGACGGAGATTCGAAGATGATACTTCCACTTAAATTTCTTGCTGCCTGTGAGGCAGCCTTAATTGGCAGACGTGGTACAGGGCCATCCATCTGCACCATTCGCAGTTTACCCGTTCTTACACAACAGTTATGGTGAGAATACCGGGTAGCGTCGGCTGGTAAGACGGAATGAAGTCAGGGGTTTTCCAGTATTTCAGTAAATTCACGCAGACTCACCAATCAGCAGGCAGACTGGCATAGTAGCGTGTTTAATTTCATTTCTCTTTTGGTACCGTCGCACAACCATTTTTGTACACCTCCGACTATATTACGCTAAATTATAATGTTAGAAAGTGACTATAATTGACAATACATTTTGTCAGATACCTTTGGCCAACTCATCAGTGTTTATTATCACTTATTTTCGTGCTTCAGTTAGATGTTCCTTGTTGTGCGAGCATCTAAAATATCAAAAACTATTTTGTATTCCGGTCAACCCACAGCTGTTGAAAGGCGTGATTTTAGGAAGAACTCCGCTTACAGCTGGTACAATCGTTGTTTATCAAACACGACCGGTTTCGCGGTCTCGAGCCGCATCATCAGGTGAACAACGTTAAAAAGACCAACTGATCAAACAAAGGAATGCTCTATTTCTTGCGGAATATCACATCTGGGTACAATACCCAACAAAACTGGCAGACGTATGGGATCAAAAATCATTATTTCATTGTATTTTACATTTTCAGACCCACGCAGAAAGCTCAGACGCAGGAAAAAAAAAAGCTTTGGTAAATAAATATAATGTAGCTGGTGTATACTGGATTACAGTGGTTCTCCGAAGAAAAATAGGTCATTTCGAATAAGGTTTAAGAAACACCTTAAATCACCTGCAATTTGCATTAATAGCGCCCTTACACGATGAGGGCCGCAGCATCACAAGCTCTTCAGGAAATTTAAAAATGCTTCACACAAAAGAAAAATGGCATATTTTGAATATATTAGAGGAAGCGGAAAGTTTTAGACATAAAAACCAAAACGCACAGCAATATGAATTAAAGCGTCATAGTATTCTGGCTAATTTTGATTGTTTGTATGATAAGTATTAGGACTCCTCGGTATTAGGGCTCCTCTTTTGTAATAGGGTTGAATAAAATAAAATTTTTATTGAATATCTGAGTTTTTCAGGGTGCGGTCGGCCTGTCAGTAATGCATCTGAAGCAGATCATTATACCATTCCAGAAAGAAGGTTCGGACTGGTTGCCACTTCGTATATTTCTCACTAATCTGTGTGACTGTCATCCTTCTACGTCATTACGAATTTCGCTAACTAAACTTTCAGATGATTTCTGTTTCTTTTTCTTAGTCATATTTGTAGCCGCCTGCGATATTTTAGTAGGTGATCTTGGAAGTGTGACTGTAGGCAATCATTACATGCACTCCGTCTTCAGGCCACAAGAGGCCCATCGGGACCATCCGACCGCTGTGTCATGCTCAGCTAAGGATGCTGATAGGAGGGGCGTGGGGTCAGCACACCGCTCTCCCGGTGTTACGATGGTTTTATTTGACTGGCGCCGCCAGTATTCGGTCGACTGGCTCCTCAATTGGCATCACGAGGCCGAGTGCACCACTAATCATTACATGCTTCTTGTTTTTCTTCAGCTATCAATCTAAACTTTAAGCCTTTCCGTCTTCTGTATATTGTTTTACTGTCAATAACCTCGTCAACCGTTTTCGAAATTGCATTTCTAATGTTTTATCATTCTTCTTCAGAAGTTAATTTTCAAAGTTATCGCGGCATGGGACGCCACAATGAAACTTAACCCGTGATGCTGACTATATAAAGTGATGGAAAATGTAGTAAAATTTACTAACAACATTTATTTCTTTTAAAGGAAAAACAGACGTAAGTTAAAATTATTGATTGAATACAGTCAACAACTAACAGTTGAGTTAAGAGAACAATGGAAAAGGATCCTAGCTGGCAGAAGCGAGTCAAGTAATCTGGCTCTAAAAATGTGGATAACGCAATCTGAATTGATCTAACGCTGAACAGACTTCGATTGTTCAAATCTACAGAAGTTTCTAAATATAGGTGCAGCTGAGAGCAAATGGCGATAGAGATCTGTACGCCCTGACAAGGCCGGAGCAGCAGTACATTACCCTGTTTGCTTCATGCAGCGATGTAACTTGCAGCTGGCGAGATGTGTGCGGCGCAGGCGAGCCGACAGCCGGCACCCGTGAATCGATCGCGGCCGCGAAAGAAATGGAAAATCAGGCAGACGGATCACAATTTACTCTCTACCAGAGCCCTGAAATCACCATAGATTTCAGTGTGTGGCACACCCGTTCGCTGGTCGTACCAAGGACCAATTTGCCTCACTTATACGACAGAGCACATAAGGATACCAAACCTCAAGACTGCTAAACCACAAACGAATAAGTGTCCCATTGGCAAACGAATAGTCCGAGACGTTTGAAGTCACACTGTCGATACGGTAAGAACTTCACCACAGGCTCCCCAGTCTAAACTACTCGCAAGTGAAGTCAATCTCAGGACAGGTCCCAAGTACCAACCACACGTGCCAAAGTATCGACCAGAAGATGCTTCCAGATTGAAGTCCAGAACCCGAGTGCCTCGCACCTCTCCAGATAAAAAAAATCCGTTTTTCCGCAAAGTGGACAAACGACACCGCCTGCACCCCATGTTGACCAAATCACAGGGCTTTAGAGGCGCTAAATCTCCCCTCCTACATGACAGCACAAACTCATGTCGATCCAGCACAAGTGTTAAGATACCTCCATCTCTGGAAAAAAAAAGAAACCGCCAATTACTGCCTTTTCTAGGTTTTCGCAGATGGAGAAGATATTTTTCTCTGAAGTCACTTAGCTTCCGTGGCAACAAGTGAACAGATACAATCTTAAAGATCTTTCTCTAAATTGCCTGTGCCTTGGAGCATGTTAGTCCTAGCTATGAGGTGTAATAAAGATTCTGTCTCTAAATGTTTCCTTATACAACCGAGGTGGCTGATGGAAGTGAGTCAGAGGCCTATTTGCAGGATTGGTGAACACAAAGACTTGCGATTTTTATTACATGTGGCTCTGCACATAATGCCTGGTTTACGACTCCATTGTATAGATGCACCCCTTCAGCCCATCGCCCCCGGCCCCGCCTTCCGCTGGCGCCAAAGCAGGTATAGTTGCATTGTCCTGCTGGAGACCTGTCGCGACTAGGGGCTGCTCTATCTGGCCTGTACAGCTGTGGGTATGTCCGGCAAGATTTACTGAGGGATGGGCTCGCTGACAATTGCAGTTTCTATGAACAAAAACCATAAATATACCTTATGCTTTTAGCGCACTACCAGGCTCCATCAACATCTGCTCAGGCCGTTAACTTTTTAGTCTTGCTCAATGTGCATAAGGTTGTAACAAAATCTTTAATAATTTTCCATATACAAAAAATAGGTAAGAGAGTAACTTTTTCTCTCTCAATTTGTTGGCTAGTCGCATCTGACAGAGATACCTAATACGAACATTTATTTAAAACCTAATCTGCATCGTTATCCAGATGCTTATAGCATATGTTGTCATGCATGTTGATCCGTCATTTTCCTTCAACCTTTCCACTCCTTTTAAGAAAAGCCAGTGGGAATCCATTGTACGAGAGAAAGTTATGATCCTGTCAATGTATACAACCTTTATTACATCCACCTTCGATGTAATCCGCTTAGTATCACTGCTTACAATAAACATTTTAATTAGCTTGAATTTCTTAGTACACACACCATGCATTTTGAGATGTAATAAAGCTTAATAACAATTCCCCTGCAACATGTATGAAAAAGGGTTCTAAGTTAACGACAGTAAATAAATGTGTGCACATAAGAATTATCTGATTAAATTCACAATTTTTAATTCCTTTTATTCATAACTATACTTTTGCTGTAATATTGCCTGGGGATGGCACTGACAGTTTTGCATAAAAATAATCCACGGAGATAAAAACTCCATGCCAGTCAACACTAAATCATGAATGAATGTTATCATTTGTAGAAGAGCGTTACGTAGTTGATGATACCTCTTGTGGATAACATCATTTTTGATCGAGAAAGAGACTGCAGCTCCTGGTCTAAGAGAAATAATTAGGCATATATTAAACAAAATAATTACTGTCATCAATAAGGAAGGCAAAGAGGCACCATGCTCTTCATAAGTAATATTCGTTAATGGTTGCAAGTATACATTTAATATTAATCCACAATACCATTTCATGTCATTTAAATATTTGGCGCTTGGGCCCTTTCAGCAACCATGATTTTTTAACTTCACAGAAATGATGCGAATCTGAATGCCTTAAGTTTACTTTGTGAACTATTTGTCACTTTAGTCTACCCACGTGTCCTACAGTGCGGATGTTAAAGTTAATTTTACTGTGCGATTTTGCTCTTGTTATTTTAGCTATTCATTCCGTGTACATCGGTATTTTTTGCGTCACAACATCGACATTTACGATGTTTTTAGCCAGTTGACCGCTGAGAGATGGATAGTTCTATGGTTCGGACAGTGTTGCCGTAGAGTCTGGGCTCACAGGTTAATTCTGGATTTAGTTTCATTGTTTCATTTACTTTTATCTTTGTTGTCTTCCTCATTCCGGGGAGCGGCTTTGTTCCACTCTCCACCCTAGTCTATCCTGTACATGTCTCTTCATATTTATGTAATTACTGTTACTCACATCAATAGGAACCTGTTTACAGATTCAAGCCTTGGTGTCACTCTTCAGTTTTTACTCTCCGCAGTTTACTCTATTACAAAATCCCTTGATGTTTCAGGACATCCTCTAGCATTCTTTTAGTCTAAATCAACATCTACATCCATTTTCTACAACCCACAATGCGGTGCATGGTGTATTGTACTCTGTATTGCTACGTACTAGCCTTTCCCTTTCCTTTTCGACACGTAAATGTACTGAGGGAAAGTCGACTGTATCTATACCACCGTACGAGTGCTAATTCTTCTCTTCTTTTCTTCACGGTCCTTGTGCGCTATGTATTGTAGCGAGATCGTTGTGCAGTCTGTCGCAAAAATCGGTTCCCTAAAACTATTTCAGCAGTGTTTCGCAAACAGAACGTCGTTCTCAGTCCAGGCGCTCCCATCTAAGTTCACAGAACATTTTCGTTTCTGATCTAACCTACCGGCAGCAAATCTAGTAGCACGCCTCTAAATTGCTTCTATGTCTTCTTGCTAGTGGGGATCCTAAACCTGTGCGGCTGGTCCCGGTGGAGGTTCGAGTCCTCCTTCGGGCATGGGTGTGTGTGTTTGTCCTTAGGATAATTTAGATTAAGTAGTGTGTAAGCTTAGGGACTGATGACCTCAGTAGTTAATTCCCATAAGATTTCACACACCTTTGAACATTTTTTGGATCCTAAACGTTAGATCAGTTTTCAAAACTGGGCCCCTCAAGTGTTCTATAAGCGGTCTCCTTAAATGACAAGTTTACTTAAAATCGTCGCAATAAACTGAAGTCTATCATTCCTTACTGCCTATCTTGTACGATACAACTCTTTTCTCTCGGATTCAGCGTAGCTCCTCTTCAGTAGTTATCCAACCTACGCATGTACTCTTCCTAATTCTTTGGTAAAACTGCATTCTAAAAGCTTCTACTCCTTTGTTGTTTGTGCTGTTCATTATCCACTTCCGCACTCCAGACGTATACTTCCTCAAAACACCTACTAACACTCGAATACATATTCCCCAATCCGAAGAGCGGTTTCATTCCACTCCTCACCCTGGTCTATACTGTACATGTCTCTTATTTATTTATTTATTTATTGTTCCGTGGGACCAAATTAAGGAGAAGTCTCTATGGTCATGGAACGAGTCAATACATGAAATTATAACACGATATTAGAAACAGATAAAATGAAATACATAAAGAAAACATATTCAGGTGACAAGTCGTAAGTTTAAATAAAGAAAATCAACAATGTAACACTGGAATTTGCTTAATTTTTTAGCTCTTCCAGGAGCTCCTCGACAGAATAGAAGGAGTGAGCCATGAGGAAACTCTTCAGTTTAGACTTAAAAGAGTTTGGGCTACTGCTAAGATTTTTGAGTTCTTGTGGTAGCTTATTGAAAATGGGTGCTGTACCCCTGATTGGAGCCACATTGCTACTGACAAGGGAACCTCCCCATCGCACCCCCCTCAGGTTTAGTTATAAGTTGACACAGTGGATAGGCCTTGAATAACTGAACACAGATAAGTCGAGAAAACAGGAAGAAGTTGTGTGGAAGTATGAAAAAATAAGCAAAATATACAAACTGAGAAGTTCATGAGGAAGATATACAACATCAAGGATAGCATGAGCTCAGCAGCGCCGTGGTCCCGTGGTTAGCGGGAGCAGCTGCGGAACAAGAGGTCCATGGTTCAAGACCTCCCGCGTGTGAAAATTTTAATTTCTTTATTTTCGCAAAGTTATGATCTGTCCGTTCGTTGATTGACGTCTCTGTTCATTGCAATAAGGTTAGTGTCTGTGTTTTGCGACCGCACCGCAAAACCGTGCGATTAGTAGACGAAAGGACGTGCCTCTCCAATGGGAACCGGAAACATTTGATCGCTAGGTCATAAGTCAACCGATTCCTCCACAGGAAAACACGTCTGATATATTCTATACGACACTGGTGAGAGCATGTGCGTCACATGAGAGGAATATATTGTCGACCCACCTAACTTGTACGCTTGGCGAATGGATAAAAAGATTCTTCTAACTTGCCCGATTTAGGTTTTCTTGTGGATGTGGTAATCACTCCCAAAAAGCGATGAAAACGTAAGAGTTTGTCACAGACTGAAAATAAAAAATTACAGTTTTCCCAAGTCTTGAAGCGAGGACCTCTCGTTCCGCAGCTGCTCACGCTGACCACCGGACCACGGCTCTCCTGACCGCCCATTCGCTTGATGTTGTCTATCTTAAACATGGACTACTCAGTTTGTATATTTTGTTTATTTTTTCATAGTCCCACACAACTTCTTCCTGTTTTCTCGATTGATGTGTGTTCAGTTTTTCAAGGCCTATCCACTGTGCCAACTTATAACTAAATCTGAGGGGGGTGCGATGGGGAGGTTCCCTTGTGAGTGCGCTCAGAAAAGCACCAGACTCTATAGCTCAGAACAGGTGTCTTAATTCACTCGTGTCTAGATAGATCAGCTACCACAAAAAACAGACGGCCTATCTCATTTCATGAAACCTATCCAAAGCTGTTGCCTTTATCACAGTCTCATCCGCGTATCTGTATGTTCTAAAATCACGCGCAACTGCGCTCCCGGAACACTGGGCATGTCACGTATAAACAGAGTTACATCGCACCAAATGTTCCTTTCCACAGTTCCCACAGGAATGAGAAACGTAACTGTTATCTCAGACCGAAAGTCCTTCCTTGAGATACAGGCCCATCACTCTCAACTGAATATCATCAAGCTTGTTCTGTCACCAACAGAGTCGACATCACACCACTGACAGCGAGTGATTCCCTGAATTCATTACTTACATTGTATCTAGCTTATGCATCAGAAACGAAAATTCCTACTGTCTGGTCTCCTCTTCCCCTAGTTACATATCTCTCCCTCCTAAAGAAATCTTTTGATACTAATGTACACGTTTTACGATTTGGGAACAATTTCCTCTCTTAGGAATCCTCTTACTTACAGAGAAGTCCAGAAACTTCTTACGAGAGGCTTTGCTGTAGGGAACAGTGGAACCGGTTTCTGGTGCCTGACAAAAGAGGGCTTTATGCGGCCTCAAGTTGGTCAGCCAGAGTTTCTGCAATCTTTTTTGTTTTGTTTTAGTATACCTTTTGGTGTAACGGTCTAGTTGTAAACATTTCTTCATTCTCTCGTGAAGTAACATGACTGCTACAGGTCGCTTGCCCGCATCTCGTGGTCGTGCGGTAGCGTTCTCACTTCCCACGCACGGGTTCCCGGGTCCGATTCCCGGCGGGGTCAGGGGTTTTCTCTGCCTCGTGATGGCTGGGTGTTGTGTGCTGTCCTTAGGTTAGTTAGGTTTAAGTAGTTCTAAGTTCTAGGGGACTAATGACCATGGATGTTAAGTCCCATAGTGCTCAGAGCCATTTGAACCATTTGAACAGGTCGCTTCACGATTCTGCATAGGTTCAGTCACCTTTACTTCTTGAAGTGGGTAGTGCAGACTGTTGGATGGTGGCTGAAAGGTTTTCGCACAAGGAAGGGGATTCCGGGAAAAATCGTGGTCACTCTCGTGCATCACAGGGCCTGGCTCCAAGAGCACGAACGCTCCGGATGCGCTGGTGCCTAGCGCTCCTAGCGCAGCGGCGAGTGGGCTGGGGGATCAGGAGGGAGAGAAGTGCTGTAGCCAGTCACGGCTAGAGCAAGGCAGTCGTCTTGTCACAGTTAGCTAGCGATACCAGTTGTGTTAAATGAGTTTATGTCCTGCGTTAGGAATACCATAGCACCTATGCACTTGTCCAGAAAAAGGAAAAAGTGGAGAAGCCACATCATTCAATGCTGAATGCGCATTTGGTACAAATGGCTCTAAGCACTATGGGACTTAACATCTGAGGTCATCATTCCCCTAGAACTTAGAACTACTTAAACGTAACTAACCTAAGGACATCGCACGCATCCATTCCCGAGGCAGGATACGAACCTGCGACCGTAGCGGTCGCGCGGTTGTAGACTTAATCGCCTACAACCGTTCGGCCACAGCGGCTGGCGGACATTGGTAACAGGTACTTTGGACAAGACTGATACGGATCGAGATGGCGCAGCGGTTAGCACACTGAACTCGCGTTCGGGAAGACGACGGTTCAATCTCGCGTCCGGCTATCCTGATTTAGGTTTCCCGTAATTTCCCTAAATCGCTTTGGGCAAATGCCGGGATGGTTCCTTTGGAAGAGTAGGGCTAACTTCCTTCCCTGACCTTCCATATTCCAATGGGACTGATGACCTTGCTGTTTGGTATCCTCCCCCAAATCAACCAACACTGATGCCATAAAGCAGAAATGAATCCGGTGGAAAAATCAGATTGAAGTTCGTGACATGGCGCATTTACTGGAACTCAAGGCTGTCACTTTATGGACCAGATTGAGACCGCTCTAACTTTTGGTAACTGGTGTAGCTCCTCATTACTTCCAACCTGAGCTGATAGACGTACAGTCGAAATGACCTGTTTGTCCAGTCAAGGAATCTACAAGGTTTTATAAAATGTTACCCCAACAGCATAACCCCAGGTTGCACAGACGAATTGCTAAAGTTATTTCATTGTTTGCTTCAGCTTTTGTGCAAACGGTTTCTTCTGTTATGAAATTTCGAAAGTTCCATCAAAGTTCTGGTTTAACAGATTTTAATTTTGATATGACCAAGTGTTTGTATCACGAAACATACTTCCAGTTACGTTAGGGTCTACACATTTCAAAATCGTAACGCTACACATATAAATTTACAAACATCACAACCTAACGTTAAATGCATGTATGGAAAGCTCTTTGTAGTTTTTCCCACTGTTTTACCACTGTCTAATGCACGTATTCAGTTAAGTAGTAACGTTATTGTTTTGGTGGAAAAGTAAAAAGTTGAAAATAAATGGCAGAAAAATTCTCTTTATAAAACTGTGCCGCAATATTCGCTTTTTAGAAGTAGTGCAGACTCGCCTTCTTAAATTTCCCTCACGTGCAGCCTTGGCATATAGCTGTCTCACTCGTACACCTGCTAGGGATAGGGTGGTGGTGGGCGAGCCGGAGCGCTCAACAGACTCTGCTGCTCCTGCGGAAGATGGGCGCGCTCCTGAGGCGCAAATCTTGGCCAGATCTGAGTTAAGAGTTGGATGGCATACTAGATTGCTTCCTAGGACCTCTAGGACCTGCTGGGCGTTTTCTGAAGTTATGGCGTTCGGGAGTTAACTCCTGAAGTATGGCTGCAATTGTGCCTTATCCAACAACTGTCCACTTCAGATCTAGCAAATATCTTCTCAGCATAGATGGCATCAATAATCTTGCTTTTCCGTTCCCATAAAACATGACAAGTTTTGTGCCATCTCAACAGTATTTCTGTCTTGCCGGTCCTGCATATTCCCTTCCCTACTAGACATTTTGTGCGACGTCATCCCTTAGTGGAAGACCGTCCATATTCCTACTAACATTAGAAATTGTCCTTGCGTATTTGTACGCCATTCGGGGAAACTTTTGAAGTAATCCCCTTGATTTTCACTCTTCAAGGCACATTTACGTTCATCACGTTGGCTGCAGACTTGCTGCCACTCTCCAATGACAGTTTGGTCAGAGAATGGATAAATTGAATTTTTATCATTCGTTTGCTGGCAGTCGCTCAGTGCGGAATCTTCATCGGCTTCCTGGCCTTCGTCCTATTCTGAACGTGCAGTCTGAAGATTTAAGTGTTCTTTTTTGTTTTAGAATGATTAGTTTAAGATTTCAGAATCTGCGCTCTGAGCTAATCACAATTTAACTGTTTGTTTGTGCATTTGGGGGTGTGGATTTCACTGGGGTACTTAACTTGTGAATTTACATACGTGGGTCATGCCGATAAGGAACTCTGATTTTATCCTCCTTTCACTCTTCCACGCGACGTGAATCAACGTCCCGCATAGTAAACGTTAGTATTTCACGTCAGTTTTCCGCGTTTCTGTTTCTCAAGAGTCACATGGCAATAAAATTCCGCGTTGGCTTTTACTTTGAATAAACACTTGGTATTATGATATCGGCTTCCAGTTATGAACCCTACTTCCTACAACTTCTCTCATGATTAGCTGAATCTTATTTAACAAATAAAAAGAAGCAGCGACACCCTAAGGTGTTGTTTCAATGTGCGTCTGTTGAACGCAGTGGCCAAATTAGTAATGGAATGTTGCATAACATAAAATGTTGTTTATTGTGGCGACGAGTGCGTGGTGCCCGCTGGTTTTCGTTTCGGAGGACAGTTTACTTTAAAATATTGTTCTGAAATATAAGGAAGGCGAAGTACAGGGTTATTACAAATGATTGAAGCGATTTCACAGCTCTACAATAACTTTATTATTTGAGATATTTTCACAATGCTTTGCACACACATACAAAAACTCAAAAAGTTTTTTTAGGCATTCATAAATGTTCGATATGTGCCCCTTTAGTGATTCGGCAGACATCGAGCCGATAATCAAGTTCCTCCCACACTCGGCGCAGCATGTCCCCATCAATGAGTTCGAAAGCATCGTTGATGCTAGCTCGCAGTTCTGGCACGTTTCTTGGTAGAGGAGGTTTAAACACTGAATCTTTCACGTAACCCCACAGAAAGAAATCGCATGGGGTTAAGTCCGGAGAGCGTGGAGGCCATGACATGAATTGCTGATCGTTATCTCCACCACGACCGATCCATTGGTTTTCCAATCTCCTGTTTAAGAAATGCCGAACATCATGATGGAAGTGCGGTGGAGCACCATCCTGTTGAAAGATGAAGTTGGCGCTGTCGGTCTCCAGTTGTGGCATGAACCAATTTTCCAGCATGTCCAGATACACGTGTCCTGTAACGTTTTTTTCGCAGAAGAAAAAGGGGCCGTAAACTTTAAACCGTGAGATTGCACAAAACAGGTTAACTTTTGGTGAATTGCGAATTTGCTGCACGAATGCGTGAGGATTCTCTACCGCCCAGATGCGCACATTGTGAGTGTTCACTTCACCATTAAGAAAAAACGTTGCTTCATCACTGAAAACAAGTTTCGCACTGAACGCATCCTCTTCCATGAGCTGTTGCAACCGCACCGAAAATTCAAAGTGTTTGACTTTGTCACCGGGTGTCAGGGCTTGTACCAATTGTAAACGGTAAGGCTTCTGCTTAAGCCTTTTCCATAAGATTTTCCAAACCGTCGGCTGTGGTACGTTTAGCTCCCTGCTTGCTTTATTCGTCAACTTCCGCGGGCTACGTGTGGAACTTGCCCGCACGCGTTCAACCGTTTCTTCGCTCACTGCAGGCCGAGCCGTTGATTTCCCCTTACAGAGGCATCCAGAAGCTTTAAACTGCGCATACCATCGCCAAATGGAGTTAGCAGTTGGTGGATATTTGTTGAACTTTGTCCTGAAGTGTCGTTGCACTGTTATGACTGACTGATGTGAGTGCATTTCAAGCACGACATACGCTTTCTCGGCTCCTGTCGCCATTTTGTCTCACTGCGCTCTCGAGCGCTCTGGCGGCAGAAACCTGCAGCGCGGCTTCACCCGAACAAAACTTTATGAGTTTTTCTACGTATCTGTAGTGTGTCGTGACCATATGTCAATGAATGGAGCTACAGTGAATTTATGAAATCGCTTCAATCATTTGTAGTAGCCCTGTATTCATTGCAGATTGTTGTCGAGTGCTGGACGAGGAGCGGAAAGTGTGGAGCAGTTCCTTTGTTAATATTTCTGAAGAAAATCCATTCTGTATCGTTGTCAAAGGGATTCCTACCCGCCACGCAGCCTCGAGTTCCGGCGAGTGCAGTACCGGAAAAGCTGATGAAAGTGCGTGGACGCACGCAATAATAAACTAAATAGCACGAAGACCACAGCTCACTGTTGCCGTACCAAATAGGAAATATTTTATGAAATGTACTCATCGTTCCATTTTGGACTGTCGTATTTATAGTTGTCGCCAAAGAGATTCCGAGTCACGACGCGGCTTCGAGTTACGAGAAATCCAGTACCCGGAAGGCTGATGTACATGTGGTAGAGCTGCCGAATAACGGGCCAACCAGGACAGAGACTGAAACTCCCTGCTGCTTTGTATAACGAGGAAATTCTTACAAAATTTATTCGTGAGCAGTAGTTTTGTATCCGTTTTGTACTGACGTATTAATGGATGCGTCAAGCTATGACTATTGCAGTTATATTAACTGATTTCTTTTGAAAGAGTGTTAGTAATCAATTACCATGATGCAGGTTCCCGTACTGTTCTTTGTAGGATATATTCAAATTTTTTATGTTGTTTTGTAGGGCGGGCAACCACAGCAAACTTGGACATTTTTCCAAAGAAGATTCCGCACTGGCTGTATCAATGATTTTTATAAAATCTGCGACCGGTTTCGTACCACTTATCGGTGCATCCTCAGGCAGTATGCGCTATTTATAACATGGTAACGTTGAACATTGCCCTGAGGATACACCAATAAAAATCACTGATACAGCCAGTGCGGGATCTTCTTTGGAAAAATGTCAGATCTTTTAGTTCAGTGAACTGCCGTTTATTTCGTTGAGACAATTTGTGTGACAATTTGCCCCTGGCTTTGCCCGTATGCGTATGTTTCACATATATTTCACACATATTTATATTTCACACACTTCTAACATTTATTGCACATATTTGCACACATGTTGTTGTTGTTGTGGTCTTCAGTCCTGAGACTGGTTTGATGCAGCTCTCCATAGGAAAATAGCATCTACCTGGGAGCCCGTACCTAATATTTTCTGGGTTTCATGAACAAATAAAGCGAGTTGGGTCTCACACGATCGCTGTTTCCGGAATCCATGTTGATTCCTACACAGTAGATTCTGGGTTTCCAAAAACGACATGATACTCGAGCAAAAAACATGTTCTAAAATTCTACAACAGATCGACGTCAGAGATATAGGTCTATAGTTTTGCGCATCTGCTCGACGACCCTTCTTGAAGACTGGGACTACCTGTGCTCTTTTCCAATCATTTGGAACCTTCCGTTCCTCTAGAGACTTGCGGTACACGGCTTTTAGAAGGGGGGAAAGTTCTTTCGCGTACTCTGTGTAGAATCGAATTGGTATCCCGTCAGGTCCAGTGGACTTTCTTCTGTTGAGTGATTCCAGTTGCTTTTTTATTCCTTGGACACTTATTTAGATGTCAGCCATTTTTTCGTTTGTGCGAGGATTTAGAGAAGGAACTGCAGTGCGGTCTTCCCCTGTGAAACAGTTTTTGAAAAAGGTGTTTAGTATTTCAGCTTTACGCGTGTCATCCTCAGTTTCAATGCCATCAACATCCCGGAGTGTCTGGATATGCTGTTTCGAGCCACTTACTGATTTAACGTAAGACTAGAACTTCCTAGGATTTTCTGTCAAGTCGGTACATAGAATTTTACTTTCGAATTCGCTGAACGCTTCACGCATAGCCCTCCTTACGCTGACTTTGACATCGTTTAGCTTCTGTTTGTCTGAGAGGTTTTGGCTGCGTTTAAACTTGGAGTGAAGCTCTCTTTGCTTTCGCAGTAGCTTCCTGACTTTGTTGTTGAACCACGGTGGGTTTTTCCCGTCCCTCACATTTTTACTCGGCACGTACCTGTCTAAAACGCATTTTACGATTGCCTTGAACTTTTTCCATAAACACTTAACATTGTCAGTGTCTGAACAGAAATTTTCGTTTTGATCTGTTAGGTAGTCTGAAATCTGCCTTCTATTACTGTTGCTAAACAGATAAACCTTCCTCCCTTTTTTTATATTCCTATTAGCTTCCATATTCAGGGATGCAGAAACGGCCTTATGATCACTGACTCCCTGTTCTGCACTTACAGAGTCGAAAAGTTCGGGTCTGTTTGTTATCAGTAGGTCCAAGATGTTATCTCCACGAGTCGGTTCTCTGTTTAATTGCTCGAGGTAATTTTCGGATAGTGCACTCAGTATAATGTCACTCGATGCTCTGTCCCTACCACCCGTCCTAAACATCTGAGTGTCCAAGTCTATATCTGGTAAATTGAAATCTCCACCTAAGACTATAACATGCTGAGAAAATTTATGTGAAATGTATTCCAAATTTTCTCTCAGTTGTTCTGCCACTAATGCTGCTGAGTCGGGAGGTCGGTAAAAGGAGCCAATTATTAACCTAGCTCGGTTGTTGAGTGTAACCTCCACCCACAATAATTCACAGGAACTATCCACTTCTACTTCACTACAGGATAAACTACTACTAACAGCGACAAACACGCCACCACCGGTTGCATGCAATCTATCCTTTCTAAACACCGTCTGTGCCTTTGTAAAAATTTCGGCAGAATTTATCTCTGGCTTCAGCCAGCTTTCTGCACCTATAACGATTTCAGCTTCGGTGCTTTCTATCAGCGCTTGAAGTTCCGGTACTTTACCAATGCAGCTTTACCAATGCAGTTCCGGTACTTTACCAATGCAGCTTCGACAATTTACAATTACAATACCGATTGCTGCTTGGTCCCCGCATGTCCTGACTTTGCCCCGCACCCTTTGAGACTGTTGCCCTTTCTGTACTTGCCAGAGGCCATCTAACCTAAAAAAACCGCCCAGTCCACGCCATATTCGGTAGTAGGTATCCACTTTAATTGAATAACCTGATACGTTATTTCATGTTCGGCAGCTATTTCGTTTAGTAGACAACTGTGCAGAGCTTTGTCGAACGCCTGTAGGAAGGAAATGTAGCTGGATTTGTCTCACAAAGAATCCGTTGAGTACGAGGTCGCATAAGGGGAATGATGCTTGCGTCTTTCGACGTCTAACACACCGTCTACCATGCAGTCACAACATTGGCTGCTAACGACAAGAGGAAGCGGGACTGGATGTGATGTGTCGGCAGCTGGGCCAACACCTTGTAGGTCGAGATGGCTGAAAATGCACGCTAGACTAACGCAGACAGGCGTGAAGTACTGGAACAGGCTACGTAATTAATGCTATGAAGAAAAGTACGTAGCGGGATTAATACTTATCTTTAATCAATCATTGTGGTACATCGCTCTTGACTATACACAGGAGACTTTAATTACAATCACTGTAAGGCTAATGGCACCTTGCTGGTTGGTAGCCATTAACTTAGCTGAAGGCTATTCTGTCTCTCGGCTAATGAGAGAGAAAGGCTTCGTACATCTAGTCGCTAGCTAGGTCGTCCGTACAACTGGGGCGAGTGCTTGTTCGTATCACGAGACCTGCCTTGTGGTGGCGCTAGGTCTGCGATCACACAGTGGCGACACGCGGGTCCGACATGTACTAAATGGACCGCGGCCTATTTAATCTACCACCTAGCAAGTGTGGTGTCTGGCGGTGACACCACAGGATGTATCCAATGGTGAGGTCAGTATGAGGATAGGAAGCGTAGTTAAGCTGCTTAGTCGACTCGCAACTCACAACAGTCGTGCGACTAGTGCCTACCGTCGGGTGGATCGTTCGCCGGGTGCAAGTCTTTCGATTTGACGCCACTTCGGCGACTTTCACGTCGATGAGGATGAAATGACACCCAGTCCCTGAGCGGAGAAAATTCCGACTCCAGCCGAGAATCGAACCCGGGCCCTTAGGATTGACATTCTGCCTCGCTGACCACTCAGCTACCGGGGGCGTATACTCATAACAGTGCTACAATGCTAGTGGTGTTGATACAGAGCAGAACAATGGCAACGATAAACAAAGAAAACATTGCATTGTACCTACAACTGTCGCCGAAGTTGACACTTCGTCAGAGAGGAACCCGAGGAATTTCACCGAGTGGGAAAGAAGTGGCAGATAAAATATTAGCCTATCAGCAAGATCAGTAAGTGGAATGTGTGGTGTCGTATACGCTCGACTATGCGGACAGTGTACATGAGGAGTACAAGATGACAATACGTGCTTAACAAGTGAAAGTGATACTGAAACAGTTGTCGAGCCATGTAGCTCATCATCCTTGGCGGACAGGGAGCCACAAATCCCGTCTCCAGTGAAACGTAGTAAAGGACAGTCGTTGTCCAAGCAGCGGGTACTAAACATTATTACGTACATGGAAGATGATCCACAGCGTAGTAACAAAAAAAAGCAATTATTAACAGATTTAGGGTAAGTCCGCTGCAATTTGACCGTAGTGCAGGAGAAAAAAAGCGATTATTGAAGGGAGGACAAGGCGCACTTGTTGCAGAAACTGGTGTACGCGCGTTTCAGGGACGTTCGATACAATTTACAGGATGTGCATGGTTGTGAACTACTACGTTATGCACATCAAATTACAGTGATTTCGAGGGAAGCAGTGGATGGTAGTAAAACTTCAGTGCTACAGATTGGAAGACGTAAGATAACGAAATTCCAAATAAAGCGTCAACGTGACGATGCACAGCGAACTGTGGAATCGCTCCGAAAATTTGTAGGCGAGAGAAACAAACTTATCCCATCTTTCGGGATTTGAAGAGGAACTGTGTATGAAAGACTGGAAATGAAAGAAACTAGAGGTACCAAGAGACTTACATCAGGATCAACTAACATCATTGCCTTAACGCATTCACAAACAATAATGCCGACTGTTAATATGGGTGGTAAATTGGCTGGGAAGTTATTTATATTGCGCTGCGAGAAGATGGAGATGCTCTGCCCGCTACGATTCTTTCTCATGTACGTGATCATGCAGGGCAGTAGGGAATATTTAAGTCACTGGAAGCAAGAGTGGGAAAATAAAATCATGGTATGAGCACTGCTTTCGGCCAATAAGTTGCTTTTGCTTGATTCCTGGTCAGCGTATAAAAGCATTTCTCCTGAAAAGTGTGTGACACGGCATTTCGTACCATTTGAAACCACTGGACGAATTCAGCCTCTGGATGTTTGTTTCTTTTTCCCTTCTTATGGAACATATTATTGCATTGTCTGCAGCTACGCCTTACCAATAGCCAGTTTCACAATAACGTCTGTAACAGACATTTCGCGTTCGGTTGCACACTATCACATTCCATCAGTTCTCATCACCCCGTTACATAAACATTATCCTACACGCATTGTTTAATAGTGGATACCTAGCTGAATGTCCCGCACGGTTTCTATCTCGCAAACATTTCGCCTGCGATCTTGATGGTAATAACCTCTGTGATCATTGTGGCGTGCCATTTTTCATTTGGTGTTCATAGGTGCAAGTTAATGGTTTGCTTTGAACATTTTTTTAATGTCGACGATGTCCGTTCTGTGCGGTGTGGCACATACACCCGATAGAAGATTGATCTCTGCACCTTCACCACCTGACATTAATTTTTTGTTGCCCTCCAGATGCACGCGGTGAGTCATTAGCAACTAATATTTTTCCTCTCGTAATTGCTAACACAGCACATTCAAATGAGCCTTACTAAAAAGTGAACTTGCTACGTCGCACTCAGGGGGTTCGTTATCAGATGTTTTCTTCTTCAGGTGCACAAATGTCTTAGTACCAGCGCATGTACGTATCTACTCGTGGCAATGGCATACCCCTGATACGACGACTTTGCCTCCTTCTCCCCGCCTCCCCCACTTTCTCCCTGCCTCCCCCCCCCCCCTCCCGTTGGCTCCTCAGCGCGGTCCACGCTTCATTTAGCGGCCATTAGCATACAAAGGGAAAGCTTAGAGCCACGCCGTGCCCCGTGGACACGTGATTACTTGGCACAATGGATTATCAACGGGGATCGTGTTTTTGTGTCCGTCCCTCCGCGCCTTTTTTCGTGCCGTAAGATGTCATTTCGACTAAAGCCGCAGTGTCTAAGTACGATACACGGTCTGCCCCCCCCCCCCCCCCTGCTCCTCTGCAGTGTGCTATTGTTCCCGCTTTTTCGTTTATTAGCGCGTAAACAGCTTTGTCCATTGTGTTCCAAAGTATCCACGTGAGGGCCGTCGCTGCCCGCTCGGCTTGTTAAAAACTATTTCGGCTTTTGAGAGGTGCTCCTTTAGCATTATATTTTAAACGCGAAGCAGTAACTAGCTTATTCCGAAACAAATTAAGACGAATAGCGATTCATGTTATTAACTAAACGGTAAACCGTTAGACATGTGCGTGGCTCGCATGTCCTTTTTAAAACATGATTTACCGCAACTGGATTGAAAACGTAAAATAATCACGTTAGTTACCGGTCCTGCTGTGATCGCTTTTCAAACATGAAGGATGTAAGAATCGTTTAGACCCACACTACTTCCAGCGTGAACCACAACTTATGAGAGGACATACTATGGGGACCCTCATATGAAGTATTCGGTGCTACTCCTTTACGAATTGTATTTCACAGTATAGCAAATGTTAAAATACAACTTTCGGCGCTCTGTATCGTATCAAGTATCATTTTACACAAGAAAAATAAAATGTAACACACCCATTTAGTCACCTACAGCTTATTTATGTACTAGTTAATCCAATTTCTACATCGAAGATTAGAAAAATTACTGCGATTAGGAAGAATTGGAGGGAGAATGGTATTCGTGCTGATCTTTCTGGATCAAATACACACTCGAATGGTGATCTTTTTTCCCAGTCATTGATTAATTTTTTTGATAATGTTGTTGCAAGGATTATAACAATTATTGGAATAATAAATCTAATAAAAACTCTTGTAATTAATTATTTCATTTATATAACTGTCAGACAATAATCACGTGGAAACAATTGCGTTAAAATCAGTTCCGTCATTAATGGGAAATTAATTGTCAGAATTCGATTATTTCGTAAAACGAGAAAATTAATGTTTTGGGTAGGTCCACTGAAAGCTGCGTTCACTCTCAAGAGATTATGTTTCTATAAGAACTCAAATCAGAGTCATAGCAATTAATTCTGGTGTTACGAGTTCTAGAACTTTCTGTCATAAACAAAATATTATTTCGATCATGTGGTGAAAACGGGATCATCATGTAAAACCTGAACCTCAAAATCTATTTCCGCGTTATGTACAGTAATCCAGAATATGTTAGCATGAAAATTGCTGCTGCAATTAACGAGATATTAATTATTTTGTATCAAGTCTTGTTAGTCACATTTCTCAATCAGTATTTCGATACTAAATTCGAAAGCAATTTTAGAAATGACATTTGTTATAATCAGTCTCTTATTATCTTCAAAATTGTAGGTTTAATTTGTTATGAAAGAAGCGATTTTGATTCTAGCTCAGTTATTGTCGCTTTGTTTTGAATAATGCTTTCAAAGAACTTGTATTCCTAAGAGACCATACAAGCAGTGAGTCTAAAGAGCTCGGCAGTGGCAATAGAGTGGCAGTTCGTTGCAAATCGTTGGAGTACATTATCTGTAACGTCAGTTTCTTTGAACCGAACAGATGTTGTGGAACAATATAAACATTAACACAAAATGCAAACTAAGTTTTGGTGCAAATTATTTAATATCATCGGTTTTTCTCATTAACTCCTGAGATTTCTACAGTGAAGCAATTAGTATTATGCGACCCAGTTATCATTTAATTGGTGGGTAAAAGTCGTCGAAACCAAAAAGATAAGTAGGCCTACAAACTGTAGTGTCACCGCCAGACACCACACTTGCTAGGTGGTAGCCTTTAAATCGCCGCTTTCCATTAGTATACGTCAGACCCGCGTGCCGCCACTGTCAGTGATTGCAGACCGAGCGCCGCCACGCGGCAGGTCTAGAGAGACTTCCTAGCACTCGCCCAAGTTGTACAACCGAGTTTGCTAGCGATGGTTCACTGACGAAATACGCTCTCATTCGCCGAGACGATAGTTAGCATAGCCTTCAGCTACGTCATTGCTACGACCTAGCAAGGCGCCATTACCAGTTACTATTGATGCTGTAAAACATGTACCGTCAAGAGCGATGTTCACCAGTTATGGATTAAAGTTAAGTATTCCAGAAGCTACGTACGTTTTTTACTAGTCTCATTTCCTTGACCTGTTCCAGACCTCACGCCAGCCTGCTTGAGCTAAAACGCGTGCCTTTCGGCTACCCGTCACTGTGGATTGGCTGTCTTGCCAGTCCACAACATAAACCCCAAGCATTTCATTGAACTTAACGCAGACTCGTTATCTACAAGCATGTTAATAGAACATTTTTGGCTAGAACATGGTAAAATGTGTGTGTTAGAAACTCCACCGACAAACGCTCAGAAGTTTTTCAGGGATGCCTTCTCAGTATTTTTGAATAAGGGACCCATAGTCCGCAATGGGTTGTTACAGAGTAATAACGTAAATACCGTAATCACCGTTTTTTCTGTCAAAATACCTTCACAGCAGTGAAAAAACCTACAATATGCAATAACTACCCTTCCATTGCATTCAGTGAACCCATACACGTTGTGCATGTCGGCCAACTCATCACCACTAAACCTTTCCATATTACTGCTGTTTATCACTATTGACGCACAACGTCCGCCGCTGGTAACTGAGTGGTCAGCGCGACAGACTGTCAATTCTAAGGGCCCAGGTTCGATTGCCGGTTGGGTCGGAGATTTCTTCCGCTCAGGGACTGGGTGTTGTGTTATCCTAATCATAATCATTTCATCCCCATCGACTCGCAAGTCGCCGAAGTGGCGTCCAATCGAAATACTTGCACCCGGCGAACGATCTACCCGACGGGAGGCCCTAGTCACACGACACTGACATTTAACGCACAAATAACATTGCCAGAAAACAAAACCGTAGACAGAACAGAGTAGTACTGAATGCAAAGATTCAGCAACGAGGTAAGGAGGTCATTACTGTTCTCAATACCACGTGCAGCGAGCGGAATGGAAACAGAAGACACAGTGCATACCGTTCGTTTGCACTGTTGTGCAATATACACTGCTCTGTTACAGCAATGTGACCACGTGTCAAAAGCCTCAATAACCACCTTTTGCAGCTCGGATGGCTGCGAGACGCGAGGGCAGAGAATCAGTGAGGTTCTGGAAGGTACCAACAGGGACGTGGAATCATGCCGGCTGCAGTGTCATGGCGACCTGTGCTGGGTTTCTCGGTTGATGATGCATTGGGCGTACAGCGCGATCGAGGTGATCGTTCCGGTTTAAATCGGCAGAGTTTGGTAGCTAGGGTGAACTCATCCTGACGTTCTTAGAGATCTGTGACACGTTGCATTGTCCTGCTGGTAGATGCCATTGTGCCGAGGAAAAACAAACCGCGTGTGGGGGGTGAACATGCTGCACAGGGATAGACGCATACTTTTGTAGATGCATTGTGTCTTGCAGAATGACGAAATCACCCAGGGAATGCCACTGAAATATTCGAGAGACCCTAATGCTGCCTCGTCCGGCCTAGATCCTTCCGACGCTTATTGCAGATGGAGCGTAAGACGTGCTTCAGCTGAAAAGGCCACCTGTCTCCAATCACAGGCGTCCAGTTGCTGTATTGGCGTGCAATTTCCAGTCTTCGTCGTCGTAGAAAGGCAGGCAGTACCTTCAAAGAATGGTCATTGAGGAGACACTGTTGGTAGACCCTTGGTTCATCTGGCCGATCAGTTGCTCAACTGTTGCACGTCTGTTCGCCAGTACACATCTCCAAAGGCATCGTTCACGCCTGTTATCTATGGCCCACGGTTTTGCATGGCGCCATTTTGCATCCTTTGACCACTTCGGCACGCGAACAGCTTACAAACGTAGCCTTTTCGCAAATGCTTCCACCATAGCCGCACGAAGGCCAATGGTCATGTCATTTTGCCGGCCGGAGTGGCCGAGCGGTTCTAGGCGCTTCATTCTGGAACCGCGGGACCGCTACAGTCGCAGGTTCGAATCCTGCCTCGGGCATGGATGTGTGTGATGTCCTTAGGTTAGTTAGGTTTAAGTAGTTCTAAGTTATAGGGGACTGATGACTTCAGATGTTAAGTCCCATAGTGCTCAGAACCACAGCCCATGTCCTTTTGGGCACCGAATAAACATCTCTGTTTCCGCATTGCAACGCCGACACAAATTTCCGCCATCTCCCAGCATTCTTTATGTACTGTTCAACGGCAGTGCTGCTGCTTGCCGTCTGTGAGGGGTACTGCACGTAGATTAATGTGACTGGATCCCGAAGAAACAAAGACAATTGGTGCAAGAAAACAAAAGGCAGTGTCTGTGTGAGTATGTGTGGGAGACTGTGGTTCACTTACAACAAAACACTCAGAAGTTAAACATGACCGACATCTGAAAGTCGGCGGAGTTGCGGTTCATCCGGTACATATGCTGTTAGCTAATGCCTGCACGTATTACAGCAGAATGCAAATCCCGGCAAAAATTTACATTCATGTATGGGTCGGAAACAGTTATGCAGCAAGACACCTATTCGTGCAGTGGCGTGCACACAAGCACACACACACACACACACACACACACACACACACACACACATTCAGAGCACAAATTATACAGTCACATACACAAAATGTTAGCCTGCGTTTGGGACTATGGGGAAATTGGTTGCTATCCTCTCCATTTCAACCCCGGGTTTTTGGTAGGTTTCCATTCGTTCTCAGGTAAATGCCGGGACTCTTAAGCTCTCCGCCTCTCCCCCCCCCCCCTTCCCCCCCTCCCGCCCTCCTTAATTCCCAATTCGGAAGCTCTTTGACCAGCTTCTAGCTCGTCTGGTACTCGACTGAAAAGAACCGTGACTCTATAATGGGTCGGATCCAAAACCACCAGCTCCTTTCCTTGTGGTGTGAAATGCAAAGTAGAAACAAATAAACTACTGGTCTTTAAAATTCCTACACCAAGAAGAAATACAGATGATAAACGGGTATTCATTGGACAAATATGTTAAACTAAAACTAACATGCGGTTACATTTTTACGAAATTTGGGTGCATAGATCCTGAGAAATCAGTACCCAGAACAACCACTTCTGGCCGTAATAACGGCCTTGATACGCCTGGGCATTGAGTCAGAGCTTGGATGGCGTGTACAGGGACAGCTGCCCATGCAGCTTCAACACGATACCACAGTTCATCAAGAGTAGTGACTGCCGTATTGTGATGGGCCAGTTGCTCGTCCACCATTCACCAGACGTTTTCAGTTGGTGAGAGATCTGGAGAATGTGCTGGCCAGGGCAGCAGTCGAACATCTTCTGTATCCATTATCCTGCTGAAAGGTAGGGTTTCGCAGGGATCGAATGAAGGGTAGAGCCACGGGTCGTAGGATATCTGAAATGTAACGTCCACTGTTCAAAGTGCCGCCAATGCGAACAAGAGGTGACCGAGACGTGTAACCAATGGCACCCCATACCGTCACGCGGGTGATACGCCAGTATGGCGATGACGAATACACGCTTCCAATGTGCGTTCACCGCGATGTCACCAAACACGGATGCGACAATCATGATGCTGTAAACAGAACCTGCATTAATCCGAAAAAATGACGTTTTGCCATTCGTGCATCCCGGTTCCTCGTTAAGTACACCTTCGCAGGCGATCCTGTCTGTGATGCAGCGTCAAGGGTAACCGCAGCCATGGTCTCCGAGCTGATAGTCCATGCTGCTGCAAACGTCTTCGAACTGTTCGTGCAGATGGTTGTTGTCTTGCAAACGTCCCCATCTGTTGACTCAAGGGTCGAGACGTGGCTGGACGATCGGCTACAGCCATGCGGATAGATGCCTGTCATCTCGACTGCTAGTGAGACGAGGCCGTTGGGATCCAGCACGGCGTTCCGCATTACCCTCCTGAACCCACCGATTCCACATTCTGCTAACAGTCATTGGATCTCGACCAACGCGAGCAACAATGTCGCGATACGATAAACAGCAATCGCGATAGGCTACAATCCGACCTTTATCAAAGTCGGAAACGTGATGGTACGCATTTCTTCTCCTTACACGAGGCATCACAACAACGTTTCAATAGGCAACGCCGGTCAACTGCTGTTTGTGTATGAGAAATCGGTTGTAAACTTTCCTCGTGTCAGCACGTTGTAGGCGTCGCCACCGGCGCCAACCTTATGCTCTGAAAATCTAATCATTTGCATATCAGAGCATCTTCTTCCTGTCGGGATAAATTTCGCGGGTGTAGCACGTCATCTTCGTAGTGTAGCAGTTTTAATGGCCAGTAGTGTACAATCAGAATATGTACAAATATGTAGTGGAGTTAACAAGTTTGGGAAAAGGGCTAGAAAAAGAAAAATGTTGTACATCAGTGTCTGTGTCTTTGATAATGAAGAGATCTTAATGTGTTACCGGTGGGATTTTTGTAGCACACTAACTCTGTGTGTCTTGCATTACGTTTTCGTGTAGTGTACTAGTTTCAGTATACTGTGGATGTAAAAGTTATTTTATGTCAGATTATGTCCTTTGTTATGCCTATGTAACTTCGTACCAAGGTACGACTGAAACTACTGTGTAGACTGCATTGTACGAGTAAAAACAAACTTTAGAATCACATTTCCCGTGATTAGTTGGCTGTATGTGCACGTAGTTAAAGAGAAATGTGGACGGTGAAAGACAGAGAACACAATGGTGTAAGTGCTCAAAGACTGAGCATATCGTTTCGATGATTACCTTTCTGTCGATATGATGGTTCGAACTAGTTTTGCAGAGGTATGGAGGAAACACGAACTGAACACTGACAAGAAACTTCAGAAATTATCAAGATGGGCCCAAATGAAAACAGTAATGTTTCAAAAAACTCATGACGTTGAACTTCATTAACTCGATTTTATTAGTACTTCGGTTTCATCCGGTAGTACTAATAAAATCCAGTTATGCAGTTTAGTGTCATAAGTCTTTTTGAAGCATACATGGACTGCTAAAAACTGCCTAAAAAAAGCTATGAGATTGGTAACGGTCTATACATGCTGTCTCAAATCTTTAGGATAAAAAACTGCACTCAGTAAGTACTTTGAAATAAGGGTCTACTTGTCGAAAGAGATTATTTATTTTATTTTTGACATACACACCACAGCTTGAGAGGTAGATTAGATAGTGGTCGGGTGGATCTCTAAAGGCGGATTTCTCAGTCGTGTCTGGATAGCTCAGTCGGGAGAGCACCTGTCTGCGATGGGCGAAGGTCTCGCGGTTCGAGTTCTGTCCCGGCACTAAGTTTCAATCTACGAGGAAAATACAGAATAAAAATTCAATCTGACTGCAGCAATTGTTTAAGTTCGTAACAGTGTATTAAAGTCATTAACGATGCACGGACTTCAATACAGTGTGTTTGGAAAACCGCTGAGCACTCTGCTGCGGAAGTAGATTACGTCGGAAGTTCGAAACAAAGTTGGCAGAATGCAAGTTGGCAGAACTGCTTTTTCATAGATAGGTGATCATTTTTTAATTCTTTCTAGTGCTGCATGAAATTTTACTGGTTCGTCAGTTGAAAACTATTGAACGCAATGTTTGTTGCTCAGATGTTCAATTTGCTTTCAGATTATGATGTTTCCAGTTGAGGAACGTACATTTCTTGTCGAACATGTAGTTCAGTGTACACTGAGGTGATAAAACTTGCGGGACAGCGATACGCACATACGCAAATAGCGGTAGTATCGCGTACACAAGGTATAAAAGGACAGTGCATTGGCGGAAGTGTCATCTGTACTCAGCTGATTCATGTTAGGAACTTTTCGAGGTTATTATGGCTACCCGGTGGAAATTAACAGACTTTGAACGCGGAATGGTAATTGGAGCTAGACGCATGGGGTATTCCATTTCGGAAATCGTTAGTGAATTCAATTTTCCGAGATCGATAGTGTCAACAGTGTGCTTAGAATACAAAATTTCAGGCGTAACATTTTACCATGGACAACGTACTGACGATGGCCTTCACTTAAAAAAAAAAAAAAAAAAAGGACAGAGAGCAGCGGCCTTTGTGCAGAGTTGTCAGCGGTAACAGACAAACAGCACTGCGTGAAATGACCGCAGAAATCAATGTGGGGCGTACAAGGAACGTATCCGTTACGTCAGTGAGACGAAATTTGTCGTTAATGGACTAAGACAGCAGACGACAGACGCGAGTGCCTTTACTAACATCACAACATCGCCTGCAGTGTCCGCAGCTCGTGGTCGTGCGGTAGCGTTCTCGCTTCCCACGCCCGGGTTCCCGGGTTCGATTCCTGGCGGGGTCAGGGATTTTCTCTGCCTCGTGATGACTGGGTGTTGTGTGCTGTCCTTAGGTTAGTTAGGTTTAAGTAGTTCTAAGTTCTAGGGGACTGATGACCATAGATGTTAAGTCCCATAGTGCTCAGAGCCATTTTTGAACCATCGCCTGCAGTGCCTCTGCTGCGCTAGTGAGCATATCGGTTGAACCACAGACACCAGGGTGGAAAACCGTTGCCTGGTCAGATGAGTCCCGCTTTCAGTTGGTAAGAGCTGATGGTTCTAATATGACGCAGACCCCACGAAGCCATGGAGCCAAGTTGTCTATAAGGTACTGTACAAGCCGACGGTGACTCCACAACGGTGTGGACTGTGTTTGCATGGATTGGACTGGGTTCTCTCGTCCAACTGAACTGATCATTGACTGGAAATGATTATGTTCAGATACTTGAAGACCATTTGTAGCCATTCATGGACTTCATGTTGACAAACAGCTATGGAATTTCTATGGAGGACAATGCGCAGTGCCACCGGGCCATACTTGTTCGCGATTGGACAGTTTTAGCGAATCATTTGGCCATCCAGATCACCCAACATTAATCCCATCGAACGTTTGTGCGACATAAGCGAGAGGTCAGTTCGTGCACAGAACCCTGCACCGGCAACACTTTCGCAATCATGGACGGCTGTAGAGGCAGCATGATTCAATATTTCTGCAGGGGACGTCTACCGTTCTACCGACTTGTTACGCTTATTCCAGGTCGAGTTGCTATATTGTGTCGGGCAAATGGAGGTCCGACACACCGACACACTACTAGGAGATATCCCATGACTTGTGACATCTCGTGGTACTCGTATTACGATTTACTTTCAATTTTTAAGTGTAGTCATGTATGTCATTACTTTTTTAAAATTTTTTATTACATTTCTGAAGGAGATAGTAGGCTGTAGAAGAGCATATGCTTTTTAAGCCAATAGTTACAGGTAGCGCTGTTGTGACGTCATTTATTTAGGGCAGTTGGGTACTCACTTAATTCTGCAGGATTTTTAAGTGCACACAGCATTTGTTTTACGGCTGAGGGAAAAACCTCTCGATCGAAAAAACCCCGCCTCGCGCGATTAGCCGCGCGGTCTAAGGTGCTGCAGTCATGGACTGTGCGGCTGGTCCCGGCGGTGGTTCTAGTCCTCCCTCGGGCATGGGTGTGTGTGTGTTTGTCCTTAGGATAATTTAGGTTAAGTAGTGCGTAAGCTTAGGGACTGATGACCTTAGCAGTTAAGTCCCATTTCACACACATTTGAACTTTTCAACTTTTTTTTTTTTTTGAAAAAAAACCGCAGCCTGGATTGGTTGTTCGGCTTGTATACACACATCAAAAAAGTTTTGCATCACCTCGGTTCCGAGAGTTACGGGATCTGTGCAGAAAATTGGAATAGAGATCAACCCAAACATCATTTCCGTCCTTTTTATTGCTCATGAGAACCACATATTGCATGTTGCACCACCATAAAGCGAAACCTTCAGAGATTGCTGCACACACCGTTACCTGTAATACCCAGTAGCATGTCCTCTTGCATTGATGCATGCCTGTATTCGTCGTGGCAAACTATCCAAAAGTTCATGAACGCACTCTGGTCCAGATTGCCCACTCCTTAACGGCGATTCGGCGTGGAACCCTCAGAGTGGTTGGTGGGTCACGTCGTTCATAAACAGCCCTTTTCAATCTATCCCAGGCATGTTCGATAGGGTCCATGTCTGGAGAACATACTGGCCACTCTAGTCGAGCGATGTCGTTATGCTGAAGGAAGTCATTCACGGAATGTGCATGACTGCAGCGCGAATTGTCGTGCATGAATACGTATGCCTCGCCAATATGCTGCCGGTGTGGTTGTACTATCGGTCGGAGGATGGGATTCACGTGTCGTACAGCCATTACGGCGCCTTCCATGACTACTAGCGGCGTACATCGGCTCCATACAGTGCCACCCCAAACCAGCAGGGAACCCCCACCTTGCTGCACTCATTGGACAGTGTGTCTAAGGCATTCAGGCTGACCGGGTTGTCTGGTTGAAGGCATATGCGACACTCAACCGTGAAGAGAACGTGATGCCAATCCTGAGCGGTCCATTCGGCATGTTGTTGGGCCCATCTGCACCGCGCTGCATGGTGTAGTGGTTGCAAAGATGGACCTCGCCATGGACGTCGGGAGTGAAGTTTCGCATCATGCAGCCTATAGCACACAGTTTGAGTAGTAACAGGATGTCTTGTGGCTGCATGAAAAGCATTATTCAACATAGCGGCGTTGCTGTCGGGGTTCCTTCGAGCCATAATCCGTAGGTAGCCGTCATTCACTGCAGTTGGAGCTCTTGGGCGGCCTGAGCGAGGCATGTCATCGACAGTTCCTGTCTCTCTGTGTCTCCTCCATGTCCGAACAACATCGCTTTTGTTCACTCCGAGACGCCTGGACACTTCCCTTGTTGAGGGCCCTTCCTGGCACATTGTAACAATGCGGACGCGATCGAACCGCGATATTGACCGTCTAGGGATGGTTGAACTACAGACTACACGAGCAGTGTACCTCCTTCCTGGTGGAGTGACTGGAACTGATTGGCTGTCGGACCCCCTCCGTCTAATAAGCGCTGCTCATGCACGGTTGTGTACATCCTTGGGCGGGTTTAGTGACATCTCTGAACAGTCAAAGGGACTGTGTCTGTGATACAATATCAACAGTCAACGTCTATCTTCAGGAGTTCTGGGGACCGGGGTGATGCAGAACTTCTTTTCAAGTGTGTATCTTCATTTTACCTCAGTTGTCTTGATTTATTATGTGATCTTGGAATTTTGTTGATGTAAAACATTTTCTTCTAATTCTGTAGAAAACGAGAAACTTGAAAATCTAGTCGACGTAGAGAATATTGTTTTCTGTGGGAATTGACTGAAATAATTTGCTCTTAATTTGTTATTCTATATCAAACTGCTACATCGTACAAAATCACTGTACGTGTTCTCGTTATGTTGACATTTCTTCGTTTTCTAGAGGATCCTGTTGGAGTAATTCGATGTTGGAGTGAATTCGATGCTGATTCAAGAAGAATGTTGTGAGGAAATACATATTTGAATTTCGGAAAATTATGTATGATCGTGCTACAAGAGTGATTTTGTAAGTCCATTATTACATAGTCTGTTGAACCCGAATCTGGTGAAATGCTCTTTTTTCTGTCTAACATGTCTTTGGTTTTAAGCGTTTCGTGAAAGGAGCTGGTTGGGAAACCACAGCGTAATCTGCATCTATTTGAACAACCTCCGGTCAGCAATTTTTTTTTTTTTTTTAGTTTTGTTAGATGACACAATCCATGTTTGAGATCCATAGTCCAGAAAAGATCGGACAAATACTTTGTATGTAGGAAAGGCAACTGGTTGCTCCACTTCACGTGTTCATATTTTATTGGACGTAGTAGATTAAGTCGGGTTTCAGGTTGTTTAATCTTCTCAGTCGTGACCTTCTGCGTGTGTAAGAGTTCATCTAGAGAGATTCCAAGATATTGATATTTTTCGTCGTGTGGCCATAATCACGTCGGAAACCTTTCAACATGAACCACCTGAATACAAACGACACCGAGCGAGGTGGTGCAGTGGTTAGCAGACGGGACCAGCTTGGGGGGGGGGGGGGGGGGGGGGGGCGACGGTTCAAACCCGCGTCCGTCCATCCTGATTTAGGTTTCTGCCATTTCCCTGAATCACTTGAGGCAAATTCAGGGATGACTCCTTTGAAAGGGTACGGCCGATCTCCTTCTCCATCCTTCCCTAATCACATGCGACCGCCGGCCTCGCTGTTAGGTCCCCTCCCATCGAATCAACGAACCAATAGAAATGACGGCTCCTCCAATGGACTGCCCTTTTATATTGCTGCTAAATGTATATGTTCATATCGCATATGTGTGCATATCGCATGTACAGGGTGATCAAAACTTCAGTATAAATTTGAAAACTTAATAAACCACGGAATAACGTAGATAGAGAGGTAAAAATTGCCACACATTTTTGGAATGACATGGGGTTTTACTAGAACAAAAAAAATGTCTCAAAGAGTCCGACAGATGGCTCTGGACAGCAAAACGTCAGTGACTTCGCATGACAATCGTGTATAAAAGGAGCTGTAATGAGAGAGAGAATCAGATGCGCCAGCAGTCGCAGCATGTTGACGTTACCTGAAAAGGCGCTTTTAGTGAAGCTGTGTTATCAGAATGGGGAATGTGCTAGTTCAGCGTTACGAGCCTATCGCCATAGGAAGGGGATTCGAACGGGTAAAGGTCCGTTGACAAATGCAGCTGTGGCGAGAATGATTTCTAATTTCGAAGCCACGGGTTGTTTAGACGATAGACCCCGTAGTGGCCGACCGAGCACAAGGCGTAATGCTGCTGAGACAGTTCAGGACGAAATGGAGACTGTAGCGGGTTCTTTTATGCACGGGAAAATCAACGTTCGTGCAGTCGCACATCGCACCGGCATTCCATACACTGCTGTTTGGTTGGCACTTAGGCGTACCCTCCGATGCTATCCGTACAAAATCCATCGGCATCATGAACTGTTACCTGGCGCTTCTGTGTAGCGGAGGGCATTTGGGGTGTGGGCGTTTGAGAAGATGGCGGAAGATGACGATTGGTTGAGTAACGTGTTGTGGACCGACGAAGCTCATTTCACGGTCCGAGGGTCTGTCAACGGCCACAACTGCAGAATTTGGGCTATCGAAAATCGTAGAATTGTCGTGGAAAGTCCATTGTACGACGAGAAAGTGACGGTATGGGTTGAATTTACCACATCTGCCATTATCGGGCCTTTTTTCTTCGAGGAAATGCGTGAATCTGGTTTTGTAACTGCTACCGTGACGGGTGAGAGGTACACCGATATGTTACAGAATCGCATCATCCCCAGCCTGGCTGCTAAACACCTGCTGGAACGTACAATGTTTATGCACGATGGCGCTCCACCCCATATTGCTAGAAGCGTGAAAGAACTCTTGCGCGCGTCGTTTGTTGATGATCGTGTGCTCAGCCGCCACTTTCGTCATGTTAGGCCTCCCAGGTCCCCAGACTTTGGGGTTACCTATAGTCGCAAGTGTATCGTGATCGACCGACAGCTCTAGGGATGCTGAAAGACAATATTCGACGCCAATGGCTCACCATAACTCCGGATATGCTTTACAGTGCTGTTCACATTATTCCTCAACTACAGCTATTGTTGAGGAATGATGGTGGACATATTGAGCATTTCCTGTAAAGAACATCATCTTTGCTTTGTCTTACTTTGTTATGCTCATTATTGCTATTCTGACCAGATGAAGCGCCATCTGTCGGACATTTTTTGAACTTTTGTATTTTTTCGGTTCTAATAAAACCCCATGTCATTCCAAGCATGTGTGTCAATTTGTACCTCTCTATCTACATTATTCCGTGATTTATTCAGTTTTCAAATGTATACTGACTTTTTGATCACCCGGTATATGCGTGTTGCATATATGAATTCTGTCACCTCAGTGGTCGCGAATGGATTGATGTTTCTTTCCACCTTTTTGGGTGAATTACGTTTCATTTGTTCATGTCGATAGAGAACTTCCATTGTTTACAGCAACCTTTCCTGAGAAAGCCTGCACTTCTCTACAATTTTCTACCGTTACGACTTGTTTATACGCAACAGTTTCATCCGGAAACAGACTCCTGTGCTTCTGCTCTTATATACAAGTTCGTTAAGTATTGTGAACAGTGATGGTTTTGAAACACTCCCTAGAGGTACACGTGATTCAAGTTTCACATTTGAACATAGCTCTCCGTTAAGACCGCAGTGCTGTGTTACACTTTTACTCATGCAGACGGTTACAAAACAGAAACTGAGATGAATTACGAAGTTATACGTTTTCTGCGAAGCGGAGGAATGTTACGCGCCGCAGCAGGGGCAACCACCTCGTCTTTCGAGCTATACTTTGTGACGCAAGTCAAAACGTGCGCCGTTTTCGTATTTAGAAAAGAGCTAAATCTTATTCTCTGCTCCTCCTCTCCGCCGGTAACAGATTTCTGCGAGAGGAAAACGAAGGCACAAAAGCTGCGAGCGGAGACGAGGGGATTCACCCCACTGAGACGGAAGAGCGGCGCAGCGAGACTCGAGGCGTTTTTCCGGACCAGTGCGGTCTTTGGAGCAAACGAGCACCGGCTGGCTGCCTGCCTGCATACCTGGGGCTCGCGGTGCGTACCGAGAATACACCTGCGGGCGCGTTTCTCCGCTTACTGTGCCTTCACGTGGGCTGGCTCTGAAACGCACAGTGGGCGGAGTCGCCTGAAAAGCCACAGCTGCTCGTATTTGCTCAAATTGGTACCCGTTTCTGCGAAGTTTCTCTTTCGTAAGGATTCTACAAATATTTATGTGTCTGCTGAGGCGATAAGTGACAGTGCGGTTCGCCAGAAGCAACGGGAATTGACTCATTTGTAAATAGAAGCAGTCCTTCTCACAAGTTTCTGGAAAGGGCACCTACGTTTCACGTGTTTCTTTATCTCTGATACTACTTGAAATACTATAGCAAGCGAGGAGCTGCGAGATGTAAGGTGTCATGCTACAAAAACATAACTCTTCATCCGATAAAGACTATTTAATAAAAAATTACAATTTCCTTTTTTTCTTGCAAACACGCGAATTTTAAAAATTCCATTTAAATATAAGACAACAAACAAACTCTAAGGAAGAGTCAGTTAATGTCTGGAAGTACTTTAAACACGAACCTCTATCAAAATAATTTCAGGTGCCACATTACGAAGTTCAGGCCTCACCATAACACAACTAAAAAGTTTTTTGGTTAACACCTGTTCCAAATAAAAGTAAGCACTTCGTCATCAGGCCACCGGCGTGTCATCCTCAGATGAGGATGCGGATAGGAGGGGCATGTCGTCAGCACACCGCTCTCCCGGTTGTTATGATTGATTTCCTTTGACCGGATCCGCCACTATTCGGTCGAGTAGCTTCTCAATTGGCATCACGAGGCTGAGTGCACCCCGAAAAATGCCAACAGCGCATGGCCGCCCTGATGGTGACCTATGCAAGTGCCGGCCACGACCGACAGCGCTTAACTTTGGTGATCTGACGGGAACCGGTGTATCCACTGTGGCAAGCCGTTGCCTGTTTCAAATTTAAAAAGTCAGTAATCAGCACATCAACTGCAACCGGTAAGTCCAGCAAATCAGCAACCAATGGGCAATTACATCATATAGACCTGAGGTAAATGAAAAAAAACTATATATCAATCATGTTAGGACGAGTAGAAGTAATATTAGAGTAGATTGTCTCGCTTTTGCAGATGATCAGGCAATTTTAACTATGGATATTACCACAGCTCAAAAACAAATTGAAATTGTTAAAGAAGTTGCGGAAAAAGTCGGATTACAAATATCATTCAAAAAAACGGAATATATGATATATATTAAACAAGCATCAAAGTTTTTGAACACGACAACCAATAAGTTTTTGGTAAACACCTGTTCCAAATAAAAGCAAGCACTCCGTAATCAGGCCACAGGTGGCCCATTGGGACCGTCCGACAGCCGTGTCATCCTCAGCCGAGGATGTAAATAGGAGGGCGTGTGGTCATCACGCCGCTCTTCCGGTCGTTATAATGGTTTTCTTTGACCGAAGCCGCCACTTTTCGGTCGAATAGCTCCTCAGTTGGCATCACAGAACTGAGTGCACCAGAAAAATGGCAACAGCGCATTTCCGCCCGGATGGTCACCCATCCAAGTGCCAGCCACGCCCTGCAGCTGTTAACTTCGGTGATCTGACGGGAACCGGTGTATCCACTGTGGCAAGGTCGTTGCCAATTCCAAAAAAAAAAAAAAAAAAAAAAAAAAAAAAAAAAAAAAAAAAAAAAAAAAAAAAAAAAAAAAAGGGGTCAGTAATCAGTAGATGAAGTGCAACCTGTAAGGCCAGCAAATCAGCAACCAATGGGCAATTCCAACATACAGACCCGAGGTAAATGAAAAAAAAAAATTATATATCAATCATGTTACGACGAGTGGAAGTAATATTAGAGTAGGTTGTCCTGCTTTTGCAGATGATCAGGTAATTATAACTAAGGATATTACCACAGCTCAAAAACAAATTGAAATTGTTAAAGAAGTTGCGGAAAAAGTAGGATTACAAATATCGTTGGAAAAAACGAAATATATGTTATATAAAAAACAAGCATCAAAGTTTTTGAACACGACATATGGAAAAATAAAAAGGGTTTCTCAGTTTAAATACTTGGGGGAAACCATACAAGGAAATTGTCTGGAAAAAGCTGCAAAAGAAGGTTGCTGTCAAAAACTGGCAATTGCATTCAGATCGAGACAAAACGTTTATAACAAAAAATCACTTTCTAAATTCAGTAAACTTGGGCATCACAGCACTGCAATCAAACCTTAATGTCTTTATTGAGCAGAAACTATAGTTTTACATAGAAAGAGACATAATTGAATAAATTCAATAGAAAGGAAGAAAGACTATTAGGAAAATATTAGGCCCCAAAGTGACTGATGGAAAAACTTATAGACAGAGAAGTAATAAGGAAATAGAAGAAAGCACAGAAGTACATGGCGACATCAGAAAACGAAGACTTAAAATTTATGGGCACATTAAAAGAATGGCACCCACTAGATTGACAAAACAAATAGTAGAATGCTACGAAAACGGAAGTAAGGCCAAATCGTTGCGAATTAAATGGATCTCTGCGATTAGGGATGATCTGAAAGTAGCCTGCATAACTCAGTCAGACAAAAGATATTTGCGTGGAAAGTTGGTCAGAGAGTAATTAGGAAACAGACTGGAACAACGTTGTCTGATGAAAGAAAGAGACTTCATTCAGAAAGGATGAAACAAATATGGACACAAAGGAAGAACAACCATCAAAAGCGACGTTGATTGTTAGTATCTCGCGTGGGCCTATTGGGCCAATACGTGATTAACATGAGTAAAATTTAAACAACAGTAACGTCCAAAAGGCATGAAGTAAACTAAAAAGCAAAAAAAAAAAAAAATGATTCAAATGGCTCTGAGCACTATGGGACTCAACTGCTGTGGTCATCAGTCTCCTAGAACTTAGAACTACTTAAACATAACTAACCTAAGGACATCACACACACCCATGCCCGAGGCAGGTTTCGAACCTGTGACCGTAGCAGCAGCGCGGCTCCGGACTGGAGCGCCTAGAACCGCACGGCCACCGCGGCCGGCCACTAAAAAGCAGTTAAATTAAATTAATCCAGAGTACAAAATTAAATTACACAAAGGCGTCACAAACACTGATAATTTAAAAGAACTGAGTTCAAACCAGCTAAACAAGAATGAGTGTGGCATGAAACGGAAAAACCTTTACCAACGTAAGTTAGCCATCAGTAAAATATAAAATCATATTAACTCAACCCTAAAATGATAATATAAGATTCACAGACGAGAGCACGAAATATTCGTGCCGTCTGTGTACTACTGATCTCACCAAGCAAGTCTAACGAGCGTCAATAACTACCATTCAAAGATTCCACCTTGCCCGTCAGTTCTGTGGCCTCAAATAGCAGATTAAGGGGAATTAGAATGGGAAAAATATATTTTTTCACATTTTGAGATTTTTATCTCATTATAAAATTTACAACTTTCCGAATAAAATGATATATACATATATTTTACTTTATTTTTTAAAAAATGTTATCTACACCGGTTGAAAATGTTAAAATTTTTACGTGCGTTACTTCAAGATCTAATAAAATCGGTTTTTTTTTTTTATATAGAAGGCTGCGGATTGCTGTGTTATGAAGGTTAAATTACGTGTTCGTATTGGTAGCACTGTCAAAAACAGTATCGTATCGTTTCATAGTATAAACACGCGTTGTATGTCGATGGTGGTTAAACCATAAGAGGCAGGCTGACAGGCAAAATGATTGATGAACTACAGCAGTTTTATGGGGTGGCCATTGGAAATGATACTGAGGATTTGTTGAAAATGAAACAGGCAGTATGGGCTACCTTCTTCCACAGACTGTCAACTGATGAAAAACCAGTACACCACCTTTGCCCTCCTGGACCTCATTCACTGTGCAATTACAGCAATGCCCAGTACTCAAACAGTTCATACAGCCATACACATCCCATCGCAGCAGCAGTCATGGATATCATAAAATCTATTTACAGAGACCAGGCAAATCCTGGATTACTGAAGAAGTGTCTGCATGGTCAGACTCAGAATCCCAATGTGTCGTTCAATAATCTTATATGGACTCGCCTACCAAAAGATGTTTTTGTTGGAATGAAGACACTGAAGTGGGGAGTCAGTGATGCTGTTATTGCTTTTAATGATGGCATGATGCCATCTTTGGTACGGTGAAAGTGCTACAGCATATGGGAATTAATCCTGGAGCAAACTGCATCAGAGAACTTGAACGGATGGACAAGGTTCGCACTGATAAAGCAGAGTACGCAGCACAGTCGGCCAGTAAGGACACCAGAAATAAGAAAAGAAGAAAAAACTCGGAAAAAGATCAAGAGGATGACGTACAGTATAACCCGCCAGGGTAGCCGAGAGCGCTAACGCGCTGCTTCCTGGACTCGGGAAGGCGCGCCGGCCCTGGATCGAATCCGCCCGGCGGATTAACGACGACGGCCGGTGTGCCGGGCAGCCTGGATGTGGTTTTTAGGCGGTTTTCCACATCCTACGAGGTGAATACACGGCTGGTCCCCACGTCCCGCCTCAGTTACACGACTCGCAGACGTTTGAAACACATTCACGCTGTTTCACGATTTACACTACATTTAGTCAGCTGGGGTACACTAATTCCGTCCCAGGGGGTATGGGGTGGCGGCAGGAAGGGCATCCGCCCCCCCCCCCCCTTAACATTCCCATGCCAAAACCGATTAACCATGGCCAACCCTGCGAAACCGCGGGACAAAGCGCAAGTCATAGAATAAAACAAAAGGATGATGTACAGTATTGATGCAGGGTGCTTCTGAGTGACTAAAAATAAAAAATTAAGCATATTTTAAGTGAGGTACAGTCTTTTGAAACTTCAGAAGCAGTTCCTGAAAATTTACATTTTCTGTAGCATTTTTCCCTAAATCTCTGAAACCACTTGGAGTAGACTATTCAAGTTTTCAGGGAGTAATAACATACATATCCCGAGTCTACTTAACTAAAAGAAGAACATTATGTTACGTGTAAAAAAATTATTTGGGATAACGTAAAAAAAAATTAACTGTGTAATTAAAAAATTGTACTTCTGAAAGCAGCGGTTGAAATGCAATTATTGTCATTCAGCAGATTCAGAACAGACAGTTTAATGTCCTGTAAAAGTTTCATGTTAATGGCTACAGCACCTCCTGAATGAAATGATCGTATGGCATTGCTGGCCGGAAGGCCCCATGTGGGGAAGTTCGGCCGCCGTATTGCAAGTCCCTTTTAGTTGACGCCACTTCTGCGACTTGCGAGTCAATGATGATGAAACGATGATGAAAAACACGCAACACCCAGCCATCACGAGGAAGACAAAATTCCTTAGCCCGCCCAGAATCGAACCCGGGACCCCGTGCGCGGGAAGCGAGAACGCTACCGCAAGACCACGAGCTGCAGACTGAATTACGCGACTTAGACGAAATTTCTAGTTGTTTCTAGCTGTAAATGCAGAAATATGTGAGTTAATGCCGATGTGTATGAAAAACAAACCTGTAATGTACGGATACAGTATTAGTAGTGTTCTGTGTGATACTGTCACGTCATTTAAATATCTGTGCTTAACGTTGCAAAGTGATATGAGGTGGAACGAGCACGTGAGAAGTGTGGTAGGGAAGGCGAATGGTGGACTTCGGTTTATTGGGAGAAGTTTAGGAAAGAGTGCTTCACATGTAAAGGAGTCCGCATATAGGACGCTGGTGCGATCTGTTCTTGAGTAGTGCCCGAGTGTTTGGGATTCGTACCAGAAGAGGACTGCTCGATTTTTTACCGGTAGGTTCGAACAAAACGTGTGTTATGAAGATGCTTTGGGAATTAAAACGGGAATCCCTGGAGAGAAGGTGCCGTTCTTTTCGAGAAAACTGTTGAGACAATTTAGAGTACCGGCACTTGGAGATGACTGCCGAATGATTCTATTGCCGCCAACATACATTGCGCCTAAGGACCACGAAGGTAAGATACGAGGAATTACAGCTCATACGGAGGCGCATAGACAGTCGTTTTTCCCTCGCTCTATTTGCGAGTGGAACAGCAAAGAAAATGACAAGTAGTGGTAGAGCGTACCCTCTGCCATGCACCGTACTGTGGCTTGCGGAGTGTCTATGTAGATGTGGTTGTAGATTTAGACTGCATCAAAATATTGTACATCACCGGCTATCCTCGATAGCATTTCGCCAAATGACGTTTTACCTGTGTTTTGCTGCAAAATTGTGCGATGCGACAGAACCTTTTATGAATATAAACCAAGTCTGATTTTATGTAGAAACCTTAAAACAACGACATAACGTGTACAAGATGCTGAGGATATTACTGCTTCCCTGTTTTTGCAATATTACCTCAGCACATTATAAATCATCACCTATAAAATATCAGAAGTAGCTCATATATATACTAAATTATCGTGTACGCCTTCCTATCCTTCCTCGAAATTTATTTGCTATCTAAATTTTCTTTTGCCTTTCCTTTTATACATATTATGAAAATGCTAGTAAACACAATATACTGAGCATAATTTCTGCTTATTTGCAAGGTACGAGTAGCGTGAAAATTGAATATAAAGGAAGGTTACCACAAAGGGCTGGATCCCTATGCCCTCGGATTATTTTTCTCTACTCTCTGCGCTGCACCAATTACTGCGTGGGAGCTACGCTCACGTAAAAGGCTCACGCATCTCCCGACCTGCGTCGGAGATGCTATTTTTTGTAACCACTTGCTCATCCAGTGCTCTCACTTCTGTCACTTTCGTTCCTGCAGATGCCCGAAATATACGATAAATATGGACGAAATCGGTGATGAGGAGTAGGGGCGGCCTCTTCGTAAGGACGTGCTTATGAGGACCATAGTTAAATAGGCGCAGCTGCAGCCAAAGAGGTTATACGGCGCTTTCGATTGTACATCGAAACAGCGCACTAGCCACTACTGCCATCGTATTTGTATCTACATTAGAGAAAAATTTTGAGCTATAACCAGGAAAAAGAAAGATCTTGTCACATAAGAAGGACAGAGCACAATACATCTGCATGTTTTTAATGCAGTTACGAAATGTCTGTTACTCCTGTTCATGGCGATTATACACTATAAGAAATCGTTCCATTCTGTCTCAATAAAATCTGTTCTGGCAGCAACTGAGGATCTTTCCTTTTTAGTCATCAGTCTTCTGATTGGTTTGTTGCTGCTCGCCAGGAATTCCTCTACTGTACCAATTTCTTCATCTCAGAATAGCACTTGCAACCTACGTCAGTAATGATTTGCTTGACGTATTACAACCTCTGTTTACCTCTACAGATCCCTCTAGTACCATGGATGTTATTCCGTGATGTCTTAACAGACGTCCTATGGTCTTGTCCCTTCTTCTTGTCAGTGTTTTCCTTACATTCCTTTCCTCTCCGATTCTGAGCATAACATCCTCATTCCTTACGTCATCAGTCCACCTAATTTTCAACATTCGTACGTAGCACCACATCTCAAATGCTTCCATTCTATGCTGTTCTGGGTTTCCCAAGGTCCCTGTTTTAGTACTATACAATGCCTTGCTCAGAACGAACATTCTCAGCAATTTCTTTCTGAAATTAAGGCCAATGTTCGATACTAGTGAACTTCTCTTGGTCAGGAATGCTCTGTTTGCCAGTGCTAGTCTGCTTTTTATGTCCTTGCTCCGTCCGTCATTGGTTATTATGCTGCCTAGGTAGCAGAATTCCTCCACTTCACCTACTTCGTTATCACCAATTCTGATGTGAACTTTATCACTGTTCTCATTTCTGCTAATTCTCATTGATCCTGTCTTTCTTCAATTTACTCTCAGTAAATATTCTGTACTCATTAGACTGTACATTCCATTCAGATCCTGTAATTCTTCTTGACTTTCGCTGATAATAGCAATGTTGTCAGTGGATTTTAACACTGATATTCTTGCACCTAGAATTTTAATTTTACTCTTCAACTTTTCACTTATTTCTGTCACAGCTTCTTCAACTTATAGATTGAAGAGTAGGGCCAGAAGTCTACATCCCTGTCTTACACTCTTTTTAATCCGAGCACTTCGCTCTTGGTCTTCCACTCTTATTATTCCCTCCTGGCTCTTGTACATATAGTGCATTACCCATCTTTCCCTATAGCCTACCCCTATTTTCCTCAGAATTCTTCTGTATGTTTTTTATCTCAACAACTTGAGTGCGTGATAGGTTAAGCTAATAGTGCAATAATTCTCACACTTGTCAACTGTTGCATTCTTCTGAATTTTGTTGTTGATATTTTTCCGAAAGCCAGATAGTATTTCATCAGACTCATACATTCTACACAACAACATGGATAGTCTTTTTGTTGCCACTTCTCCTAATGATTTTAGAAATTCTAATGGAATTTTGTCTATCGTTGCTGCCATATTTGATTTTAGGTCTTCCTAAGGTCTTTTAAATTCTGATTCTATTAGTGGATCCCCTATCTCTTCTGTATCGACTACACCTTCTTCTTCTACCACGTCATCAGACAAGATTCCCCCTCATAGAGGTCTTCAGTGTTCTTTTTCCACCTTTCCATTCTTTACTCTGCTTTCAACAGTGGAATTCCCAATGCACACGTAATGATACCGCCCTACTAAACAACACACTACTGGCTTTATTTGGATGTAGACAACAGCAAAACACACTAAAACAGTATCTGCTCTTACAAAACAATAACTAAACGTAAGATACATGATGGCAAAGGCGTATCAAAGAAAGTTAAGGGTCACAGTGAGACACACAATTTTCTTGCACTCGAATGTTTTGCTTCACCATTCAACTCGAGTAGCATATCTTTATACTCACCGATATTGTTTTACAATATAAAACGGGGGCATGGGTTGGAAGAGTTCGTATATAGTTATTAGTGAGCGCGTACGGATCATTCAGTAGATTTGGTACATTAATGACGGTTTAAGTATTCTTAATTGTATGTAAGAAAATTCACGCCAGCAACAGGAATATACATGTGGAATTCGTGCGGTTCTGGGAGCTGCAGTCCGGAGCCGCGGGACTGCTACGGTCGCAGGTTCGAATCCTGCCTCGGGCATGGATGTGTGTGATGTCCTTAGGTTAGTTAGGTTTAAGTAGTTCTGAGTTCTAGGGGACTGATGACCTGAGATGTTAAGTCCCATAGTGCTTAGATCCATTTGAACATGTGCAATTAGGTTAAATTTGTTATGTGCAAGGGCTAGAACGAGACAAAGCCCATTACATGTTCACAAAGGTATCTGCTCATTTATTTTGACGAAAGAGCAGCGAATGGGAATGTAGAAATCTGAGTTTTGGTCATTAACAGCGACAGAAGTCCATCAGTCGTTTCCACGAACTGCTTAGTGAAAGAACACTATTACCGTATACCTGAGTCGTACGACTAGCAACAAAGAAATATAACCGTTTTAAAATCTCCGCAGGGTTAAGTCGCAAAATGTCGTAGAGCCAGAATAAACCTTGGAACCACTTCTGATTCTACATATACTTTCTCAGTTGTAAATGCTCTGCTCTTTAGTTAAATGATTGCTGCTTTCGCTCCACAGTGTAAGTATGTGAATATATACTTACGTTACAAAAGTATTAACGTCTTATGCCTGCACAACGTTTGTTTACTGACTCATATTCAAATGCCCTGTTGTCATTAACGACTTATTCTGCACAGCTAAGAGCAAATTGTCTTTTCTGAGAAGTAGGTGCCTTCCCAGATGTTGCCGCAGCTACTTTTTTTTATGGTGAACCGTAGTTCCAGGCACACATTGGAATGATTCATGGCCGCAGTCCGGGTTAGAAACAGCAGCCGTGTTCGGATGTTGTTAAGAAAAAGCTGAAACTTACCTAGAATGCCTTCCAAGTTACGAATTTTGAAATAACATGTAGTCAAGCGCACAGAATTGTTCTAGACTGCTTGTGGCTAACAATGAAAGTACAGCCAAATGAGCAAAGCTTTACGTTAGGGAACTTGGATTGGAAAGAAACGCAAGCTATGTAAAAAAAAAAGATGTCTCAGTTTAATCTCAGTCTGCTTATTATTGCGACAACAACAAGGAAAACGATCGAAATTATACAAATTCAGTTGTATGCTAGATTTTCCAGAGAGACTTACAATGTATTTGGAACATAATGCTTCAAATGCATACGGAGCACCAATTAGACGTTATTCCCATAATGTGATTTTCACTCTGCAGCGGCGTGTGCGCTCATATGAAACTTCCTGACAGATTAAAACTCTGTGCCGGACCGAGACTCGAACTCAGGACCTTTGCCTTTTGCGGACAAGTGCTCTACCAACTGAGCTACCCAAGCGCGACTCACGACCTGTCCTCACAGCTTCATTTCTGCCAGTACCTCGTCTCCTACCTTCCGAACTTCACAGAAGCTCTTTTGCGAACCTTGCAGGACTCAAAAAGGCTCAAATGGCTCTGAGCACTATGGGACTCAACTGCTGTGGTCATAAGTCCCCTAGAACTTAGAACTACTTAAACCTAACTAACCTAAGGGCATCACACACATCCATGCCCGAGGCAGGATTCGAACCTGCGACCGTAGCGGTCGCGCTGTTCCAGACTGTAGCGCCTTTAACCGCTCGGCCACCCCGGCCGGCCTTGCAGGACTAGCACCCCCTTTCTTCCAGGAGTGCTAGTTCTGCAAGGTTCGCAGAAAAGGAGGAGATGGACAGAGAAAGCAAAGAGGAACACAGAGCGAGGGAGAGGGAGAAATGGTCACTGAGAGGGGAAAGGAGGAGACTGACACAAGAGGTGAAGGAGGAGATAGAGAGAGGGAGGAGGAGAAATGGGCACTGAGGCGGGAGGGAGGAGTTGGACAGAAAGAGGCTGAGGAGAAGATGGACTGAGTGTTGGATGGGAATAGATGGACAGAGAGATGGAGAGGAGGAGAAGGGCGGAGAAAGGAAAGAAGAGGTGACTATCGGAAAAAGAGGGGAGAAAAGGAGATGGACTAAGTGAAGGGTGAGAGGAGATGGGCAGAGAGATGGGGAAGGAGTGCTCAGGAAGGATATCATAAATTTGGATGTAATCGGCGATGACGAGTAGGTGCGACCGCCTGGTGAACCGCGTTGTGTTGGCACAGCGTCACTGGCCGAGCACACGTTACGGCTCGCTGCCCTCGGCTGCCATACCCTTTGTGCAGCTGGGCGCGCTGTACAGACTTCGTGGCCCCTGGTACCAGGTGATGCAGCAGCGGCCGCCGTCTCTCGGTCGACACGCCACGCCACACCTCGGCTCGCAGTAACGGAGAGCGCGCGCGCCTTTCAGAGCGTAACACGATTCGCCAGGCCAGCCAGGGGCGCCGCCGCACACCCTGCTTGCCGGCCGTAATTAGCTGCCGGCGCTGCTGCTCTCCCTGCCGCAACGCCACAGGCTGCGCCGATCCTCCGCCCGTGCAGCGTTAAGACCTCTGGCGTTGGCACACTTCCGCCGCTCAGCGAAACGGCGGGGCACCTCTTTCCGCCCTCTGCTCTCACGCACTTCACCTGTCGTTCCACCAGAATTCTCTTCTGTGATGTTCAGTGTCTCAGTCTGTTTACTAAAATGGCTAAGACGGTCACATAATTCTAGATGCAAGTTGCTTGTCTACCGACTTCCAAGGGGAACAAAAATTTAGATTTCGGTACTTCATGTTATTAAAGCGCGAATTTAAAAATTAAAAATGCTGTCATAATCTACTAATTACTAGGTATAACCTTACGGTAAAGGTTAAACACAGTAAGTGAAGTCTTAAAGCTAGAAACTGTGTGATATACTAAGGCAACATACCTCACGGAGCGGAAATAACACAGACTATATTCACCCAGTATTTGACTACGATACCACTTAACTTCCAAAAGAAACTTCACACGTAACATCAAAATGTTTCGAAATTTTTTCCCACTGACAACCCCATACAAAGTAGTGAAAGTAAAAGGCCTCTACCACCAACTACATTTTCACTGCTCATACAGCAGAACGTCAGCATGACGAATGATGTTTTATTTGTCAGTTCCTTACCACTAACTCTATTCTCTACACATTTTCGCACACAGATTCCATATATACGACTGAATGTACCTTAAAGATTATATCACTACACTACATATAGTTCAGAACATATTACGTCATAGACCTTACTTCAAAAAATGGTTCAAATGAGCACTAAGGGACTTAAGAAATGGTTCAAATGGCTCTGAACACTATGGCACTTAAGATCTGTGGTCATCAGTCCCCTAGAACTTAGAACTACGTAAACCTAACTAACCTAAGGACATCACACACAGCCATGCCCGAGGCAAGATTCGAACCTGCGACAGTAGCCGTCGCGCGGTTCCAGACTGAAGCGCCTAGAACCGCTCGGCCACACCTGCCGGCCGCATACTTTGAAATGCATAATTACGGGTTTTGTGCCTTCAGTCACATAGGTGGTACATGCTAAACGACAGATGTACATCACAGATTAACTCATATCTAATCTAACCTGACAAAATGGCTCTGAGCTCTATGCGACAACTTCTGACGTCATCAGTCTGTAATCTGATATTTGAAACTATTTTCTACATGAGAGTTCGATTCTTTAGAGGATCGGAGGTAGGGGGCGTGCTGGTCGGAAAATATGAGAACACGTATGATCAATGCTGTTGCTGTGAAAAGAAATATTCTGCACAGCCAAGAAATGTAAATATCCATCTTGGATATGCAAGGTGTACCATTTGTTTTCACTCATCTATGAAGAATGAAAGCTAGCAGAACGGTAATGGCAGTAATGTCTTCTTCTTTACAGTCGCAGTACAGTAGCACAGTACAGTAGTATTTTTAAACGATATTCAAAATTTTGACCTTGTCTTCGTTGGTCTACGTTTTGCGCACAAAAAATTCCGAATGAAGAGGGCTGACTTAGTGATAAGTGCGTATTTTCCTCGAATTTTCATTTGTTTACCGTCAAAATCCAGCAAGTGGACGAATTACGTTGCCCTGGGACCCTAAACAGTGTATTGCTGCAGGAAAGTCAAACACAGTTTTGTACTACGTTTTTTTAACGTTGTGTTTATGTGAATGGTACATCGTGATAAGTCTCTAACAGGTCTTGAAGACAGGAACTAGATTATCGAATAAAAGATACAGGACACTGTTTAGAAAAGACGTACTGTTGATCGTATCTTAGTAACGAATAAAGATAAAAGAATGGCAGTCATTAAAATGAGTGCTGCTAAATTGCTGAATTGGCCGCTAAATGAAATGGCACTAGTTAAAAAACCAGTGGCTTTATCTGACGCGCTTCGGGAGATAAACATCATTAGTCTGGAAAAAAATGCAAATGACAGAAAATATATAAAGATATACGGAGCAACGTGAAAACAGTGCAAGCATTACTAAATTTCGTCATATTTAGAGCTGACACGCACACCATGATCATCTAGGTATTCAGATGTATAAAGACACGTTGTAACTGATACAGCTGTCATGATAGACTAATTTCAAAACTACATCATGCTTCCTAGGTAGGCAATTTACGCCAGGGGAGGGCAGCGAAGCATACATAGTTAGTGCCAGAGAACGGCGAAAAGAGAATTTTAATTTTTTGACTTAATTACGTAAAAATCGTTGATTGTAAAACACAACTTTCAGCAAGATATAAAAAGCAAGAAAGTTAAACAAAACGCCGTGAAACGAACGTAACTTTGTAATGCTTGCATTCTTGTCATGTTGCTCTGTATACCTTTGTATATTTTCTGTCATTTCTATTTTAGTTTCTAGACTATCTGATGATGGTTATCTCCCGAAATGCGTCAAATAAAGTCATTAGTTTTTTTATCTAGTGGTATTTCATTTAGCAACCAATTCAGCAATTTTGTAACAGTTGTCTTAATTTGCTGGCCGAGGGGCTCTAGGCGCTTCAGTCTGGAACCGCGGGACCGATACGGTCGCAGGTTAGAATCCTGCCTCGGGCATGGATGTGTGTGATGTCCTTAGGTTAGTTAGGTTTAAGTAGATCTAAGTTTTAGGGGACTGATGACCTCAGATGTTAAGTCCCATAGTGCTCAGAGCCATTTGAACCATTTTTTTCTTAATCTGCAGTATAGCTGAATTCTTCCTCAGTGACTTTCTGCCACATTTACAATGGCAGTCATGACAATGTTCTCCTGGTAGCTAATCAATAGTTGCTTGATACTTTACTGATTTTTCTTCCCGACAAAAAGTTAGGCTATTGGAGGTTGTCACCATAGATGGGACACCTTGTATAAGTGGTGAGTCGCGTAAGATGTAACATGCCTCTGACATTAGGTGACCAAAACTTTCCGTTCACCCCTATATAAGTGTAATTCACCACTACACGCTTCAAGAAACTTAGTCGCCAGGATAAAAGGAGGTGGGGAGTATTATGTTGCCAGAGACCAGCAGCAACAGCAAAGTAGGACGGTCATGGGTTCCGAATTGCTAGTAGCCGTCCAGATATCACAATGACTCTGTGTAAAAACAAAACTCCGTCCGAAAGACCTTGGAAGGCCCAACGGTACCGACCGGCCGCCATGTCATCCTCATCCCACACCGGTTGCTGGATGCGGATGTAGAGGGGCTTGTGGTTAGCACACCGCTCTCTCGGCCGTGTGTCAGTTTCCGAGACCGGAGCCGCTACTTCTCAATCAAGTAGCTCCTCAGTTTGCTCGCAAGGGCTGAGTGCACCCCGCTTGCCAACAGCGCTCGGCAGACCAGATGGTCACCCAGCCCGACAGCGCTTAACTTCGGTGATCTGACGGGAACCGATGTTACCCTGTGAGGAGATACAAGATAGTTAAAATTTGTAGTCAGTGTGATGAATGGCAGCTGGCTCTAAATGTAGAAATGTATGAGTTATTGCGGAACTGTAGGGAAAACAAACCTGTAATTTTCGGATACAGGGTATCGTTGCAAAGCGATATAAAATGTAAATAGCATGTGAGGATTGCGATAGGAAATGCGAATGGTTGACATCAGTTTATTCAGATAATTTCAGAAAATGTTGTTAATCTGTAAAGCAGATCGCCAGTGCGCCCTGTTCTTGAATACTGGTCAAGTGTTTGGGATTCGGACCAGGTAGGATTGAAGAAAGACATCGAAGCAGTTCAGAGCAGGACGGTAGATTCGAACAACACATGTTTCACGGAGATACTTCGAGAATTCAAATAGGAATTCTTAGATTCTTTACGAGGAAAACTGTTGAGATAATTTCGGGGACCGGCATTAAAGCTGACCGCCGATATTACTGCTTCCAAAATACACTGCGCGTAAGGGCCACAAAGATAATATTTAAGAAATTAGAGCTCATATGGAGGCCTACAGCTGGTAGTATTTCCCTCACTCTCTTTGCGAGTGGAGTAGGAAAAGAAATGGCTAGTAGTGCTACAGAGTACCTTCCTCCACGAGCCGTATAGTGGCTTCCGGAGTATCTCTGTAGATGCAGATGTTAAGTTATCACTGGGATCACTGGGAAGGCGACAGAGATGCCTCGTACTCCTGTGAGACAACGATGTCATCGCCAGACTGAGTTGGGAAGTACTGTGTTCGACTTCGACTTGGCTACAGAGTGGTGCAACACCTGTCGTCGTAGGAAAGCTGGACAGGAGCACAAGAAGACTAGCGAAGAAGTTAACACAGTGAACAGACGATTTACTTAATGAGCTGTGCCTGGCTCGCGTCATGCCTTGTTTTTTTTTTTATCATTGGTTGCAGTCCAGTGGTGTCTTCTCTCCGTGAGTGGCAGCAGCAGCGTGTATCGATACGAGTATTGCTGTACTATCTTTGGTGTGGCGGATATATTTTCCGGTTGTGCTGTGTGAGGCAGTCGGTCGGTTGGGGCAGAGCAGCGAGGAAGTCTCCGTGGCGCCTAGTCAGGCCTGAGCCGCCGGCAGCGTGCACGCACGGTTGGAGTTGTGAGGTGCTTCTTGTGAGGCTTACGAAGTTCGTCGCCCACTGATCCTGGACACTAATCTTGAGTGCTCACTTAACCTACAATCAAGCCTCAACTGCTATCACATTTCTTCCTTAAATCCTCGTTGTCAGTTTCTGGGAGATTCCCGCGAGCAACAACGTGTGTGCATTGAAGTCAGCTAGAATTGCGGCCATCTTCCTGTGTGGTGTTTAATTTAATTCATTCCTTCATTTATGAAGGGTACCAGCGGTTTCTTCTGCCTTGTGGCCGTTGACGTTCCGTTGATCTGCCTTTGTTGTTGACATACTTTTGGCAGTGTATTTTCGTCGTCGTATTGATGCTTTCCAGCAAGGCGTGTAGTTCGACAGCTGAGGTGTTGTTGGTAGTTTTGGGCGTTTATTCTGAGTTGGCTGGATTGGGCACCAGTATCCAGAACCTTGTGCTATTGACATCTTGTTGTCGATTTGCTGGTGAGGTGGAACACAACTGATCGCGTTGTTTGGTTTGTCAGCTGGCTTTCGGTTGGGTTGCCTTCCAATTAAGAGGTTGTCGGTCTGGCTGCCTGTCTCACCTAAAAGTGCTATAGTGTTACCTTCGCAGGCCGATCCTTGGAAACTTCTGAGCGCCACTCCTTGTGTTTTGCATAGTGATTTCCTTTTTAGTCTTAAGTACTCTGTGCGGCCTTCGGTCAAGTTTCCAGCCTTTTAAAATCAAAAGTAGAAAATATTTGTCTAGGCCTTGAGCCATAAGAAATATTTTCTAGTTTGTATGTGGCCTTCAGCCGAGTTTTCCAGCTTAAATTAAAAATTGGAAATTTCTTTTTCTGGGCTTTAAGCCGTGAGATTGTTTGGGTTTCGTATGTGGCCTTCAGCCGAGAGTTATGTGAAGCATTTTAGTTGAAATTTAGAAGCTCTTCCCTTTAAGCCTTAAGCTTTAAGATTGTTCTCTGCATGGTGTGCGGCTTCAGCCGAGTTTTAATCTCTCTTAAACTAAAAATTCAAAATCCTTATCTTGCCTTTAAATCATAAGGTTGTTATTCTTTAGTGTGAGGCCTTCAGCTGAGTTTTACACAAAGTATTTTAACATAAGGCCTTCAGCCTTTTCAAATTGAAAGCTCTTCTTCCTAGGCCTTAAGCCGTTAAATTGTTTTGTTGATATGTGGCCTTCAGCCGAGTTTTCAGCCTATTTAGATTAAACTTCGAAAATCTTTGTCTCGGCCGTAACACTGTTCTTCAGCCGAGTTCAATGGAAAAATTTAAGGTAAAGCTTTCAGCATATTCATATTGAAGATAAAAAAAAAATTTTTCTAAAAAAGTGAAACCTCCAGAAGAACTCCTGTACCTCGATTCCTTGTTTAGGCCTTGTGCCTTGGATTTTCGTTGTGACCTTCAGTCGATCTAAATTAAATCAAAGGAGGTCTTTCGATAAACCCTTGAGAGTTTTGATTCTTGCTTGTGTCACTGTGTGTTTTAAGAAATTAAGTTTATATGTTGAGTGCGACTGGCAGTAACTTACTTTGGCCCCTTTCCCAAATATAACCACATCCGCTCTGTCCTGATAGACCGGGGATTTCACTTAACTTGTTTTTTTCCAAGGCTCATTACAAATAATACAGAAACAGAATAGGATAGAATAAGAAATAGAGTGCAGCTAATACAATAGCAACAATATGAGACTCTCGTAACTAAAGCATGTACAATGGTGTCGGAGACACGACTAGGTGGTGTGTGCATAGCGTGAGGTAGCAAAGTGGCGGCTGTGTGGCTGCCGCCGGCCGTCCAGTATCGTGGCAGCAGAGGGCGCTCGTAGTGCACAGCCGTGGGAGGCATGGCTCAGCGGGCGCGCATCATAGGGTCTGCTGGATCGCACAAGACTACTATCGCCTTGTGACAGAAACTTGCAGTTCCATTGTCAACTTTGAGACGCCTGTAGGGTGATATCGATACATGATACCAGTGGCAGGGGCCTCGTTGTGGGTCTCTCCGTTTGGCTGAATGATTTGTGGAGCACTCGGATATGTGACATTGGCCGGATGTTGAAGTGCATGGGAAAGCGAGGGCGGGCACACTCGTCGTCAGATTTCCAGTAGAACACTTTTGACCACCACAAGGAAGATATCTGCATAGTGAAACAAGCACATCGAAACTCTTTTATATCGGCACCTGCCACCTCAGAACAAGTAATGGGCTCACTCCCACATTCTCAGTGTTCCTGCAGCACTGGACAGAGATTGGTAGCAGACGGACTATGGAATTACCGTCGCGTGTGTGCAGTGCCGTTAACACTGCAACACCAACTGCTGAGTCTGCATGTGTGCCGTAACAGGGAAACTGATGATGGTGTCGCACTACCATGGATGACGATCATGTTTAGTATTGCGGCGACCTGGGGAGACGTCCAATTCTTCTAATTTTTGGAGAGGTACATAACTGTTACTCGCGTCGTCATGCTTTTTGGAAGCCAACAGGTATTATTTCAGGTCACTGCTAGTAGTGACTCTGACAGCACAACAGTACGTCACAAGCATCTTGGGCCCTTGTGTGCTGTCATTCATCCCATAGTGTCGTGGCCCAACTTCTGAACAGGACACTGCTGATTCACACATGGCATGTGCCTCTGTCTGCAAGATGTTGAGGTACACCTCTGAGCAGCAACAGCCCCACATCTGTCACCAACAGAGCATTTGTCGGGCTAGATTCAAATGGTTCAAATGGCTCTGAGCACTATGTGACATACCTTCTGAGGTCATCAGTCGCCTAGAACTTAGAACTAATTAAACCCAACTAAACTAAGGACATCAGACACATCCATGCCCGAGGCAGGATTCGAACTTGCGACCGTAGCGGTCGCTCGGCTCCAGACTGTAGCGCCTAGAACCGCACGGCCACTTCGGCCGGCTGTGAGGCCAGCTCTTACATAAACTCCATGCCATTGCCAGTATCAAGGGTATAAAGGATATCAAGATCCAGATACAACAGTTGTAGGCTGTCTTGCCTAACGAGGGGAGACCACGGCTTCCAAAACGGTTTCCAACCCCAATCACTACAAGCATCCAGGCCAAAGGGGAGCAGCGCGGGCTAGCCGAGCGGTCTAGCGCCTTGTCACGGTTCCCGCGGCTCCCCCCCCCCCCCCTCCCCCCGTCGGAGGTTCAAGTCCTCCCTCGGGCGTGTGTGTATGTGTGTGTGTGTGTGTGTGTGTGTGTGTGTGTGTGTGTGTGTGTGTGTGTGTTCTCCTTAGCGTAAGTTAGTTTAAGTTACATTAAGTAGTGTGTAGGCTTAGGGACTGATGACAACAGTTTGGTCCCATAATACCTTACCACAAATTTCCAAAGTTTGCCAAATGAACGCAGCGCCATTCTGATATAAAGGTGGTCATACTGATAAGTTCTTTGTAAATGTGACTCGATTTTGTAATAACTGAAACAACATCAGATAACCTCGTAATCAGTTTACTCCATCCCTGTGCGTGCTTCTCCTTCTTTGAGAGGCAGTATATAAGTGAGCTGCCTCTAGCCGAGTTTTTTAAAGTCTTTCAATTGCGGAGATGCTGGTTTGATGTTCGGTAACAGCAATAATTTTTTTTAAAAATCTCTTTTCGGATTCTGTGTTACAGAGTTTATAGCTGTTGTGAAAGTTCAAAATGGTTCAATTGGCTCTGAGCACTATGGGACTTAACATCTGTAGTCATCAGAACTTAGAACTACTTAAACCTAATCAGCCTAACGACATCACACACATCCATGCCCGAGGCAGGATTCGAACCTGCGACCGTAGCGGTCGCTCGGCTCCAGACTGTAGCGCCTAGAACCGCACGGCCACTTCGGCCGGCGTTGTGAAAGTATTTCCACATGATCAGAGAGTAAAAAACGGAATAAACCGCAATTAATGTTTTGCTGTCAGGTATTTCTGACCCCACTTATACGCATAACATATGGACGACCGATCCAGTCGTCTTTTTATGTGCTGCGAACTGTACTGTTATGCTTATCGCTGTATAGACTCCAGAGAGATCACAAATCGTAATTACATTATTATCCATTAGCGAGCCACCGGAGACTACTCAGAAAATATCCCTGAAAAAGTCCGCTATTTTGTGGGAGGAGTTAAGAGTCCACCGTCTCACACGTGGTGGCGCTTGAGAGGCGAAGCCGCTTTTCCGCTGGTGCTTCCCTCGCCTTCTGGCCGCCTGCATTTCGCACCCGTGACGTATTCCAAGAGCTTCATCTAGAAACTACTCCGACAACCGGTTTTGCCGCGGAGCTGCACAAACAGTGGCGGAATTAAAATAACACAGTGCAGCCATTGTTACACTACCCACACCCCTGCTGCTGCGCATCTCATTGTCATTCTGAATATGCCGGCACGCTCCACGCTCGCTGGCTTTAACCAGCAGCTAGTATTTCAGGCAAGTGCAGGAACGAATTTAGCTCTAGCTCTTCTTCTGTCTGTTTGCACGTGTGCAGACCAAACATCCGCAGCGATGTTTTCCAACCACACTTTTTCTCCTGTGACACTACGTGTCATTCTGAATCTAGCGTCTGCAACAGTTCTCCGCCACTTATTCCGATCCAATGCTCGAGATTTCCATTCCCTACGACCCATTTTCTGCAGGTACTCCACGACTCCATCTGGTTCTCGGTCGTCGCTGACCTCTTTGTTTCCTGTATTTCCATATAATATCCTTTTAGTCACCTTCGTATCTCCCATCTGTACCACCCGTCGTACCCATCTTAGTCTGGCTGATTTACCTATTCATTTAACAAAAAATGGTTCAAATGGCTCAGAGCACTATGGGACGAAACATCTGAGGTCATCAGTCCCCTAGACTTAGAACTACTTAAACCTAACTGACCTAAGGACTTCAGACACATCCATGCCCGAGGCAGGATTCGAACCTGAAACCGTAGCAGCAACGCGGTTCCGGACTGAGGCGCCTAGAGCCGCTCGGCCACAGCGGCCGACATATTTTTAAATTGTCATGTTTTTTACTATTTTTTTTTTTTTTGAAAATGCTGAGTGAAGTCTATGAAGAAAGGAAAATATTTGTGCAATTTGCTACAGCCATTATATGCAGGAGGAGCAACATTTGAAAATATTAACTGATTCACTATCTGGTTTGTCACTGAGAATTCTTTTCCCCTTGCCTTTTGTTGTGTACAAAAATTTCCAGCGCATCAGTTAAATCCCTTGTAATCCCATTGTCATAGCAGACATTATTGAATCACTTAATTTCTCCAGATATTTCTCTAGTATATAATAACCATAGTAAATACCATAAATATTTTCATTTCTTTATAAATTCCTCTCAAAATTTGCAGCAAACTGAATCAGTAATAGTAATAGTCGGTGCTGGATATATAGGTATAAAAATATTTTTTATGACTGTTCTTGGGTAACACAGAAATTACAAGGTTAGATTGTTTCTTCTAATGCACTAAATGATAGGTCCCTGGCACATGACGAAATGATGCTTCTATTTAACCCAGCAGTATAGTAGGGATGTCAGATGAATGAAATACATGGGTTAAAGCAAAAGAACAACGGTCGTCCCTAGGAGAGGCATAAAATGGAAACAAGTCCAGAGAAAAAACGAGACGAGGGCTCTGGTGAAGGGTAGATGGGTCAAATAGCTCTGAGCACTGTGGGACTTAACATCTGAGGTCATCAGTCCACTAGACTTAGAACTACTTAAACCTAACTAACCTAAGGACATCACACACATCCATGCCCGAGGCGGGATTCGAACCTGAAACCGTAGCAGCAACGCGGTTCCGGACTGAAGCCCCTACAACCGCCCGATCACAACGGCCGGCTATATTCATCTAACAGCTTAACCTTTATTCATATTGTGTAGCTCATGACTGTACCTCCTTCTCCGTCTTTCTCTTTCACAGGCTGGGTCAGTTCTGTTGCCCTTAGGCTTCAATCCTTCATATATTTTATGTATCTGACACCCCTACCATAATGTTACAGTAAACAGATACGTCTTGTTGTCATGTACCATTATGGGCCGTCGCATTCGGTACAGCGTAGGACACAACCTAGCGTCGTAACTTCTGTTTGTACTAATGAAGTGTCAATTTATAATATACAGTACGTCATGTTACGTTTGTTTGTTATTAAGTGTTTTACGAGGTTGGTGTAATTGGAAAGGTGATGTTGATTTTCAGTGTCTTACTAACATGGTTTCTTTCCACACTATTTATTTCACAACGGTTGATGTTATGTGTCATTGCAGCATATGACTTCTGTTTGTATACAGCACATGTGGCGTTGCTGTTGTTGACTTCTTTGATAGTAAAGGCTCTACTGCTTTCGAAAAAAATTATAAGAGCATACTTTTGGGTAGCTGACGTTTACTGCAGTGTACCAATTGTTTTATCCTTGATAATTACAAATCGTAATAAAGACATTCTCCGCATCCTACACCCCCTCCCCAAAAGATCCCCCCCTCCCCCCAATGAAACACTTCCCTCTACCCTTCACAAGAGCCCTTCCCTCGTTCTTTCTCTGGACTTGTTTCCATTTTTTGCCTCTTCTAGGGACGACCGTTGTTCTTAGGCTTTAGCCCTTCATGTATTTTATGCATCTGACATCCCTACATTACTGATGGATTAAAGAGAAGCATGATGTCATCATGCGCCAGCATGAGACCTATCATTTAATGCATTGGAAGAAACAAACTGGTCTTTTAATTTCTGTGTTACCTAAGAACTGTCATAAAAAATATTTTTATAGCTATATATTCTGTTAGGTTTGCTTTTGGTTAAGTGCTTTACGAGTTGGAAGTGGCTAGAGATGTTCAGTTCAGCGTCATACTACATTTCCTTCCACACTATGGTTCAGAGTGAACCAAGTTATTTATTGTTATAGCCTACGACTTCCGTTTGCATTTGCTGTACGTGGCGCATCTGTTGTTTAGTGTCCATTACTTTTATATGACCTGCCATTTTTTAAACAAATATAAAGAGCTCTTTCTGGAATATTTTAAAAACTTGGGATGTAGTTGACGTGTACTTTTATTTTATTAATTTCTTCTCCTTGACGGTTGGAAATTGTAATAAATTCCCGGCATGCCGAGAGGGCGCTTTCTACCTGAGGTTTCCTTGTGGCAGTGTACGAAGTAGCCTATCAGTTGTACGTTCGCCTTGTCAGTGTTCGCAGAAAAACGCGACTTTGATATAGGTGTATCTACAGTCACAACATGGTTTTCATACCGTTAGGGAATATACCATTTTATCTGTTTGGTATTGATATCCTGGCACGATATGCTATGTATCCCGTAATATGCACCCAATTTTTGTAACAGCTTTTTGGATAAATTGTAATTTAAATTTTCGTCTCACAGGATGTTTGAAAATGGGTTCAGATAACCCTAAAGTAGTCATGAATTAAATAAAAAAACTGAATCTTGAAACTCGGCTCATTTCTACATTAAACTTCTCTAAAAGGCATCCAGAATTCCAAGTCCTGTTACTGACCAATTTTCGGAGGCAGGTGCTGTAAGGGTTTTATAAATCGTTAATTTCATGATGCAAATTAATAGCCTTGAAGAAATTTTTTTTATTGTAAAATAGGTTCTGATAGCTCCTATTAATCTTTGGTTTAATTTCATAGGAGGTGTCATTTCAGTGGATGACTGTCGACGCCAGATATTTAAACCGCTACTCTCTCTCAGAAGCATGATCGTCCTACGTTACTGAGAGTGGCGTGTTCTGCTACCGTGTTTTCCTATCAGACATACGGTTTGCTTTGTGTTGGTTCATACGGAGCCCCATATTCCTACCGGTCTGCTGAGGTTCGATGAATGTCTCCTCCATTGTCTTTCGAGTTCTTTCGATTATGCCATCGCCATAAGAGAGTATTTGCACTATTTCACAGAACATCGTTTCTGCACTCAGCAGTTCTGTGTCCCCCATGTCCCCTCCCAAGGAGGAATTAAAATGGAGACACGCCAGTGTAACTTCTTCCCTTACTCCATTTGTATGTCTATTGTATCAGACATTATTTCTACCGTTATAATACCCTGTTCTTCTCCACTGTGATTCTCAAAACCCTTAATAATTTTCCAGGAGTTCCTAGTTCAGTCAAGACGCGGAACAGCTGGTCACTGTGCATGCTATCATATGTTTATTTGTAGTCAATGAAAAGGTGATTCGTGCCAATCACAAATTCAATTGCCTTTCTAGAGTTTACTTTAGCCTGACGATCTGATCTGCTGTTGATTTCCCTGGGAGAAATCCACGTTAGTATGAGCCTTTTTTTTCTCTCTGAGCAACTGGGAGAAGACGGTCGAACAGTATGTTGAAAAACACTTTACATCCCAAATTTTCCAGGTGCCGAATACCGGATGCGACAGCTGTAGAAGCAAACGAACCAACAGACCGTTGAAACAAATTTAGTAACCGATGCGTGTACACAATATTTTTAATTCATTAATTGCTCTATCTATAGTTTTAGTTTAGAGCGTGAGCTACGAGTAGAAATTTGTTTCAAACCAATAATTCAATGTTCCTCTCTGCATCACTGTTTGAAGTTTTACCACAATTTTCATTCTTAATTTGTTTTATTTTAGAGACTACCTCATCCCGTATGCTCAATATTCTTTCTTTGTGGCGATTATACAGCGGCGACGTTTTTTAGTTTCTTGAAATATGGTGTAAGTAGAAGCAATCCTTACAGCAACTTTGCCTGTTGTAAGTATATTGCGTAAGTATGTAACATCAGTAACTAACCAGCTAAGCAGGAATTCGGCCACAAATGTTTTCCTGCCTTCAACTGAGGTACCTGCTTAAGAATCCCATGAGTAACATCCAGAGGCCGGTTTGACGTTGAGGTCGAACTTATAAGCTCCTATACCTGAGGGAAATCAAGTTCGCAACTTATCGTTCTTCTACGTTCGCTTGCGAACTTCCTGTCTGCTTTAACACAATCTTCTATCCCCTACTTTCACCTCCTGTTTTAAATACACACATCAGCCACAAGCGCGGGCGCGCGCGCGCGCGCGCGCACACACACACACACACACACACACACACTATATAAGCAAATTATTACTGAAGCCTGTTCGATGTGTTACAATGTTTTCAATGGTGTCTTTCATATGTTTAGTCTGTTTTGTGAATCGCGATACTTGTTTTCCTGTAATCCATGAGGTATTGCTGTAACCAGTTTCAATCTCGTTAGAAGCTCTTCCGCAACCTCTTTGCTCAGTCACTGTGTCGGCGACTGCCGAGTTGGTTTTCGCTCGTCCAATAACAATCGTTGGCTGGTTGTAAGGCATGTGGCTTCCTAGTTCGAAGACGGATAGCCTTACATTTCCTTTATTATGTTTGTGTTAGTCGAGTCTGGTTCCATTCGGAGTTGAAGAGTTGCATTGGAGGCTACTCGGGGCCAAGACGGAATCTGACGTAGTTCCGCGTGTGAAGTTAGCTGGCAATATCTATTGGTATCATTCCGCATTTGAGTATTCGATAGCGTGTTTCCGCGCGCTGCAGTAGGCATAGATAGGGTGCTTAATCGGAATTACTTCGAAGCTGGTTACAGCATCACGTTTTGCCTTATTTGCTTCTAGCTACGATAAATTCCAGAAATGTAAAATATCTGTAAATTCATACTTCATTAAAGAGGTTTCTTCCCCTTGTGAGTCCCAATACTTGCAATCGCAGGTTTTATTATCCTTAACGGATCATAAAGTTTTCTTATTTAAACTTTGGACAATACAGTGTTTGCTAAATCCTTTTTTTAGATTTTGTTTTACCTAGAAGCTCATCGTTCTTGGAATACGGGATCCATTTGACTATACCATGCTGGTTGCCTCACGTAAAATAACTTCTAAACTCATAGTCGCTCTAAGAATGAAATCTACGACTACTGATCCATGGTTGAGGCACAATGGTAATTAATAGAAGTTCTGTGTATCCTTGTTAGGTCACCGGAGATGACTAAGGTTAGACTATAGACGTTGCCTCGCTGGATGTTGTTGCGAGATTTGTGATTGCATTGCGTCATTGAACAGTGATAAGAGTGTGTTTGATGAGAAGTTCAGGTTTTGTTAAATGATCACTCTGTTAGTTAATTGTCCGCGATTCCTATTTATGTGCACACAGCTCGGAAGACTGGCCCATTGCACAGCGGGGCGCTGGAAGCGAAAGGCTAACACATGCTCGAAGTATTCAGTAACAATTACGAAGTAATTCGTACGTATATTACATGTGGTATTAAGATACGCAGACACTCAATTCTTTCTGCTGGAGTGAGTTTATGAAAGAGTCTGCCGCGTGACTGTTTCACATACCATACGCGATTCAGATCGCACTGTCAACGTTATTTTCTTGGTCATTAGATACACCCTAAGACAAAAAAGACGATGCAACACTAAGACATTACTCGAATGGGTCGAAAATCGGTAGACTTCATGTACATGTGCAGACAAAAAATGATTTTAATTTCAGAAAAACTGGATGTAGGAAGAGCTTCACAAACAGAGAAAGTCAGTAACGTGTTGGTCCAGCTGTGGCCCTTATGCTAGCAGTCATTTGGTTTGCCAATCATTGATGGAGTTCTCGGATGTGCTCATGAGGGATACAGTGCCAAATTCTGTCCAATTGGCTTGTTAGATATTCAAAATCACGAACTGGTTGGAGGTATCTGTACATAATACTCCAAGCGTTGTCATCTGGGGAGAGATCTGGCGACCTTGCTGACCAAGTTACTGTTTGGTAAGCATGAATATGAACACTTAAAACTTTCACCATTTGCGGAAGGGCATTGTTTTACTGAAACAGAAGCCCGTAATGGCTTGTCACGAAGGGGGAAAAAAAACAGGATGTAGAATATCGTGTGCAAGTGTGCCACAGATGACATCCAAAGGGTTCCTGCTATGAAGTGCAATGGCATCCCAAATCATCACTCCTGACTGTCGAGATGTTTGGCGGGTGACATACGCCGCGCGGGATTAGCCGAGCGATCTACGGCGCTGCAGTCATGGACTGTGCATCTGGTCCCGGCGGAGGTTCGAGTCCTCCCTCGGGCATGGATGTTTGTGTTCGTCCTTAGGATAATTTAGGTTAAGTAGTGTGTAAGCTTAGGGACTGATGACCTTAGTAGTTAAGTCCCATAAGATTTCACACACATTTTTTTGGTTGATATACCACCGCCGTCTGAGGCATCCCCGGTCACATCTTCGCCGGTCATCAAGACTCAGTTCGAAGCGGGGCTCGTCACGAGAGACAATTCTACTCCAGTCAAAGAGACTGCAGGCCAAAGACGTGTCTGGAGACACCTCGGACAGCGATGCGATAGCAAGCTGACTGTCGCCCGCCATACGGTCCGACAGCCAAGAGTGATGGTAAGGGGTGCCGTTTCATTTCATAGCAGGACCTCCTTGGTTGTCATATGGGCACCCTTACAGCACAGTGATACGTGTAGGAAATTCTACGCCCCGTTTTGTTGTCCTTCAAAAAATGTTCAAATGTGTGTGAAATCCTATGGGACTTAACTCTAAGGTCATCACTCCCTAAGCTTACTCACTACTTAACGTAAATTATCCTAAGGACAAACACACACCATGCCCGAGGGAGGACTCGAACCTCCGCCTGGACCAGCCGCACAGTCCATGACTCCAGCGCCTCAGACCGCTCGGCTAATCCCGCGCGGTTGTTGTCCTTCATGGCAAGCCTTTCTGGACTTACATTTCAACAAGATAAACCGTCCGCACACGGCCAGAGTTTTTACTGCTCATCTTCGTGTTTCCCAGACCCTACTTCGGGCAGCAAGTTCGACGGATCTTTCCCCAACTGTGCAGAGTCCTCCAACCCTCTCAGGATTTTGACGATCTAATGCACCAATTTGACAGTTTCGTCATGATATGCCTCGGGACGACATCCAACAACTCTTCTGATCAATGTCAATCTCAGTAACTGCTTGCATAAGGCCGGAAATGAACCCAGTGCGTGTTGACTTGTTCACTTTGTCAAACTCTTGAGTCATCCAATTTTTCTGAACTTGTAATCATTTGTTTGTCTGTACTTTGAAACTTCTTTATATAAATGAGTGTGTCTGTACGTAAATTGCAGAATGACTGAGAAGATGAAACTTCTACGTTATTTGATTCTGAAACATCTGAGTAAAACTGAACGTACTGAGCCTACTTTCTCTTTACTTTTTCTTATCATGTCAACACTGACCCACAATATTCTAGAGCAACGTAGTCTGACTGCTCAAAAGAAGATAACTTGACTTCAAATAATTAATTCAAAAGAATGGTCCTGGCTAAAAAGAAATCTTGACAATAATCTATATATTTCATTAAGCATTTACCTCACAAAAATCTTCATTACGGGAACTAGTGCAATACAGCGAGCGTCAATACTGCCAGTTAATAAAGGATTCTAACTACTAAACCCACTAACTGCTAATAGGCATGTGGTTAGCAAAGGAAAGATTTTGTTGCAAACCAAATAATGTATATTTTACCTTAATAATGTGACATCCAGTTTAAACACAAATATAAATCGTCATTGACATCTGGTACAAAGGTATATAATCACGAATAATATTCAGTCCCCAAGTCGAACATGTACAGATCGTTAGCCTACGTTAACACTTCAGATCTCCACACTCCATCAATGCTAACTTCTCCCATTTAACTTCCAACAACGAGTCCGACCAGCCACAGAGTCTCTTATAAGGTGCAGTCAGAGATCCAACGCAAAGCGCTACACAGCGCTGCCAAAACAAAAGCAGTTCACTTACAACTTGTGCGACACATATACGAGTTTCGCTCCCATTCGGATAATTTCCTCGTGGTGCACCATTTTTTAAAATTTCTTTTAGAGTGTATTTTATTCTGCGTATCTTGAACTTATCAGGGCTTATGTCTCACTAACTCTGAGTGCAGTTGAGGCTTCGTTTGAAACACAAACACAACTTTCAACACATCAACAAAAAAAATTGCTTCTTTAAAGACAGTCGCTTAAGCGTGCTTAAAAGCAGTAGAAACAGCATTTTATTGTATTTAACGCACTAAATCTTAAAAGTGCATTTCAGTGAGTTTAATTACGAATACTAAATACAATACATAATAATACAAGTAATACATGAGATAGTAAAGTCAGGGATTCACATTGGTCAAAATCATGCTGACTTGCAAGAAAATATTTGAATTGTGGGGAACAAAACAGTTGCGCAAGGACCTCGTAGATTCGAAATATATCACAAACTCTACGCATTGAGTTAGTCTTAAAAATACAGTATTGCCTTTGTCCTGCATCAGTGCAGAGTCAGTATGATTATTAATGGATGTGGCATGGTTAATTTAAGGGGTGGCCGGGTGCCCTTCATATCGCCCCCCCCCCTTCCCACGTTACCCCCTTGGTACTGAATATGTATACCCAAATAATCTGAGTATGGTCTTTTTTCTGAATCATTTAACAGAGGTGGGACTTGACTTGGGTGCCGGCCAGGGATTCACCTATTGCGATATGGAAAACCGCTTAAAATCAACATCCAGAGCTTTCGGCACACAAACCCTCGTCGTTGATCCGCCGGAAGATTCGATCTGGAACCAAAGCATCTCCCCGTCATGGAAGCAATTGTATAACGCGCACAACTATCCGACGAGGGTGCTTAATGAAAGTCTTACCGAAAAATGCAGAATGTCTGAAGTATATTCGGTTTCAACTTTGAATCACAGTGGTGTTTACTAAATGCTTAAGCAAAACAAGCACCCACAATGTATTTCTGCTGTACCCAACACGCTGGAACATGCAAGAAGTTAGTCTGTTAGATGAGTCTCAAGATTCACTTCCTGAACAGACATCTACAACTTTTCCATGAAAATCTGTATAATGCCAGCGAGAAACAAAGGTAGTGCTTTCATGATGACATCACCGTGTTGGAAAGAGAGTATCGGTATAGTTATATGTGATAGGAGGCTGTTGCCGGTCACTTTTGTTGTGTCTAGACAAGACAGCCTAGACACAATGAGAGGAAGCCGAAAGGCACGCGCTACGCTCACGCAGATGGGCGTGAGGTCTGAAACAGGATACGTAATGAATGCTATAAAGAAAAGTACGTAGCTTCTGGAATACTTAACTTTAATCCATCCTTTTGGTACATCTGGAGATTGTGGCGATACAAGTGAGACTCTTTAGATACATGCAATGTTACTAATGGCGCCTTGCTAGGTCGTAGCCATTGACTCAGCTGAAGGCTATTCTAACTATCTGCTCTGCAAATGAGCGATGCTTCGTCCATGTAGTCGCTAGCAAGGTCGTCCGTACAACTGGGGCGAGTGCTAGTCCGTATCTCGAGACCTGCCTTGTGGTGGCGCTCGGTCTGCGATCCCTGACAGTGGCGACACGCGGGTCCGACATGTACTAATGGACCGCGGCCGATTTAAAGCTACCACCTAGCAAGTGTGGTGTCTGGCGGTGACACCACAACTTTCTCAAAACTTACGACACCTGGTCCGTAGGATAAAAAAGTATATTTGATGATATAACGACAAGAAACAAAGGAATTATAACTTAATGGACAGCTAAGGTATCAAAATATGTTGTCAAATAAGTTTTCTCTCATCATGTTAATTGAAATTTCCGGAGAAACAGATGTTCTTTACTTCTCAAATTGCCCTCGTCTTTAGCGGTTCTATTTCTGAAAAATAAAGCACCTTTATTAGTGAAGTCTTTTGTTTTCAATATCATGACATGCAATGAGAACGCGAGATGCAGTATCTCAGCCTGAAACCGTTAACACATTAAATCGTGTCGGAACGCTGAGTGACGCCTGAGATTCTACGCTGTCTTGGATCAGACAGGTTTCAACCGTTTCACTTGGGAATCCAGGATGAAACGCAGTCGTGTATGAGCGCCGAGCGTGGCTCCCGGAAAGAAACCAACATCCAGGAGTTTATCAGAGCGCGCTGAATCAGCGATCCGCAAGGCGGGCGGAGAATGGAGGCGGAAAGAGAGGCGAGACCAGGCAATTAGTGCGAGGAAACCAGCAGGCCAGGCAAAAGAAACCCACTTCCACACAGATAGGCTGGGACGGAGGAGAAAGTCGCTCCTCGGAAGTGGTCAACGCAGAAATCTCTGTTATGGTTCTCACTCATCATCTTGAAAAAGAAAAAAAAAGAATCCTCATTAAACAGCAATACAGCGTGGATGAAATCTTGACCTAAAAGACGACGCTGCTTCTGATCTATCGAGCGAAAAAAGAAGTTAACGAAATTGCAAATAAATTTAGTTCGTTAGATGAAAATAACTGAATGCACAGTAGAACAGGAGAAAAAATGTGAACTGCAGTTTCTTGATCTTAACATTACGAAACAAGATGGCCGGCATGTATTCAAAATATTTAGGACCCCGACTACAGTATGTCGATACACAGTAATTCTTGTCGTCCGAATAGCCAAAATCTTTCTGGCTTTCGCTGTCCAATAGATAGAGCGCTTAAAGTCCCGATGAGTGAGCGAAACGGAACGATTGAGACAAACATCACAAACCAGCTAGCCAGAGGTATCGACTACAACGAAAACGCTGTGAATAAATTAATAAGCAAGAAACAACGTACGAATACAAAGGAGAATGTCGCGCGGGATAGTAAGAGTATGACAGTTCCCTTCTTCGTGAAGCCAGTTCCGTCTTGTCTTTTTGTACTTGGTTGTAAACCTTGAAATTTATTCCTTGGGATTTTCGTGGTTCTTTCCCTAGTAATGGTATCGCCGGATGCAGCGATCTTGATGCATCGCTTTGATAAAAAAGATCTTACCATTGTTTTACTTTGTAACGACGATGCTATTTTGTAAATATTTACTGTGCCCGTTTTTAGACTTTGACAAGATCACAACCTGGCCCCAAGCGACGCAGTTCGTTGTTATACATTGTTTCAATAGGATTTAATATGCACTGCGTGTGAAGCGTTACTAATGCACTATTTATTCGCACGCTATGAAATGGACTGCGTCGATTATTTAAGATGGCCTGCGTTAAGATTCAGTTAAGTAACTTTATAATGTTAAACTTTTTAGTCTTTCATAACAGACAAGGCTCATTTTGATTTAATTAACTGTCAGAAAAAGTTCCAGCTAGCTTGCGTAAAATTTGACCAGAGATTTTATTAACGACGTCGTACTGAGCTTTAGAGTTAACACACGACTTTCACTGTTAATATATTTGCGGTTCATAGCTATTGTGAACACTATAAAATTCTGATCAAAATCATTATTTAAACTCTCAAACACTATTTAGTTAAAAGTCACTTCTTAATGAATTTTCATTTAATAAACAGTGAGTTAATATTTCTCTCTCTCTCCGTAGTTTCAACTTTGAGAAGTAATCATTTCGTAGGATGAAATTAGCGCCGACTTGGCGTAGTGTTATCTTTAGTTAACGGACGCTCACTGTTTAAAATAGAATTTGTTGTATTTTCAATGGTTTCGTTAAGCAGCACATATAAATAAAACTTTTACTGCAATCTCAATTAAAATGCCAGAAATCAAATCAATAAACGTATATTAGCTACAAGAGCGAGGAATAAGTGCAGCAAGCGAGAAAAATGAGCTGACGATGTCGTCTAGTAGGTTTCATAGACCGAAAAAAGCTACGACATAACATCCTTTTATTCCTTTAGTTGGTACTCTTGGAAACTACTTTGCATTTAAATAGTGTTGAACTTAAGTATTTCATTTCATTACTAAAAAGAATAATAACGGCAGATTAAAACACGTCGCCTACAACTGACGAAAATGTAAGATTGGTTTCATTTGGTAATCTGTTATAGAGAGAGCGGCTAATATTTTCAAATCGTTTAAAGTTGACGACACATTTAAAATGAAGAATCCGTTGGCATTTAAGCAAATTTCAATTTACAACATGAAGTCGACAACTGCGAGAGGGCTGGTATCTACATAATTCAGTGTAACAACCGTAACGCGATCTATTCGGCCAAACTAGTAGGTCTTTCAAGTTAAAGTGGGAAGAACAAAGAGACACTTTTCGGCTTGGCAATTTCGACAAGTCAGCGGTAGCTACGCGTATTCGTGAAACAGGCAACGCCATGTTGGGAACGAATGAGGATTTCGAAATTTTGCATATACAAGATACAGGCAAAAAATTGGATCTACTATAGATAAGAGATCACTAGACACAGAGTAGGGAATCAAAGAATATTAAATTAGGGATGCTCAGCCTTTTTAGGTTAGAGATATACCGCGTGAAATTTAGTCCACGTAGAGATCTACTGACTTAATCCTAGCAATATTCAGTTTTCAGTAACGTGTGTTACCAAGGGAGCAGAATGAGGGGAGAAGATACTTCACGCCCACCCTAAAAAATAAAAAAAGACAGAATTAGTTAATTTTTGTTGTCTTGTATTAACATGCGACATGCTGACACGTAAGTAGGCCCAGAACCTGAAAATAACTTTTAGCGCACTCTTAGCTGTACCAACAACTTTCAATAACATGAACAGCTAAGAGCAAGGTTACTTTTTGACCACAACAAAAATTTTTTAAAAATACAAATTTCTTTATTTTCTGTTGAACTTCACTCACAACATATTCTTTGAAGTGAGACTGATTTTTAAGGAGCGTCCTGAACCTGCGACAACGAAAAATTACATTCGCTGTGAAAAGTAACATCTACTACTAAGATTTAAATTTTGAGTTAGCTGAAAAACTTAAAACTTTTATAACCTCTGTTAGAAGACTGAATACAATAAACATCTTTTTCAGAATTTTAAAATATGAAATATCAAACTGATTACAGAATTTGCAAAACATCGGCACAGAAGTACCACTCTCTCTCCCCCTCTCCCCTATCTCCTTGGCACTGCGAGGGTTAAAAATTCGTAAAGGTTTAAGCAAAAAACAATAGCACAATCAAATCTCAAATTTAGCCATTGGAATTAGACAAAAAAAATTTCATTGCCATAAAAAGTTGTAGACCTACTGCTTAATTGTCAAGATATTACAATGACTGAAACAAAATTATACACCATCACAAATGGTGAAAATAGTTTAGTGAGATACTTGGCTTTGCATATCATTGGCAAGTTTATTATATCTGGTGAACAATTTGTCAGTGCCAACCTTACGCACTGTGAAAGATGAGAATCAGTCAGTTTATTTCTACATTTAGATTTTACTATGTTCGTCGTTGGAAACGTTGGCTCACATAGGTAAGTTGATCCAAAGAGTGGTAAAACGTATGATGCCGTTTTTAAAATGTTAGAGTAAGATTTTACATTCACTAATTTCCAAAAGTTATATTCGTTGTAGTCTGACTTTAACAAAATCATTTTGAAACCGAATTATTTTCTCTTCAGGTTCAGTTTCGCTACAGGAGAAAAGAGTAATTATTTTACTTCAAATATCTTCCAAATCCCTTTTTGGACAGACTGAACTTTGAAACGTATACAGGTTCCATTGCCTTGACGTCCGAAAAATGTTTTCAGATTCCACCTTCAGTGCTGAAGGGTTGGCCGTGTATTTTATTTGCATTAAATTCTCCATTTGTGTTGCCATAGTGTCCGTAGTTGTTTTATAATTCATGAGGGTATGCAACTATAAAAATGCATTATGTTTTCACCAGACGTGTTTCGCTTTATTTTGGTAAAGCATTGCCACTGGTGGTGATTTTTCGGATGATTTATCGCTTACATAGTGTAACTCCATCTGCTAGCACACCATTGTTTTTCTGTGTTAGACGCTGATAATTTTCGTCTACTTTTTAGATGCTCTGTAACACTATGCATTTCTTTGCAGTTTCTTAATCCAATGATGTTCGCTTATCCGATATTATGACTGTATTTCTGGAAAGTCTTCCACATTTAATGTCTGTAGCTGTGCTATCCAAAGGTCAAGTTTTTGCACGAAACGCTTTATAAAAGGCAAAGAGTTATAGCAGTTTGGTTGTTTCCTTGAAGCTCTCTGTTTAACTCATTTAGCTTAACTATCGGATCGGTTAAAAATGCTAGGTCCAACAAGCAGCTCGGATTATACAGTTGTGGGTAATCTTCCTCTCTTTCAGGCACAAAAATTTTTTTTTCCGCTGGCAGAAGTTCTCTAAATCTCTTGAGAACCATACCTACACTCAGCCACCGAACTTCAGTACGCAAAGGCAGGTCTCTCTATACTGGCTGTCCAGTTCTTCTAATAGAGCGCTCAACTTCCTTTTCTGTAGTGACTGTGAACTAACTGGATTCACAATTTTTGTGACAATACTCATAGCACGTGCCATTTTCAAGGAGTGACGTACACTGGTTACAGACCACATGCACCCCTTCAAGATTCATCGCTCGAGCACAAGATAAAAAATCCCTTATGTTTGCCTATCATGGAAGGTAATCCATCACTAGTAATAGACGGAAGTTTCTGAATTGGCAAATCGTATTCAGAAATGAAGGATTTGGATGAATTGTAAAAACCTTCTTCTCGTGTAGTGTCTTTTAAGGTCGAAAATGTAAGCAAGTCTTCTTTTAGACTAAAATACGAAAATACCATTCTTAAAAACGTCATAACTTGTGAAGCGACTCCATCTACTGATTGGTTTAACTGCAGTGAGACACAGAAGCAACATTTCAAATATCTTGTCAGTTGACCTTATGTATTTTCTGCCATAATTAGACTTCTCTTGTTATAGTAGGTCATGACAGAGGCATGCCTCTGATGGCAGAGATTATCTCTGACTTGTATTTGAGTGTGGAAAACAAGGGCTCACTAGCTGCCAGGAAGCACTCCTTAACAACCGTGCTATCGTCAAATGGTTTTGTATGTTTCGTCAGTACTTTAGATACACTAAATGATGCTATGTTTGTTGATAGACTTTTTTTGTCCAGCCTTTACAAAAAACAACAGCTGCGATTATAATTTACTTTTAACATTAGAAAGTTTCTTCTTCCTCAAATCACTACCAACAACTGCTTCTGATTCGAAGTCTGTATAAACTGTTCTAAAATAGCGTTCAATATTTCTCTTTTTAGGTATAACTAAAGTAGCATTACGTATCAAACCTCTACACCTGTCTTTACGCACTGTTGCAAAAAACTGTTCATCCCTTTCGCTCTGGAAGCAGTAAGTTTTCAAGTGTTTAACTGCACTCATTTTGCACAAAGACGATAGTACGTAAGAAGTACACTGATCAGCCAGAACATTATGACCACCTATCTACTATCGATATAAACCCAACCAGACTATTGTTGAATTCTTGTCCAAAAGATATTTAAAAATCTGTTTGGTTAACCTGTTGCTGTTCAGTCCGTATAAGTGTCAAAAATATAGCAGTCGCCTCTTTCGTAGTGTTTCATTTATGTTTTCTATGTTGCGATAAACTTCTTCATTGCTTCTTAATTTCCCTGCCTCTGTATTTTTTGGTGGTCGAAGTATTTTACGAATAATTTTTCTTTGTAGGACTTCAAGTTTGTGTAATTTGTAGTTCAGTACTAAACATTCACTTGCATAAAGATATTCTGGTTTTACTACTGTGTTGTAGCGCTGTATCTTCAAATTTTTAGACAGATACCTTTTGTTGTAGACATTCCTAGTTATTCCATAAGCTCTCTACATTTTATGTACTCTTTCTTCTATAGCGAATTTTTCCAAGCTATTTTCTTGGATAATTTCTCCCAAACATTTAAATTTATTTACCCTCTTTATCTGGCCAATATCTGTTGCTAGGGATTCCGCAGCATTTTTTATATTTGTCATAAATTTTGTTTTTTTCTACAGATATTCTTAAACCTGCTTTGTTGGCTATTTCTTCTAAGAGATTGATTTGTATTTCAGCGTTTGTTAGGTTTTCAGAAAGAATGGCAAAATCATCCGCAAATGCTAAACAGTGAATTTCAGTATCTTTGGTTTTAGTTCCCAGTCTGATTGGATATAGCTTCTCTTCTTTTAGTTTTTGTTTCCATTCTCTTAGTATTTTCTCTAGTACGAAGTTGAAGAGGAGTGGAGACAGGCCATCGCCTTGCCTGACACCTGTTTTTATGCTGAATGCCTTTGATATTTCACCCTGAAATTTTACTTTTGATTTGGGGTCTGTGAGTATTTCACGAATAAGGTTTGCTAATTTAGATTTGATGCCAAATTCTCTGCTCATTTTATCTAGTGTTTCCCTATCAACAGAGCCAAATGCCTTTTTAAAATCTATAAATGTTACAATTACATCTTTGGAGTTTCTAAGTCTGTGACGAATTGTGGACTTTAGGTTGGAAATCTGTTCTGGGCAAGATCTGCCCTTTCTAAATCGAACTCCGATACTCTCCCAATTGGTTATCAAGTGTTGCTCCTACATTGTTTGGTAGTACTGTTAAAAATATTTTAGAACCCACTGTCAACAAAGATATACAATCGCTATTTTATTCTCAAAGGGAAGAATTTAGTTCCTAAAAGACAGGGATAGAGAAACATTATTGTTTGACTTCACGTTTGAGGATCGATTAGGATAAATACACAGACGGAAAAAATCGCAAGACCAAAAAATAATTAATGTACAGTAATGAAATTTCGGGATCTGAAAAGCTGGTACGTTAATAACCGGTATAAACGTCAGAACGTTGAATGTAAGCATGCAAACGTGCATGCATTGTATTGTGCAGGTGACGGACGTCAATTTGTTGGATAGTGTTCCATGCCTGTTGCCCTTGGTCCGTCAATACAGGGATGGTTAATGCTGTTTGTTTAATGCTGTCGCACGATGGTTTCCCAAAAGTCCTCGATTGGAGACACATCTGGTGATGGAGCAGGACAAGGCCACGTATAGACACTCTGTAGAACATGTTGGGCTATAACAGGGGTATGTGGGTGAGCATTATGCTATTAGAAAAAAAAACTCTAAAATTCTGTTCTTGAATGACAGCACACCGGATGCCGTACAGATTTGCAGTGAGAATTCGTGGGATCAGTACGAGAGTGCTCGTCCTGTCATATGAAATGGCATCCCCGACCATAACTAGAGGTGTAAGTGCAGCATGTGTAGGTTGGTTGCAGACCCTCAACAATCCTGCTGCTAACCAACACACAGCCATCACTGGCACCGAGGCAGAACCAGATTTCACCAGAAAACAGAACAGGACTCCGCTCTGCCCTTCAATGAGCTGTCGCTTGACGCACAAATGACGGTGTTTTGGGGTCAGTGGAAAGCACGCTACAAGCCATTTGGCTCGGAGCTCTCCTTGAAGTAACCGTTTCGAAACTTTTCGTTGTGTCAGTGTGGTGTCAACTGATGCTTAAACCGGTGCTGCAGATATATGCGCCAGAGCCATATGCCGAACACGTTGTTCTTGTCTCTCGCCAATGGCTCGTAGGCGTTCGGAGCCCGGTCTTCTTGCGACCTTTCATTCTCGTGACCACCACTGCCCATAGTCATGTACATGGGCTATATTCCTGCCAAATCTTTCTGCAATGTCGGAGATAGCAACATTCATCTTCTTGTAGACTGTTACACGACCTCGTTCTAACTCAGTGAGGTACTGATAATGGCGGCTTGGGCGCCTTAAAGACACTCTTGACTAACATCAACTAACCATGTCCAGTCTCAAAGATAACTAACGGTCACGACCTTTAGAGCGTGTATCCTCAAAGTGGCGCTATCAGCTCCACTATTAAGCAACTGGCGCGAAATTTGAGTAGACATCATCTTCCAGATGTAGAAACAGGCCTACCAACTTTCGTTTAGGTCGCACAACTCCTTCCTGGTGTTGCGATTTTTTTCCGTCAGTGTATTTAGCACCCGCCCAGAATGAGTTAAGGTCTAAAGACCGCATAAAAATAAGTGCAGCAAACCTGACACCGGAATGAAGTTCTTTGAAAGAAGCCTAAGATTGTTTAATTCACCCACAAAAGACGGATCTTAAAAAGAAACGATTCTTCAGCATTGTCACAGAAGCATCCTTACCAGGTACGGGCAATAGAAAACAGAGGGAAGTTTTTTTTTTTTTTTTTTTTTTTTTTTTTTTTTTTTTTTTTTTTTTTTTTTTAAGATGTAGATTTCGCCCCGAGATCACGCGGCAATTGCAAGTGCGTCTGGGAGATTTTCACCCCACTCCAATGGCACTCGATTATTTGCCGCGGAAGATTCAGCCAAGAATGTCTATCACAGCAGCGGAATTAATGCGTTATGTGACTGCCCTAACACTACAGAAGACGACATCAGTCAGGTCCTCTCTGCCTGCTGGAGCTACACACAAATGTTTTAGTAACAGTTGCATTGTCTGGAAGTAGACTATCCCTCGAGAGCCACCAATTTACTGTCTTTGAATTATTCTACATGTAGTGAATAGCCTTTTAAGTTTCTACAGTCTGCCCAGATGTCTTTATAGTAATAATGCAGCACTGGAGTCTATGTTAACAGTCGTTTCATGTTGTAGTGGACTGGCCAGACAGCCAATCCACTATGACCGGTAGCCGAAAGGCAAGCGTTTAAGCTCACGCAGGCTGGCGTGAGGTCTGGAACAGGTCAGAGAAATAAGACTAGCAAAACAGGAGGTAACTGGTAGAATACTTAACTTTAATCCATAATTGGTGTACATCGCTCTTGACGGTACATTAATAACAATCTCAATATAAACTGGTAATGGTGCCTTGCTAGGTCGTAGCAAATGACGTAGCTGAAGGCTATGCTAACTATCGTCTCGGCAAATGAGAGCGTATTTGTCAGTGAACCTTTCCTAGCAAAGTCGGCTGCACAACTGGGGCGAGTGCTAGGAAGTCTCTCTAGACCTGCCGTGTGATGGCGCTCGGTCTGCAATCACTGACAGTGGCGACACGCGGGTCCGACGTATACTACCGGACCGCGGCCGATTTAAAGGCTACCACCTAGCAAGTGTGGTGTCTGGCGGTGACACCACACATGTTAACCTGCACTTTATATGCTTACTTATTTCAGCTTAGGCACTCAACATCTGTATCGGTAAAGTTCATATTCTTTTCGATTTATTTCTTAAATCTGTGGTGCCAGAGAAGTTAACTTTGTAGATTAGTTCAGGTTAGATTAGGTTATGTTAGGTCACGCCAAACACATTCCTTAAAGGTGTACTTGTATATTTACATTTGTGCTACAATATCATCGTTAATCGTTATTAATGTCACGTTGGTTGTCTTTTCCTTTAAATTAATCAGATCTGGCTTGCTCTGAGCACTATGGGACTTAACATCTATGGTCATCAGTCCCATAGAACTTAGAACTACTTAAACCTAACTAACCTAAGGACATCACACAACACCCAGTCATCACGAGGCAGAGAAAATCCCTGACCTCGCCGGGAATCGAACCCGGGAACCCGGGCGCGGGTAGCGAGAACGCTACCGCACGACCGCGAGCTGCGGACTTAATCAGATCTGTTGTTGAGTATTTTAAATACGTTTTAAGTTTCATCTGTGGTCCTATATCATGTCATTGGTTTACGTTTTGTGGTATGTGTTACTTATTTCCCTTTTAGACTTTGCTAAATGCCGACGGCCAAATGAGTACCTGAAAATATTAACACATCTAATGGCAGGCGATACAAGAGAGTTATCCTGTGCGTCACGGGAACGTTGGTACTAAAGTTCTCACTCGGTATGTTTCAAAGACGTGTTACTTCCTCCCACTTATATCTCATGAAATATCCGTAACGGTGGAATCAAGAAACTTCGACCTATTGTAACCGGTTACTGACACCCGTGCCTATCAAGCACCGTTCGTCAGTGCAACATTGGACGTCGCCAATTATGCAGACTTGGAAAAAAAGCTATCGAACAGGTAATAAGACACATCTGCCCCTAATTGGAATGTGTTTGAAACAAAATTAAGAACACCGATTTCCAATATAAACAACAGATGGAAGCATGATCTAACGAACTACTGCTGTTTACGACATTTAACATGGAGAGGGAAGCAGGCTTAGTGACGCACAACTGGCAAACATTTAGACAACAGTGGCAACAACACGTGTCATAAAATATGAGTTATAGTTTAAAAAATAGCTTGCTACAGAATTAAGAGAGAGAAATTAGTTTACTGTTGAGATGATGCAATAGAAATCGCATTACACTGAAGTAGGCGTATCAGTGCTATTTACACACATGATAAATTTCTGTTAGTAGATGCAGCTGAACTGATACATTCTGTTCTACTAAATGTCTGAAAGTATGCCCGACCGAGACTCGAACTCGGGACCTCTGCGTTTCGCGGGCAAGTGCTCTACCATCTGAACTACCGAAGCACTACTCACGCCCGGTCCTGCAAGGTTCGCAGGAGAGCTTCTGTAAGGTTTGGAAGGTAGGAGACGAGATACTGGCAGAAGTAAAGCTGTGAGGACCGGGCGTGAGTCGTGCTTCGGTAGCTCAGATGGTAGAGCACTTACCCGCGAAAGGCAAAGGTCCCGAGTTCGAGTCTCGGTCGGGCACACAGTTTTAATCTGCCAGGAAGTTTCATATCAGCGCACACTCCGCTGCAGAGTGAAAATCTCATTCTGTCTGAAAGTAGTTTCACACTGTACCACAGTGTCAACTGATAACAAAAGTACGATAAAACGCAACATAAGCTTAAATACGTCATTAGTGCAACGAAGTTTCGACTGTTAGAACCTAGAATACGATACGGACGGTTGATGTTCAACATAAACGAAAGTAGCATAGGTTATGACACAAGAAAGCACTTTAGGAGCGCTCATGTTTTCCATTATTTAACGCATACCGTTCTGTGCACTAGCAGACTGTGATGATGGTTTTCTGTACTGCAAAGCGTCATCGAATGACATACGAGCAGCGTTCAGTACATGCGGAATTTGTTGTGGAACATCGTGGAGTATATCTGCTTAAGCCCCTATAGTTTCATGAAGTTCCGATAGGTGGTGACGCTATGCGTAGCCTTCAAAATGGCGTCTTTCCCGAAGGAACGTTCCAAGCAGAGAGGTGTCGTTGAGTTTCTTTTGGCAGAAAACCAGAGCATCGCAGATATTCATAGACGCTTGCAGAATCTCTACGGAGACCTAGTAGTGAACAAAAGCACAGTGAGTCGTTGGGCGAGGCATCTGTCATCCTTGCAACATGGTCGCGCAGACTAGTCCCATCTCCTGCGCGCCGGCCGGCCGCACAATGTTGTCATTCGTGCAGTTCTGGAACGTGCAGACACTCTCCGTCGAGGTGATCGACGGGTCACTATCAGACACCTCACCGCTCAACTGAACGTCTCTGTTGGTAGAGCGCAGACGCTTGTCCGTCGGTTGGGGTATTCAAAGGTGTGTGCGCTCGCTGGCTTTCTCGTCGCCTGACACAAGACTTCCATCTGTTTGGTCCAACGAAGGATGCGCCCTGCAGGAAGCAGTATGCTGATCATGGGCAGCTTATTGAAGCAGCAACACTTTGGCTCCTACGTCGACGAGTAGGGTGGTGCCATGAGGGACACACGGGCCCTCCTAGTAAGGCTGTTGAGACGCCCTGCTGAACCTGCAGGACAGGACAAGTAGTTGAAGTTGTGAAAATAAGCAGCCAAAATAAGCAGCTATCAGTTACACTCGAACATACAACTTTATTATTTGATCAAACATTACAAGAACCCAAAAATATTTTTCTTAAACACACAGCTTTAATCCTTGGGACTTACTTACCGGCTGAAAGCCACTTTAATTTAAAAAGGGCTGAAGGCCAATAACTTAAAACGGAAGCACAATCAGAAATTTAAAAGGCAAGCCTTGTCTCACAACATTTCTTTAGTCAGGCTAAAGGCCCAAAGAATCAAACACTTTAAGAGCAAACAAATTCAAAATCGGCTGAAGGCCCAACACTCAAAATCCATAACATTAAATATTTTAAAATACCAAAGGCCTTACGTGAAACAGTTCTTTAAATTAGGCTGAAGGCTTTAATAATCTTACGCCTTAAGGGCAAACAACCTTAAATTAAAAATCGGCTAGAATCCATACGAGTACAAACAACAAGAACAAAAGGCAGTACACCCAAGGGCGCTCAGACGTCGGCCTGGAATTCAAACATTAACGCTCGCTTGGGTGAGACAGGCAGTCGGCCCAACCATTTTCAATCCGCTGGGAACTCAACCGACAGACAGTCAACAGACCAATGATCAAGACCAATCCCGCTCCACACTTGCACCGAAACCCAAACGATGCTAACAGCGGAAACTGGAACAACAACCAGAACGGATCACAGACAACCGATAAGCGATTGACTTCCCAAATACACGTCGTCTAATCAGACGACCGACCAAACGCCCAAGCAAGGTCGTTGCCACTCAAACATGTATGTCGGCAATCGTCGGGCGAGTGATGGCTATCCGCGCCTCCCTGGCGCTGCATGCCCCCCCACTGGTGCTACAACGCGACTGCGCCAACCGATCAACTGCTACACATCAGCACGGAGACAGCACTAATATCACTGGGCAGTGAACATCACAGGCTACACACAATTTCACAAATACTTGGATGAATAACGCGACCAATGTTAAAAGCAGTGACTGTGCAAATTACCAGGACGAACCATCAGTTGAGACACACACCGCCAACCCATTAGCGATCGGCGAGCAAATACTCGGCGTCCGCTAAGGCGACCAACCAACGATGAACCAAGACCGGCAACGGTCGGGCGAGTCATGACTATCCGAGCCTCACTGCCACTCCAACCCGACCCAACTTCTGCCGCGTCCGAACTGTCCGACTGCCAGGTCCGACCTCCACTGCTGGCGCGTACCAGCTGACTTCATTGCCCGGTCCGAACTGCACTGCTTTCGCGTTCCAACTCGTTGGACGACGCAGGACGACCAGGAAGTAATAGCAGTCCAGCAAAGATAATACGGCAGGTCCTACATCGATAAGCACTGCAGCTGCCGCCCACAGGCAGGCAAGGCAGCAACTCAGGGTGTAAGGTGTCAGGCAAATCCAACACCTTCCATGAAAACCCTGACATGATAAGCAAATCCAGTAGTATGTCACATAGCTCCGAATAAATCCCGACATTAAATTAACCAAAGTAATACGAGTAACGAGTGAGCAAATGGAATACCACAGGCTAACACAAGAATGCCTAAATGCATGTCATACCTTCCCACTGTGAGACAGACAGAGTTCCGAGGGGAGAAACGAGAACAGAAGCCGAGTGAACCGTGTTAAGCTGAAGGCCCTACGATAAGGGACGGACACCCACGTCTCCAGCTAACCGCTAGGACCACACCCCAGCCGCAAGTTTTAGCATGAGTCTTTTTCGCGTCTCTGTTACGTCAGGACCACCCCCCAGCCCATGTTAAAAGCTAGAGCCCTCCAGAAGAACAGTATAGATCTTACGATAACACAAAAAGGGCCACACCAGCTGCAAGTTTTAGCGTGAGACTTTTTCGCGTCTCTGTTACGTTGCAAACTTTAAAAACATTGCCCCACCACGAAAAGTATAACGTTTCTCATTGGATAGACAGAATTTTTGTAGGCGGAGCTTAAGGTTAACATTGGGACCCTGATTGGTCAGATTAAAACACAGCCAGATAGTTTTTTTTAAACCAACTCCGGTAAATTGTAGTAAGGAGAAGTTAGAAGGGAGTTGCTTCCGAGACGGCGAGGTGAGCGGAGCTGTGCTGCCCGCCGCCCCCTTACGAACGCCGACAAGGTAATGAACGCACTCGATGCCTCACAACAGCGCATAAAGCTTCACTCAGAACTGCAGAAGTCTCATCTGTTACACCCCCTTTTTGCGTAATGCTAGTGTCGATCGTCAATTAAAGCTCATGGTGTTCACATTTGCCACTTGAAGTAAAAATCTGAAACGTGATGATTTTTCTGTTATACAGTTATTGAGAAGCCACATCAGCCACTGCAATTTACGACAAGTTAGATAAGTAATTAAAGATAATTGAGGGCCACTGTAGACCATTTTGATAGTTTTCTCTCTTGTGAAACTTAATTTATACCTAGATTATAGATGTGATATGGCATAGGTCATCCTTCGATCCATTGTAGAACTTGGAAACCCACTCAGGGAATATTCGTTCACATTTTTTTGAATGCAGTTGGTTTTTATCATCCTGTATTAAAACATTTGCTTTTATCAATAGTGCAATTTATAAACGATGTTTTGTGAGTAGAATAAAATTTCCAATGGTTAACTAAACTGCTTTTTCGACGTTATTTTACCAGCTAACTAAAAATAGGAAAGCCTTGAGTCCCTTCCACTAAATTTAGTTAGTATTAAGATTCTTTTACAGGGAGTGCAGTGGAGCTGATGCTGAAATCATTAAGTATTTGGTTATATCATCGCTAGTCTCACTGAACTCTTCTGAATTCTAAATGTCATGTGTGGTCTGGCGTCTCCTTACCAGCAACAGGTCCCAGGTTCAAACTAATCAATTCCCTAAAAAACACGCTTAGAGCATCGTTGTGCGAAAGTGGTAGGGAGACATGATATAGAACAAACAGACACCATGCAGAATGTTAGAAAATGGCGACCCTGCCAGGATGGTAAAATACCATGATTGAAGGTCGACCACATGCTTAACTATGTCAGAAAAATATCCTGTTAAAAAATTTTCGTAATAAAAAAAAATTTTTTTTGAAAGGCATAAGTAGTTGAAAACAGTAGCTGCAGCGATAGATAGTAAGAAAGTATTCAATAAAAAGTGAGACATTCTAGCAGAGACAATATCGTAATTAAGTTATGAATTTTAAAAATTTTTAGAAATAAGTTTTCTCCTCAATGCAAGCGCGCAGGTGGCGGATACATCGTTGACAAGTTGTTTCTAACCCAACAAGTAAGTGAATTGATTGTCAAGTCGTGTGAACAAAAAGTTTATGAAACGCGTGAAATCGTATGAGCGCATGTTGACTCGAAGTTGGGCGCGTGAATTGCTTTTAAAACAGAAAATAAGGGATTCGGAAAGATTAGCAATGGCAGATCGAGACCTTGACCGAATTGAGGTAGAGACCCATTATGAAAATGGACAGAGAATAGAGGACAGTACAACAGACGATGCAGTATCGCGAGAAATAGGACATATAACGCACCATAACGAGGATAATGTACGTCAGGGCATAGAAAACGTAAGTCAGCATACGACAGAGGAGCAGGAAAGTAGAGAGACAGTCGATGAGGATTCTAACTTGCGTCTTGAATACGTAGAACCCATAGTACAAGTAATCAGAGCTCCCTCACCACAGAATACAAGGAATGCGAGCAGAAACGTGTCACAGCAAAGTTCAATGCAATCGGTTGCAAACCAACAATTGGGCGTAAACACAGAGCGTAGGACGTCAGAAGAAAACGCAATAGGACCCACCAATTTGGCAGAATTATTACAATTAATGACGGAAACCATGACAAGACAAAATAAAGAAACTGCGAACCAAATTAAAATTCATAATGCAGAAATGACGAAACAAAATGCAAAAACTACGAGACAAATGCGTGCGATTAAAGAACAAAACAAAAAAATTCAGTTACACCTAAGTTATATTGAAGACGAGACAAAAGAATCTCGAGAAGTGATAGGAAACTTAATAACAGGTTACAATCAATTGAGAACAGACATTGACAAGGTACAAACGGACGTACAAACATTGCGTAATGACACTCAGGACGAGGTCAAAACATTACGTAACAACACCCAGGGAGAAGTCAAGAAACTAGAGAAACAGATAAACGAAATTACTAGACAAGCAGCAGGTACAGCGCATGAAGTTGCTGAAAACAGTGTGTTACACAAACGTATCACAAAAGCAGCGCTGAAAAGATATGATAACCGCATAGTCAAAATAGAAGCGCAAAGGAAGCGACAATTTTAGAAATTGCGAACAGAGTTGTTGCAAACCACTGAAGAGCGTCGCGAACAGGATCGAACAAGCACTGAGTCTGCAACCACATCCGTATCTGTAACAGCACCGGAAAAACAAGCAATTAACGAAGATATTTGCGATTCCAATCACAGGCGTGAAATCAGACAGCCTGCACATAACAAACACGTTTTGAAATTCTTGATGAACAAACGCCATCACAAACACATGCGGAACCACAAATGTATGTTTCAAGACAGTTTGGATCGTACAATGAAGCAGCAAGGTTAGCCAGACAAGATACCGAACCAATACCTGACAATGGAAAGCCAGGTCGCGAAGAGTACAGTGCAATGCATTCAGCTACACGTTCACAACCGATGGAAGAAAATTATTGCGTACCACTCCACAAAGTTTCTACGCAAGGGTAGGCGAAAGTTACAGTTGACAATATCCAATGGATCTACCACAACCGGAGAGAACGACGGGAGAAATGATCAGAAACAAAAGTGGCGAAGAATCGCGAATTACATATGTAACTGTGACGAAGTACGACATTGATAATTTCCTCACAGTCAGACAATTTCAACACTTTCGAGAAGGAAACTCACTACTTCCACGAACTTTTATTGATCAATTCCGAGCAGGATTACCAGAACACTGGACGCTAGCACACAAATTAGACTTTATATGTGCACACGTGTCAGGAACAGTCGCAGAAACCATGCAGAATGTTGCAGCGACATGCCGATCGTACGAAGATTTCAGAGAGAAGTTTCTCTCACGATATTGGTCCAGCGAAGCACAGAACAGAGTGAAGTGCGAATTATTACAGAACCCATATTTTGAAATTTCAGGAGAGAAGAGTCCCGTGAAATTTTTCGAATTAATGGCAAAGAAAAATCAATGCTTAGATGTACCATACAGTGACGGAGAGTTGATTAAATTATGCGCGATGAAGCTACCATTGAAATACCAGCAATCATTAGTAGGTCGCGGAGGCAATGACGTCGAAGCATTTAAAGGTATTCTAAGGGAACTAGGGTTCATATTTTCGGAAGATGACACAAGAAAAAGACGAAGCGCACGTCAAAACGAAAACAAAAAGCATTGGAATCCACAAGAGAGTACGAAGAAACAATAATTACGAACCATGTGATAACTTCGCACCAAGAAACGACAATAGATTTCAACAAAGAACCGGTTATGGGTTTAGAAGAGAATATGGCAATAACTATAATTCACCCAGGAACGGGAACAACTATTACAGAGGGAATAACGACAACCGGAATGGGTACTGGAGAACCAATAGACCGACAAATTATCAACAAAGAAACCACTATCAACAAGCTGAACAAGAAAAGAGAATAAACATAGAAGAGGTGGAGGTAAGACCACCAAATCCCGATAAATGTTCGAATTGACAGCTAAGCGCTCATGGCAAAGAGAATGACGCACCGACCCATGACAATTGCAGCACCTTGAACAGAGAAGTAAAAATCTTATCACGAGAAGAGAAGAAGAAAGAAACAAATCCGCAGGGACCAGATGAAAACGAAGACAAGAAAATAGCAATATCGTGTTGGAACGAAATTAATTGGGAGAATACTGACGAGGAAGATGAATTACCAGAGGCATGCACAACGAATGTAGGAGGAAAGGACGAAGTAGTGAGTATTGCAGGCCTCTTTGAGATGGAAACCAGGGAAAAAGAATTCAATGAGGATAATGCACAGTCGACAGAAGTTGAAAATAAGTTACGAGTGGGAACACAACCCAACGTATATAATGAAGGAAGTTATGAAACGATAATTAGAGCATTTAGATGCGATTATGTGGAAGTAGCGACGAAGAAGGAGAAGATAGACGAGGATGAGGAAAAAGTAGAGGATGTTGAAGAAAGCGTAAATGAAAGAAGAAATAGAGAAGAGGACATAAAAGAGAGAGAAGTAGCAGTCGAAGCTTATCCTACAGAAAGTTCGAATCCACAAGGGAAATTCCTAAAAAGACTTATGTATGATTCAGTGGAGGATTCGTTGATGCAAGAAGAAGAAGAACAGAACCAACCCTTTCAAATTCAACCAATTGTGAAGGCCATGGTAAAGCATATCCCCCTCAATATTGTAACTGATAGCGGAAGTGAACTGACTGCGATCTCAGAAAATTAATTCATGCAGTGTATGCCAATGAGGAATTGCCAGTTCTGAAAACACGAAAGATTAAAGTAAGAGGTCCTATTAGAAACAATGCTGCGGAAGTTACGAGACAAACAAGGTTAACTCTTTCGTGTCAAGGTCAAAAGATCGAAGCCAACTTCGTGATTATACCTAAACTAACTGTAGATTTTATTATAGGTGCAGATTTTTTAAATGAGAGACGAGCGATAATAGATATGGGGAAAGGTAGCGTAACATTCGGGAATGTCACACTTCTCTTTGAGCAAAAGCTAAAATTAGAAGAAATACCAGTTATAAACAAACAATTAAGAATGACGCGAGATAAAGAGGATGAAGAATTAGAATGGTATGCACAAAAGGGGGAATCGCCTCAACTCATGTTAGAAGTTCATAAAGAAATCGACGAAAAATTGCTAGAAGTTCAAGGTATTTCGGAACACAGTAAAAGAGAATTAGAGGGTATTTTACGAGATAAAGCAGAGGTATTTTTACCTAAGACTGGCAGTATTAAACACTTTCAGTACAAGTTTGAAGTGAAACAGCACAAACCATTTAGAGTGCCACCCTATACAATCCCATTAAGCTACAGGAATAAAGCATTCCAGGAGATATCTAAAATGTTAGATGACGATATTATTGAACCAGCTACCTCCACATATAACAGCCCGCTCCATATTCTACAAAAACGAGATGGGAGCATCAGGTTAGTGCTTGATTCCAGACAGATCAACACAATCATAATCACTGAGACAGATCGCCCAGAAAAATTAGAGGAATTGATACAAAACTTCCACGGTGCTAAGATATTTTCATCAATTGATTTACGGAGTAGTTTCTGGCAAATAGAATTGGCTCCAGAATGTAGAAAATTTACAGCATTTATCGTATTCGGTAGATGTTACCCGTTTAAACGATTGCCATCTGGTTTAAACATATCATCAGCAGCGTTTATTAGGGGATTTAATACTATACTCAGTTCCGAAATTTTACAAAAAATTATTTGTTATGTTGATGATGTGATTATAGCAAAACTTTCTTGAGAACATCACAACGCCGGCCGAAGTGGCCGTGCGGTTAAAGGCGCTGCAGTCTGGAACCGCGAGACCGTTACGGTCGCAGGTTCGAATCCTGCCTCGGGCATGGATGTTTGTGATGTCCTTAGGTTAGTTCGGTTTAACTAGTTCTATGTTCTAGTGGACTAATGACCTCAGCAGTTGAGTCCCATAGTGCTCAGAGCCATTTGAACCAACATCACAACGACACATTAAATCCGTTTTTACATATCATGAAAGAGCATGGGGTCACAGTAAATATAACAAAATCCAAATTTGGAAGGCGAGAGGTCAAATTTCTAGGACAAATAACTTCCGAAAAAGGGGTAATGCCCGACCCAGAAAAACCAACGGCAATCAAAGAATTCTGTACTCCACATAATAAGAAAACTCTCAGAGGATTTCTAGGTCTCACCGGTTTCTATCAAACATTTATTTGGATCGACTCTCTCGCAACACCACGCCTGTGTGCATTGACTGGAAAAAACACGCCATGGGTATGGGATGAACAAGCCAATGAAGAATTTTTAAAAGTGAAAAACGCACTAACAACAGCACCGACTTTAGCACATCCTGATCCAACACAAAATTTTTGTATGGCCACTGATAGCGCGAAAACAGGTTTAGGAGTTGTTTTATTCCAAGAATACGAACAGGCAGGGCTAAGATAATATAGAACAATTGCATTTGCCAGTCGGGTACTCACAAAAAGCGAGAAAAACTATTCAGTCACGGAGTTGGAAGCATTGGCCATTGTATGGGGCTTCCAACGTTTTCGATACTTCCTATTCGGAAGAAAAACAAAAGTATACGCTGACCACAAAGCATTAGAATTTCTGTTATCCACCAAACTAACTCATGGGAGGTTAGCCAGTTGGATGTCAATACTACAAGAATTTGACTTCACTATTACACACATACCAGGACCAGCGAATGTATTAGCAGATGCTTTATCACGATGTCCACAGGGTGCATCCAATAACATAGGTTTGGAAGCAGCAGAAGACCAGTTTACAATGTACAAAATGAAACAAGTACCTTTCGAAAACTACATTACGACAGCATTGAAAAACATTGGCAAAGAACAGGACAAGGATCCCGAAATACTAGGAATCACACACAAGTGGAGAAGTAAGGATTTTCCAGACATTCGACAGCACTATCTCGTAAAAAAACAATGTTTTATTTTATTAACAGAATCTTCCGTCGGTTCTTGGTAGAACAACATTATAATAATAAATGAAAAGCACCAGTTTGCTTTTGTTCTACTCTCAAACTGTAGGTTCCCTCAAACACCTCAATTTTCCTGCATTTACTAATTTCTGTTTATCTTATTGATATTGCTTAAGTTCCTCGTGTATTCTGTATTTACATTGACAACTGTCTCTTCTTTTTTTTAATTGGTTGTGTGTCACTCTCCATGTTTCATACCTCTTGATGCAGCCTTGTCTAGTACTAATTTTATCTTATTTTATTAGTTTTGTTTATCAATAGAAACTGTTATGTAGGCATGCTATTCCTATTTTGTGCTAAAGGTTTTCCTGTCAACTCCATTGTTATTTGTGTACTGTTCAGTTTTTACTGTTTCATTGCAAAGATCTTACTCACTCTATGTTTCTACTTCACTCTAGATGTGTTACTTCTCTTCCAATGTTGTCTGCTAACATTTAACTTCTTTGGTGATAATACCCAGTAAATGTCTGAAGATGGCCTTGTAAGCCGAAAACCGGTTAGCAATAAAAATAATATTGTAGAACAAACGCAAACTGGTGCATTTCATTTATTATTATAATGTTTTATTTTTTAGACGAAATGTTGTAACGAATGAATGGTTAATTTATATCCCAGATGAACTAATCAATAAGTACATATATTATACACATTTAAGTAATGGCCACTTTGGACCAAAGAAATTCTTTTTAAAAATAAAACAAACAAGCCATTTTCCTAATATGGAAAGATGAATTGGAACAGTATTAGTCAAATGCAAAAAATGTATGAGGGCTAAACACGTCACTTTCCAAACCAATCCACCTATGTTTCCAATAATCCCTAAAAGATTAAAACAAATAGCTGCAACAGATTTGATGGGGCCCCTCCCACACACAAAAAATGGATATATTTTCATAATTGTCGTTTCGGAACTTCCTTCTAAATATGTTACCTTGACACCATTAAAACGGGCAACAGGTCTTACTATAAGTAAAGCATTTAGACAAGATTTTCTCAGACAAGTAGGTCGAGTGGAACGAATAATTTCGGATAATGGCCCACAATACAAATCAGTGCAATGGCAGAACACGTTAAAACAATACAAAATAAAACCCATCTACATTTCTAAGTACAAACCTAGCATAAATCCAGCAGAACGATCTATGAAGGACATAGGCACTTAATGCCGATTATATGCAGGCAAAAGACACAACACTTGGGATATATACCTTAAAGATTTTCAAGAAGTAATAAATGAAATGCCACATAGCACTACACTACTACCTCCAGATACTGTACTTAAAAATATTGAACCCCCAAACATAACCACAGAAAATGTTAGATTTCCTATTGTACCATGTAGACAGCACAGCATAGCAACAGCACTCTCCAACATCAGAAAGGCAGCCATTAAAAGAAAAGAAAGAGGAGATAGAACAGCAATTAAAAGAACATTCTCAGTAGGTCAGAAAGTATTTGTAAAAACACACCATCTCTCCAGCAAACAGAAACACAAAATACATAAGTTTTATGCCGCATACGGAGGACCTGTCATAATTAGCCGAACTGCTCATGATAATTCTGTGGAACTAATGAACCCAAACACAGGCAAAACCTTAGGACTTCAGCATGTGAGCCATATCAAAAAGTTTGAAGATTAATTTTATTACTGGTAAATAATCAGCACAATATTTTAAGATTACGTTGCAGATAAGATCGTCAGGAGAAAGAAGAATGAAGAGAGAGGAAGGTGGGAAGAGGAAAGTAGTTTCAATAAAAACAAAAACAAAAATAACACCAATAGTACCATAGATTAAGGTGAAAGGATGAAGCGTAGATAGTCTAACAGCATGAAATACTAAAATGCTATACACCACGACACTACACAAAAATAAAAAATGAATTTGAGTTTTCTTGTAGAAGTTAAGACTCAAAATATCTTAGAATTGTAACATGGAAAGGGCGCCAAAATTTGTAAAGCTTTTAAGAAGGTGTAAAACAATGGAGGTACTAGACATATGTTAGATGATTATAAGTAAAACTTTTTGTAAGAACCATTGTAAAAACTCCAACAAAGACCAGATGCAACAACCCACAAGTTGCAATGCGAGAAGTATCAAGAAAGAAAAGGACGTAATTAGCAAGACACGATTCCTACAAGGCAGAAGTGTCGAGAGAAAGGAAACGACAGCGAGACTAACAGAAGGCCCTTGTATCGGAAGTGGCCATAAATCTGCCTGCTAAGTGGAACCCTGCTGGTACAGGACACGGAACCATACAGAGGCGGAACCCTGCAGAGACACGACAGGACACCGAATGCCAGAAGGGGCGGGTGCAGGGACTGACAAGCAAACACCGGACTTTCACCACTTGTAAACCCCGGAACGCCCCGACTCAGCGGAGCGAGCAAAAAATGGCCGGACGTGAAGACCGCTTGGGAAAGCCACCACTGGCAAAAGAAAAAAAAGTGTAAAAGTCACAGTACTGCTATTAAAACAGCATGCTGATGCACAAAACTGAAGAAAACTTCCACGAAGTAAAAATGACACGCCCAAACAATTTATCAAACTGTTACTAGGAGGAGAACTTCAAAGCGACTAGTTATCAATAAATATTTCCATATCCTGCCCAGAGAAGAACGAAGAAGCAAGTAAGAAGCAGAGAAAAAGCAAGAAGAACAGAAGTTGAAGATTTGCAAGATTGACACCAAGAAAGAAGATGGGTGAAGAATAGACGATATACCTTCCCAAATCCCTATCCTATTGTAAACTAGTCGTCTGCAAAGTATTACAACGAAAAACGACCGCTTTCAGCGACACATAACGATGACTTTCACACATACAAAGCCAGTAAACCACGAGATTCTGCACTAACAGCTCCATTCCATTATGGGACCTCCACAACAGCAACACACACTTGCAAAGCCAACAAGGAATGATGAACGAAGCTGTTCATCAAATACTTGCCCATACCCATCTCGCTCAAGTCCATCACCTTCGTGCAACAAACATTTGCCAACCTCATGCTTAAACATTGATAGGATTGTGTGAATGTGTGAAATCAAATTATGTGATGTAGGAATTGTGCAAAAGAAATGTGTGAAAACTAAATAAGTTAAGCACCCCAGACAGCTAATAAACTACAAAATAACAGTCATTGACTTTGGACTTCAGTAAAAAGTAGACTATCGATAAAAATAAGTCATTAGTTCTGAAATGAACAGTATATAAAGAACAAAAGTAAGGCATAATAAACACTAAAACTATATGCCACTAATTTTCTCCTCATAAAAATGAAAGAATAACTACATTTTACCTATTTTCTCCTTATAAAAACAAAGAATAAAAAAATTATCTTGTTGGATGTTTTCCCTTTTTTTAACATTTGTACCATTTGTTAGGATAATATCTCAATACTTGTGTATGTATATTTCTTTGTCAAAGCAATTCTTGGAAATAATTTTATTTGTTAGTGTAACAATATTGAAATGAGTGTCTAGAAACAAAAACATTTTACTTGTACATGATATTTAGAAAATGTGTTAGGAATAAATTTTACTTAATTACTGCATTTATAAAAACAATATTTCCAAGAAAATCGATGTGAAAGACTCCTCACTTCCGATAACAAACTTCACAATTAAATAAAGAAAGAAAATAATTAAAAAAATAATAATTATAATAGAATAAAAATATTCTTCCCTTGTCAATATAAACATATTTTTGATAATAATTCGGAAGAACATAAAAATATAAATTAGTAATACCAACTAGCATAGAACAGAATAACGTGGCTGAACAGTAGACAACAAAATTTAGATAACGGAATAATTTTTGACTGACTTAGACAACAATTCAATCAATCCCTAACTTCAGTGCTAAAATTAAGTTCGAAGGGTGGTGATATGTAAGGTATCAGGCAAATCCAACACCTTCCATGAAAACCCTGACATGATAAGCAAATCCGCTAGTAAGTCACATAGCTCCGAATAAATCCTGACATTAAATTAACCAAAGTAATACGAGTAACGAGTGAGCAAATGGAATACCACAGACTAACACAAGAATGCCTAAATGCATGTCATACCTTCCCACTGTGAGACAGACGCAGTTCCGAGGGGAGAAACGAGAACAGAAGCCGAGAGCAGAACCGTCTTAAGCTGAAGGCCCTACGATAAGGGACGGACACCCACGTCGCCAGCTAACCGCTAGGACCACACCTCAGCCGCAAGTTTTAACGTGAGACTTTTTCGCGTCTCTGTCATGTTAGGACCACCCCCCAGCCCATGTTAAAAGCTAGAGCCCTCCAGAAGAACGGTATAGATCTTACGATAACACAAAAAGGGCCACACCAGCTGCAAGTTTTAGCGTGAGACTTTTTCGCGTCTCTGTTACGTTGCAAACTTTAAAAACATTGCCCCACCACGAAAAGTATAACGTTTCTCATTGGATAGACAGAATTTTTGTAGGCGGAGCTTAAGGTTAACGTTGAGACCCCGATTGGTTAGATGAAAACACAGCCAGATAGTTTTTTTAAACCAACTCCGGTAAATTGTAGCAAGGAGATGTTAGGAGGAGTTGCTTCCGAGACAGCAAGGTGAGCGGAGCTGTGCTGTCCGCCGCCCCCTGACAAACACTGACAAGGTAATGAACGCACGCGATGCCGCATAACAGCGCATAAAGCTTCGCTCAGAACTGCAGAAGTCTCATCTGTTATACCCCCTTTTTGCGTAATACTAGTGTGGATCGTCAGTTAAAGCTCATGGTGTTCACATTTGCCACTTGAAGTAAAAATCTGAAACGCGATCATTTTTCTGTTATACAGTTATTGAGAAGCCACATCAGCCACTGTAATTTATGACAAGTTAGATAAGTAATTAAAGATAATTGAGGGTCACTGTAGACCATTTTGGTAGTTTTCTCTCTTGTGAAACTTAATTTAAACCTAGATTATAGATGTGATATGGCATAGGTCATCCTTCGATCCATTGTAGAACTTGGAAACCCACTCAGGGAATATTCGTTCACATTTTTGTTGAACGCAGTTGGTTTTTATCATTCTGTATAAAAACATTTCCTTTTATCAATAGTGCAATTTATAAACGATGTTTTGTGAGTAGAATAAAATTTCCAATGGTAAACTAAACTGCTTTTTCGACGTTATTTTACCAGCTAACTAAAAATAGGAAAGCCTTGAACCCCTTCCACCAAATTTAGTTAGTATTAAGATTCTTTTACAGGGAGTGCAGTGGAGCTGATGCTGAAATCATTAAGTATTTGGTTATATCATCGCTAGTCTCACTGAACTCTTCTGAATTCTACATGTCATGTGTGGTCTGGCATCTCCTTACCAGCAACAGGTCCCAGGTTCAAACTAGTCAATTGCCTAAAAAACACGCTTAGAGCGTCGTTGCACGAAAGTGGTAGGGAGACACGATATAGAACAAACAGACACCACGCAGAATGGTAGAAGGGACACCAGTAATTGAAAAGTAACATAACGAGGCGGCAGTACGGTAAAAACAGGGTGTTAAATAAGAGATGGTATGAACACGAGCCACGCATAGCTCAGCTGCGTCTCATTGAACGGAGGTTATTGTGAAAAATAGGATTTTGTAGCTAAAAGAGTGGGGAATAATATGGTGTCTTGGAATTCTGAATAAAACCAACCTGCTTTCACAAAAAAAAAGTTTTTAGTACGTACTGAAAGCCCCTCGTAGAATGACTAGGACCGTATTTCCACTGGCGGTGCTGAACGTCTGATTCCTTTTACTTTGGATAAACGTCAGGTAATTCTCATAAAACGTAGCAGAAATGAGGTTACAAGCTCAACTGTAAAGTGTCTATGTCTAGCAGATCGTTTAAATATTAGATGATTATGCTACGAAGAGTATGAAATGAAATAAATATAAAAAATCTGATTCACTCAACATCATGTGACTAACGTCGACTACTCTCCGTTATCATTGTCCTTAATTTTGTTGCTGTTCATTTTATAATCTCTTTTAGGACCAATATGCATTCCATTCAACCGATTTTTCCATTTTCTTCTCTGTGTCTGACAGATTTAATAAACCCCTAAGTTTTATTTCTTCTTCCTAAACTTTATTTTCTAAATTTCTCCTAAGTTTTCTTTACTTCTTTCTCTACCTACGGACTGAACAATTTTGTCTCTTTCCCTGGTCAACTATCCTTTCGTTTCCTTCTACTGTTGTAATTCAGTTTTGTTTCCGTATAATTTGCAGATAACCTTTCCCTCTCAGTATTATATCAATGATAACTATAGCTACGTCTATACCTATTCTTCGCAAGCCACTTCACGGTGTGTACCATAGGGTATTTCGTGTACCAGTTTCACTTCCCACTTCTTCTGCTCCAGTCGTGAATGGTTCGCAGGAAGAATGACTGCTGTTAAACGTCCATTTGCACTCGAATCTCTCTGTCTGCATGATCTTTTCGCGAGATATACATGGGAGGAAGCAATATATTAGCTGACTCTGTTAGGAACGTACGCCTTCGGAACTTTAACAATAAACTACACAGTGATGCAGAACGACTCTCTTTCAGAATATCAAAACTGTAACCCTGTTTCCGTTGTCAACAGCTTTCTCTACAACTACACTTTGTGTTCGTTTTTCTTTCTTTCAGTCTTACGCGCGTTCCTACTTTTCCAAGGAACAGAAATGCCTTTCTCCTTACATCGACTTCTCCTAGGAGTTCCGTACTTCCATGCAACAATTAATGTTAGCATTTTGCAACAATGACCTATGAAACCCGCCGAAGTTCTCCAAAACTTATATATTTCTTGTCTGGTACTGGAAATCCACAGTATTCGCGGGTGGTCTCAGGGATTTCACCTGTCTTCTATATCCTCCGTACCAGGTGCAGTACATGGTGTAACTAACATCCCTACGCAGACCTTGAGAGGACTTCTAGTGGGAACCAAGACGGTTAAGTGTAGCATGGGAACTCCTGTCCAGAAATGTAGCGTTTTTCTTGTAAACGCAAAATACCACAACAGATGCTGCTCTCTGACTCCTGCTGCTTGTCGTCTGGGTCTACTTTCAGGCAGGGCTCGATGTGATCACCAGCGACGTCAGTACAGATACAGTGTCTCCATACCATGGTCCGGTACACACCATAACCAGTCCTTGGTCCTCCAGCATCCGCTGCTGCCTTAACCCTCGCCAGTACGTCTTCCTCGAATGTTATTGTACTGTTGTAAGTCAAGGATTTCATCTGACCCCACATGTAGTAATCTAGCGGATCCAAGTGGGAAGAACGTGCAGGCCAACCCATCGGTCCAGCACGACCTATCCATTGTTGCGAAATCGCTGGTCCAGATGATTTCCGGCTGCACGTGGAAAATGAGGTGGTGCAACACTGTGCTAGAATTAATGTTTTAATGCACATGCACTGGCACGTCTTCAAAGAGCCCATGCAATACGTTGTCAATAAATCGCAAGTACGTGGCAACTGTGAGATGTGGTGGGAGACAGTATGAGCCAATCATTTGCATCCAGGAACATTGCCGAAATGTTCAGACAGTGTCCTTCCTGAAACCCATGGGGGCGTGCAGCATGCGAGTCCACTACTGGCCATTAAAATTGGTACACCACGAAGATGACGTGCTACAGACGCGAAGTTAAACCGACAGGAAGAAGATGCTGTGATATGCAAGTGGCACCTACAACGTACTGACATGAGGAAAGTTTCCAACCGATTCCTCATACACAAACAGCAAGTGACCGGCGTTGCCTGGTAAAACGTTGTTGTGATGCCTCGTGTAAGGAGGAGAAATGCGTACCATCACGTTTCCGACTTTGATAAAGGTCGGACTGTAGCCTATTGCGATAGCGGTTTATCGTATCGCGACATTGCTGCTCGCGTTGGTCGAGATCCAATGACTGTTAGCAGAGTATGGAATCGGTCGGTTCAATAGGGTTATACGGAACGTCGTACGGGATCCCAACGGCCCGTATCACTAGCAGTCGAGATGACAGGCATCTTATCCGCATGGCTGTAACGGATCGTGCAGCCACGTCTCGATCCCTGAGTCAACAGATGGGGACGTTTGCAAGACAACAGCCATCTGCACGAACAGTTCGACGACGTATGCAGAAGCATGGACTATCAGCTCGGAGACCATGGCTGCGGTTACCACTGACGCTGCGTCACAGACAGGAGCGCCTGCGATGGTGTACTGTACGACGAACCAGGGGGCACATATGGCAAAATGTAATTTTTTCGGATGAATCCAGGTTCTGTTTACAGCATCATGAAGGTCGCATCCGTGTTTGGCGACATCGCGGTGAACGCACATTGGAAGCGTATATTCGTCATCGTCATACTGGCGTATCACCCGGCGTGATGGTATGGGGTGCCATTGGTTACACGTCTCTGTTACCTCTTGTTCGCATTGATGGCACGTTGAACAGTGGACGTTACATTTCAGATGTGTTACGACTCTTGGTTCTACCCTTCATTCGATCCCTGCGAAACCCTACATTTCAGCAGGATAATGCACGACCGCATGTTGCAGGTCCTGTACGGGCCTTTCTGGATACAGTAGTGCATTCGCCGGCCCGCACATGACTGTTTGGTGAATCTGGGTTCATCCGTGGAAAAGATGCGCCGTTGGAAGTGCAAGAACCGCCCGTAGTAACGGTTTCGTGACCACAATCCTCTGCCTGTATTGCCTGTATCTTCTGGAGTGGTACGTTTGTAGGTGCTGCTCATGCAGTGCACGCCAAACAGTTTGGTGATCCACATTCAGTCTGAAAATTCCTGGCAGATTAAAACTGTGTTCCGGACCGAGACTCGAACTCGGGACCTTTGCCTTTCCGCGGCCAAGTGCTCTACCATCTGAGCTATCGAAGCACGACTCACAGCTTTATTTCTGCCAGTATCTCGTCTCCTACCTTCCAAACTTTACAGAAGCTCTCCTGCGAACCTTGCAGAACTAGGACTCCTGAATGAAAGGATATTGCGGAGACGAGAAGGTAGGAGAAGGTAGGAGTCGAGATAAGGCAGAAGTAAAGGTGTGAGGACGGGGCGTGAGTCGTACTTGGGTAGCGCAGATGGTAGAGCACATTTAGTCTACTAGCTATGTTTCTGGTATTCGTCGTCGCGTCCTTTCCCATTGCATGGAATACAGCCTCTTCAGCCAAGGTGTGCTGCGCTGCAGTGAACCAACACACTGGGCCCTACTGGCTGAGAATGTATTCGCCTCCGAGGCCAACTGGTACACCATAGCAACAAGGGAACGAGAGGGTGTCTGTGGTGTGAAAGACGCTTCACGTACAACTCATGAGCAGCGCTCCCACTACACGGAGCTTCGCCATACAATAGTATGACGTGGGCGTATCACGCAAATGTGTGCTTCATTATGCTCAAGAGCGACACACGTACCACTGGCATTCTCTGTTAGAGTGAATGATTACTACTGTACAGTGGTGCAGTATGAACAAAGACCACAAGCACAACAGCAGATAAAAACCTCTCTGACCGGATCACAGACTTGATGGCATGTACGAGGGCAGTTCAATAACTAATGCAACACATTTTTTTCTGAAACAGGGGTTGTTTTATTCAGCATTGAAATACACCAGGTTATTCCCCAATCTTTTAGCTACACAACACTATTTTTCAAAGTAATCTCCATTCAATGCTACGGCCTTACGACACCTTGAAATGAGGGCCTGTATGCCTGCACGGTACCATTCCACTGGTCGATGTCGGAGCCAACGTCGTACTGCATCAATAACTTCTTCATCATCCGCGTAGTGCCTCCCACGGATGGCGTCCTTCATTGGGCCAAACATATGGAAATCCGACGGTGCGAGATCGGGGCTGTAGGGTGCATGAGGAAGAACAGTCCACTGAAGTTTTGTGAGCTCCTCTCGGGTGCGAAGACTTGTGTGAGGTCTTGCGTTGTCATGAAGAAGGAGAAGTTCGTTCAGATTTTTGTGCCTACGAACACGCTGAAGTCGTTTCTTCAATTTCTCAAGAGTAGCACAATACACTTCAGAGTTGATCGTTTGACCATGGGGAAGGACATCGAACAGAATAACCCCTTCAGCGTCCCAGAAGACTGTAACCATGATTTTACCGGCTGAGGGTATGGCTTTAAACTTTTTCTTGGTAGGGGAGTGGGTGTGGCGCCACTCCATTAATTGCCGTTTTGTTTCAGGTTCGAAGTGATGAACCCATGTTTCATCGCCTGTAACAATCTTTGACAAGAAATTGTCACCCTCAGCCACATGACGAGCAAGCAATTCCGAACAGATGGTTCTCCTTTGCTCTTTATGGTGTTCGGTTAGACAACGAGGGACCCAGCGGGAACAAACCTTTGACTATCCCAACTGGTGAACAATTGTGACAGCACTACCAACAGAGATGTCAAGTTGAGCACTGAGTTGTTTAATGGTGATCCGTCGATCATCTCGAACGAGTGTGTTCGCACGCTCTGCCATTGCAGGAGTCACAGGTGTGCACGGCCGGCCCGCACGCGGGAGATCTGACAGTCTTGCTTGACCTTGCGGCGATGAAGACACACGCTTTGCCCAACGACTCACCGTGCTTTTGTCCACTGCCAGATCACCGTAGACATTCTACAAGCGCCTATGAATATCTGAGATGCCCTGGTTTTCCGCCAAAAGAAACTCGATCACTGCCCGTTGTTTGCAATGCACATCCGTTACAGACGCCATTTTAACAGCTCCGTACAGCGCTGCCACCTGTCGGAAGTCAATGAAACTATACGAGACGAAGTGGGAATGTTTGAAAATATTCCACAAGAAATTTCCGGTTTTTTCAACCAAAATTGGCCGAGAAAAAAAATGTGTTGCATTACTTATTGAACTGCCCTCGTAAAAGAACCTGTAACGCGCTTGGGACATCAGGTGGTGTGTGAATGACGTCAAAATACCATAGTCAGTGAAGCAGAAAATGTGAAAGATTTGAACGTGTGTTGTGGTATTTTGTGTGCAGTAGGAAAAGGGTACGTATGAATTCTTCTAAACCTAACCGTCTTGGTTTCCACTACAAGTCTTCAACGTCTGTAAAGCGAATTTAGTTACAGCCTATATGCGGTTCTACCAGGCGTCCTAGTCTTTCACCAACCGTAGCGAATTACTTTGCCCCACCCGTATCCCTCAGCGCTGTGGCAGCATGCCGTTCCTAAGCAGCGAGATATTTCAGGTTAGCGCGCCTCTCAGGAGGCACTGAGCGAGGATGCGGCTCGGCTGTTCGCAGACTCCGCCAGCTGAAGGCGCCGCGCCTGCTTTGAATGCGGGAGAGGCGCCGATTGCTCGCCGTTCTGCGCAAAGCGTCTGCCCCGCTTTCCCCCACTACTCCTTCCCCTCCCCCACCCCCACCCACCATGCGGGCCACATATTTCATTTGTGAAAGAGCGTCCCACGCCACTCGCAACTCACTCGCCATCCCGACCCACACCGGCGCGCCATTCTTTCCGCCAAATCGGCGCGTCAGATTTGTTGAAGAGACCGAGATTTTCACGTACTTTTTTTCCGTGTTGCAGCTCCGACGACGAAATTTTCATCTGCGCTCCGAAGAAAATTCGTAGGACTGGAAGAAACTGCGTAAGAGCTCCCATCCTATTCGTCACGTTTCTCAGATCCACTCTGACACTGGGAGAAGTGTACTTACCACGTTCCGCACTTTTCTTCACTTTCAATGACGCAAATACACATCAGTGAGTTACTGATGCTTCAGATTAAGTAGCGATAACAAGTTGCAGAAAACGTACATCATCTTTTGACTGCGAGTGCGGCAATGTAGAGTAGCACTGGCCGGCGATTTTTATTGGAAAAGAGCTGTTTCTAAACTCTAGTGCCACTGCAGTGTGGACTATGGCGAAACAAATACGCTTACGCGATTTTGAGTCATAACAACAGTGCGTGTCGGAATAGAAACAAGTTAGCTGTTTCTACTGATTTTTATGGTACCAGAAATTAGTTTTGGAGCGTTATGTTCGTAAGAAAGGAATATTAAATTTCTTTGTGTCTTTGAATACAACTCATATTCTTTGTATTGAAGTCTGTGACAGTGTCTAGCCTGAATAATAACAATGAGAATTTTTGGTTATAGGTTCCGCCTATTATGCAAAAACACTGTGTTTTCTTTTGTTACCCAAACATGTTTCGACATCTCTGTGCCAACATCGTTGGGTTTTGTGTACTGAAAACTGTAAAAAGTGAACATATGTTAGGTTGTAGCATCTAACAAAGTGAGGCCTATAGACAGTTTTTGTTCGCTTTTGTTCTTGCCGTGATTTGACAAGGCCTAACTTTGTTAAATCTGTTGCAACCTAAAATATGTCCACTTTTTACAGTTTTCAGTGAACGAAACGCACTGGTGTTGGCACAGAGGTGCCGAAACGTATTTGGGTAACAAGAAAAAAGACAGTGTATTTGTGTAGAAGATGGAACCTACATCCAACAATTGTAACTGCAAACATGGCAAAAAATACAAGCGCTGCAAATCCAGAAGATGAAACAATAAGAATGTTAAACTACCACAGTAGTTCCTCTGGGCTGTACAGTAAAAAGCAAATTTGGGTTGTACTGGGAAAAACAGATACTATAAATGTGGTGTCACCGCCAGACACCACACTTGCTAGGTGGTAGCCTTTAAATCGGCCGCGGTCCGGTAGTATACGTCGGACCCACGTGTCGCCACTGTCAGTGATCGCAGACCGAGCGCCGCCACACGGCAGGTCTAGAGAGACGTACTAGCACTCGCCCCAGTTGTACAGCCGACTTTGCTAGCGATGGTTCACTGACAAATTACGCTCTCATTTGCCGAGACGATAGTTAGCATAGCTTTCAGCTACGTCATTTGCTACGACCTAGCAAGGCGCCATTATCAATTGCTATTTATCTTGTGATGCATGTACCGTCAGACCGATGTTCACCAATTATGGATTAAAGTTAAGTATTCCAGAAGCTACGTACTTTTTTTACTAGACTCAACTCCTTTAACTGTTCCAGACCTCACGCCAGCCTGCGTGAGCTTAAACGCGTGCCTTTCAGCTATCTCATAGTGGCTTGGCTGTCTTGCCAAGTCACAACAATAAACGTTTCAATTTTAACGATTTTTTGACGGGTAGATATGGAGAAGTCATGAGACACGCCCTGAAAATAACATAAAGGAAGATGTAGAGGAAGTTAGACTTATTGAAACGACTGTTACAAGAAGTGTACTTTAAGTGACAGAATTAAAGCTTAACGAAAAAACAAAGAGTAGCCATGAAACCTGCTTTAGGAAATAACGAGGGAACATTCAGTGATGAACTGGAAACAATACTGTATTATCATTTAAACCTTCGAAGAAGAGTGGATTCAGTTCCCCGTTTCTGTGGGGTCAGGTCAAGCAGAATTATGACCATATAGAGCTGAACACTCTTTACTAAAGATTAAGCTAATATTTTGATTGAAGCTTGTACCGTCCAAAACTTAATAAATTTATTATGATTTTTTCCTTATTTAAGACAAATTTCTCCCGATGTGCAAGCTTGTTAATAAGAGAACTCGCAAATTTTACTTTAACGTTTTCAACAATTTAACGTTCAATTAAAACGTTTTTGTAGTAAAAGGGACTATATTACACGTTACAATTTCGTGTCCGATGTAACCTTCCAAACAGTTGAACGATCAAAATGCAAAGAGCGAAAAAAAGGATTCGAGGGGACTTACATTTTTACGGTAGGCCAATAGCGTTTATTGAATGCTGCACTACGCTTCAGAGTAATACAGATAATGACTCTGTTTTTCAACACAGTCACCAACTTTCCGTAAAGAACAGTGGCAATGTTCTCCCAGTTGTTCAGTTCCTAGACGACAGAAATTCACTCATCAGTCACGGAGCCATTCGCGGGAACGTCCTCATCGCTGGAAAATCTGTTTCGTCCCAGGTGTTCTTTCAGCTTGCCGAAGAGTTGAAAACCGAAAGGCGCAAAATCTGAACTGCTCAGTAGAGCAGAGTCATCCACGTCTGTGAGGCCTTGACTATCTCACTAAGGCTGGATGCGGCTTTGCATGTGGTCTACATGCCGCCAGAATTTCGCCGTGAATTTTTTCGTGTAATTTAGACGTCTTACTCACAAGAATCGCACTGCCCCGCGTACTTCAGCTATGAAGCACGTTTCCAGTTGCCGCCCCATTTCACTCCCTCACTGTTATCCTCCTATTATCTGTAACGCAGCAGAACTATGACAATGTGCCATTCTTGTTCCGCAATGGTCTTCGCGTGGGCTACATGTGCAACTTACATTCTGAAGTCTTTACACAAAAAAGTTAGCAACCATATATTCTTATATCACATAGTTTTATAATTCTGTTAAGTATCGTATCACAACATTACGACAGTTGACACAAAAAGCGTGTTTCATTCAGTTGTAATTAGATGGTCCCAAAATAAAAGAAATATTATCAACATACCGTAATGTTACACGCAACTGAGGACGACAGGACTACAAAAGTTCACAATGTTAGTAGTGTTTAGTGTGAAGAATATTCCTATGCAACCTTCAGAAAATCTTATAATTTCGAAAATCTTACGCGTCCGATACCACCCCATCTCCCCCTAATTAAAGAAGAAGAAAAAGAAGGGAGAAAGAGAAGAAAGAAACAAGCTACGTCAGCTTTCTGTCACATGTCCTCTCTTCTCTTCGCTTTTATATTTAGTACCATCAGGGTATCTACACTATCGGAAAAGAAAATTAGTACACCTGAAAAGATGATGTCAATTTTGATCCAGTGACGGCATATGCAGGCCGGACTCGGTGACAGAGCGGTTCTAGGCGCTTCAGTCCGGAACCGCGCGACGGCTACGATCGCCGGTTCGAATCCTGCCTCGGGCACGGATGTGTGTGATGCGTTAGGTTAGTCAGATTTAAGTAGTTCTAAATTCTAGGGGACTGATGACCTCAGATGTTAAGTCTCATAGTGCTCTGAGCCATTTCAACCATTTTGATGGCATATGCAATTCTGAGGGATGTATTGATAACAGTTTCAACGCCGTCTGCCAACAGATAGCTCACAGGCATAGCTAACAGGGCGCCATCTGTGGCTACATGAATTTCAAACAACAATGGTCGTAGCTCAGGCGAGTGCGGTATCTCTATCAAAGCATTAATAGACAAGCTGCGAGATACGAAAAAAAACTACGAAAGATTTGTCGCAATGGTATGACACCATGAGCGAATGAATGCAGAAAGTAGATAAAGAGTTAGACAAAGTTCAGGAGGCAGTGCAAGACACGTAGTCAACAATGCACAAACCAGGGGGAACATGTGCATCGAACCATTAAGTCAGCTTCCATGTGGGCATACTGAGCCACCGCCTCATTTGTTACAGCTGCAGTATGCAGTCAGGGCCGCTAACGATTTACACTTCCCTGCTGAGCGAGGAAAACCTAATAAACCAATTGCAATTTCAACCGTTGTTTGCCGCATAAGAAAAGCACGCAATCGGCTGTATTCATCCAAGCATTCTGCAGTGTGTTCCCATACATGTCACGTGGGATAATGTTGAAAAAGTAGCATTCGTGAGTGAATACGTACATGGAAGTGCTTTGCTCTGGACATCAGAGGCACTGGAATACTGTAGAACCTATGATGAGTTTGAAAGACCATTCTTGACAAAATATTGGTTTAACAACATTCAATAGCGCTTAAGGAAAGGAGTATTTAACCCTGAATAGTTTAACTCCCATCAGGGTAGCGTAAGTTGCTACTTGCCGGCCGAAGTGGCCGTGCGGTTCTAGGCGCTGCAGTCCGGAACCGCGAGACCGCTACGGTAGCAGGTTCGAATCTTGCCTCGGGCGTGGATGTGTGTGATGTCCTTAGGTTAGTTAGGTTTAACTAGTTCTAAGTTCTAGGGGACTAATGACCTCAGAAGTTGAGTCCCATAGTGCTCAGAGCCATTTGAACCATTTTTTTGAGTTGCTACTTCGAAAAATATAGCAATAAGACAAGGTACTGGGATGAACAAACGTCACATCGCAACATTTTGTGAATTCTGAAGGCCAAATTGGCTACTGATGTTCATAAAAAATTGATCCATGTTAGTGAATCTAACATTGAAGATTTCGTGTTAGTCATGAACTCCACAGATACACTTCACGAAGATGCTAAGACTAAGCAATGATCATAATAATAGCAACCATAGCAACAAGTGGAGAAAAGAAAATAGGCAACAAGAAAGATACAAAACCAGTTATATGCCCTTGAATAACAATAAGGACTACTGGAAAATCAACCAACTAGACAGATCGAATAACTGACTGGTCGAATCAGCCTCCAGTCACTACCGTTGACAATAATAATTGATCTCCAATAGCAGAAATGATAAATAACGATGACTGCATCTAATCCTGTAATGTCAGTCGTGGATTTTGAGTGGAGTAGGGATGTGGTAGAAAAGTGAACCAGTTAAGATTCAACAATCGTATAGACATGAGGCAGGAGATATGCTCAGATATTAACAATGACAGCAATCAATGTTCTACTTTTTAGGAATCCACGATTAACGCATGGATAGCAGGCATATCTGTTCAGAGTTCTTCCGTAAATGTAGTGTCTACTGACTTATTTAAAAGATACTTTTACTCAAGAGTTCCTAAATTACCTGTTAGTAATCATAGAAGCCTGGCAGCTGTTGGCACCAGATCGAAGACTGCGAAATTGCAGACTTGACTAAATGTGACACTAGGAAATACAGCAAATGGATCCATCCTTGGTGAAGGATCCTTTAGTAGCGATCTGCATTATAACCATTGAAATACCAAGAGAAAAGGAAACAAAATTCTACTTTTTATTAGGCAAATTCTATATTTTAATAAACTGTGTACAAGTTTCAGTGAGTTTACTGAAAACTGACATTGTCCATGGAAGTTTCTGCAAAGCATCAAAATTAAGTGGATAAATAGCGAGGCATTCGAATCCAACAGACAGCAATTATTGTGCTCCCTTGTACCAAGGAGTCCATACAATTAAAAATCTGAGTCAAGCTCCTTAACAGGAGACTAACGCTCCAAATTACCAGAATTGCTAATAGAATACACAAACGTGTTTGAAGAAAATCCTGGAACAGTTCACGGCTATGAATACTGCCTGAATGTCATGACACATAAAACTTCCAATTACAGATCGTATCCTATTCTATGGTCGAAAAGACCTGCAGTTGTAGAGGAATGAGGAAGTGCTAGAGTGGAATATCATTTGAGAGCCCATATATTAGTTTATTTTTAGCAATTAGAAAACCTGGTGGAAGCGTTGGATTAGTGTTGGATGCGAGAGCCATCAAAGAAATTATTGTGCCTGTCTGAACCAGACAGGAGCACGTTGATGAACTGATTCAAAAGTTTCACAGGTTAAATGTCCTAACTGGTTTTGACATCCATGAGTCGTATTGGTAAATTCCCATGGCAGTGAAACCGTACAAGTACCCTCCATTTATACACACTGGGACGGGACACCAATTTAATGTTTTACCTTTTGGCTTAAAAGTCAGCTGAGGTCTCTTTATAGCAGCACTTGACACTGTTCTGAAACTTGAGATCCTAGATGAGATGATATTGTTTGTAGACGCCTTGTTGATCATGACGGAATCACGGTCAAAACACTTCTCATGGGCTGGAGTAACGGCCAATAACATTGCTTGGAATATTACCAGACAGTTAAAAACTCAGTAAAGTGGCTAATTTTCCTGCTTGCGTGTGACGAAGCAATTATGAGTTCATAGGACTTGCATCCTTTTATTGAAGTTTTGTGTCAGAGCAGTTGCTGTATTCATGAGCACTCATGAGTTTACTGAGGAAGAACCTCCAGTGGCGCTGGTCATAAGACTGCCAGTGGGCATTTGACCATATCAAACAGACACTAATTAATTCAAAGATGGTTAATCATCCTCGTGTAACAGTTAGTTTCTACTTCATGAAGGATGCATCATGCATAGGTCTGCAGGCCTATCGTTTTCAAATAGGGGAAGTAGATGGAATTCTCCTACATTCCGTACAATCACTTCGGTGAGTATAATCTTGCTTGATAGAATATTCAGCCACTGAGCTGGAGGCTCTGGTTGTTGTGTGGCCATTTCGCAAGTTTCATTACTACCTGGGTGGAGAACACACGAAGATATATTGCGAGCAACAAGCTCTGATTGCAGTCTATTACATGCACAGTTAGCTAGGTATTAGCTCTCCAGGAGTATGATTTTGAAAAGGAAGGATAATGAAGTAGCAGACACCCTATCGAGGCTGCCTGAGAGCTTACATCGAACCCAGCAACAAAGCCTGATGAAAAGCTGAACACTAAACTGTAGCCAATGTTATTCTGTTTTATGGCCTTAATTCGTAACCCGACCAGCAGCGCATGTGCATCACAGCAGACTGTGAAGACAACTTAACATGGTACACACAATATGCACTGGGGCACTTTGGTGTCGTTAAATACACACATTAGATAGCAACGTTGTGGCAATTTCCTAACGTGTGAAGGAAGGGGCAAAAGTTACTAAGATTCTGTGCTAACAGTCAAAAACCCAAAGCATCAGTTATGTGTTGTATGGGACAACTACACGCCATTCTACCTACAAAACCATTACAGATAGTCCAATGGAAGTCTGTGAACTCTTTCCGAGGGCACATTCCATTGTTAAATATGTGGCAGCCTTTTATGACTTATTTACAAAAAACTTGGAGGCGTGCTCTATTAAAAGTGCTAACCCACACCCGTAATCCGAAGTTAGGAGATGACCATATTCCAAGAGCAGTAAGCCGCTTGATTCACTCAAATACAACCAGCTTCATCAGTTTCCTGAAATTCCACAGATCAACCAAACACTTAGCTCAACATATCACTTATAAGTTAACGCTGTAGATTGTATGTTCAGGAAATTAAACAGATTTGTAAAGCAGACGACCTGGGTTAACTACATGAAGCCGTTTGAAGATATTAACAGCCTGCATTGTACAGCAGTAAATTGTACTCTTGCAGAACTAATGTTGCGGAAGGCAGAGAAAAATTGGTGTGTAAACCTACTCCCATGAATCTCAAAAATGTTGATTCTTGGGATAAAAAGGTCCCAGAAGCAGTTGTTCCTTTGACAGAAAGAGCCCATCAAAGGAAAAAACTACTTTGACAGAAAGCTAAGATACAGAAGTCTGACGATGAGGTTAAACTTTTAATTATAAACCATCATAGATACTCTTTGTTAAAAAGAAAAAGAAAAAATGGCAATTATGTATACAGGTTCATTTACAATTGTGAGAATTCCTAATGGAGTGCTGTTATCCTAGTAACCTCACAATTAAAGAATTATATCCACACCAGGATGTGAAGAGATATTTATAGAGTTACTGTTAAAAAGTTCAGTGAACAGTTGTAGTTCTGAAAGGCTTGCACTGTATTATTGATTATTTCCGTAAAGTTACAAAATGAGAAGAAAGCTGTACATAGCCTCTATAAACAAATTCTGCTTGGACTATGTATTTGATGTAATATGTATGCATTGAAACGTGTAAATGGGTTGATTTTGTAATTGTGTCAATAACGTGTTTCTTTCCACTGACGGTTATTAATAACTATTTCTGTGACATCTACAGCACGTTATTAACTTCAGTCTGTCATGTACATTGGGATTTTTGTGTTTTCGGTGTATTGATGAGATAAAATATCTAAATCATTTTTATGCCTTGCAGATGAGTTATTCAAATGTATAGTGCTTTTTCAAGAAAAACGTATTAACTTAATCTCAATCATCATAATCGATGTTTTTGGAAATCTTACAACTCTGTCATTGTGAAACCATACTGCCATAATGTCTCTGTAACACACATTGATTTCAAAAAACAGAAAATGTGAGTGATGAATTTTTTAAATGGTTCTGAGCACTATGGGACTTAACTTCGAGGTCATCAGTCCCCTAGAACTTAGAACTACTTAAACCGAACTAACCTAAGGACGTCACACACATCCATGCCCGAAGCAGGATTCGAACCTGCGACCGTAGACAGACCATAAACACTATATCTAACATTAACATATAAAGAAACATCCCAAGTTCTTTGGTCCGGCTTTGCGATTGCAGATAACCTTAAAAAACCAACTGAATTACGGGAGAAGGAGAAAACACACATGCTAACATCAGACAGAATACTTATTTAAAGAAATACACTTGAGAATAAGAATAAATTTTCGAAATGCGTCTTCCTAAGCATGAAAAAATAGATAAAAAGGTGCTGTGTTTCATCATTTAAACCGTGAAAAATATATTAGTTCTATGTGGTTAATTGAATATAAGCTAATGAGCTCCTGCAAAAATTAATTCTCACCAGTCAATAACTGAATTTTGAATGGTGAAGTTCCTAGGCTGAGCCAGTTCAGAGACTTCCATCTCAGCTGAGTTCGTGAGCCTACTTTTTGGTGACTTTGTTTGGGTTTGGTTTGGATTAGTGTTTTGTAGAGTAGACGCCCGAGATGGGCGGAACTTACTACAATTATTGGTGACATACTTGGAAATTAGTGAAGATTACAGTGCACGGCTTAAAAAGCAAATGTGCTTGGGTGGAAATGTCAGGTATGGTGTAAAGTAAAGGACCAGAGATTTTAGTTCTTTTCAACGATAGTTTGACAATTTTAAGGTATTAGATGTCCATGGTACTAATGTTTAACAGTTATGAGATAAATTCATGTGCGATTCCAGTGCATTTTGTCTGTTGTAATTAATAAAAGTATGATAAACTGCACTAACTCCTGTATGTGCTAAGCAAAGGCATTCACATTCGTGTTATTACGCAGTGAAGGAATTGTGCATATATCGTAGGCTGAATGGACAAAACTGTGGGACTCCACCTGCTCGAAATGAGAATCACGAGTCATCCATTTACCTCGTACCAGTGATGTAGTGGCGTGAGCGTATGGACCTTGTATGCAAGTTGTGACCTTGAACCACGGACACAGACTGCTGAAGTAGTGTGGAGGATACGTAGTCTTAGAGCAGAAAGGCTTCAGGACACGGCTGAATGGGCGGAACGCCAGACGACAATCATGACTAACCAAACAGTACTGTTGATACGAAAGCTCAATTGGTGCGTAGCTGTATTTGAAAATACGACTACTTAAACTGTGAAATTATGTGATATGTGCTTTGTAAAGAAGCTCAGTGATGTGTTGGAGGAAGTGGACAGGTATTCAGAAACTCGTTTGGACGAGACTTGTCTTGTTTTTGGTATAATGATCAGTCGTTTGCTGCCGAATGATTCATAATACTTGCCAGTGATAATGTCACACTGTTTAGATTGCAGACTGCTATTTCCCGAAACCTTCACGAGTTTAATTGTATTAAAACTGGTATTAGCGAATCTCCTTTGCTTTATTCATATAATATGTCCGATTCCCTTTCTTTGAGGAAATTTTTCTGTAATCTTGTCTCATACTTTTGTTCGATTGTTTCATGCTATCTTGCCATCAGGCTTGCTGTGTAGCACTATTCGATAGATGCTTCCTCCTTGAGGGTGCATGCTGATCCCAAAACTTCCCACCCTTGTATGATATATCAAGATCACTACCGACAATCTTCGCTGACGTCGCAACTACATCGTGCTTATTACAGAAATATCTGAGTTGAAGAATGTGAATATTGTATAACTTTTCCGCAAAGCAATTTTCTAACATTGTTGACATTGTATTGATATCACAGTATTGCATTTCATTCAATTACGTCAAAAACAGAAATGTATATAAATACAAAGCTATTACTTGTATGAAATGTTCCCTTTGAAAAATTATACAAGACTGAGCTTAACCTGACACACAATATTTTTAGCACAACGCAATCTGACTTTCAGAAATCCCTACAAAAGAATGGCCCTGACTAACATTAACCTATGCATTTCACAAATCGCTTACCTCACAAAAATCTTGGTTACTCGAACTACTGCAATACAGCGAGCGCCACTACTGCCAGCTAAATAAAAGATTCAAACTACGGAAGGCACTGACTACTGATAGGCATAGTTAGCAAATGAAAGATTTTAATAGAGAACAAACAATGTATTTACCTTAATAGTCATAATATATATAGCAGTTCATGACAAATTACAAAACTCCGCCATCTCTCTCCCCACATCCACCACTGCTGGCGGCACACCTCCAACTGCGCAACACTACGCGCTGTTAACATCCAGCTGCCGCTGCCCAACACTACAATGGCAGTCAACAATGCAAACTAGCCGCGGACTGCACATAGCACAGCCAGTCATTTTTCATACAGAGCGCTACGTGGCGTTACCAATAAGAAAACCTAAACAGCCAACTTACATAGCCCCCATGCTCCGCACAAAAAATTTTACAAATTGTTTTGGGCAGTGGCCAATAATAGTTTGATAAAATTTTTTATAATTACAATAACAAAGAAATCAAATGCATACACTTATTGATACAATGTTGGTCAAAAGCTAAACTTTCTCACAGTCCATAAAGACAGTCCTGATCATTCATCACAGTAACATTGCAGTGTTTTTCTCAAAGTCTGAGCAGTAAAAGAAAATGCACACGGAATTAGTGGATTTTCATGCAATCTTGAAGAAGTAGTGTTGTCCTTCCAATGAAAAGACAGTGCTGACTCTTGACATGCAGACAGGTATTGGTCCACAACAGAGCAAACCCACAGCAGAGTCAGTCGACGTTTTGAAGAATATTGGTAGTTAGGTCATCACAGAGCAGACCCACTGTTGTCCTGGTAGAGATTACGGTACTGGTGGGCCACCAGAGGTGCAGACCCACTGCAGTCCTTGTAGAAATAATGGTATTGATGGATCATCAAAGATGTAGACCCACTGTAGTCCTTGTAGAGATAATGGTACTGGTGGGTCATCAAAGATGCAGACCCACTGTAGTCCTTGTAGAGATAATGGTACTGGTGGGTCATCAAAGATGCAGACCCACTGCAGTCCTTGTAGAGACGGCCAGCAACCATCTGTTGCGACTGTGCAGGTACACAATCACCATCGAAGAGTCTTGCGGACAATATAGCAAGTCCATAAACCACCACTCGTGCACTCACAAAAAAATTTTTTTGAAATGTCCTTAGAACCGGCAATGCTGTTATTCAGTCCCTTGCTGAATTTTTTAACACACGTGCAAACACTAACAGTCCCAACTTCTCACATACTGTGCATATATTATGGCCAACAGAAATGTGTGCAGTGAAATGATACTTAATTTGAAGAACTGGTAACAATTACAATTTGATAAGATAAAAATGCAATAACAAAGGTACAAAATACATCATTAAAGAACATAACAATACAGATAACATTTGTAGTACAGGTTTTACAACAGAATAGAAATAAACATATACATCAATGTTACAGGAATTATGAGATAAGTAGATACATAAAAGATCAGAATAAATTTTGAAACATCAGCTTCACACATGAGCATTAAAACAAAACAGAATAAATAATGTCTAAGCATATTTACAAGGTAAATAACATATTATTAATGCCAATTATATTTGAGGATAACAGTATTCCTCATCATAGTGAATGTAGCTTAGTATTAGAAAAATTCTACAACATAAATCGTATCAGATAAACACATAAAGACAGGATGAACACAAATACACAAGGGTACACAAGCACATAGGGGAATAACAGAAAGGGAGAGGACAGGGTTTGTTTTACTGCAGTATCTTGCAATCAAAACTTTCTTTACTTCTTGGAGATCTCCCTTCGTTCTTCATTATTTCAAAAAGTGCTATCTATACCTGCTTTCTGTACTTTTTTCGTAAGACTTCTCAATGCATTTCTTCCAATTCATCGCAACTCATTCTCTTATATAATCTACCCCCTCTTAAGCTAACTTAAATCTACTGAGCTCAGATATATATACCAAGGTACGAGGCAATGCAGCAGCACATAACAAATTAACACAAACAGCAATGATAAAAAATGCAGATTTGCAAAGGAAGCAGCATTATAGAAATTAGCAAAGCAATTGCAATATTACAACTAATATAAGGCAATGTGCAGCAAACAAGAAAAATAAATCTGGCTTAGCAGAGTAACACAAATTAAAATTCAGTAGCACTATGCCTGGCAAACAGCAGCAGAAAATGAAATAACTTATACCTAAACATGACATAGCTCAAGCAGAAAAAATAGTACACTAAAGATAACAATGCAGATAAGGGAAATGTATAATCACCTCTTAATGTCTAAGTAATTAAAGTGGTGCACCACAAGAAGTTATTCTACCAAAAAAAATTACCAAGTAGTTAAAAAGAAAATTCTGTATGCAATTCCTGTGAAGGGAAATGTCTTTGTGCTCCCCCATTTTTGGGAAATGTATTACAAAATTAGTATTTACTGGATCTGTAGACAGAAAATATTTATATTAGTACATCTATAAAATTCTATTTTAACCAATGATGCAGTGCAGCTAGAAACAAGATATTAAAAAAAATAGGCAAAGCAAGGGGTCAAACGTCATTCACTAGCCATATGGCATTTCATAATGCAGTAAGCAATCTTTCAACTAACAAGACAATAGACATAAAATGTTTCTCATCATTTCATTTCAGTAAATATCATAAATTAAGAACTCTACAGTGTAATCATGTTTTCAAGTTTGAGGGTGTCGTATTTACGATGCTTTCTACAAAGGAATGTCGATAGCGAGGATAATGGCCTTTTTTTTTCTCCACCTAATGGCTTTCTTTTGTCAGACGACTACCTCTCAGGTGGGCGCCAAAAACGCATTACGTCAAGGTCACTTACCTTTCTTAACGAAATATTTATGACAGCAGTTTCCGCTACAGTGGCAGTCTCATATGAAAAATTTCACAGGTCAAGAATTTGCGTTACAAATCTGTAGAAACAAAGTCTTATTGATATAAGTGTCCAAAAAAATTTTCGTTGGCATTGTGATTCACGCATTTACACACATTTCAAAACTCTTAGAGTACGATTCTTGGTTTCCAACATCCTTTTCACAAATCAGAGTCCCTAACCACTACTCATTATTCGTATACGTATTCGTCGACACTTCTTCAATATTTCATCATAATAAATACATAGCATAATCAAATTCCTCATTTACGGTAGCATCATCTTATTGATCATAAACATTCCTCAACAGCATAATACACATCGTCGTCGTAAAAATAACATCATAACACCTCAGTCAAATCTCAAAAACGTCGTAGCTTTCTGCAATAATTTCAAAACCTAAAACAAATTCTCTGCTCATTTCAATAGTGTCATCTACCTCAAACGTACTTTAAAATCATGCTCCTTTACCAAAGACATCATTCAAAGCTCTCATAGTATCACAATGGTTCCGAAAAAATATGAACAGTTCACAAAGTACAGACAAAATACAATTTCGTAAGTGTGAAGTTACCCAACTGTGTAATTGCGTAAACATGTGTCACTGATGTAGTAAAAAAAAATGTTTATACCTCAGTTAAATGATCAGATAGCTGTGTAATTTGTGTGTTAGAGAAATATGGTACCGATGTGTAAAGTTGTATAAGCAAATACCATATTAGCTAGGGCTCCTTGTGCTCGCCAAACACATGGTACACAAAGGAAGCGTGTACCCCCCTGAGGATTAATTATACCCTCAGGTGTTACAGATTATTGCAATAGAATAAAATGTATCACGGAAAACTTTCTTTGTAATTCAAAAACCTTTAAAAATAAATGTTTTAAGTATAAAATTAATCACTCAAATACATGTACTGTAGCGCTAAACTGTGCGTCTTGTTGTAAGATAATATCTGTGGAAGTGTCATAGTTGCCGTCCTCCGCAAGCTAAGTTCTGCAGAAGTCAATGTACTTACCTCATGATAAACAAAAGTGAAATGCTTTGCGTATAGGTATCTTAGTTATTACGCTTATTGCCATGACGAAGAAAGTACTGTGCTGTAACGTATTGTTGTGCTACAGAAAAGGCTGTCTCATTGTAGCTATACCACAGAAGTTACTACTAAAACATGTTTTACTTTCCAGAAGAATTCAGAAAACTGTGCGGATATAAAACAGATACATCGCAAAAGCAACATTGTAAATTGTCACTCATTAGTAGCGTCGTGATAAAATCGTGTAGCTGTCACATAAGCCAACCACTGTGTTGTCTGTTCACAATAACAATGCATTCGTAATTTCTGTTTAAATAAGTTCTCTTGGTTCTTGACTGGATATTTAACTTCAAACATTGTTGCATGTTAACAGTTTCTTAAGTCTGACAAAGTATACTAGAAATGTGAAGTGAAAAGTTTTATGGCAAAGACAAAGTTAAAAAGCAGATTATCTTTCAATAAACGGTTTTACATGTGAAATGTGGTGTAAACCTTTACTCTTCCTAGTACGCAGAGTTTCAACTTTAACGCAATTATCATGTGGTATATGTCGGTAAGCAGTGCAAAAATTTTTCTGAAGGTTAGCGTCTATGTTATTTTTCTATGAGCCAGCCGGCGCACGTTGCTGCCTGTGGTGCGAGTCATTGTCTGTTCCTTCGTTGGCGCGCGTCGTTATTGGGATTTGGAGACCTAACTTTTACAAATTCACCTTGCCCAGAGGGCCCAGCCCTGTTTAAATCTCGCCACTTCTGATGAAATTCAGGTCTGTCGTTACGATCATATCGTCTGTCGTCATGTCGGTAGATTTCATAATTTCTTTCTTGTCGGTCATGTGGTGGAGAATTTCTTCCTGAATCGTAACTGCACGCTGAACTGTTGCATCTGAAAGTTATTCTGCCTCCCTTGATAATAATTGTTTTGGTTCCCATATTGTCTGTTTCTCTGATTGTCTCTGTGATATTCATTACTACGGAAATGCGATCTTTCTCTGTAACTATTATTACTCTGCCAGTGGTTGTCATACGGGTGGTGTCTGTTTCGGTCACGATTTACGTTGAAAGAATAGACCTGTCGTGTCCAGTTATTGTTTCTGTCGTCACGGAATTGTGACGTATGTGACCTGTAGTGATTATTTTCCTGTTTTCGCATCCGGCGACTGTCTGTGTCAATTTCTAATTCTTGTAAGAGTCCTTGAAAAGCTTCAATGTCGTCTTTGCAACGTCCTGCTAAAATAATATGTCGTAAATGTTCAGGCAATTTGAGTAAGCAAATGCGGATGAGTTCTGAGGGGCTGTATGGGTTTGAAAGATACTGATTCTTATGCAACATGTCTTCAAAATATTTGACAAGACTGGAAAATTCAGATTGTTCAAAGAGTTTCATCATCATGATGCTATGTTTTACTCGGTCTTGTGTAGCTTGAGACCAATATGCTGAGAGGAAGGCATGGTAAAATTCACTGTGGCAATCGTGAATGACCGATCGCATTCTTACAGCTGGTTCATTCTCTAAGTAGCCACACATAAATTCTAATCTGTGTTCTAATGACCAGTTGGGAGGAAAACAATGAGAGAATTGATGGAGCCACGCTTGTGGATGAATGTCGTTGCCAGAATTCTTAAATGTTTTAAATTTACGTGTAGTAATGAACAGCTTATAGTCAAAATCATCATGTCGGCGAGTCGCATAGCGGTCATTGTTACGTCGTGTCGGCGGTTCCATCTCAAAATTCGGTGCACATTGCCAATTTCTTTCATAATTTCCGAAATGTCCTGTGTTATAATTTTGTGGCTTTTCCGTATTTCTAAGTTCCTCTTCCCGTGTTGGAGCGCGAGTGTCCTCTGAAATTTGTAATTTTTGTATTACTTGTGCCAACTGATCTTGTGCTTTCCGGATTTCTCTTTTGTATTGCGTATTAATTTGATTCTGATTTTGTTTGAATTTCTTAATTTGTTCATACTCTTCTGTGTCAATGATGGCTACAGGTCTTGTGTCATTCAGATCATCATCTACCTTTGCAGATAAGTTAGTGAACTGATCTGAAAGTTCGGCTACTTTCTCCGATAGTGTACTTATTTCCTCAGTGTGTTTTTCTGAACCAAGTTTCAGAGTGTCCATTTGTGTTGAAATCGTATCTACTGTGTCCTTCAAGTTTTCTTGAGTTTTTGCAAGTTGCGTAACCGAATCGGTAGATGCAACTGAGTCAATTTTAGCTTGCAAGGTGTCGTGATTTTCATGAACAATAGTTTGCAGTTCCTTTATGGCTGCTTCGTGATTCTGTAATGCATTTTCATGACGCGAAAAAATAGGTTGGAAATGCTCACAAATTTGTGTTTTTACGTCATTACAGACTTTTTGACATTTCGATTCAATGTTATGTAACTCAGTAGTTAAATCTTCACGTGTTTGTTCAAGCGTATGTTCCACTGAGTCTAACTTTTGAAGCTTTTCTTCCATTGCGTCTAACTGTTGCTGTGTTTGTCTCTGGTGTTGTTCCATTGTGTCTAACTTTTGAAGATTTGTTCCATTGTGTCTAACTTTTGAAGCTTTTGTCCCATTTGTTGCATTAATTGTAATAACAATGCACTGGTGTCTGAAACATGTTCCTCAGTGCTTTTCGGTAGTGAATTTGCACCGGCAACATTCACATTTTGACAAGCGGAAAATGTGTCTTGACTCATTTGAGAAAACGGTGAGAACCCAAAACCTGAGTCTACAGTATTTGCAATATTGTGTTCTGTCATTCCCGATTCCTGAGGAGAGCTGTTGCCGACCGATCGATCGATAATGCTTCCCTGTTCACTACCTGTTTCACTGTCTACACCATTATTTGACGCCCGCTCCATTTCCTTATGCACAGTTACCAAATTACTACTTTGAATGTCTGTTAATTCATTACACAGCGGTGCTGGTAAGCTACACTCGTCGTCACTATTATTTCTCTGTTTACTTTGGAGCCTAGTGTTACGTTTTTCACACGCCATTATTGTCACAATATTTCACACGATAACACCGAAAAGCACAATTTGAAGAGCAAAAATAGGAGAACACATTAACATAGCACTGAAAATAACATGTAGTTAATTGCAAGCGCAGCTGCGAAATACTTGGTGCAAATCTACATGCATGCCACAACTGTTTTACTGTACAACAATGAAAGACTGCAACTACAATTACGCACTAGCAATAAACAATAGCTACACTAATTACACAAACTACAAGAAAAAAATCAGAAGATTCCAGTGAGGTATCCTCGGCTAAGGGTCGACATATGAAACGTCCCCTTTGAAAAATTATACAAGACTGAGCTTAACCTGACACACAATATTTTTAGCGCAACGCAATCTGAATTTCAGAAATCCCTACAAAAGAATGGCCCTGACTAACATTAACCTATGCATTTCACAAATCGCTTACCTCACAAAAATCTTGGTTACTCGAACTACTGCAATACAGCGAGCGCCACTACTGCCAGCTAAATAAAAGATTCAAACTACGGAAGGCACTAACCACTGATAGGCATAGTTAGCAAATGAAAGATTTTGATAGAGAACAAACAATGTATTTACCTTAATAGTCATAATATATATAGCAGTTCATGACAAATTACAAAACTCCGCCATCTCTCTCCCCACATCCACCACTGCTGGCGGCTCACCTCCAACTGCGCAACACTATGCACTGTTAACATCCAGCTGCCGCTGCCCAACACTACAATGGCAGACAACAATGCAAACTAGCCACGGACTGCACATAGCACAGCCAGTCATTTTTCATACAGAGCGCTACGTGGCGTTACCAATAAGAAATCCTAAACAGCCAACTTACACTTGATATATTAATGACATGCGAACTAATCATTCTCGTACCAAACGAATACGATAACAGTTTTTCCGTATATAAAAAGCTCTCAATTTAAATCATTTCATGTTGAGGTATAATGTCAATCTAAATGTTTAAAAGCTTGTAAATCGAGGCTGAAACTTCTTTTTGGGGTTTTGCTCTCGTTTACCTTACAAAATGATAATCTAGGGACTTCAAAAGTTTTCAAACTTGAGAACAGTAATAGTGAAATAGTAAATAATGTAACAGTAAACAATACAAATGTAGTACAAAAATAGAAAAAAACAATATGGACATTTTAGACCTTTGACAGACAACCACAATTATCTATCAACTGCACAATGATAACAAACTTTGCTGTGCAACTTTAGCAATACTGTTTTTCCAGCATATTGACAATGGCATGCATATACACTGATGAGGCGAAACATTATGACCACCTGCTTAACAGCTCCTCTGTCCGTCTTTGGAACGAAATACATCACTGATTCTACGCTGGAGGGATGCGACAGATTGTTGTTAGGACTGTGGAGATACGTGGCATTATATGTCTACGCACAGGTCATGTAACTGGTGAAAGTAATGGGCCGTTGATTTGCGTACACGGTGATGGCGCCCGATAGCAACCCAGGTGGGTTCCATAGGATTTACATCAGGCGAATTTTGTGGCCGAGACATTATCGTAAGTTCACTATAATGCGCCTCAAACCACTGTAGCACGGTTCTGCTTCGAGACGTGGACAATTAAACTGCTGAACGATGACATCACCGTCGTGGAAGACATCGAGTATGAAGGGATACAGGTGGTCCGCAGCTGTCAGCATGTCTTGATTACTACGACAGGTCCTAAACAATGTGGCGTGCGCTGTTATCCAGTGATTTGATATTTAACTAATTTGTAAATGAAAATGATAATGGCCGGCCGGGGTGGCCGAGCGGTTCTAGGCGCTACAGCCTGGAACCGCGCGACCTCTACGGTCGCAGGTTCGAGTCCTGCCATGGGCATAGATGGGTGTGATGTCCTTAGGTTAGTTAGGTTTAAGTAGTTCTAAGTTCTAGGGGACTGATGACCTCAGAAGTTAAGTCCCATAGTGCTCAGAGCCAAAATGATAATGTCGTTTCATTACAGTGAGCAATTACAAAATAATTTTTTTCTCCCGGCTGCAGATTTGGTCAAGTTGCTATAGAAATCCAAGTTAACGTTGTGTTAAACTGTTGTCTGTAAGTTGTGTAAGTGTCACTAAATCACAGTTCATACAACAGATTCTATACAACTATTGATTATGATGGAAACAGTTATCTTCAGCAAAATGATCATTAAAACCACCGAATATCAGCCGCGCAAAACACTGACGTATGTGACCTCAAACAATATTCTTCCCAACTCGTGAGTAATTAATTTCGGCTTCATACATCAGCAAGAAAAAACTTGTTATATGGATCGTGCTATGAGCACTGTTTTTAAAGAACCAATCTGATTCGAATTATTTTCATTAAAATGAGTTTGGGACCACCGGTGCACATTTATTTTTACACATTTTTATTACCTTCGGCATTTATGTCTGCAGAATTGCGTAATTTTAATTTGCCGCTGAGATAATTGTTAAGATGGCGGCAGACAATTGACAGATACTTTTCATTGTTAGAGCAAATTTCCTTTTAACAGTATAAGTATTTGAATTAATGCCGATTAAACTTTACTTTTCTATTGTGCACTATTTAGACTAATTTTCGTCAAGCAAATCTTTGATACTTTCGTAAGAAACACAGATAAAAATGCGATACAGATCGCTATCATTAATGGCTGCGCTCCTTGCAGCGGAAAGAAATAATTAACACAGATAATGCTTTTTGAGAGAGGAATTAAAGTTACAAATAATTATTCACTCATATTTATAATAATAATGAACTCTATTCTCAAGTAATAATTAACAAATAATTACAATTTCTTAACAGACCTCAGTTTGATATGCGTCTTGCGTCCGCAACCTACAAAAGCCAACCAAAAAAAGGTAAAAACAAAGGAAGACGCACGCAGATCATAAAATGAATTTAAAATTATCATTGTCTTTGTAAGATACACATAGATATGTCCAATTACATCATAAAATATAATATAAATAATTAATATTCATCATCGTTTTATTTCACTGTTTTTCTATATGTCGGATAGATCATGTTTGTAACTGTTAGAGGCATAATTTCTTCTCGTCGCACTGTAGCTAAAATTTATCTCGTAGGTGTTACAACAAGCGCAGGAGAACGTCTCCCATAGCGTAACAGAGCTCCTGCCAGCTTGCGTCCGTGGCATGCTACACGTTTCGAGCCACAGTTCACCTGAGTGACGGCATTTCTGGAGACGAACATCGACCTAGTGTAGCAAAGATATGATCCACACGAGGCGCCGACACGTTTCCATTGATCGACGGTCGGATCCCGATGGTCCCTTGCCTACTGCAATCGTAGTTAACGATGTCGATGGGTCAACATGTGAACACTTAAGGGTTGTGTGCTGTGGAGCTCCAAGTTCAACAATGTACGAAGAACGGTGTGCTCCGAAACACTAGTGCGCACGCCAGCATTATGCTTTTTAGGCAGAGATGCCACAGGTCACCTAGATGCAGACAACCCGTGAACCCCATGTTCTGTGAAGAGTCGTGGACATCCAAACATATAGCGCCTACTGGTAGTTTGCCGGCCGCGGTGGCCTAGCGGTTCTGGCGCTGCAGTTCGGAACCGCGGGACTGCTACGGTCGCAGGTTCGAATCCTGCCTTGGGCATGAGTGTGTGTGATGTCCTTAGGTTAGTTAGGTTTAAGTAGTTCTAAGTTCTAGGGGACTTATGACCTAAGATGTTGAGTCCCATAGTGCTCAGAGCCATTTGAACCATTTTTTACTGGTAGTTTCACTGTCCTTCCTTTTTCCTTAGGCGCTGACGACAGTAGCACGTGAACATTCGACCAGCTTTGCCGTTTTTAAGATACTCGTTCACAAACTCTGCATAATAATAATCTGTCTTTCGTCAAAGTCGCTTATCTCAATGGATTTCCCCATTTGCAGCCCATATCTTCGGTAGGGTAATCCCCCGTCCGTGTCTGCTACGCTTACATACTTTTGACATCGCGTTACGTGTCTGCAACGCCAATACGCGGCATCCAACGTCGCGCTGGGGGTGGTCATAATGTTTTGGCTTGTTAGTGTATGTAAGTGTAAAACAGCCTGTAAATCCGTAAACCATTCCCTTATCCTTATAACTGATAAATAATTTAATGCAAGTCTATTAGGCAAAACTAAATATAAAACTCTCTAAAGGAATGGCCTTCAACCATTGATGTCATGGAACTAGAATTATTGCAGCAATATTTAATAGTTAAGGATTTCTGTCCCCATTGTGGCTTTGTAACATATCAGAAATATAATTCACAGTGCGTGACCCAAGGAATTTGTTTGGTGCGAGGTCGCAGTTAGAAGCATTTGGAATGTATTATTATCGCTGCCGCTCTTCGACTGTTTGCCGAGTTTCTGCTCGAAATTGAACTAATGTGCATTGTTTTTTAGCTATTGCCTTCTTTAGGAGAAGGATGTAATTCATTAATACTGCCGATTACGACCACTTTGTGTGGTCATATAGCTGTACAGGCACACTATGAAATTGATGTGCTATATCAGATATTGTCAAGAGCTTATCATCAAATAAAAACATACTAGTATGAGTTAAGATTAACTTACGTACTGATATGCAGGCAGTGGGACAACCTGAATTAGTATTTCTTATGTTTCATGTATTTCTCTCTGAGAGTGATGTAGTATCGTCATCGGTTCGTGGCCAACAGTAACAGAGTCTGCAACTTCGGAATAGGTGAAATTTTCTTTTAGTAAATTAAATTAAATAAAAATATTGACACTGATCATTAGCTGAGTAACGTGTACGCGCACTCCACTTCACCATCCACGGCGGTAAAAGAAAGCACGGAGATGACCAACAGAAATAATTTAAAAGGAAAAATAATAAGTTGCCATCGTAAAATTGAAGAAAACGTCTCTCTTGTTATCTTACTGTTTTACGGAGGAATCAAGTATCTAATTACAGACATTATAATATCAGATAATTAACTTCGATAATCATTCCAAAAATATTAAATAAAAGGTATTCAGTCTAAAAGTACAGAAAGGGTAAGAAAATTAAAAGCAATACGGGTGAATGATAACATCCGTTTTTTAGACCCATCCCTTTTCGTCTTCTATTCTTAGCGTTCTCCGTTGGTTCTAGTGCAGACTCTTTATGGATCCGTCTATCTTCCTGCTCCCGTTCCTACAGCCAAACTGATTGTCATTTAACGGATCCTCAGATTTCTTTCTCATTCGTCCATATGTTGTTGTTGTGAGCAGCTTTGGTACATTAGCTGTTAAGCTAATTGTGCGATAGTTCTCGCAGTAGCTCTCGCAGTAGTTCTCGCTGAGTTCGGGATTCTGTGGCTCGAAGATTGTACAAATCGATCTGAATGCTCGTTTGGTTGTCAATTCCTCCAAAAACTTCAGCAATTCCGGAGAAATGTTATCTGTACCTCCTGCGTTATCGATCTCAAGTCTTTCAAAGCTTTGTTAAACTCTGACTGTAATACTGGATCCCCTACGCTTCCCACAGAGTCTTCGTACGAGATTTTCTCTCTGATCTTCACAAAATTTTCCTGAGATGCATCTGGGAGGAATTAATGCAGTGGGTTACCGTCACAGAAACACTCTCTTCGGTATCTCATCATTAAACTACACTTTGATGCACAACGCCTCTCTACCACTACAGCTCGATGAAGAGATCAGTGACTCTTCCGCAGCTTGTAAACAGTCATGAAAAGTGCTGCTCTCATTTGGATATTCTCCGTTTCCTCTATCAATTTCATCTGATACAAATCCCAGTCTGACGAGAAATATTCAAGCATTGGTGGAACCCTTTGAGGTGGAATATAGATCTAGATGGTTCCACTAATCAATACCAATCTGGCTTCTATTAGTTTTATGTCATCAATCCACTTTAACCCGACACGTACGTATACTCCAAGAAATAAGTTGCGTATGTCTGTCTCCAGAGACTTTTCGAAGATCGGATAAAAAAACAAAAACAGGTGATTTCTCATTTTTATACTCAATATATCACATTTGTTTATGTTAAGGGGTAAACACAATCCCTACACCAAGCATAAATCCCCTGCAGGTCTTCATGTATTTGTATACAATTTTCTAGTGACTTCTCGGGATACAATAGCATCGTCGGTGAACAGCTTCATTTATCATCTACTAGGTCTTTTATGTATATTTTCAACAGTCATGATGGTAACGCTACTATGGGGAAAGCTCGCACGACTGAAGATTTCTCTCTATTATCTGATATACCGTACACTCGTATTTTGTTCACTAGGAAACAGTGTGGAAGCGTATCGAACGCATTCCAGAAGTGAAGCAACACGGCATCAACTTGACCATCTTCTGGATGCCATGGAAGGACAGAGCAGTTTGGGTTTCAAATGATCGCTGTTTGTAGAATCTAAGTTGATATTCGCTCTCCAAGCAGATCATAATACACGAGCATAAAGTGTGTCATATTTCCTACAAAATCTTCGATCCAATCGGAAATCTGTTCTGATATGCCGTACACTCGTATTTTGTTCATTAGGAAACAGTGCGGAAGCGTATCGAACGCATTCCAGAAGTGAAGCAATGTAAGTAGGCTGTTTAGGTTTTTTTTATTGGTAACGCCACGTAGCGCTCTGTATCAAAATTACTGGCTGTGCTGTGTGCAGTCTGTGGCTAGTTTGCATTGTTGTCTGCTATTGTAGTGTTGGGCAGCTGGATGTTAACAGCGCGTAGCGTTGCGCAGTTGGAGGTGAGCCGCCAGCAGTGGTGGATGTGGGGAGAGAGATGACGGAATTTGGAGAGTAGACGATCTGGACGTGTGTCCATCAGAGACGGTAGATTTGTAAGACTGGATGCCATGAACTGCTATATATAATATGACTTTTGAACACTGTTAAGGTAAATACATTGTTTGTTCTCTATCAAAATCTTTCATTTGCTAACTGCCTATCAGTAGTTAGTGCCTTCAGTAGTTTGAATCTTTTATTTAGCTGGCAGTAGTGGCGTTCGCTGTATTGCAGTAGCTTGAGTAACGAAGATTTTTGTGAGGTAAGTGATTTGTGAAAGGTATAGGTTAATGTTAGTCAGGGCCATTCTTTTGTAGGGATTATTGAAAGTCAGATTGCGTTGCGCTAAAAATATTGTGTGTCAGTTTAGTGTTGATCAGAATAAGTAAAGAGGGTAATGTCTGAGTACGTTCAGTTTTGCTGAGCTGTTTGAAAAGGCAATAATGTAAGAGGTTTACTTGCACAGCAATTCATTAATTTTCTAAGGGGACGTTACAGCAACACGGCATCAACTTGACCATCTTATGGATGCCATGGAAGGACAGAGCAGTTTGGGTTTCAAATGACCGCTGTTTGTAGAATCTAAGTTGATATTCGATTTCCAAACGGATCATAATACACGAGCATAAAATTGCACACAGACGTGAAAGATAGAATACATCGTTTTTTCGATGATCCTTCTCGAAAACTGGAATCCCCTGCGTATTATTTCAATCACTTGATACGCTTCGTTCCTCCAACAACATACGTGGACTGCTACTAGTAGAGGAACCAGTTATATTGCAGTTTGTATGAGGAGTTACGGACATATCCTGACAGGTGCGGTTGCCTTCTAATTCAAATATGAAATGTCTGAACAGATATTTTAGTTGATTTTATATCTAATATGCATAAGATTTAGGTGTTCATGCGTCTACTGAAGTGAGGGAATGCGGTACAAGTGCAATCGTATTCAATGAAACTTTTTTGGAAAATGAGTTTAGTATTTCGGTCTTCTCTCCGTCGTTCTCTGCTTCAGTGTCTTTGCAGTCGCTGACCCAGCCGATTTAAAGATACCCTGCAGTTTAAGTCGATCTCTCAACCAAGACACAGTTTTGCATTTCTCACATGTACAAATCTATGCCATGGGTGATAATGTTGATAAATTAAAGAAAAAATTTCTGACCCCTTTGAATTTGTAATCCGGAACGTAGCCTCTAGGCCATCGAGCCAAGCCTCTGTGTAAGTTACAATTTATCTCATTTCACCACTACGGTCATTTCGTGAGAAACACGGTCGGTGACACAATATGTTGCCTGACTGTTTTTGAAAAGAGCATCCCTGGAATTTTAATACTAATCTTCTTAGTGACGCAGCTTAGCTGAGACTGGATGAGCATTTCCGTGATACTCGGCGCTTGATCTCTCTCTGTCTCTCTTATGAAATTAGTGAGCACACGATCTCATCAGAACTGCAGCACAATGCGTCACTCATCTTGTGTCCTAGCTGTGCCCATCTATAAACAAAAGCAGTCTTCAGCTCCTTCTCTGTTGCTGCTGTCCGCTTCAGGAGAACAAGCTACCCTCACACTGCACGCTGTTTAACACCCTGGTGCAGTCAAGTAAAAGCTGAACCTTTTCCTCTTATCAGCAATAATTTTTCTCTGAAAAGCTTAAAACCTGTGGCCAGTTTCTCACTGTCAAACAGCGAAGCGAATCCTCCTATCGTGTCCCAGTTACGCTTCTTCTTCTTTTTGTTTTACTGTCAGACAAGCCACTTTCTTTCTCCCTCTCTTCACTGTTCATGTTCTGTTACAATCCTCATTATCTTCCTCTACCATCCCTACCCTCAGATATATTTTCGCCAGTACCCTTAGTATTTCCGCCAATACCTTCAGTTTAAATCTACGTTATGCAATTTGTCTGCCAGGACTTTTATTCCAGTGATTTCAAGGTGTGGGGGCCCATATTATATGTAAAAGTTCTTGTAACACGTGTGTATTATGGTCATAGAGCAAAATATGTAGACTATATTGTCAAATGTGAGATAGGTCCTGGTAGCCATAATATTTCCTGAATAAATAAATAAAGTAATTTTGAAGACTCTTGTTGGTCATGCTTTTGCCTTTCTTTTCTCCTGCTCTCCACTAGCCCCCTCACCCCCCCCCCCTTTCAAGAACCTGGTAGCAGAGGAGTACCACGTCCAGAAAATAGATAAGGTTACCTTTATTTTTCTATTTATCTCTTTCTCATAATAACGATGGTTTGCTTCTGTATTTACATAAATTAGAGGAATAGAAGCTAAATCACATACAAAAAACGAATTCTAACTATGAAAACTGATTATCTTACAAATGACTCACATTAACTCTAATTGCACAGGAAAACTATCATTCGAATCTGGATATAAGTCCACAGTATGTCTGCTTCACCAAAGTGTAGTCTCATGCTCTGGTTCTCCATGACACACACACCCAGATGCAATATTTGTCATTACATACTTACCTTCTTGCTACATAATAGTCACTTTCTTGTATTTAGTTATACACTCCTGGAAATTGAAATAAGAACACCGTGAATTCATTGTCCCAGAAAGGGGAAACTTTATTGACACATTCCTGGGGTCAGATACATCACATGATCACACTGACAGAACCACAGGCACATAGACACAGGCAACAGAGCATGCACAATGTCGGCACTAGTACAGTGTATATCCACCTTTCGCAGCAATGCAGGCTGCTATTCTCCCATGGAGACGATCGTAGAGATGCTGGATGTAGTCCTGTGGAACGGCTTGCCATGCCATTTCCACCTGGCGCCTCAGTTGGACCAGCGTTCGTGCTGGACGTGCAGACCGCGTGAGACGACGCTTCATCCAGTCCCAAACATGCTCAATGGGGGACAGATCCGGAGATCTTGCTGGCCAGGGTAGTTGACTTACACCTTCTAGAGCACGTTGGGTGGCACGGGATACATGCGGACGTGCATTGTCCTGTTGGAGCAGCAAGTTCCCTTGCCGGTCTAGGAATGGTAGAACGATGGGTTCGATGACGGTTTGGATGTACCGTGCACTATTCAGTGTCCCCTCGACGATCACCAGTGGTGTACGGCCAGTGTAGGAGATCGCTCCCCACTCCATGATGCCGGGTGTTGGCCCTGTGTGCCTCGGTCGTATGAAGTCCTGATTGTGGCGCTCACCTGCACGGCGCCAAACACGCATACCACCATCATTGACACCAAGGCAGAAGCGACTCTCATCGCTGAAGACGACACGTCTCCATTCGTCCCTCCATTCACGCCTGTCGCGACACCACTGGAGGCGGGCTGCACGATGTTGGGGCGTGAGCGGAAGACGGCCTAACGGTGTGCGGGACCGTAGCCCAGCTTCATGGAGACGGTTGCGAATGGTCCTCGCTGATACCCCAGGAGCAACAGTGTCCCTAATTTGCTGGGAAGTGGCGGTGCGGTCCCCTACGGCACTGCGTAGGATCCTACGGTCTTGGCGTGCATCCGTGCGTCGCTGCGGTCCGGTCCCAGGTCGACGGGCACGTGCACCTTCCGCCGACCACTGGCGACAACATCGATGTACTGTGGAGACCTCACGCCCCACGTGTTGAGCAATTCGGCGGTACGTCCACCCGGCCTCCCGCATGCCCACTATACGCCTTCGCTCAAAGTCTGTCAACTGCACATACGGTTCACGTCCACGCTGTCGCGGCATGCTACCAGTTTTAAAGACTGCGATGGAGCTCCGTATGCCACGGCAAACTGGCTGACACTGACGGCGGCGGTGCACAAATGCTGCGCAGCTAGCGCCATTCGACGGCCAACACCGCGGTTCCTGGTGTGTCCGCTGTGCCGTGCGTGTGATCATTGCTTGTACAGCCCTCTCGCAGTGTCCGGAGCAAGTATGGTGGGTCTGACACACCGGTGTCAATGTGTTCTTTTTTTCATTTCCAGGAGTGTAGTAGTATGTTATATGTCACAATGGTTGTCCCACACACTATGCAGACCATCACATCTTGTTTTGTCCAGCAAGAGGCCCCCTCATTGGGCTCTCTGTTTCCCACAGCTCTTGCTGACTGGCTACGTGCCCCCTGACATCCAAAATGCGCAGGTAGTGGTGACTGGCAGAGGCCTGCAGTGGGTCTTCCTTTCCGCTGCATCCATACAAAACACGAAGATTATTCCAAGTATATTATAAACTGGTCTGCTGGACATTATTACTTAAAACTTACACGCTACTTTGAGTTAATGACAGAGATAATTTTACGTGCAACGAACTCCTTATTACCTACAATTTTTATAGTACAGAACTTTAGAATTATACAGACAATATAAGGATTTGATTCACTTGAATAGCGTGTTTAATGCATTCCTGTGAGGTATTGTTTAATCTGTTACTCCTGCCACTAAGGAAGGGTCGCAAATAACGTTTGTGATTTTAGATATTACATTGTTTCATCTCTTCTAGGATGGCTTCCAGGTTGATTCCACATACCACATAGTTGATACGTACATTATCCTAGACATATTTGCTGCTACCAGGTTATTGTCAGTCTGCATCTAATTCGCCCACTCCATGCTATATGCTATTATGATCGCGCTGGATGTGTAGGACTGGTGTCACGTGGCCGACTTGAAAGTCTCACACATGATGGAAGGATGCTGACTCAGTTATTCAGGTGAACTGAGAGGCGGACATGAAAGCAGACATAGGGAGTAGTGGCATATTTACTGACCTGGCTCAATTTTCTGAATGGAAGTGCAAGGGGTATGGCAGCAAGTTCGTGCATCATTATATTCAGAGGAGGTCCTTGATTTGTGCAGCAGTGAAGAGTAAAAATGAGTTTGTATCAAACAATATAGTACAATAGGGACCAACCGAATGAGGTAGTGCAGTTGTTAAGACGCTGACCTTATATTCAGGAGGCTGGAGCTTGCTCGTCCGGCCCCCTGCGAGGTTTTCTCCAGTTTTCCTAAGTCACTTCAGGCAAATGCTGAGATGGTTCCCTCATCATGGCCACGTCCGACCACCTGCCCGATCCTCTTTAAGCATACTTATATACAGGGTGTTACAAAAAGGTACGGCCAAACTTTCAGGAAACATTCCTCACACACAAATAAAGAAAAGATGTTATGTGGACATGTGTCCGGAAACGCTTATTTTCCATGTTAGAGCTCATTTTAGTTTCATCCACCTACGCTCAATGGAGCACGTTATCATGATTTCATATGGGATACTCTACCTGTGCTGCTGGAACATGTGCCTTTACAAGTACGACACAACATGTGGTTCATGCACGATGGAGCTCCTGCACATTTCAGTGGAAGTGTTCGTATGCTTCTCAACAACAGATTCGGTGACCGATGGATTGGTAGAGGCGGACCAATTGCATGGCCTCCACGCTCTCCTGACCTCTACCCTCTTGACTTTCATTTATGAGGGCATTTGAAAGTTCTTGTTTACGCAACCCCGGTACCAAATGTAGTGACTCTTGGTGCTCATATTGTGGACGGCTGTGATACAATACCCCATTTTCCAGGGCTCCACCAGCGCATCAGGGATTCCATGCGACGGAGGGTGGATGCATGTATCCTCGCTAACGGAGGACATTTTGAACATTTCTTGTAACATAGTGTTTGAAGTCACGCTGGTACGTTCTGTTGCTGTGTGTTTCCATTCTACGATTAATGTGATTTGAAGATAAGTAATAAAATAAGCTCTAACATTGAAAGTAAGCGTTTCCGGGCACATGTCCACATTACATATTTTCTTTCTTTGTGTGTGAGGTATGTTTCCTGAAAGTTTGGCCGTACCTTTTTGTAACACCCTGCATATTTTGTGTATACTTTTACTTCTGAATTACTTATTTTCGTTGTATTATGTTGGCAAACTGTAAGACGTCCCCTGGATGAATGAATGGATTAATAAGTAAATAAATGGCATAGGTCCAACTGCTATAGCAGCAGCACCGTCTTCGCCATGAGTGGCCTGCAGCAAGAGGAGATGCACTTGGCATGGTGACTGCTGACAAGAACGGAAGCTCCCGAACTAACATGCCGGCTGCCGGGAATTTCCCGCGCTCGCCACTGTGTGCGGGATTCCCCGCTCTTGCCATCGTGCGGGGGATTCCCTGCACCCGCCACTGTGTGCCCGCCAGGCGAGCATTCCGGCCCAGGCGATTAGCCAGCGTCGGGCAGCGCACGCACTTGCGTAGCGCGGCATCTGGCGGGTTGAGCAGCCGCGGAGCCACGCAACGCCGTGCAGGGATCTAGTATTCATGGCTTGCCTGCCTGAGCGCCTGAGTGATTTGAATAATGCAGCCCCGAGAAATCTACTTCCACCGCCCAAGAGCCTACCCCTAGCCCCCAGCATCGTCCCAGCGTGCTGCGGCCGTCCGCGTTAAATATTTATGCCCGCCGTATTATAATATATGTGTTTAAATCGGCTGCGGGCCGTATGAAATACGGCGGTAGGCATATTCCGCTGGAGGCAGGCCGCTCGCTGCTGGGTACATTTGCATAGTACCGCAGGGAAAGTACTCCCAGCCGCAAGACCAACACTATTTTATGCTTCATCCACGGGTTTTTGTTTATGCCACTGTACCTGTCAATAGAAGCGAAACGGCCGGAGCAGGTACGTGAACGTGTTGACAGATAAATTAAAATCAGAAGCGTCAGCGTTAAGAGTGGTGCAAGATGAAATGCCCAGAAACGGAGGCAAACGGTATGTGTAATCAAGGTAATTCAAATGTTTATTACAGACAAACTATACACTACAGAAACTCATTGCACATGGCACTGGATAGAAAAAGGTTCAAAATTTTATGTTCGCACTGACACGATACCATACACTCAACACGAGCACCATGCGTTGCTCGAGAAGCATCGAAACGGTGGTCCATTTCATTCCACAATTGAATCAACAGTTAATTGTTCATTCAGTCGACAGATTCAACAATTCGATTTCTCAGCTCTTGAAGAGTAACTGCCACAGAAAGAACCGCAAGTTTCGAGGTCTGGTGACATCTTCCAATCCAACGTTGTGCAGTAGTGTTGTTAAGACAACGAGCCACAACTCAAGGCAGAAGTGAGGCAGGGTGCCATCAGACGAAAAAATAGAATCGTTGGAATCTTTGTGAAGTTGAGAAAGAAAGATCCAGAATTTATGTGAATAGAAACGGCACGGTTGTGTCCGAGATCTCGTACACTGAGGTGGCTAGTGACAATACAGTTAATCAGAACGTTCTGAATAAGTAATACTTTATCGATTACAAGAAAGCTTTTCTTTGCTTCCAGGCTTAGCTGTAGCTACGAATCTACACTCGTGGACTTTCAGTTCAGAGCACAGTAAATGAGCCAACTGGCAAACTGACACAAGTTCAGAATGGCTGTACTGTGGTTTTTTTTCCCTACAGTCACTAGAAAACACAAGTTGCAGACACCTGTTGGCACAGTTCTGATAGTGCTGGCACGTGGACACATTTCACAGGAGACGGAAGTCTCTTCACTTCCCGACAGTTTACACGTGCTGTGTCACGACGAGTAGGCCGCATAACGACGTTACGCCGACAGGAACTTCCTAGAACTGGGCATTATCCGACCTCAAACAGAACTGTCCTCCTGGCATATGGCGACGCTGTATTAGGACAGAGGCGCCTCAGAACTGCAGGACGCGTGGCCTTTTCCTGGCATCTCATTGGCGCCTCCTGATACTACTTTTCTGGTTGACACTTCTTGCGCTGCTATCGATATTCAAGGACATCGCATTCCTCGCTCCCAAAACTCCGACCTGGCATTGGGTATGGAGATGGGACACGACAGAGAGGGAGAGGACGAGTGCCGATCCAAGTGCAGAAGTAGGTGCCGAAACTTCAGTCGGTGCTGAGCATCCACTTGGTCCCCAGTGTTGGTGGATGGCTGGAAATGCCGACTGGGAAACCAACTGCAGGGTGCGCGCCGGCGGCCGTAGGGGCAGAGGCAGCCGAGGCGACAGGCAGGCCACTGGAGACGACGCCTGAGACCTCCGGCGCTGTTGCTGGTTGCGTCATGGGCGGCGGAGCCAGGACGACCTCCAAGGTTGTCTCCCGCTGCAGAGAGACTGAGCTGCCGGAGGCGACGTCTACGACTGTGACAGTGGCTGATGAACGCCCTGGATGGATGGTAAATCTGTGAACAGGAAGGGGGTGGTAGAACCTCCCGAATGGAATGGCTGAAGCTGGTTCTGATGCGACGTGTGCAACACCGTTGAACTGTGGATGATGTAGGTGGAACTGGACAACATCTCAGACGCCATTCCCAACTGAGACCCCTGCCAAACACACAAAAAAACACTGGTTGCTTAGGCAAAAACTGTGACTCAGAATGAGAGACATAAGATCTCTGTGGCAGATGTACCAAATGGAGCAGAAGCCTCTGGCGTCGACCATGCAGGAGCTCTGCTGAAGATAACAGAAAATCTTTTAGAGTCTGGTCCTGTGAGTGGGGGCTCGCAGTTTGTCTGTGATTTTAAGGTCCTTATAAAGCATTTGGCTTCATCATTCGACTGCAGATGAAGAGGCAATTTAAGGTCATGCTGACTACCATTCTCTGTACAAAACTCTTCAATCTCCTGAGATGTGAACTGTGGCCTGTTATCCGATATTATCACCTCCGGTAAGCCTTCAGTGCTAAAGACCAACGTGAGAGCTGATACTGTGCTGACTGATATGGTAGACGTCATTGGAACGAAAAGGGAAATTGGCTCTACCCATTGGCGGCCACTAGCCAATGTATGTTCCAGTTTGGCCCAGTAAATTCTGTGTGTATGCGTTGCCAAGGTCTGTCAGGACAATCCCATTTAAAGTACCATTGCATGCTGTGGAGTGATGACCTCTATTCGTGCATCCATTCCCAGCCATTTACAATGGCGCCTTACCAACTGGCTTGGTGCAGACTGTATGCCATTGTCTTTGGTGCAACAAGCGAAGAACGTCCCTCTGCAGGCACCACGACTACTGCATCGCAGTTTTGGTGCATGTCAAGAGGATGCGCATCTGCACGGAGATAGCAAGCTGATGAGCAAAATAGCAACGAACCATGGGGCGGCGGATCTCCTTCAGTTTCCATGGCCACCCAAGACAAATAACCTCTAGCATCATCTGCAATGCCAGGCGCACTGCTGCTTCCTGGCCCACACGATGGAAGGTGACTGGGCCGGCCGGAGTGGCTGAGCGGTTAAAGGCGCTACAGTCTGGAACCGCGCGACCGCTACGGTCGCAGGTTCGAATCCTGCCTCGGGCATGGATGTGTGTGATGTCCTTAGGTTAGTTAGGTTTAAGTAGTTCTAAGTTCTGGGGGACTAATGACCATAGCAGTTAAGTCCCATAGCGCTCAGAGCCATTTGAACCATTTGAAGGTGACTGGAAAATCTTCCAAAAGCCAGACTGCTTCTGAATCAATGTGATGACGGGAGTCCTCGAAGGAATCAAACACAGCACCAGAGCCAATAGGAAGCCTCAACAGGAGGTCGGCGTTGGTGTGTTTGGTAGTGGGTTGATATGTTAACTTGCACTAGTAACTGGACAAGAGAAGGGCCACCGGTGTTAACTTCTGCGTTGCACTTGCTGGGACAACTGGGAAGACCTGAACAGAGATTTCAATGGTCTGTGGTCTGCAACTACAGAAAAGTGCTCGCTGTACAGGTACTAATGGAAGTGTGTGATCCCATAAATGATAGCCAACGCGTTCTTTTCAAGATAATGAAAAAAAAGTTAAGCTAGTGGCTCACACTTACATAAATCGTTCTGCTTAATGGATGGCAGGCATAACATGAATATTTGACATCAATGAAAAGAAAGATCACTCGTAGGACCCTAATAAAATTATCGGGAAGCTAAATGGAGATGGTACTGCTCGCAGCATTGTTTCACGTGCATAGGGAGCTTTCCGAACCACAGTCACTTCTGCCCGGACGTCGACCACGGTCAACTACAGCAGCCGATGACAGCAGTATTGTGCAACAGCCTACAAGGGACCCACGACAAACAGGAGATGCATATGCAACCGCAAAGCACGTTGTCTCACGTTCCACAGTGGCACGGCGACTGCATGGGAGTGGTCTCTCTGCCCGATGGCCAGTACTTTCCGATGTCACCCGCACATCGGTGCGCAGATCGTGACAAGTTCATAGGTACTGGAACTTGGATGAGCAGCGGTCGAGTTCAGATCGCGTCTCAGAGTGCATTTTCTGCAGCTCAAACATACCACGATTAACTACGTAGCGAAAGGGTAGTTTACTGTCCTTACGAATTAATGGCATTATGTTACTCCTAGCGAAGTACCTTTCGTAATGAAGCTTTACCCTTTAGAAATAACGGAAAAATGGCGTCTAATGAAGCAAATCGTTCGTTAAAATTTAAAATTTGCCAAGTTATCGACTAGCTTAATGCCAGAAATACAGCACATTGCCGCACTCTTTGAAGAACCACTTTGACCCTTTTTGACCCACAGTTGCAAACCACGGTTTTTATTGGTGTTTGGGTGGTGTTTTGGGTATCGCCATATTAACTATACGTTTAGGAAGACTCTGAAGTGTAACCAGAGGATAATTTCGTCACTAAAATGAGTAGTACACCGTTAAAAATAAATTTTCAAAAATAAACTTTTTCATTTTAGATTATAAAGAATAAATTCCATTAAAAAAAGTAAGTAAAACAATGTTACACGGTTCTACTTTGTGAAACGTGTGAAACGCACTCAAAACATACTGATTATCTGACTGTTATTGTATTTTTACTTTCACAGACAAATAATGTAGGTTCCAAGTATTAGTAAAAATGGTTGTAACATCCTGCGGCGTGTTTTCTTGCTTATTGCAATCAAGGAACCCAAACATTAGAACAAACAATTTCACTCTAGAATTATAAGTATCTGGAAGTATTTAGGAACAAAGGAGTGAACAGAATTGTTTAAGCTCGGATGTGTTCATACTTCAGACATTCGACAAGAGTTTGGGCTTGTCAGCTTTTGCACACATACGTGTTGCAGTTGAAACATACGCGTGATGTTTTCCTCTTTTGTTCTTTGCAGAAAAACTGGACAATGCTTTCTATTTCCAGGTTGACGAGCGCCGGCACTGAGGAGGCTGGCTCCCCTCTGCTGTTTGTAGAGGCCAGCAAGCTCATCTGCTGCTCTGAGGGTACAGTCTCGCCATGAGGTAAGGAACTTTCAAACTGTGTGAGCATTGATCATCGCAAGGTCAAAGATGTTATAAAAGACAATCACTGGCAATCGGTGGGTGTCATTTCGGACACGGCATAATCATTTGGTCAACTACATCGACTCCACCCTTAGTTTCATTATAAAACTTCACCGTTTCTGGCAGCTTCTTCTCAGCATTCTCATTGGTCTGACATGCATCGTGCATGTTTCCCTTGTCACAGTTTGAGGAGACTGTCGCCCGACTTGTACAAGTGTGTTGCACACAACGCGTAATCACCACTTCACACTGCAGGAGAAATTTCTCTGAGTGCTCTTCGAATAGTGCCAACTAAACTTGTTACTTTTTGTTCCAGCTCATCTGCCAGTTTCGCGGAGGTGCAGAAGTAGTCAGGTGTGATGTTACAACCACAGTTGACGAATGGCTGTGACAACTTCATAACGACATGGTGACCAATATCCTCGTTCGGATCACACGGTAATGAAATCGATTCCGGAAGTGGAGCTTGTCAGCATTATACAAAAGCTGTAAGTAGGCTGTATAGGTTTTTTTTATTGGTAACGCCACGTAGCGCTCTGTATGAAAATCACTGGCTGTGCTGTGTGCAGTCTGTGTCTGGTTTTCCGTTGTTGTTGGCTATTGTAGTGTTGGGCAGTTGGCTGTTAACAGCGCGTAGCGTTGCGCAGTTGGAGGTGAGCCGCCAGCAGTGGTGGATCTGGGGAAGTGAGATGGCGCATTTTTGAGAGCGGATGATCTGGACGTGTGTCCATCAGAAACAGTACATTTGTAAGAATGGATGTCATGAACTGCTATATATATATATATATATATATATATATATATATATATATATATATATATAATGACTATTCAGGTAAATACATTGTTTGTTCTCTATTAAAATTTTTCATTTGCTAACTATTCCTATCAGTAGTTAGTGCCTTCCGTAGTTTGAATCTTTCATTTAGCTGGCAGTAGTGGGGCTCGCTGTATTGCAGTAGTTCGAGTAACGAAGATTTTTGTGAGGTAAATGATTTGTGAAACGTATAGGTTAATGTTAGTCAGGGCCATTCTTTTGTAGGGATTATTGAAAGTCAGATTGCGTTGCGCTAAAAAAATATTGTGTGTCAGTTTAAACACAGTCTTGTACAATTTTTCTAAGGGGACGTTTCAAAACCAGTATTTTACCCAATACTTATTAGGTTTACTCGGCACGCACCGCATGTGTAGGCACCTGCACTTGAGAGTATACAGCTGCTCGCAGACAGTCATGGTCTCGCCTGATTTGCAGCAGGCAATATCTCAATAAATGGATTTCACAATTCTGAAGGAAGGCGAAATTTATTAGGCTCCTTGCGCTGTCTTCTTGATGACAGAATCAAACCTAAGATGACCACGCTTCGCCAGTCCATAGGGAACCGAAAGCCGCGCTGACAAAAAGCACCGTCCGACCTCCAAATTCTTCGTATTTCAGGCTTTTTTTATTCTAAACTGTCGTAATATCTTCCATTATGTGGTGAGTAACATCGAGGCACGCCTAGAAACAATTTATGATGTGAAAATCCGTTATTGATACGAAATGCGTTAAAATGGGTGTGGGACAAAAAGACCAATGTTTTCCTTGGGGTATAACATGTAAATTTTTCATACTTCTAAGTGGGCTTGGGGGATAAAATTTTGGTGAGTTGTACAACCCCATAAATGATTAAAAGCGTTTGGAGGCGTGTAGGGTCCTCGAAAAACCCTCGTGAGTCAAAAATGACGCACGTGGTACTTCTAGTGTTAAGCAATTGCCTTGAACTAATTTAAGCTTTAACCCAACACTTGAGCATAAGAGGCATTAGCTATGGAAAGTTAGGCTGAAGGTTCACTTTCAAGCGTTCATTGGTGCTATTTCGACATGTAGTCATGCCGATAATTTTGCGCTATTAGATCCCCTACCCAGCTGACGCGCTATTCCCAGGTTGTATGTCCTGTTTCCTGCAAACTTTACTTTCGCACACTGATAACATTGTCTGCAGCTTACTAGGCTCTTTCTTCAGGTGACTCGTTTAACATAAGCCAATTTTAGACATCAGGGTGTGTTCTCCTCATTTAAGGCTACTTCCTTGAAAATGAATTAATTACAGAATACAATTTATAAATGTATATTGTAAGAGAAAAAAAGTTTTTGCTTGAAATGGCTCTAAGCACTATGGGACTTAACATCTGAGGTCATCAGTCCCCTAGACTGAGAACTACTTAAAGCTAATTAACCTAAGGACGTCACACACACATCCATGCCTGAGGCAGGATTCGAACCTGAGACCGTAGCAGCAGCGCGGTTCCGGACTGAAGCGCTAGAACCGCTGGACCACAGTGGCCGGCAAAGTTTTTGGACTGTGGATCGTAAAGGAAAGTTGCACCATCCGGAGGAAATATAAGTACAATTTCAACATTCAGCCCTTTCCCACAGATACACAACCTTCCTCTAAGGGGAAAAAAATACAGAAGCTCCTCCTAATTATATTTTTGGCTGAATCGTATCTTTCAAATAAAACTGCAAGATATATCCAAAGCAAGAGACTCCTTGATGCACTGCAGTTCTTTTCAGCGCAGCTCTGAAGCTTTTAATATCTGCTTATCCTCGCACGACACAACTCTAGTCCCCGTGAGATTTCTAATTATGAAGGAAGGGCTTAACTTTGTCAGTCTGCAAAAGCTTAGCAGCGGGAATTCAAGTACTGATATTTTACAGCAGTGTGCAAAGTTCTGGGAGACGAGAATATGTAATGAGTTTCCCAAGTTAAGACTTAAACATACCCGATGCCCGTCTCGTTTCAAGTTTCTCCCGTCCACACCTTTGAATTCATTGCATGTCTTCCGCTATCTGTATGAGACGGTGACTTATTTCTTTACAGCTCTTCTTGTAAAGCGGATCGCAGCAGCTGGAAAGAAACCAAATGTGTTAATATCCTTTCTGGAATGCACGCATTCTGCGCGGTGTATTCCCATTCTGGAAGCATTACGTTTCTTGTCAAATGATTTTAACGCTACTGTCATCACTGTATATTATACTATTGTCAATATCATTCATAGCTTGCTTGACTTCATCTGTCATTGCATATGCGTTGCTACGAAACCCACTATCGATTACAGAATCCACTTGTCGGGAAGTGTTGTTACAGCAGATTTGGAACGCCCAATCACTAATATACGCCGTGCCGGCCGGAGTGGCCGTGCGGTTATAGGCGCTACAGTCTGGAACCGCGTGACCGCTACGGTCGCAGGTTCGAATCCTGCCTCGGGCATGGATGTGTGTGGTGTCCTTCGGATAGTTAGGTTTAAGTAGTTCTAAGTTCTAGGGGACTGATGACCACAGCAGTTAAGTCCCATAGTGCTCAGAGCCAATATACGCCGCCGGGAAAGCGGGATGCAGACGAACACTGCTTTCTGTTTACCTTTTCCTTATGTCGGCATAAATCATTGGTATAATCTAAAGTGAATGATGTACTGCGAAAGAAAATTCCTTGTGCCTTTTGTTCCAGGTATTGCTTTAAGCTTGTACAATGTCAGAAGCACAAGAAGAACTAGAATACATTGATGTTGTTCATACCAGCTATACGTACCAAACGCTGGAAGATTTTTAATTTTTAACTTGAGCATGTCTGCTCGAAATTTTGACTGTTGTCTACTCGCTATGTAACTTTACGATTGTTAAAATGTCATTCTGATGAAGACATACTTAAAGGTTTCGAAACCTAGGTCAATTTATTATAATTATTTGCAACCGGTTCTCCGTTGAAACTTATATAAGATTGCTGACAGACAGCCGTGTTCAAAACTGTAACATTGAGAAAAAGGAGAAAACAATGTTGAAAGAACATAGCTATAGGCCTCTGTCGCTGACGTCAATCTGTAGCACAATTTTATGGAACGCTTATTGCGTTCGCCCAATATATGAAAATGGACTGCCAAAGTAATACCGAAAAATTTTTCCAAAACGTGTTGGGCTTATAGCGAATCTAAGCGTGCAGTAAACAAATACTACTTTAAAAAAATGGTTCAAAAGGCTGAGCACTATGGAACTCAAGATCTCAGGTCATCAGTCCCCTAGACTTAGAACTACTTAAACTTTAGGACATCACACACATCCATGCCAGAGGCAGGATTCGAACCTGCCACCGTAGCAGCAGCGCGGTTCCGGACTAGAGCACCTAGAACCGCTCGGCCTCCGAGGCCGTCAAATACTACTTAGGTCAAAGGAATGTGTTCCCAGAACACTCAACTGGGACACCATTTGTTTTTTTTTTTACTCAGACGAAGAATGCTAAATTCCCACGTTTTTACAAGGGCCACCGAATTTTACCTGAGCCTCATCTGGTAGATTTGAGTAACGTACCACCAAGAAAGAAAAGAAACAGATGAGGAAAATGCACTGTGTCTTCAAGAAAGGCAATTCGTAATCGCTAGAATGTTAAATGCAAGCGCGCAGATGTGCATGTGTTGTGTTGTACAGGTGAAAGATGTCAGATAGTGGGATGGTGTTCCATGCCTGTTGATCTTGGTCGGTCAGTACAGAGACGATTAATGATCTTTCTGGATGACGCTATAGTTGTCGTCCGATGATATCCCATAAATGTTCGATTAGTTATACTGATCGATAAGGCCAAGGCAACATGTTGGCACTCTGTAGGGCATGTTGCGTTACAACAGCGGTATGTGCGCTAGCATTATCCCGTTGAAAAAAATAAGGGAAAAAAATCAACAACCTGGAATGCTATTCTTCAGTGGCAGCACACCAGAATGACGTACATATCTGCGGTCAGGGTCCGTGGGATAACCACGAGCGTGCTCCTCCTATCATACGAAATAAGCATCCTCGACCATAGCTCCAGGTTTAGGTCCATTGTGAGTACCATGCAGACAGGTTGGTTGCAGACCCTCAACGAGCTTCCTCCTAACCAACACACGGCCATCCCTGGCACCGACGCAGAACCAGCTGGCATCAGATAACACGACAGACCTCCACTTGCTTGACACCACTAAAGTCACAAATGGAAGTGCTTTCGGGTCAGTGGAGTGCACGCTACAGGCCGTCTGACTCGGTACTGTCCTTGAAGCAGCAGTTCGTTGTGTCACTGTCGTGGCAACTGCTGCCCAAAATGTTGCTGCAGATGCAGTACGATGCACCAGAGCCGTACGTCAAACATGATGGTCTCCTTCTCGGTAACGCCACACGGCCGAGCGGAGCCCGGTCTTCTGGCGACAGTATGTTCCCGTTGACTACCGCTGCCTGCAGTCATGTACAGTAGCTACGTTCCTGGCAAGTCTTTCTGTAGCATCGCGCAAAGAACATCCGGCTTGTCGTAGCCCTATTACAGACCCCGTTCAAACTCAGTGAGGTGTTGATATGGCGTCTTCATCGCCTTGAGGGCATCTTTGACTAACGTCAACTCACCACGACCAATTTCAAAGAAAAACTAACGCTCAGTGGCCGTTACGGCGAGTACTTAAAGCAAACATGATTTGTTTTTCTCATAGAGCGCTACTACCGCCACTCTTAGGTGACTGGCGTCAAATCTGAACAGACATTATCTTTCAAAAGTAGAACCACGTCTAGCAACTTCAGTTTGCGTCGCACAATTCCTTCTTAGCATTGCGATTCTTTTCCGTCAGTGCAATATAACTAATAAGCAACACTTGATTTACGGATCACAAGAAAAGCATATCTGTGAGCGTATCTCGTGTAGAACTCTTCTTGCGCGGTGTGGGATCCTTGCCAGGTAGGACTGGCGTAGTACATCGAAAAAGTTCAAAGAAAGGCAGCACGTTTTGTATTATCGCGAAATATGGGAGAGAGTGTCACAGAAATGATACGGAATTTGGGCTGGAAATCATTAAAAGAAAGGCGTTTTTCGTTGCGACGGATCTTCTCACGAAATTCCAATCACCATCTTTCTCCTCCGAATGCGAATATATTGCGTTGACACCGACCTACATAGGGAGGAACGATCACCACGATAAAATAAGGGAAATCAGAGCTCGAACGGAAGATATAGGTGTTCATTCTTTCCGCGCGCTATACGAGATATCAATGATAGAGAATTGTGATGTGTAGTGGGACGTGAAATTGAAGCGTCACCCATCCACAAGTGTCAGCCCAGTTTGCAGGTGAACATAAGTTTAATTTACTGTTTTGTTTATGTATTTTTGTAATATTTGTAATGACTGTGAATTATCTAAAGTTTTGTATTTATTTTTTGTGTTTCATGTACGGAGAGGGCGGCGCAACGAACGGAGACAGCATCTTCGCTGCCGGGACCAGAGAGAAAATTGCTGGCCACTATACGTCGCGGGTCGACAGCCAAAGAGCAACAGAAGATCCTGAAACCGAGTTGTTGCGTCGTGCTTCTAAAAATTGAAAATTAAGAATTTGCAATGTTTCTACAACAATGACGTCATAGAAAGTTTAATCATGTTGTAAATGTTCAGTTCTGTCTTGTCAAGGCTCAGGTTCATGTCTATATGTAGGAAGATAATAAACTAGTGGATGCTACTAAAGTTTAAATACGTGTTCCGAGAATTTATTTATGAAGAATTATGTTACGTAATTTATTTGACAAGATTATTATTTTTTGACAACGTTCATCGCGAGTATGAATCTTGAAAGTTTATTCAATGTGGTTCTAGTATTTATTAAAGCAGATCACTTGCATTAATATAATTTCTGAGAAGAAACAAACGACATCTAATTTGAAAAAGTTTGCGCAAACCAATTGGACTGAGTGACGTAATTCTGCGCGTACGACTCAAATGATGATGTTTTACAGTTTCGTTCAAGAACCATTCTGAGACAATTTAAAAAGAATTTAAATAATTTTGAAGTGTGTTGTAACTAACGTAGGTGACGAAGTCTGCACATGGTCATATGTCAAAAAGAAAATCATTCATGCAAAACTTACGTCGTTACACTACAGAAGGTGGTTCAATGAACCCTTGCCCAGGCACTTAAATGTGATTTTGCGGAGTATCTGTGTAGATGTAGATGTAGAGAAGTCTATGGAGCGTTAGATTATCGTCTCAACGGTCATGGGTTCGATCCCTTGTCATCTCAGGTCTTGTACTGTAGTACGTGTGAAACTGTTATATGGGACAACATGTTCCCGACTTGTAAAAGTTCTACATGATATTACATCGTACTTCTGAACAGCACAGGGACTCTAATATCGCCGGCCGCCGTGGTCTCGCGGTTCTAGGCGCGCAGTCCGTAACCGTGCGACTGCTACGGTCGCAGGTTCGAATCCTGCCTCGGGCATGGATGTATGTGTTGTCCTTAGGTTAGTTAGGTTTAAGTAGTTCTAAGTTCTAGGGGACTGATGACCACAGCAGTTGAGTCCCATAGTGCTCAGAGCCATTTTTTGACTCTAATATCGTCTTTATCCGCCCACACCAGGCAAGTGTCTTTCAATTAAAATGTCTCCCCAGTATGGGAATATACATAATGGATGTACAAGTACATCTTGTAGAGACTTGGTTGACGAAATATGGAAGTTTGGGTCAGACCGTGAGTCTTGCTCGTATAATGTAATGGTAAAGCGGCGGCTCGCAATAAGTGGGAAATCCGGGTTCGAGTCCCAATCTGGCACAAATTTTCAAAGTCGTCATTCAATTATCCGGCTGATGGTTTTCCTCATTCACAAGTGCGAATACGTTTCATGTACGTGAAAGAACTGTTCGGAGTTTACAGCAATGTTATATTGGCTGTCTGCTTTTGCTTTGCTTATTAGAAAATAGGAAACCTATAGAGTACATTATAGTTTCACAGAGTAAACATAAACGATCACAAAATAAGAATAAAGAATCAGTTGCATCACATATACGATAGTTATTCCGAAAGTAAGACACTATCGGTCGCGAAATGGAAAATACAGTGAAAATCTGATGAAGTTTTGCACAGATGCATTGGGCACTGTGTCTAGTACATCTCTTGGTCGGATCATGTCGCTCTTTTCAGTTCTGAGCTCACAGTGAGAACGTAAAGATGGCTAGAAATTAGCGTCTCCCACCAAGTACGAGGGCCTGGTGAAAGATTTCGCCTGAAGCTATGCAATCCCCATAACATAACTGTCTTGCGGTTTGTTCTACACTACAATTTTCGGCCGCACTCTGCAGGGGCAATGAAGATGGGAAGTGTTTGATCACCCACAATACGCCACGTAATTGGCTACCCCTGACGTTCATCTCTGCTCAGATGAACCGCTAGCTATGAAGACAATATTTTGACACAGACAACGAGCTGCAGTCCAAAGTAGAAAATAGTCGAAAGCCCTGGCGGCTGTCTTCAATAACAAGGGAATTGAAAAGTTGGTACAACGCTACGACAAATGTCTGAATGGCGACTGTGTAGAGAAGTAGCTGGAAAGTGAAGCTAACCGTTGCAAAGAAAACAGTTTTGATTTTCACTGTGGTTTCCATTTCGCGACCTACCGTATCCTTACTTTCCTAATAGCGCTTGTACAAAAGTATTAACAGTATTAGGTAGGTGCAGAACTTATTAACGTTTCCCCGTAAGTTTAATAAACGCAACGGATACACATAACAGAAGCTTTAGTCTTCAATAACAAATTATCCTTCACTATTTACAACACTCTGTCAGCGCTGGGGTAACTTTTCGATTCCGCGACTGTAGAAATCACGTGGTTCTGAGATGAAGAACACGTCGAGCCACGTTCGAAGGGCATTTTCATCTGGAAAGGAACTTCCTTGAAGGTTGTTCGATAGAGAACGGAAAACGTGAAAATCTGAGGGCGCAAGATCAGGCGAATAATCGGTGCGGAAAGACTTCCCAACCAACCTTCTGTACAGTGTTTTTTGTCAGTCTAGCAGAATGCGGGCGGGCGTAGCATCACTTCACGCAGTCTTCCTAGCCGTTGATCTTGCATTGTGTCTTCAG